>NC_141022.1:16902500-17598750 GCF_052040795.2 Danio rerio
GAGTAGTTCATTGGCGAGTGATCAGGCCGGCCCATGGGATAAATGCGTAGACACGTCTGTGACTGTAGTCTCTCAGGAATCATTCTCATGCTCTCCGCTACTCCATGACCACCACAGCATCAGCTCAGGTTATGGCCTGGTCCGGGATTATGAATACCTTGGCATCATTTCTTCGCAGGTGTTGAATCGCATCATGGCACTGCATCATCTCTAAGAGCCTCGGGATGAGGATCTCCAGGTGAAAATAGAGAATAATAAAAATTTTTAGTGTAGCTGCTGGTCATACTGTTTAAATGAGATGCAAAAATGAAGTGTTATAAATGAAAACTGTAGTTATATAAACAAACATCGAAACAAACATGTATAGCTTATGAGTATTTATAATAAAATGTGCATTAAGACAGGAGGAGTGTGTTCTACAGGTGGTTTGTCAAACCCACTAACCTGCATGGAGCACATTCATGCCCCATAGTGTTATGTGATGCAATATGTGTATGCTTTACTAAAAAGATAGGTCTTTAATCTAGTTTTGTACTGAAAGAGTGTGTCTGAGCCTCGGACATTATCAGGAAGGCTATTCTAGAGTTTAGGAGTCCTAAAGGAGAAGGCTCGACCTCATTTTACTGTTCTGGGTCCTACCAGAAGCCCTGAGTTTTGAGATCTCAAAGAGCGAGTTGGATTGTAGAGGCAAAAGGTTGGTTAGATAAACAGGAGCTAGTTTATTTAAAGCTTTATAGGTAAGAAGCAATATTTTAGAATCACTACGGAACTTTAGGCAGCCAGTGTAAGGAATACTGTAATATTACATTTACCACAGTATTCTATGGGGGTTTTAATGCTCTGCCGTGACTCCTCCTCGAGATGCTTGCATGTACAGTAAAGGTTTTTCATTTTGTTTGTGCTTGAACAACTGAATGAATGCTTAGATCTATTTAATGGACTGTATTCTAATGTATATAGATAAAGTCATCCAGTGATCTTACAGTGTTATTGGGAATTGTACTTTTGTGGTGCTCCTAAATTTTTTAAAAAGTTGGGAGTAACAATGCACCCATGTTAGGTTAATTTAAAGCCCTGTCATAAAAAAAATATTTTACTTATATAAAATGAAAATGGCCATAGAAATTCATTCCTAATTAGTCCATAAATCTTTGAGTTAAGGTTTTAAATTAAAGCCAGTTGTTCTCTGTATGCGTTTATGTATAGACTTATGTTTTTGATACAGAAAAATCCAATAGTGTCTGAAAAAATGTATATAGCTGCTGACCGAGGGTGCGTCTCGCTATTAGTTTTACTCGATCTTAGTGCGGCATTTGATACCATTGACCACAATATCCTCATAAATCGCTTAAAGTCTACAGGTGTCCAGGGACAGGCTCTACAATGGTTTAAGTCATACTTAACTGACCGCTACCAGTTTGTGAATCTTAATGGACAGCCTTCACAAATCTGCCCAGTAAAGTATGGGGTGCCTCAAGGATCAGTTTTAGGCCCTTTACTGTTTACAATTTACATGCTACCTCTGGGAGACATTATTAGAAGACATGGGATCAGCTTTCACTGCTGTGCAGATGATACTCAATTATATATTTCAACTAAACCTGACGAGACGTCTGAACTTTCTAAACTAACTGAGTGTATCAAAGACTGGATGACCAACAATTTTCTTCTCTTAAACTCCGACAAAACAGAATTATTACTTATTGGGCCTAAATCTTGCACACAGCAGATCTCGCAACTCAATTTACAATTAGAAGGATACAAAGTTAGCTTTAGCTCTACTATAAAAGATTTGGGTGTCATATTTGACAGCAATCTAACTTTTAAAAACCATATATCCCATGTCACAAAAACTGCCTTCTTTCATCTGAGAAATATCGCTAAATTACGAAATATGCTATCCATCTCAAATGCAGAAAAGTTAGTCCATGCTTTTATGACTTCGAGACTGGATTACTGTAATGCTCTATTTGCTGGCTGCCCAGCATCCTCTATTAACAAACTTCAATTAGTTCAAAATGCAGCAGCCAGAGTTCTGACCAGGTCTAGAAAATATGATCATAAAACCCCAATTTTATCCTCTCTACACTGGCTGCCTGTTAAGTTTCGTACTGAATTTAAAATATTACTTCTCACCTATAAAGCTCTAAATAATCTAGCTCCTGTTTATCTAACCAACCTTCTGTCTCGCTACAAATCAACTCGCTCTTTAAGATCTCAAAATTCAGGGCTTCTGGTAGTACCTAGAATAGCAAAATCAAGTAAAGGAGGTCGAGCCTTCTCTTTCATGGCTCCTACACTCTGGAATAGCCTTCCTGATAACGTCCGAGGCTCAGACACACTCTCCCAGTTCAAAACTAGATTAAAGACCTATCTGTTTAGTAAAGCATACACTCAATGCATCACCTAGCGGGTTCCACACTGGCTTCTACATCTTGCTTATATACACTATGAACAGCAGCTACGCTAATTATTCTCTTTATTCTCTATTTTCACCTGGGGATACTCATCCCGAGGTCCTCAGATTATGCGGAGTCACTGATTGGATCCAAGACCAGCGACGTGATGATCCCAAGGATTTCATATCCGGGACCAGGCCATATCCTGAGCTGCTGCTGCGCTGATGGTCTTGGGGAGTGGAGAACATGAGTCTGGTTCCAGCGACGCTCCAGGGACAGACGAGTCTTCGCTGAGGCTATCTTCCAGCCTAAACCACGACGAATGAAGTTCTGCACAAGACTTTTGTCCAGCGGAGAAATTAAAATGGTCGTGCCCAACTGAGTCTGGTTCTCTCAAGGTTTTTTTTCTTCACTCCCATCAGGTGAAGTTTTTTTTCCCTCTCCGCTGTTGCCACTGCCTCGCATGGTTCAGGATTGGTAGAGCTACGCATCGATGAATTGGCTCTTCAGTGTTTGAACTCTCAGTAATGATTAAATCACACTGAACTGAGCTAAACTGAACTGAACTGAACTTAAACACTAAAACCTGAACCACACTGTTCCAGTTACTATGACCATTTATGTGAAGCTGCTTTGACACAATCTACATTGTAAAAGCGCTATACAAATAAAGCTGAATTGAATTGAATTGAATATGGGTGTTTTGATATTGTAAGATTTGAGACATTTCAGATATTTTTAAGCATCCACATGAACAATGCAAACATCTACATTCACACTCTATGAAGTGAGAGTGTGGGTGAAGCTAACTACTGCACTCCCTTCCCCTACTCTTCCCCCTCACCCAACTCACAGATAGGTCATCTTAACTCACACAGAATGGTCATCTTAAACTATGAATGTTCTGTATCAATGCAAGTGACTTTTTGCATCAAGTTTGATATCATAGGAAATGTCTCGACTGGTGCAATGTTCTCATTCCCTCAGAAATAGGCATAGGCAAGGCAAGTTTATTTATATAGCACATTTCATACACAGTGGCAATTCAAAGTGCTTTACATAAAAAAGAATAAAAGAAACAAGTAAAATAAAAATAAAAACAAATAATAAAAATGAGTAAAAAAAACACAAAAACAGGTAAAATGTGATATAAAAGAATGAAGAAGAAGAGAAAAACAAAACAGTGCAATCTGTCCGACGCAGCACAGTGCTCATTCAATTAAGGCACAGCTAAACAGATGTGTTTTCAGTCTTGATTTGAATGTGCCTAATGTTGGAGCACATCTAATAATTTCTGGAAGCTGATTCCAGCAGCGGTGGGCATAGTGGCTAAAAGCTGATTCACCCTGCTTTGACTGAACTCTTGGAACTTCTAGTTTATATGATCCTAAAGATCTGAGTAATCTGTTGGGTTTGTATTCAGTGAGCATATCTGTAATGTATTTAGGTCCTAGGCCATTTAGTGATTTATAGACAAGTAATAATACTTTAAAGTCTATTCTGAATGTAACTGGCAGCCAGTGTAGAGACCTGAGGACAGGTGTGATGTGCTCTGATTTTCTGGTTCTTGTCAGAATTCTGGCTGCAGCATTCTGGATGAGCTGTAACTGTCTGACTGTCTTTTTAGGAAGACCAGTGAGGAGTCCATTACAGTAATCCACCCTGCTGCTGATAAAAGCATGAACAAGTTTCTCTAAGTCTTCACAGCAAACAAAGCATCTGATTCTTGCTATGTTTTTGAGATGATAGTATGCTGATTTACTGACTGCTTTGACATGACTGTTGAAACTCAGATCCGACTCCAGAGTCACACCAAGATTCTTGACCTTATTTTTTGTCGTTTGAACTTTAGAGCCAAGGTAAGCATTTACCTTGAAAACCTCATCACTGTTCCCAAACGCAATGACTTCAGTTTTCTCTTTGTTTAACTGAAGAAAGTTTTGGCACATCCAACTGTTAATTTTATCAATGCACTGGCAGAGGGTGTCAATAGGGCTGTAATCATTAGGCAGTAAGGCTAAGTAGATCTGAGGTTCATCAGCATAGCTGTGGTAGGAGATTTGTTTCTTTCTCATTATTTGGCTCAGGGGGATCATGTAAAGGTTGAACAGGAGAGGTGCCAGAATCGAGCCTTGTGGGACTCCACACGTCATGGGTGTCCACCTCGATCTATGGTCATCTATACTGAAATGGTAACCTCTACCTTCAAGGTAAGATCTGAACCATTTGAGGACCGTGCCAGATAGCCCAACCCAGTTTTCCAGCCTATCCAGAAGTATGCTGTGATCGACAGTGTCAAATGCAGCACTGAGATCCAACAATACCAGCACTGTTATTTTACCTGAATCTGTATTTAGGCATATATCATTGATTATCTTTATAAGAGCGCTCTCTGTACTGTGATGTGCTCTGAAATAGAGGTCTGCATTCCCGCGGCAGTGGGAATTTTTCATTTTGCCAATGAAAGGGAGATTTGAGATTGGCCTGTAATTGCTCAATATGGTGTTATCCAGGTTGCTCTTCTTCAAGAGGGGTTTAACAACTGCAGTTTATAGTGAGTTTGGAAAAATCCCTGAAAGAAGTGAAGCATTTACCACTTTTAGAAGATCCATTCCTAAACAGGTAAACACCGTTTTGAAGAATGATGTGGGGAGCGTGTCAAGACTGCAGGTTGATGTTTTCATAATTTGCACAGTCTCTTCAAGATTTTACCACTAATTGCCATGAAATCAGACATAATGTCTGATTTCTTAAGTTGTGGTTGAGCTAGTTTGACTTTGACACGGCTTGGCTGATTGGATGAGCTGATTTCCTTTCTGATATTATTGATCTTATCAGTAAAGAAATGAGCAAACTCATTACATTTGCTTTCAGAGAGGAGCTCACTTGGAATCCGACTGGTGGGGTTTGTGAGTCTCTCTATCGTTGCAAAGAGTGTGCGAGCATTATTTAAGTTGCTGTTTATAAGTCTTGAAAAGAAAGTGTCTAGCAGTGTTTAGTTCCATATTAAAAGCATGAAGACTGTCTTTATAGATATTATAATTGACTACTAGTTTAGTTTTTCTCCACATACGCTCAGCTTTTCTGCACTGTCTTTTCATCATTTGTACTCTCGGTGACCTTGTCCAAGATCCCTTTTAACAGGAGCGACGTCATTTATGATAATCCTAATTTTAGAGTTAAACAAATCAAGGAGAGAATCAACAGAATCTGCAGATATACTTGGTGCTAGCGATATGGCCTTCATAAACTGCTCACTGGTGTTCTCATTTATGCATCTCTTTCTGACAGAGACAGATCTGTCTTTAAAAGCTGGAGTGATCAATATATCAAAGAAAATACAGAAATGATCAGATAGTGCAACATCCTTAACAACAGTCGATGAAATGTGTAAACCCTTAGTTATAAGTAGATCAAGGATGTGTCCACAATTGTGTTTGGGTCCTTGAACATGCTGAGTCAGATCAAAAGTGTTAAAAACAGTCATCAGTTCTTTTACAGCATTGACTTCTGGATTATTAATGTGAATAATAAAATCCCCAGCAATACTAAAATAATCAAATTCAGAGGTTACTATTGATAACAGCTCTGTAAAATCATCAATAAAAGCTAGAGAATATTTTGGAGGTCTGTAGATAATGATCAGTAAGATGCGTGGAGCACCTTTCAGTGCTATACTTAGATATTCAAAGGACAAATAGTCACCAAATGACACTTGTTTACACTCATAGACATTTTTAAACAGGGCAGTGATGCCTCCACCTCTCCTATTAACTCTGCAAACACTCAAAAAGTCAAAATTTAAAGGAGCTGCTTTATTCAGAACTGCTGCACTACAACTGTCATCTAGCCAAGTTTCATTTAAAAGCATAAAATCATTGACTAAAAGTGACTGATTGTTGAGTGATCTGATGTTTAAAAGTGCTAACTTAACAGTTTTAGCTGTTTTTTCTATAGAAGTCTCAGATCTACATTTAATAGACACCAGATTTGAATGATTTGCTATACAGCCTGATGAAGTCTTTGGTTTTCTATCACTTAACACAACAAATATCTGCTTATAGAAAGCCACAGACACACTGGGTTCCTGCTTGTTCTGAAAACATTTGATAAAGACACTGTTATCTAAGCAGGCCCCCGACACACATCACAGAGAGCTCTTGTGTTCACCAGCTGAAGATGGGGCGTTGTTGTTTGGGCCCTGGCGGTGTGGCAAAAATTGGAGGGCTCTTCCAGGTGGGCTCATAGGTGGTTGTGGAGCAGGCCGCTTTTTGGTTGGTAACTGGGTGCTTGCAGCAATGGAGTGTGAAAGTTTAGTTCCAGCATACACCAGTTCCTCCATCTTTTTTGAAAAACCCAAGAGTGGTGAACATTGTAACAATGAGAATGTGTCCGGTGACAGAGGCTGTGGGTCTGAAAATTCTGTCAGCAGAAATATGTTTTCCTGAGGATCATTTTTGAGTGACGAGACTTGATGCTGTTCTGATGTGTCACAGTCTGTGTTGAGCAGAGGGCAATTGATTGTGTTTCTATCAATGTTGGGTGTTTTGGCTGCTTGGCATTATCACTGTCCTTGGGTGATTCGTCAGCCACAAGTCCACTCAGGAACTGATTTGAGGTCCTGTGGTCATCCGGACATTTGCTAGGTGTGTGTGTGCAATTAAGTTCAGTGGCATACACAGCTGATGGATGATTGAGGGAGAAAAAAATATTGTCCTTTAGCACATTTGCACCAAGTTTGTTTGGATGAAGGCCGTCTGATGTAAACAGTTGTTATTGGTTCCAGAAGAGATTGAAATTGTCAATGAAATTTAGTCCTTTCTTGTTACATGTATTCTGTAGCCATACATTTAGACCAAGAAGCCGTGAAAACATATTTGTCCCTCTTGCAGGGAGTGGTCCACTTATGAACGGCTGAACCTTTAATCTTTCAACTGTTTCCAAAAGCTCACATCTTTCTTGAGCAGTTCTGACTGTTCCTTCCGAATATCATTCTTCCCCACATGGATGATAATCCGTTTTGCAGTCTTGTGCTTTTTCAGAATTTCCTCAAGTTTTTTGTTTACATCAAAAACTGTTGCATGAGGAAAGCAGTATGTCATTGTAGATCTGCTCCTGAAATTCTTGATTATTGAATCTCCTACGACTAGTGTTCTTATCTCAGGTGTGATCGGAGCAGAATGCAGCTGTCTAGTCGGCCTTGAGCCTCTGTTCCATGCAGAATTAGTTGCTGAATCAGGCTATCTCTGTCTGACTGCATTTGGGGATTCTTCACCCATATTACTCAAAACTTCATATCTGTTCTGAAGCTGTATTTGAGTCCTATCTGTATTTGGGGTAGAAGACGCTAATGCGGCAGTGTATGATCTGACCCCGCGAGTACCCTTTGGTCTCGCACCTTGTTTATGCCAATGCTCATTTTCAACAGTTTTATTCTGTTTTTCTGTGCTCAAAACAGTAGCAGGAACAGATGTATGGGACTCACCGGCTGTGTGCTGAGAGGATCCACAATGAAGTTTGTGGCAGTTTGTACAACAGTGAGAATCTGAATTAATCTGATCCAGAGGCATTTTTACAGCCGTGTTTTCCCGTCTCCGAAATGTAAGCAGCTGGTAGCGGGAGGATTGTTCAGACGGTAATTCCCCTCTTGTTAGTAAAGCTATATTCCAGAAAGTTTGTTGAATCAATGCTGATCTTCAAGCTGTGTTGTTTAAGCACTGTGCTGATAGGCTCAAGTTAAAATTAGGGTATAAGATATAAAAGCAAGAGTGCGTAGAGTGCGCATAATCAAAATAATAGATACACAACTTCAGGTATCTTTTGAACCACTTCTGAAAGTGTGCCTTTCCCTAGGGGGCTTCTATTCAAATTACCGTTGTAATTTGTAATTTGTAATTGTAAAAAATAGCCACACATGTGTATCAGTAAATTTGTACTTGCAGAGCAACTTTGCAAATGTGTATCAGTAAATTTCTACTTGCAAAGCAAATTTGCAAATGAGTAGGTATTTTTTGTCTCCAACAAACACAACGCAACATTTACACATGCACAAATCCTTCAGTACAGGTGCACAAATCCCATCTGACGAATCACAAATGGAGAAACTCATCTGCTCATGTTCTTTGCTACTATTGTTGCAGTGAATATGGTGCAAAACACATTCACACACCTGCATCCAGAATTGTGAAGTCACGACTTGTGTATCTGCCAACCAAAATGTGGGTTCTCAGAGAAATTCAGCCAATAGGAGATGGGGCGTGACGTCACCGCTCTAGCGCTGCAGAGGCTGAACTTCGAAACCGAAACCCCCTTTGCGAGATTCGCCACATCTATACCCGATTTGCGTTCAAAAATGCCTGCTTAATTATTTCATAGTAGGAGCAAACATGCCTTAAGGAAAGGAGTACATTTGAAACTTTAGTAACCATAAAATGTACGCCAGGTGGATGCCTTTCTACTCCAGGAAGCCGCAGCATACGGCCTGAAGGAGGAAGAGGACGCGGTCAGTTTGAAATGTGAGTATTAAACCAAAGACAGTTCCTTGTGTTAAACTTGTATTTGTTGAGCTACTGTACAGTGCACTGTAGAATTGCTGAGGGTGTAAAGAGGCTTTAAATTATTGTCTATTTTATTTCGCTGTAAATGTTGATTATGTAATGTTACGGTCTTCAGTCAGCACATATAAAGTAACGTTTCAAAAGTAAAAAAGATTATTGTCAAATGTCTGACAGAAAAATGTGAAGTATTGCAGATCACAAGACTAAACAGACATCACAGTGAGTGATGTATTTGTGCAGATGTAGAATCTGCTGTCCATTGACTGTTGCCAATACTGTTTAAAGGGCCATGAAACCCCTTCGTTTCAGCAGGGTGTTTTCACGCCTCTACTTTGGAAAAAGTCAGAAAAGTGGGCGTGTCCAACTCTGTTTAGGGGGGAGTGTCGGAGGAAGAAAAGAGGCTTGGTGTGGGAGTGTCTATTTGGGCGCGCTGAATTTCAGAGTCAAAATACACACACACTAACACACACACACAGGAGAAAGTGATGGTGTTTACATGGACATCTGTAGTCGAATTATTTGCCAAATTATTAAATGGTGGACTTTAACTGCAGTTTGGCTCTTTCATTCAGGGAATTCATTCATGTCCCTCGCGACAAACGAGATATTTGGTTCAAGGAACTGCTGTAAGCATGTATTTTCATGCAATGTTTGATACTGCACGGCGAATGAGAGAAAAAAAAACTCAGCATTTCCCGGAAACTTAGATGCACTCGGCAGGTAGCGTCAGAAAGCCGCGTGTGTTATTCCGGTCACAAAATCCTACACGAGGTTATAGTTTGGTTGTAGTGCTAACTTGTTTACACTCGCAGGGGTGATAGCGTTCCGGCACCACGCCGGATTTCCGGCGTACTGTGGCTGCGGGGAAAAAAAAAATCAGGTTCACGGATATTGATCTGTCATTTCTCTAGATTCACAGAATTCACTCACTGCTGAAAGCGCCGGATTGGTTTTATTAAGTGCCATTTTGTGTGCTCGTGAATCCTCTTTTGAGTGTAGACGCCATGTAAATAAAAGATTAATTGTGTAATTTAGAGAGCTTTATAAATTATAACGGATCTTTGTGAGATCTCTATGAACTAAGATTAGTGACGCTTTTTAGTGATAATAAGAGGAGCGTGCTTTGCACTTTCCAGGCTATAATCCATTCAGAATTTGTATGAAACTTTCGTTTTCGGCACATATACGCTGATATGTTTTGGGAATGACATCTGCATATTTACGCTGGGTTTATTCTCGAAATAACGGTGAAGCAATTAATAGACGGGACAAAAATATATTTCCCCCTTCTCCTTAAACAATAGTGTTTCAGCTATGAAATAGTTCAGTTTTGTATGTAGCCTAATGTCAAAGTGTTTATATTTAGTTTAGTTTTTTATTCAGCTTATTTAGAAAAACGTTTGGAGCATTTTAAAAATAAGTTGTTTTTTTTAACGAACAGCGCCCAGCGGAAGACCATCATTGTCTGTTTGATCAGTTTGCCTCCTCAGATCATCACGACTTGCCTAAAATAAAAGATATAAAACAGTTCAAGTATAAAACAATGGTAGCTTAAACGTTAAAGAATGTGTGCTATTAGGCGCATAGTTTGCTTATAAAAAGCTTGCAGGACATCGAGGCGCCAGAGCAATCACTTGCATTTTTTTCAGTGGGAGCAATTTAAAGTTATCCGTCATTTTTGCTCACAAAGTACGAGTAATACATCAAAAAACGTTACAGCGTTTTTATAAAATAAAGAAAACCAAAATTATGCGCTTTCTGTCGTCTGGTTTTTGAACTGGAGCGCTTAACAAAATGAAGCAAAATGTATATGCCTCACAGACATAATAAATATATTTATAGAAAGCTTTAAATTATTACTTGACGAAATAAAACAAATTGAAAACAAAAAAACTCCTTCATGTAATCCGTAAAGATGAATTTCTAAAGGCGAGTCCAAGAGGAGATTGCCAGTCAGGATCTTTGCGACACTGACTCAGAATAAGTTTATTAATAAATAATTAAGAATAAGATATGTCCTTACTCTTTCCTCGACACATTCATTGTTATTTGTTTTTGCCGGTGCTTGGGGCGAGTTTTAGCTTATTGTGTGCGCTTGAACGCGGATTCACAGTAGCAGTTTTAACATGGAGTGACACGACATCTGACGTACAGATGACACTGGCACATGCCACTGAGTGTAGTGACACTTCCGGTGGCACGTCCGGTTTTCCACTGTCATGTGTCACTCGCTAGTGGCATGTGTAGTGACCTGTGTCACTCAGTGTCGCGCTGCATGTCACTGCAGTGACATCGACACCCGGCGAAGCTTATGACATTAACACGAGCAAAACTATATTTAATCATTCCGCGACTTTTAACCTAATTTATCGCGTCGCAAGTTAGTTTATTTGCTGAGCTACTCCACAATGTTTTAATTTAAACGCATTTATTTTATGTATTCATAGTCATACTTCCGTACGTAATATAGTCATTTGACAGTACATGTCAGTCAAATTTATTGAGGCATGCTTATGTATGGTAGGGGTTACACTTATCTGTTGTACTGTATATTATTGCATCCTGGCAGTTCCTTTGTTCCCTACAATATGGACTTCTCTGTTTTTAATTCATTCATTTATTTTATTATTTAACTTATTTTCATTTTAAGGTATTTTAAATAATATCCTTTAAAAAGTTATAATAAAATGCATGTTGAAAACTCATAACATATATGCATGTAAGATAACAGGTGTCATTTGCCTAATGATTTTTAAATATTAAGGCAAAGAGACTTATAAGATTAATGTGCTTATAACGTGCTTATACTGACACCTACTGGCAAATGTCACAAGATCACTGACACTGGCATGTGTCACTGACATTACTGGCATGTCTAAAAAGAGCCACTTGACAATAATGATGATCAGGGTTACACATAGGCTGTTAATATATTTGGGCCCAGGGGCCCACAAGTTATGTGTTAAAAGTGCGTTGCATACATAGTACCCCCACCCCTACTCACCTCAGGGGCAAGGAAAAAAAGTTCAGGCTCAGGAATTTTTTCCACTATCAGCCCTGCACTCGGTGCAAACAAGTTTGCAAAGTTTGTTCGATACGAATAAAATACGAACTGAATAAACAAAGAGCACTGGTCGCTCACTTACCAAATCTGTAGAGACAGGACAATCCACAGCAACTAGAGCCGCGTCTTTATTAAGAGAAGACTACAAGCAAATCTGGATCTCAGCGTTTGCAGATGAGAACACCTCTTAGGTAAACAATGTGACTCCTTAGACACTTAAGTTATTGTTGTCGAGCGTCGCGTACACTGTTAATCCACACGTGAGTCTGAGCTCTCACAGAGAGAAAATGAAAACAAAACTTAACTGCAGCAAACTATAAAAGCAACACTTCACGCTTGTTTTGCCAACACAACGTGGCGTCTCTGTCATCTAAACACTGTGACAGTAATGAATATTAATGTTGCACACGCAACAATGATTAAAGTTGCACAATAGAGCGCGCTGATTGGTTTGAATCAAGCTTTACTCATGCATTAATGCAGCAGGCTGTAAGACGTAGTAAGACACACTCTGGCACAGACATCCAGTCTGCATGCTGGAATACAACGATATTATGTCATGACCGTGACGCAGCTTCAAAAATTCGCTTCAAACTGGAAGTACGAATTTGCTTGAAATAACGCAAAAACAACCAATTTACACTTTTTAGTGAAATATAGGTGTCCTAATAGTGTTTTTAGCAGTGTGGGACACATATATGACTGTCAACAGCTCAAAAAATGTGTTTTGGTGTTTCGTGACCCTTTAAATTAGATACATGTAATCTTAATAAATTAGAATAAAGGGTCATTTGTTTAATCTGTGCATCAGTATAGTTGATCAATTGAGGAAGGTTTGTGTTACATTAGCAACTACTCCAACATGTTACTTGAGCAAGTGAATCACAGAGGTGATTTATTCTAGTCTCTGTTACAGGGAGGCTTTTATTGAGTACAGTACAGAAATAAAAAAAAACATTTTAAATTTGCTATTTATTGTTAGTTATTGTGTTTTCAAACAGTGTTTACATCAGCTTTCTGATTGCTGGTGTTTGTGTGCTTTTTCTGCAGAGCTGAATCAATGACATCCTGAAAGCAGCAGTACAGTTAAGGTACGTTTTCATTGCTTCTTTTTATAAAACCACTTATAGTTGTACAGTTTGATGTTAGTTTAAATATAACTATGTTAGTGATCAGTATTCATAGCTACACTGTTAAAAATTGTCCCGTTAAAAAACAGTAAAATACTGGCAGCTGCAGTTGCCAGCAATGTACTGTTATTTTACAGTATGTTGCTGTAAAAATACATGGACTACATTGATTTACACAATTCTCAAGTGAACTCATTTTGCTCACTGAAAGCAACTGCCTCAACTTGGTCAACTGCTGAATGAGTTTATGAAGTAATGTGCTATATATGCTTGAAGCATACTTATAATGATAACTTATTTTAGTTAATTAGAAAAGTTTGGTTTAACTCTAATCTCTTATTTTTCACAACAGCACACATACATGTAAATCTGGAATCACCAGAGAGATTCTGACTGCATCAGCAACTAAACAGCTGATGTTTTTAAATAGAGAAACATGCAGAATAACATCAGCAGCTCATTGTTCATCTTTAACTCATACACTGGCTCTACTCTCCTCCACAACGGTGACAGACAGAAGAAATTAGCTTCAGGTTTTACAGTAAAATACTGTTTTTTCCTTGATTTAACGGTAATCTACTGGCAGCTGTGGTTGCCAGCAATCTACTGTTTTTTTACAGTCTATTTCCGTAGTGTAAATTAACAGTATATTACTGTTAAAATACATTTTACACTGTGTTTTTACCTCTCACACCTTTAACCCTTTAAACACCAGAGCATATACTTCAGTTTTAATTGAAGTGTCCACACTACTGAGTGTTCAAGAAACATGGAGCAAAGCTGAAGTAAATTCATTAATTAACTGACTAATTAAATGATAATTGAGGATTAACAATGAACAAATGAAGAAATACTGAAGGGAAAAAACAAGAACAGAACATACAAAACTTTAGTCACAGCTTTATAATGAAATAACCTGAAGAACAACAAATGATTAAATCATTTAAATGATCAGCGGATGAATAAACAACTCTACAAACATCATCACCAGCTACACTTATTACTTAATACATGCATTTTTGTATAACATTTACTAAAGTTCTTCTTGAGAAAAAGTTAAAGTTTTACGTCACCGTCATGGAGAACAGAGTTTGCTTTAGTTGGGCTCTTAGCCCTGTCATTTTGAACATTTATATATCTTGGCTGCTGCAATTGTTAAGAACTTTGTTTAAAAAGCTCTTTTGTTGTGGCAAGCCAGCCAAAAACCTAAATAAGATCTGGTGATGTTCATGTTGCTATTAAATGGCAGAGTCTGTTCTCATTTAGTATAATAAAATTTACTGCTCCTATTCAATGTTAAATCTATTGTTTTACATTATATGTCTATATATGGCAATGATTTCTGGAAGTTTTTAAGAATCTCTTGGACAATAACACTGCTCTATGGTGTCAATCGCACTCAAAGAGACATCAATAATCAGCATATGAACCTCAATAATGGTGACAACAAATTTAACTAAATTAACAGTTTAACTCACAAACAGGCAACTGAAAGTCTAAACATAAACAACAGCAGAATCAAACACAAATAAAGAAAACTGTTAGACCATTATACAACATTTATTTATACCGCAATGCATGCTGGGATATTTGTATTGTGCCACTCCCAGCATGCATTGCAGCATGAAACATTTGAGATGTTACCATTGTTGAGATACAAGGTCAGATTCATGAGGTCTGAGTGTGTATTTGTCATAACTGAACTGTTTTTGTATGTTATTTCTTAACTGTTAAGTAATTACGGAGGTATCTTTTCTGTTTCCACTTCTCATTAATTAAATTAATATCTGCAACTAAGCATAAAATCTATTGCATGAGGCCCTTCTTCCAGATTTATAATAAAACATTTATCAGAACAAATTTCAGACAAATAGATTTCTCTATTTATTGACTTCCCAACTGTATTGCTATAGTACAAACGTTTTGTAAACTCTGTATTACAGCAGTTGAAAAGTCTTATTAAATGAGTTCAAGGGTGAAGAGCCCAACTAAATCAGCCCCTAACTCCATTACGGTGACACAAAAAACACCTTAATTTCTGTTGGATCTCAATGAGAATAGTATGGAAGTCAAATCAGTCAGTAATAAGTGTCTGCTGTTGTTTGTGGAGTTGTTTAATGATCCTCTGCTGAGACTGAAGCTGTTTTATTTTATTTGATTTTATTTAATGTTGTAACTCAAGTCACTGTTTGTGTTTCTTGTTTATTTTCTTCAGTAATTGTAATTATTAACAGCAGGTGTTCATCAGTGTCTGAATTCACTCATTAGTGTTCATTAAAACTGTCAGGTGAACTATATTAGTTAACTAGTGTATGGAATAGTGAACAAGGACACAAAGCGTGATTTCAAACACAGACTTCAAAACATCGAATCTGAACTCTGTTAGCTCACAGTTTTCTGCAGTTGGTTACTTTCTCAAAAACAAAAATGTTACCCAGAAAGCACTGTTTTTAACAGAATATTACTGTTTTAGTGAAAAAACATTATTTTACTGTAGAATCTGACCGTTTTTTAACAGCAATTTTTTACAGTGTAGGATAACAATTCTTGTTTTACAAAATGTAACGTGGCTAGCTTGCCCTAATGTCAAGTTTGCTATTCCGTCTTATCACATAATACGATTAAACTATTTAATTCATAGGCTATATTTATTTTAGAAAAAAGGCAGACCAGGGTGCTTCCAATGCATTGAGGTGAAGTTGGTTTTATAGTTGCACATTCTGACCTTTTCCTTAATAATATAATTTCAGAAAAAGATTTTCAAATTCTATATAGGGAAATCATATTAGCAGCCAATGACTATCAAAATACAGCACTGTCCACAGTCAATTAAATATTAGTGCTAATGTTGTTTAAAGTCAATCAGACCAAATATTTAAAGTACCATGGTAAACAATATAGGGACCATTAAAATGTTTAAATGTGCAAATATAAAACCAACTTTACCTTAATAACTAATGCTACCCTGTTTTATGATTCATTTTACACTCCAAAAAAATGTATGTTTACTTAACATTTTAGCCAAGTATGCATTGCTAGTAATGATAAATGTGGACAATTAACTAAGTAAATCTACTTGAAGTCACTAGACAATGCATCTTATTTTCTTACATTTCTCTTAAACAATGGAAAGGCATACAATATTTAAAGTATTATCATTATTTATTGAAAACAAACAGAAACATAATTATATTATTAAAAGAATGAATATGAGTAATCATGACAAATAAATTCAAGTCAACAACACATGAAACCAAGCTTTATTCTAACAGAGATGTATTACAGACAGAAGCCCATGTTTTGCTGTATCTCCACACAGCTGGGCCAGTTCTGCAGATGATCAGAGGGACTTCGCCATCATCACATCCCTCACTGCTGCAGTCAGACTGAAAAAGAACGGTGATGCATGGCAGTCCATGCCCGAGATACTGATGATGAAGAGACCACAGCAACATTTGGTCCAGATGAGGACACAAGGGCAGATGGACTGATGCAGGGTATTGTTCAATTCACTACAGGAGAACAGGAGTGGCCAAACTCAGTCCAGAACTGCTGCTGTCTTGCAGAGTTTAGTTGAAGTTGACTCTAAACTCTACAGGACACCAGCCGTCCAGAACTGAGTTTGGGCACCCCTGCATTACAGCATTTCCAGGATGCTGCTGTGGACTTCTTTACCCTCACCACACACACCAATCTGCAGATATTTCAGATCATACAAAACATAAAAAACATTTAAAAAACAAAGTCATTTTACTGCACAATGTGACATTTGATTTATGTAGTGTTAGTAATAAAATTATCCTACCTCTTATTTTGGATTCTTTTTTCCTCAAATATGTTAGTTCCCTTGTCTACAGGTCAAGCTCCATCACAACAGCTCTGCAGAAAAAGCACACACAAACACCAGCAATCAGAAAGCTGATGTAATCACTGTTTGACAATAAAATAATAATAAAAACTAATAATAAATAGCAAATGTAAAAGATGCTTTCTTAATTTCTGTACTGTACTCAATAAAAGCCTCCCTGTAACGTTGAGACTAGAATAAATCACCTCTGTGATCAGGCCCGGCTCCAGCTTGGAACTTTAGGGTGGGCCAAGTGACATTTTGGGTGGGCCAACAAAAATAAACAAATGATATATATATTTATATATACAATTATTTTAAAGGTAATAAAATAATTTATAGTATTCTCTGTCATTTTAATAAAGCAAACTAACTTTTATTTTAAAACTATTATTTGAACTGCAGATTATATTTATGTCAGTGTTTGCTTGCTTAAGTATGGAAGCCCGTTCCCGCCACTGAATGATAAAAAAAAAAAAAATTATAAAAAAAAATATAATAATATAAAAAAATTTTAAAAAGTCAGAATTCTGAGTTATTAAGTCACAATTCCGAGTTATTAAGTCAGAATTCTGAGTTATTAAGTCAGAATTCTGAGTTATAAAGTCGCAGTTCTGAGTTATTAAGTCACAATTCTGAGTTATTAAGTCGCAATTCTGAGTTATAAAGTCACAATTCTGAGTTATTAAGTCAGAAATCCGAGTTATAAAGTCAGAATTCCGAGTTATTAAGTCAGAATTCTGTGTTATAAAGTCAGAATTCCGAGTTATTAAGTCAGAATTCTGAGTTATAAAGTCAGAATTCTGAGTTATTAAGTCGCAATTCCGAGATATTAAGTCAGAATTCCGAGTTATAAAGTCAGAATTCTGAGTTATAAAGTCGCAGTTCTGAGTTATTAAGTCAGAATTCTGAGTTATTAAGTCGCAATTCCGAGTTATTAAGTCAGAATTCCGAGTTATAAAGTCAGAATTCTGAGTTATAAAGTCACAATTCTGAGTTCAGTTGTGGCGGAGACGCAATAAAACAGACGAGGCCGACGTGGCACGTTTTATAAACCAACAGCTACAGACATCGGGACGACAACATGGATATAAAGTCACAGTTCTGAGTTATAAAGTCACAATTCTGAGTTATTAAGTCAGAAATCCGAGTTATAAAGTCAGAATTCCGAGTTATTAAGTCAGAAATCCGAGTTATAAAGTCAGAATTCCGAGTTATTAAGTCAGAATTCTGAGTTATTAAGTCGCAATTCCGAGATATTAAGTCAGAATTCCGAGTTATAAAGTCAGAATTCTGAGTTATAAAGTTGCAGTTCTGAGTTATTAAGTCAGAATTCTGAGTTATAAAGTCAGAATTCTGAGTTATTAAGTCGCAATTCCGAGTTATTAAGTCAGAATTCCTAGTTATAAAGTCAGAATTCTGAGTTATAAAGTCACAATTCTGAGTTCAGTTGTGGCGGAGACGCAATAAAACAGACGAGGCCGACGTGGCACGTTTTATAAACCAACAGCTACAGACATCGGGACGACAACATGGATATCGTTGGATGCACCAGAAATGTTGGCTGTCTGGCATTATTACAGAGAAGCTGTCCGTCATTTGATGCGGCTGTTAGATGGACAGGGAGTTGACCGGCGCGCTCACGGTCGTCTGCGGCGACGCATGTATAACAGCCGCGGACCAAACTATGTTTGGCATATTGACGGATACGACAAGTTGAAACCTTACGGAATATGCATAAACGGATGCATTGATGGGTTTTCCAGAAAAATGATCTGGCTTGAAGCATACAAAACGAACAATGACCCACGAGTAATTGCGGGTTATTTCATACAAGCTGTTGCTGAGAATAACGGATTTCCACATAGAATTCGCATTGACCATGGAACTGAAAATACGCATTTAGCAGATATGCAGACATTCTTCAGAGGCACTGCTTGTGCCGAATCTGTTACTCTTGGTCCAAGCACGGGGAACCAGAGAATTGAACGATGGTGGTCCACTTTTAGAAGTCAGTGCATACAATTTTGGATGGATCATTTTGAACAGCTAAAAGAAGATGGGCACTTTGTTGATAGTTTCATTGATAAATCTCTCATCCAGTTTTGTTTTCAGCATTCTATACAGGTAACATTTGGTTTACTGTAGTTTATTTAATCATAAAAACAATATTGCCGTTAAAGATTAACTTAATATTTACATAGCCTACAATATGCAGTTTACAGTGTGTTTATTAATTTAATTTTGTTGCTTTTTTTTTTATAAAGGAAAAGCTTGATGAAATAGTCAGTGCCTGGAATTGCCACAGGATACGGCCAACTCACAATCCACGTGCTCCCAGTGGTCGACCTTCAATAATGTTTGCTGTTCCCAGCTTATATGGAGTGCAGAATTTCTTGCATCCAATTGAACAAACAAAGCTGAGTATTTGCAAAGAGGAGTGTTAAGTTAAAGACTACCCTTGTGATGAGGATGTCTTTCAACTGTGCGTAGAACTGATGGATGAACATAACCTTGCATTGTCAGATGATGTTTATGAAATTACAGACCTTTACCTTAAGCTTCCTGAACTAATCCTTGAAGGACTGGACTTGGGTGACTAGATGCACCATTGAGATCTTATCTGCAACTTTCACTAGAAGGTAAAGGTATTGTACACACACACACACACACACAATATTATGTCTGAGCATTATTTGAAACACTTCTATTGTGCTTTTTTCATGCAAGTCTCAAAAGAACTCTTTGAGGTTAAAATCTCTGCAATTCCCACTTTACTTTCACTGTGCTGTGTCTGTCTATCAAGATAACAGGTGAGCAGGAGTTATATTTCACTTTATTATTATTTGGCTTTAAACATGAATATGTTAATGAATTTTGTTACCATTATTCCCCAGACTCAAAAAGTCATTACATCTTTAATTATGTAACTGATAACAAGCCAGTTGTCTAAATGCCATATTGTATAATTTAAGGGCATAATATTTAAATTGGGATTGCCACTGACATGTCATATTTTTATATGAAAAAAAATCTATAAACAAAACATTAACACAATGCCATTATTGATACAACTGGAATTGTATTTTTTATGCATCACATTTGTTTTACAACTTAGCTGCATTTAACAGACATGTCAAATAACATTGCTTTTTTCATGTACTGGGGCACATAAACAGCATGCAAAATGCTCACAGCAAACAAAGAATAATTTAAAAACATGAATTCTTCGTTACTAATGAATGAGTAAATGAATGAATGACACATCTGATGTATCTTCTGTGCCACTGTGGCAATCGAAGGATGGATTTTATTGATGCTGACTGCATTTGATTAGTAACAGCCCTGTCTTCTAGGGTTATGGGATTAATGTACCTTTACTCTACATACTATAATGGAACAACTGTTACATCCCATCATTTTCATACACGCTTCAGGATCCCTTGTCTGTCAGACACAGTGCTCAAGGTACAGTAAATAACCTGTAATATAATTCTTTGTTTATGATGATACACAATCAAAGTGATGTTGCTTTGTGTTTTCAGAAGGAATGAATAATTTGTTCCAGACCATCCCATCCTTATGTGCAAAAGAAGGCCAGCAAACTTAGGTAGATGAGATAAGAATAAAAGTGCATAAAGATGCACTTCACACAAAAAAAAAAAAAACTTTTTTTATGACTACTTTTTTAAATGACATCTTTCCCAACTACAGCAATGCACATTTTTGCATGATTTTGAACACTTTTGTGATGCTCTATTAATACTTTTAGACCTAACCTGAATGCAATAGAAACAGGAAGTGAGTTTTAGAAGTCTTTTGTTACTCAAAAGTAAAATAATTTCGTTTAAACTGTAAAGCAATAATACTGAAACTTTTCAAAATGTATAGAATTTTCATTTGTTTCACCTTAGGAATATAAAGGGGAGGTATATTTAAAATATAAACTAAAGGGTTTAAATGGTAAACTGTCTGTATTTTGTGTTATACCTGAAATAAAGAACTGAATTTGTAATGGTATTTTTATTATTAAATATTCAACTTTGTAGTAGTACATTTTTGCTTCAAACAAATGCTCGAACAGTATTCCCAATGTTTTTCCTATACATGCTTAACGCACCTGTAATCATTTTAACATGGTACACCGGCTGTCAGTTTTTGTGCACCACTACAGAGCTTTAAGTGAAATTGATTTTAAAAGTTCAATTTTTTTTTGACTTTGATGTGCAATTTATTTGTTGGCCAATAAAAAATGCAATGCTGAAATGCAAACAATTTATATGGGCTGAATATAAACAAAAAAGTAAATTTAGTTATGTTTTACTTAATTTGTTTAAATTCAGCCTAAACATTTTGTTTGCAACCACTTTTTGTAAATCCAATAAATCATTTTTTCAGTGTAGTAGCCTACTCACTCCATCTTGAATTCTCAAAAAAACATGGCACAATATATGGAGGTTGTGTTGTTTAATGTATGAGTACTTAACATTACAATGTGGTACAAGAAAAAATAAAACAAACCACATTAAAACTATTTCAATAAAACAATGTTATAAAATTGTTATGTATTGTTGCAATAATGCAACACCCAACTGTATAGAAACACAAACCTAAAAGGATAGTTCACCCAAAAATGAACTTTTCAATTTCCTCACTCCTTACTTGTTTCTTTCTTCTGTTGAACACAAAAGAAGATTGTTTGAAGAAAGCTGAAAACCTGTAACCACTGACTTTCATAGTATTTGTATTTTCTTTTATGGAAGTCAATGGATACAGGTTTGTCTTCTTTTGTGTTCAACCAAAGAAATAAATCCATAGAGGCTTGTAAACACTTGAGGAGTGAGTAAAAAATGAGTACATTTTTAATTTTTTTGTGAACTATCTCTTTAGGAACACATTATAATCATTCAGACATTTATGTCAGGGTAGATGCAACTTGTACAATTAAATGTAAACAGTTGTTTGTAACTATGAAGAAAACTTTCACTATTTAGGGGCAACATTCAATGAATAATTAAAGTAATTGTTTTCTTTTATGAACTTGTCAAATAATGGTACAGCGTGTACATGTATGAAAAAGGAACCATTAAAACATTTGGACAGTTCCAAGCCTATTTGACTGAACAGTTGAAATTAACAATTTAACGCAAACATTTGGTTGGACAAATTTTTTTTAATAAAATCTCAATCATCAAAAAAAAAAAAAAAACTCAATTATCAAAAATAATAAAGGTTTGTCTGCATTCAATGTAACCAGCAATATGTAAGTGCAAAATTAAAGGAAATGATTTACTTTCTGTATACAGTGTGAATTAACTGTATGAAGTGTAATAAGAATGACAGAAAACAATAGCTTGCAAAGGAGCTGGCCACAACTCAGTTCCGACTAAATCAACTGAACTATGTCCATGACCCAGATGTTGCTTTCAAGGACTTTGTTCATTTCAGATCTGAAATCAGGGTAGTTGTCATAGTGCACTGAAAGCCTCAGAAAACAGCCACATGTGTGCGCCACGGGTCTTCTCTCAAACCATTTAAGGTCTGTGAAATCAACTGTTATAGCTTTGCCTATAAACAAATCTGATCCAGTACAGAATCGAAGAAACAGAGACTGCCGTTTTGCATCACACTCCCTCAAGTAAGATGTCAAGTGCTTTGAAATGTCCTTTTGCTGTACATTCATTGTTTCAGGAAATTTGAGAGATTGCACAATTTTCCTCACTGTTGGTTGTAATGCACAGTACACATCTTCAATTTCCTCAAGGTCCTTTCTCAGAGTTCCAAGTATGCATGCCCACTGTTCAAGAACATAAGCAGGCTCTTGAATGAGAGTTTTGTGAGCCAGTTTTTCCAAAATTTGCTTGAAGTTTTCATTTGTTGGAATTCTTCGACAACTGTAGTTGTCTAAGGTCTCAAGCAATTCCTCCTGGTCTGCACTACAGAAGTCTTTTCTGCAGCTTTCTAACAAAGCACACTCGTTTTCTGAGACATACTTCAAAAAGTTCTCAATCAGATCACTTTTCAAAGATCCCTGCTGGAGGATGACAGGTGCAAGTTTTATTGGGAGATATTTTTTTTTCTTTCTTCCAGCCGAACAAAATTATTCGGGCCACACTTTCTCACTTTTCTTTGCCAAAGTCATGTCGAAGAAAGGGAACTTTAAAATTGTTCCCCAATGTGCACTGATCATAAAATTCCTGCCAGAACTCTGATAGGCAATCCCTAAACACTCCACCAACATCATGACACATCTCAAACTGTCCATTTGGGAGCAGCAGCTTCACTTCTACTTCACTCTGTGTATGAATAAGGGTTTCATCACAGAAATGGGCAATGAGCTCAGAAAATATTTGTCCACGATGAACAACAAGGA
The DNA here is from genome assembly GCF_052040795.2 of Danio rerio. Classification (NCBI taxonomy): domain Eukaryota; kingdom Metazoa; phylum Chordata; class Actinopteri; order Cypriniformes; family Danionidae; genus Danio; species Danio rerio. The sequence goes on from NC_141022.1 coordinate 16,925,871, forward strand.
TTTTTTTCTGTGGAGCAATGGGTTCTGGGCTCAGCGGCAAAGTGTCATCTAAGTTTTGTTCATCTATTCCAATAGCCGCGTTTCCACTATCGCGCCTAAAGCGAGCCAAGGCCAGTGGCGTTTCCACTGTACCTTCCGGGGCCTAATCGGGCCAAAGCGGGGCTTTCTTGGGGCCAGCGGCCGGCCTTTTTCGGCCCGCCGAATACCTTGGGCCAAAGAGGGCCAGCCGGGGCGGAGTGAAAGGAGAGGCGGGCACAGTTTTCTAATCGCACTCGAGTACATGCGCCAAACACATAAACAAACAAATAAATAAGAGAAAGAAAACATCTGGAACAAATTATAGGCTGGGGTCTTTTTTGTATATGATCGCCCTTATGTTTCTCTTTTAAATGTAAGGCTGTTGCATAAAATGATAGTTTTAATAAGTGACTTTTCTTTGCTGCGTCTCTTTGATGTTTCAATAACGCATAATAATCTTTACACCATATTAAAGACACATCAGACAGTAAAGGTTTTCAAGAGGTTTTGTCAAGTTTAATAAGTGATTTTGCGCGTTTAGATGCCTGTGTATGTGTGTGAGACCGAGGAAAAGAGCGCTCCATTCATAGCTCTGTTGATGCGGCGAGTGGCTTTTTTCTTTTATTTTTTTATTGTTTTAATTTATTTCGGAGATAATACATATGAATACAACAGAAAGGCATTAAACTTTACAAATTTCATGTCCACTTTTGTAGGCTCAAAACAACAGTGTCATATCTAGATAAAATAGCCCTATATTGAAATTATTTAAAGAATTACAAATATCAGATATAATAAAATCACATTAAATAAATAAACCAATATAAAACTAACAAAAGCTATAGCTATAACAATTAGGTACTATATCAAACTGTTTCAAATTTTATTAAACTTTCATTTTTCAAATGCCTCTTTGAAAAAAAGATTTTAGATATTTTCTAAAAAATAAATAAATAAATAAACATCGGAGAATGTTTTAAATATTATTTATAAAGTATTTGGATACGATGAAATTAATCAAATCATGCAAACAGAGCATTTTCGGGGTGAGTGAAAGCAGAAATAGGCGACCTTTTTTTCTGTCTTCCAGCTGCGCAGCACTTTTTTGACGGGGAAAACTGCAAGTTCAAAATGTGTTTTGTGTCCTCAAACAAGTGTGTATGTTTTATATGACGTGGTAAAATTAAAAAAGGAAATTGTAAATACATGAAGAGCTTTATTAGTGCATAGCTGCTGAGCGCAACAAAATATAGGCTATATTTTATTACGTGCTGCTCTTATGTGCTGAAACACTGAACACTTTCCTTTACTTAAGATATAATAAGCAACATCTTTAAATAAAGGGAATCACCTATGAAGAGTAATAAAGCCTATAGGGGAAAAAAACTCATGTTTCAGTTCTCTCCGGAGCATTTGGGATGAATGTTGGACAGCATCTGTTTATGAGGATGTTATAAAATACATTTTATATCGAGTTATTAACGGAGAATTTTATAGGGTATATGTGGTGTTATATTATGGATCTATGCGCTCCCTGCGCTGGGTTCCTCCATTGGTGGCAAGGCCACTGGATTTCGATGCCAATAGTCGGTCGGCAAGTAAATGAATATGATGAATGAAAACACACAGGAATGTGCGTATAGACATGCGTTGTACTGCTGTACAGTAACGTGTGATTTGTTTGTTTTGGTTGTCCTAATTTTTATAGTTTTGTGATGATGTGATGTGGTGTGCTTTATCTGCATGATTCTCGCTGAAGTGGGCGGTTTGAGTGACGTTCGATTCTGGGGATGTTCTGGGGGCGGGGTTTGCTGATGCGCTGCAAGCTACTAGCCCCACAGTGGAAACGCGACATGATTTCAGCCTCACTGCTCAACCTCCCGGGCGATTGGCCCGGCCTGGCCCGATATAAGCCCTGGCTCGCACTGGCCTGATAGTGGAAATGCGGCTATTGATGTCACCAGTGAGTACTGTCTCTACATTGCTTGAATCTAAGTAATCTGGCAAGGTCACTAAAGAACTTTGAAAAGATACATTCAGTTCATCATCTGCAATATGATCCTCTGTGGAATGAAAGGGAGATGCAGTGTCATTAACCGGACTATCAACATAAATTACATCCATCTCTGAAGGAAAGAAGTCATTCATCCCACTGGAAGTAGAGGGAAAGCTTTGATCCTGGTAATTACTGTGAAAGTTCTCCATTTGATCTGACATATCCTCTTTACTTTCTGTTTCCACTTCCCTCTCCACCTTTTTTGTTGTCAAGTAGAACCTCATCATTGTGAGTTTGGATGCATTATACATTTCCCCCACTGTAGATTCTGCATCTAGTGACACTTCCTGATAATTTGTTAGATCCAATTGTTAGATTGTTGGTGTAAGGGTTTCACTATTTATATTTAAATGGCACTCTGACTTCTTGTACTTTGTACTTCCTTATAATACAGTAAACTTGCTATATTTAATGTTTTCATAAGAAATCCAAAATAAAGACATTGCAACATCTAAGGAGCTGATACAGTAACTGAGCTAAATGAGTTAAACTCTGCTACCATATTTCATTTCATATTTCTGCCATTACATACATTTTGGTACTTTGTTTTTCAATAAATGTATTAAATTTCTGTAATATTCCCCAATGGTGTAGTACTGTTTTCTTTAAGTATGCCTCTTAGTAACTATGAATGGTTTAAAAAAGAATGTAAAATATGGTCATGCAAAATATGGCATTAATATATGTTTTTTGAGTACCAATAAGCGGCCAGTCTGCTAGTATTATGCATGTCAACAAGCAACTGGTTGATATTAAGATTCAGTCACTAAACTGAAGTATAATTGAAAGTGTTTAGGTAAACACTGGAGCTTTGCCAAAGTGTTCAGCTTAAGTTATTTATTGTAAAATAAACAGTATATAACTGCTTTAAGAAATAAAACTGCAAGTGACTAAAATCAAACATGCATTAAAATGTCCACTTCTTCCAAATTATAACTTTAAAAGTGTGTGGTAAGTTGTTTAGGTATTACCTTGTCTTCCTCCAGTCGTTTGATAGTTGTTTCAGGGATGTTTCTCTCCCTTAGTAAAATTATTAATTCGTCCATCCTACAATGTTTTAATAGGAAAACATAGTGAGGCTAGAGGCCAATATAAAGCCGAGTATATAAGCCAGAAAACAAAATCCATGTACTTTTGTAGTTAGTATATTGAACATAACAAAGCAAGCTTTGAATCCAAACCTAATTTTACTCCCTTTTGGTGCAATGTAAGCTAGCCTACTTAATTGTCCATAAAAGCAACACGACTACTATTCGAGGAAACCGCATGAGCCTGTAGGCTATGATACCACACATGCAAAACTTTCGGATTTTACACTCGCCAAAGGCTTCTATTACAACACGGCATTTACTGTAACACTTCATATCGTAAATAATTATCATGCCAAATAGTAAATATGACCATACCTTGGCGTCGCAGAAACGTTCAGCTGCTGGCAACAGGAACTCCCGTAACATAATATGAAATGTCGTGAGAAATTGTCGAAATTAAAAAAAGATTTTTTTATAACTCAGAACCTAATAACTCATAATTGGGACTTCATAACTCAGAATTCTGACTTAATAATTTGGAATTGCGACATTATAACGCGGAATTGTGACCTCATAAATCAGAATTCTGACTTTATAACTCGGAAATGCGACTGGTCCCACTTTATATTAAGTGGCCTTAACTAATAAGTACTTACACGGGAATTAATAGTTTGTTGCAATGTACTTATTGTGTAAATACATGTATTTACTGTGTATTTATGCCTGATTAAATACCCATATGTAATTACATCTGTTATTAACTATTGTAATTACATTTGTAAATACACTGTTGGTCATCCCTTACACCTTAACCCACCCTTAAACCTACCCATACCACCAAACCTGTTCATAACCCAACCTCTATCCCAACTCAAAAGCACCACAAGTGTTCTCAAAGACATTATGAACACAGTAAGTACACTGTATTTATTTTTTGATGCAAGTACATAGTAGTTAAGGACACTTAATATAAAGTGGGACCATGCGACTTTATAACTCAGAATTCTGACTTTATAACGCGAAATTGCGACTTTATAACTCAGAATTCTGACTTTATAACTAGGAATTGCGACTTTATAACTCTGAATTCTGATAAATAACTCGGAATTGCGACTTTGTAACTCAGAATTCTGACTTTTTAAAAAATTTTTATATTATTATAATTATTATTATTTTTTTTATTAATTCTTTTTTTTTATCATTCAGTGGCAGGAACGGGCTTCTACACTTAAGTGATGTTTGCCAAGTTTTGCAAGAAAACCTCAGAAAAAACATGTTGCTCTCCATGAACTATATGGGTGATCCTGTAGTTGCAGGTACATTTAGTGACCAAAGCCATATTTTTTTCAGCTTGTAAAAAAATGTTATGTTACATTGTTACATTTTTGATTATTTATAAAATGTGTTCATCATTTTCAAAGATCATATTACCAAAAATCACGATTTCTTGATTTACGAATTAGTCAGTGCGTTTTTTCATCATGCAAAAATATTTTATGTTGCTTTTCTTTAAAAAAAAATGTCACCAATATTTTAATTTTGAATGTTTAAACTGTAAACTGTCAATGCTATTATTATCACAATTACAAAAGAAAAACTGAATATTTCATTAATCACATATTTTACAAATGAAAAATATTTTAATGCTGATTTCATTAGTATCATGTGATCTTTGCAGTTATAGCAAGTAGAAGGTTTGGCTAAAAAGTTGTAAAACTATATTACTGTCAATTCAGTCTAAATTTAGTAACTGCACATTACGATTTTTCTTGCTATGATTTATTATTATTTCTAAACATTACTAAAATCATCCATGACAGAGTTGACAAACAATATAAAACTTTTTATTACCTAAAATTAAAACATTTAATCATTTGTTCAGCAAAAGCTGAATTATAAAAAATAAATATGTTTTAACTGTAGTGTTGGAATTTACAACTTTAAGATGATACCTTTAAAAATATCAACATTCCATACCATTTTCTATTTCTATTTTGTGATTTAAAAAAAAAATCTTAATGTTAATATTATTTAATGCACCAGAGCCAATATGAACATTAGTATTTTTTTTTTTTTTTTGAATAGCAGATTTTTTGGCATATTAGCCTACTTATTAGTGGTAGATAACTAATACATTATCATTTATAGCCTATCAAAAAAAAAATCTGAATTTATTTCGCAAATAACATGTTTTAATCGACACACACATGGCGTTTCACGTGCTTTATCATAGCGCTCTGTGTGTGTGCGTCGACCTGCTCCCTGAAACATCTTGAATTATCAATATTTATTCTATTCATTATTGAATTCTGAATTTTTAATATTGTATTGCACTATTGTTGAGCACAACAGTGAACAGTAACAGTTTAAGATATCTTGTGTATGATTTGGACGTTTTTCCCTTATCTTAAAAAGTCCAATAACAGAGAGATCACATATGATAATTTGAGAGATTTAAAGGGGAAAAAGACAACACGTAAATCGATAGCACGTTACACGGCTTTCATATTTAATTAATCGAGTAAGTAAAAAATTTCATTTTGAAAACAAAATGCTTTTTTTTTCTGCTGTTTGGAACAACTAACACTCATTTTGGGATGGTGGGTCTCTATCGGGGAAGGTGGGTCTTTGGAACGACCGCTGGCAAACGCAATGGATGAGCTCACTGGGGGCGTTGATTAGACCCAGGCCCGAGCCCACCAAGCCATGCCCGAAGAGAGATCACCTTTCTCGGCGTGACCCGCTGACCTGCCGTCAAGGCTTCGGTAAACGCGAAGAAAAGGGGACTTAGGGCAATATCGGGTTTAGCGGTTGAAGGAACCAGGGGTCTAAGAGCAGGCCTGTTGCCCCAGGAGGTGCGACCGAACCTGGGCAAGGCCAGTGGGCTGAACCCCATGAGTGTCAGGGGCTAAGGTCGAGCTGTCAAGCCGCAAGAGAGCATCCGTTTCCCCACAGTAAACACGGGATTCCTTTTTCCCTGAGGCTAGAACTACGTGCCGCTGGTGCCCTATCCACAACCCAAAGGCCGGTGGTGCCCCATTCACAAACCCAAAGACCGGTTGGGCCACCAGTGGTACGTCTTGCCCAGTTGGGTCACCAGCGGCATGTCTGTCTTGCCCGTGCGGTTTAGAGAAGTCAGTGTCCCCGGGCTTAATAGTGGGGTGCCCGGGCACTGCTGGTGATCAGGTGCCAATTCAGAGGGTCCTTTGGGACCGGCGCTTGCCCCCGGAGAGTGGGGGTTCCCCGGGCATAGAGCGCGTGACACAAGGCCCCGGAGGTCAGTGGCTCCGTGGTTCACCAGCGGCACCGTTCACGCATCTGGAGCAATAAGGTCCAACTGAAATACCTCTGGCCTGGCGCTCACCGGGGGCGTTGATTAGACCCAGGGCCGAGCCCATCAAGTCATGCCCGACGGGAGACCACCCTTCCCGGCCTACTTGTCGGGATGTCCCGCGCCTAGAGGTATTTGCCCGACACCAAAATTCTCTGACCTGCCGTTGAGTTTTCGGTGAACGCGACGAATCCCGGATTTAGTTTCTGACAGTCTTGCTGTTGGACCCCTCCGTTACTGACCGATAGGAGCTAGTGTGATGCCCCAGGGGTTAGGCCCCCACCCCGGTCCCCCAAAGCACCAATGGGTTGGCCTCTATGGGTGTGGTAGTTTCCTCCCCATCCTGGGCATTCTTGTCTGCCGCTCAGCTCGCCAGCCCGACCCCCTGGACTCCGTTTACTCCCAACACCCACCCCCTGTCGATACTCGGCCCGTGCCCCCGCCCCACGTCCCCCTGTGCAGGGGGGGGTGTCCTTCCCCTTTAAGAAATAGAGGTCCAGCAACAGTCCACCCAGCCGGCGATCCCCGTCGTGTCTTGGCTAGCCTCATCCTCCGAGGAGGTGCGGGATTCGGACGACTCGGAGGCCGGCCGCCCGTGCGCTGACCGCGGCTGCAGGCGCGCTACGGAGTGCATACAGGCCGTAGACGCCCCCCGAGCCTCCGGAAGCTTTGGACCTGCAAGCCTTTCCATTCCCAGACCATGTCCCCGCTCTGAGTTGAGTATAGTTGTGGCACTTCACTGTTGGTCTGGTGGGTTTGTGTCTTCAAGGATGTTGACTCTTGGTTGTACCCGTTCTGCAGACCTTCTTTTGGGGGAGTTTGAAGGCTTTCAACCCTTTACAATATGGTTGCATTGGGTAACGTTAGTTAATGTAATAGTTAATATTAATTATGATGTTATGATAATGAACAACACATCTGTTAAGAATTACATGATATTTGTTTATGATAACTAAACATATATGAATTGTTATAGTGCATTATTTATGTTAACATTAACATTTAACAATGATTTCGTTCAGCATTACATAACTTGGTTAGCATAACTTTTCAACATTACATAACTTCTATTAACTTGCACATATTCTAATGCATCCCTTTACATTAACAGCTAAATTAGTTAATGTTTACTTATACATACACTAATTAATTTGTTAATGGATTAAATACACCACTTAATGAAACACACAAATAATGTAAACTTAGAAATATAGTAATAAATATAGTGTTGAATAATGCATTAATTCACAATAACAAATAATGAACAATGACTCACTACACAAGCACTAAACAATAAACATACAAATGAATGGATATGGTTTTGGGGTGTTAAACTAAAAAAAAGCAGCTTCAATTTGTAGGTTAGTCATTTTTGTGTACTCTACTAACATGATTTATCATGGGAACCTTATTGCAAAGTACGATACATTATATAATTTGAAAATATAAAATATAATACATTATATAATTTGTTACTTATATTTGAAGACTTTATTAAAATGACATACCACTAACACAAAATTAACTGATGTGTTAAACAGTTTGCTAATTTGAGGTCCAGTAAAATCAATAATCGCTGCTTTGTGACAAACCCATACGTGTTAGTAACACATCAGTTATTATTGGGTTAAACTGCTTTGAAGAAGATCACCTAATTAGCAAAAATTAGTATGGGTAAGTTAAAATGAACAATGGTTATGTGTTATGCTGAACTGCAGTTGTGATTCATTATTTGATATTGTGAACTAATGTATTACCTAACGCATTACTATATTTGACGCATGCATGCTAATTTATTAACAATTACATAATTTAATATGTAAGTAAACATTAATCATTTAAGCTGTTATTATAAAGAAATGCATTAGAATTTGAGTTTATGAGTTAACAATAACAACAAATAAGCTGAAGTAATGCTTAACAGATGTTTTTCATTGTTAATTCATTTTAACTAATGCATTAACTAATGTTACCTAATTCAACATTATAAAGCATTATCAAACATTTTAACTAAATTACAAAAAAAAAAAAATTAGTTATAATGGCAAACAAAATTGATTTTGATAGTATTAGCCAACCCTTTCATTCTCCAAATGAAGAATTCACTCTCAGATTAATTTTATCATGGCACTCCAATTAAAAAATCTCCATGTCTTTCCTCAATGAAAAACAAAATGTGAATGGGCTTCTGTCTGCCATGTTGAAGAGGTTTTGGAGAGCCTTTTCCCTGTCTTCCTCTTCCATTTGGAGGAAAAGTGGCTCTTCCACAGCGCCCTTGAACATGTCTCGATTGGCATGTATCCACTGTTCTGCCACTTTCATGTCTCTGATCATAGGAAGCTCCTTAGTTAGAAAATAACAAGGAGTACAATTTTACTAATATTTAAAAATTTTTATAAACATTACAAAATTCACATTTACACTGATAAATACCTCACTGCTGTTGGATGTAGCCCCATGTACCAATAGTGTCCTCTGGAGGTTTTCGGTCCTGTAACACACGCACATGCACAATAGGATAGGGTGCAATGTGGCATAAATTGTAGGGAAATAAACAAATACCTTTCTGGGAAAGTTCCAAAATTCTCCAAGAGAACCATTGCCCACCATCTTCTGATTTTTGAAAAAATCATGCTTAAAGACAGAAATACCAAGAAATCTTCTAAATAGCATGCAATCCAATTACAGTATTTGTGCTCCACATAACTTACCGATGTGAAGTCAAAGGGGGCTCCCAAAACAACATATAGAGCATACTGCAACAAAATGAGTTTGAAAGATAAAAAATAACAATGACAGATGAAACAAAACAATGCCAATCTGGTAGCAATTATAGGAATAATGCATTAGTTTATTTATAGAAAAAAAATGATATTGACTTACCATCAACATGAAGACTCCAAAGTCCACGCCGCCAAGTTGCTGGGGCACATCCTTAATAAAATGAAAAAGATTTAAGTTAAGAGTGAGAGATTGAAATATGTTCAAATTACAAATCTGGCAAAAGATTCAAAGTAAATCGGCACACTGCCACTTTAGCTCTCAAAAAATTTTATTTAGTCAAAATTACAAAAACACTACGTTTCGACCGACATGGTCTTCATCAGGTAAAGCGTTGCAAATGGAAGTCCTCCAGAAATAGACAAACAGCTCTACACAGCACCTGCAGTCAATTATCACAATCAGCTAACAAGCCGGTAAACAGGAACATTTGCATACAATAATATACATCTTAAACAATGTGAAAAACATGAATACAATTACAAACAGACATTTAAAATACAAATACAAATTCTCACTATAGAATTCCTTGGAGACAGTATTCTATAGGCTAGATAGATATAGCATATCACACCTGCACAAAATCACATCACTCAAACAAAGCCAGTAGACCTAGGGGCAAAAAACATTATGTACATATTTAGTATACAACAATTCATTCATTCATTTTCTTGTCAGCTTAGTCCCTTTACCAATCCGGGGTCGCCACAACAGAATGAACCGCCAACTAATCCAGCAAGTCTCTACGCAGCGGATGCCCTTCCAGCCGCAACCCATCTCTGGGAAAAGTATACAACAATATAGAATGCAAAAACACTTACAAAAAAGATTTTAAATCAAAATCTAAATTCAAACCTCTCGGGGATAAAGTGTTTAGTGTGTAAATGTAAAACGCTTCCCTCTGTAATAAAAGTCTGTCAACATCGCCACCCCTTCTCGGCACCTTCACTTGTTCAATGCCAATATATCGCAAAGTCGCAAGGTTATGTTTCAATGCATTAAAATGAACTGCGATAGGATTTCGTTGATCGTTTAATCGTATATTACTTCTGTGTTCAGCAATTCGTGTTTTTAAACACCGTCTTGTTTTACCTATATAGGCTAAACCACAAGGACATTTAATCATATAGATCACATTTTTTGTGTTGCATGAAATCACACCTTTAATCTTTAATTGCTTACCTGAATGTGGATGACTAAAAAACTGACATTTGGTTGTAAAATTACACTGTGCGCATTGACCACATCTATAGTTACCTTCAGGGACTGAGAAAGGATTATCCGACCGATCGGAACCTTGATCTGCTCTCACTATCATTTGTCGCACATTAGGAGCTCGTTTAAAAACAATTCGTGGAGGATCTTTACAACAGTGTCTCATAACAGGGTCTGAATTTAATATACGCCAATGTCTTCGTACTATATTTGCAAACTCATTACTTAAAGCCGAATATTGAATAATACAAGAAATCCGTGTGTTAGTAGGTTTTAGTGTTTTTCGAACCAAGGCTTCTTTTTGATCTATATTTTCGAAACGAGCCGCAGCTTCCTTAATCCATTTTGTAGAATAACCTCTATCATAAAAACGTTGACATAATTCCTTACGTTGTTTTTCAAAAGTTTCCGTATTAGTACAGATCCGTCAAATTCTTTTAAACTGACTAATTGGCAAGCTTTTCTTTAATTTAGTGGGATGGAAACTCAGACCATGTAAAAATGTATTTTTATCAGTAGGCTTTCTATATAAATCTGTCACCAATTTACTCCCATCTTTTATTATCAGCAAGTCTAAAAAACTCACTTGTGAGGGGTTGAACTCAATAGTAAATTTAAGATGTTCACTAGTGTGGTTTAAAAATTGCTGAAAAACAAGCAAATCACTTTCTGAGCCACACCAAATCATGAAAATATCATCAATATATCGCCGCCACAGAAGAATATTAGACAAATATGAATTAACCGTTGGATTAAACACATATTCATGTTCAAAAAAGCCCATATACAAATTCGCATAATTAGGAGCCATAGTGCTTCCCATTGCAGTACCTTTAATTTGTAGAAAATAGTCATCTTTGTACATGAAATAGTTTTTTGTAAGCACTAATTTAGTTAATTCTTTAAGACATTCGATAGTAGGTTTCTTATCACTTAAAAACTCGCGTAGAAAAAAATCAATAGCTTGTATACCGCCATCATGTGGAATGTTAGTATATAACGATTCCACATCTAAGGTCACCAGTAATGTTGGATTTGTATTTGTATTTTAAATGTCTGTTTGTATTCATGTTTTTCACATTGTTTAAGATGTATATTATTGTATGCAAATGTTCCTGTTTACCGGCTTGTTAGCTGATTGTGATAATTGACTGCAGGTGCTGTGTAGAGCTGTTTGTCTATTTCTGGAGGACTTCCATTTGCAACGCTTTACCTGATGAAGACCATGTCGGTCGAAACGTAGTGTTTTTGTAATTTTGACTAAATAAAATTTTTTGAGAGCTAAAGTGGCAGTGTGCCGATTTACTTTGAATCTTTTGCCACTTATGTTTGTTTTTTGATCGTGCACCTGCCTTCAAGATTTTTCTAGATGTGCGCACATTTCTGTTTTTTACAAATTACAAATCTAACCTTGTTTTTCAGTAGCATCCATGTTCCTGGCACAATTTCAGCTGTCATCTTACTAAAAGAAATACAGAAGAACAAACAGGAATATTCATGAACAAGTATTTAAGCTACAAAAACAGTAGCCCACAGTAACTGGGACACAGTAACACATGCAAATTCAGAACATCATGCAAACATTCAAATAACTATTAAGGAAACGTTTTGAACGCAAACCTTGTATGAACTCTGGCATCCAAGCAGGAAAGACAATTGAATCTTTTAATGCAATGTCATCCTATAGATAATTGCAACAGCAACAAACAAAAAATAAATAATAATGAGTACATAGTTTTTTTTTTATTTAATTAGTTACTAATTACATTTTTAGAACTATGAATGAGATTACTGGAAAAGACAGTGAAGGGTCCAAATTATTTGGAGGTAACCAGGTAGCCAACACGTATGCATCTGCTGTCCAGATATCCATTCCCTACAATGACATCATTACACAAGTGTATACAAGTAACACAATTGTGGTTTAAGCTACTTCAGAGAAGCCCATTTAAGACTTACTGTACCTGTTCTTTTGCCATCAATGCAACCACCTTAAGGCAGCTGTTTGCAATCTACCAATGTTTTAAAGAAATCTGTTAAAGTTAAACAGTTAATGATATGCATTTCAAATGTTAATATTTACTCACTGTTGCTTCCAACTGCTCATTGAGACCCAGTGTCCAGAAGTCTTTCCTTTTAAGGACAATGTTGCCAACCTCAGCAATTGTCTCATCTGGGTTCACTGTTTTCAAAGCCCAGTCAAGCTTAAAAACAGATAGAACACAAAATATTTAGTTTGATTGTTGAAACACATTTAGTGTTTTTCAGACATTAAACCAAACAAAATTGAAACACTCAAACGTACCATTTTTGATTGCCTATTACTTTGAGGACAATCCCAGCAGACTCTATTTGCAGACAAGTGTTTGATGTCACACACCATTTCATTTTCTTCTGTAATAAAAATGATAAATATAGACAATTAAGTAATACAGCTTATAAAGTGTATTTCACAATAAATAATCAGTTACCAGATATATAAAAACTTACTGGTTGGGACAGTCACAGATGTAAGGCTTGTTGCCTCCATCTCAACTTCTGTGGTGTCCTCAGTGGAGATGTTAATGTTATCTTTTAACATACAATGAAATATTTAGCTTACAATGTGAATAACTGATTAAACGGCTTATAAAGTTTATTTCAGGATATACATATACACACACACACACACACACACACATATACAGTTGAAGTCAGAATTATTCCCTGAATTATTCGCCCCTCTGTTTATTTTTTTTCCCAATTTCTGTTTAACGCAGAGCAGATTTTTTTAAACACATTTCTAATCATAATAGTTTTAATAACTCATTTCTAACAACTGGTTTATTTTATCTTTTCCATGATGACAGTACAAAATATTTGACTAGATTTTTCAAGACATTTCTATACATTCAAGACATTTCTATACGGCTTAAAGTGACATTTAAAGGCTTAACTAGGTTAATTAGGGTAACTAGGCAGGTTAGGGTAATTGGGCAAGTCATTGTGTAATGATGGTTTGTTCTGTAGATTATTGAGGAAAAAAATATATAGCTTATTTTATATATATATATATATATATATATATATATATATATATATATATATATATATATATATATATATATATATATAGTGTGTGTGTATAAAAAGAAGACTTACTACTGATTGGGACAGTTACAGATGTAAGGCCTGTGTCCTCCAACTCAGTTCCTGTAGTTTCCCCATGCAAGATGTTCATGTTTTCTAGTACAATAATAAAATTATAAAACTTAAAAACACATATATTTTGGTGGCCAATGCTGTTCCACCAATTGTAAAAATGTTAAAGATTTTATAAGGCGTTTTAATCTTACCCAGCACAGCTTGTCCAGGCATATTCGCCATCATCCTAGATCCAAAAGTCTTCCTTAATTTGGTCATCTCTTCATTGTTCTTTTTTTCATTGTAGTGGTGAATTATGGATCTCATTTGAAACAAATGAGTAGAAGGCCAAGACATGTTCAAAAAATAGTTGTTTTTTCTCATCTTTGAGAAAAGTTGTTCTGCAACCTGGCTATTTATTTTGCCAGCTAGTTGAGGCACTATAGTGATCTTCCTCAAAACATCTCTGCTGTCTTTGGAGTTACTTTCATGAAAACGATCAGACAATACATAATGATCAGAAGAGCCTGTTACAGGGTGTCCATGGGGGTCTCTTATTTTCAGTTTTTCCTCTAGCCAGGGCAAAGACACTTTCAGTTTCCCAGATTTTGCCAATTTTATGTTCTCTTCAGTGGGTTCCGTTTCGTATGGATGAATGGGAATATTTTCTGGTACTCTTAAATTAGTGTGTGTCATAAATTATTACATTGGGGATGTGCTTCCATGATAATAGCAAATCAGCAAAATCCCGAGGTCTCTCAGCTCGAAGATTGCACTTTAGACTGTAGACTATCCCACATGGGCACATGATCACTCCCCATCCTCTTAATACAAGAATACAAAAAGTAGGACTCAAAATAGATTCTAAATTTTATATACACACACACACATATATACACTCACACACACACACACATATACATACATACACACACACACACACACACACACACACACACACACACATATATATATATACCCATTCTAATGAAAAAAAGTAAATATTGAAGTATAAAATATCACGTATTAGAAGCTCACCAGAGGCTCCCCAGATTTTCTCAAAGACTTTATCATAGGTCTGCCTAGATTTCATTTCTTCAGACAATCTGAGTAGGAGGTCATTTCGAGATCTGGTGAAGTCTAATCCACATTCTTTGCACAACCTCCTAATGACACTTACCTATAAAAAGAATAATTACTGTGTACAGCATACATTGTAAAAAAAATTGGCCAAATAAAGGTGCAATTTAACCAACCTTTTGTTTGCGAAGTTCTTCCTTGAGCCTCTCCTCTGTGACTGTAATTTCAGAGATCTCAGATGAAAACTTTGAAGAATGACGTTTTTCAAACTCTGTATTCAGCACAATGTCTGAATGACGTGTGTTCTTGCCAATCCACGGAGACCAGAAGTGATACGTAGGTGGAACTGCAAATGGATTATTTGTACCACCTAAAACAGCAGAATTATTAACAGGTGTTGCATTATTTTGCTTTATTTTTGCTTTTTTCTGTAACATAGTGTATTTAAAGCTGTATGTTTGCACATACTTGTAACAAATCCACGACATGTCATCTCTTTGGACAAAGCCTCCCAGAATGTTTCTAGATTAACCTTCCCTTTAAAGCTCTCTGGAGGTTCTTCTATGTCGCTTACTGTAAAAAGCATTTTCCACAATAACACACCAAAACAAAATAACAAAACATTTAAAATGTAGTTAATGTAATCTGTTTTCAATGAACATACCAGAAAACTGGAAAATACCCTTTTTATGCAAATCCATAATAACAACAGGGGGGTAATCACCGCAGGTAACACATGAGTACTTGTACTCGTGTTCTGTGAGGGCTTCAAAATGTAAATATCCATGTAGTACCGTATCTGCAGGTGGAAACTTTTTACCAGTCAAGTCTTGTGAAAAAGCAACTGCTCTGCTAACTGCAGTGTGCACCTGAAAAACAACATTGTGTTAAGTGTTAAAAAATATAAAAACATGCTACATAACTACATAAAACTAATAACTACCTAAACAATGGTCTTTATAACATCACATACAGTCATATCAAGTGTAAAATTACCTGAAGAAGGCTTCTTAAAGTCAGACATAAGGGAAGATCAAGGATGATGTGATCATTAAAATTATGCAAACCATCCTTCCATTCCTGATAGCGGTAAAGCATACCACACAGCGGGCACTGCTTACTGTAAGTGGCAACATCTAAAATGTAAAAAAATAATAATAATAATACATAAACTATAAGACAACATAGCTTATTAATGCACACACAATAAACATTACAATAAACCCAGCATACCTTCAATTATGTCCCAGTTTGAAAGAATTTTAGCCCTCCTTGTAATTAAAATTGGTTCACTGAGGGCGACAACTCCTGGACATCTCTGACACATTGTTTCAGAAGGACAGGGGTGTCTTGGGTAGGTTTTTGTTGATGGTACCCTAACATCATCTGGCAGAACAGGAGGTATCTTTTTGTTTTCAAAAATGTAGGACACTATGTTCTTTAGTTTCAGACCTTTTGGTGGATACACAGGCCTCTCATTTTCAAAGTCGTCTTCATCTGATTGGAGATGTGGCCTGTTTGGTGAAAGTTCTGTGCTAAACAGCTCACGACCAGTTTGAAACAGGTGCCACTTTGCAATGTGTTTATGGGCACATGATTGTTTAGATTTTGCACATGGGCAGTGCTATGTGTTTAACTTTGTATTATACACAACCATTACACGTCCCAACTGGCTATAATAAGACGCATTGGGTTCAAACAAAGAAATTATTTTTTTTGTTTGTGGTATGCCAATTGAAGTTTGCACAGAGAGTGGCACACAGTGGCTGTCAGCAAGCTGTTGCCGAGTAAGGCATATTTTTCTCTTTTCGCTACCAAACCACTTTGCTTTCACCATTTCTGTTAGAACTTCCTGCTTTAAAGTGAGTGGTTCTGCAGAGGACGTGCAGTACATTACAGATCGTATGTGTTTACATTGATAAGAGAAGAGCCCACTTTTTTGTGCAACTTCCATGTTGACCTGACATTCACTATCTTCACAGCGAACCTTATGTTCTTCTCCCTTTGTTTTTAATTGAACGTGAATTGTAATACTCTGTCCTTTAGTAGTTTTAAGAACAGCAATTATACCATTGGTCTAATCTACACACTGGCTTGTAAGATGGAACTCAGCGGTAATATCCTGCATTGGTTGTTCTGTGTGTTTCCGGTCAATATGTTTCTTTAAGTTTTTTCTATTCATAAGAAATCCGCAAACAGGGCATTTTCTTTTAACAACAGGCCTTACACGGACCCTGCCTGAGGACATATTATTTGGTAAGGCTGCCGGTATGGTCACAGTCTCGTTTGTATGTAACAGGGTTTCTCTTTCTCCGACTTCCATCATGTTCACTGTTACACTTGACTCTATTGGAGTTTCGCTCACTGCAGATTTGATCACTGTTTCGCATGTTGGTGATGGAGCTTTTTTCGTAGCCGGTATGGTCACTTTTACACTTACTGAAGTGTCCTTAACTTTTTTTTTGTCTGAAGTGTGAAGCGATTTATTTTTGCAAAGTTGTAAATGATGTTCAAAATCCCTTCTTTTTAAAACTGTAATTTCACAGTAGACAGTAGTATGAAAATGGAGTCCAGGTCTGCATCCCAGTCCACATCTGTGCATAGTGAAGCCTGAAATAAATATATCATTACATTAGTAATGCACCATACTACAATAAATACTGGGCTGTATGTATGTATGTATGTATACAGCCAAAGAGATCAGGGTGATGGCTTTTTGTTTAAAGATAAATAAACAATGATGATTATGCAATGATGCCTCTTGTACATCATCTTATTATTATTTTTTGGGAGAAGCCTGCGCAGGTTACTAGATGAATAAAAGTAACTATTTGCCAGGTGAACTAATAACTTTAGATATTCATACCTTCATGTCTAACTGCTTTCCTGAAATGGCTCTGAAGATGCAGATCTAATTTGACCCGTGTGGTTGGCTTAAATTCCAAGTAGAAAGGGCAATGATAAAGGTCACAGCAAGTTTGGCCCTTATGGAGCTGAGGTAAGTCTTTGTCCTTCTGAACTGTAATGTGTGTCTACAAGACATGAAAAAATAAGCATTTGAAACCATGTTTTACAATAATCCCATAAACAATAATTCTACCAGTGTTAAAATATAAAATATGTCTAAGTGTTAAAATTCTTAAAAACATATAATAGCTTTATCCTAAATAATTTATTAACAATTTAAAACATAGAGGTAAAGTTGGTTTTATATTCACACATTCAGACTTTCCCCTTAATAATATAAATTCATAAAGTGAAGTTTAGTTTTAAACTAATTTCGAGAGAAGCATGTGCTCATGATTTACCCAGCTGGTCCACATTAACTAATCATGATCCTCCAATCAAAGGATCCCAAACCACTATATATATCCTCATTTCCTTTCTACAACTATCTTCGTCTGGAAGAAAGCTTCCTGCTTCTAAAAAGCTTTAGCTCTAAAAGCTTTTACAGCATTGCACTTTTTAGCCCATCAATATGGAAATAACCAACAATATCTACAACTGCAACCAGAGCCCTGCTCTCCCTGAGACTTCAGCCACTGCAATGAAGCCAAACTCTCACCGCTCTTCGCGGTCCACCTGTGGTAACGTAGTATGCTTTAAGGGGAAACTTCTCTCTTTAAGGAGAAACTACTCTCCAAAAGACTAAATATTTCTTATGTCTTTAGAAAAGCAAGACTCTCATAAATAAAAAATAATTTAAACCATTTTAAAGACACAAACACTATGGACAACGTCCTCCTATAATCTGTAAACAAGCAGAGATTATAACAAACCAAATAAACCCACCTTTCAAGCTTGCTGTCTGTTCACAGGTCCATAACATTTTAACAGCCTGGCTGATTTGACTGCAAGGATCAAAGCAATCCAATCCATAAAACTTTAGTCCACAACATGTTTACATGTTTATAAACATACATGGATACACTGCTGTCATCCAAACTTGTTGCTGGAGTGCTTTCAGTAAAGTAGTATCTTTCAGACAAAAACACTTGTATTATGGTCTAACAAAATGGCTGCCGACCTTTTGATTGACACTTCATTGAGCCAATAGCTGAAAAGAGAAGTGTCACCATCCAAGCTGTCAGAACATGAGATGGTCCCGCCCTCTCTTTCGATAGTTATGAACAGACTTGGCTGCAAAGACCTTGTGAATGAATTGGGCCAATTATGCTTCTGATTTCATTCATGTTAAGATTCCAAATGTAATGTTATTTAATCAATCAGATTAAAGTAAAGCCCATAGTAAACATTTAATTGACACAGTTTAATAAGTATTGTTCAAGTGCAAATTAAATGACAACATCATTTTAGAAGTTAAATAAATAAATAAATTAAACAAATAACTAACATAAATAAATAAACGTGCATATAAATAAACAAACCCTGCCACTTCCAATAGCTATTTAACTTCTAAAATAAAATTACCCACCTAATGACAATAAGCATCCATCGATCATAGAAGTCCGATCGTAATATGTCACAGGAATTTAAACTTATCACTTCACCTACTCCACTTTAAAGAGGTATTTTTTAAGATCACCAGCCAAGCCATGCTCAATATCCTTGGCCCTCCACTATCCTGGGGGGGAATGAACGTCTACCAAAACATTTAAAACACTATCTGTCTGTCGATTCCTCACCTCGCTAGAGAACTGCGTTCTCACCACTAATTTTTCTGATTTTCTCATTTCAGGTCTAACCTATGGATTCCACCCGGGCACCTCAGCTCTCCCTTCCTATCCTAATATTCAGTCAGCTTTTGCTGATTGAACCAGAAATTGTGGATCATCTTATTTAAAAAGAGATCGACAACCACTTTATGTTTGACCATTCTCTGCCCCACCACTCAAGGTTTCACGCATTTGTCCCATAAGCAGTGCAACTTGCAAATTCTCCATCACTGGCTTCTTTCTAACAATCGCAGAATCCCCCACCTTATCCAACTTTAGATGATATTCTAATCACCCCCCCACATTGCCTCCAGCCAAACACCTAGAGATCACCAAAAGGTTTTCGCCAAACTAGGTATTCTGCTCGCAGAAGGCTGGACCCAATACATTTATCGAATTTCTAGGCATCAACTTCGATTTGCTCAAATTCCAAGCTTCTCTTCCTAAAGAGAAAATTGGCTGAATAATTTCTCTTTATCTTGTATTATAAGAAAGAGACTTGAATTAAACACATACTGTTATCTATCCTCGGCCACCTAAAATTCACAGTGCAAATTTACCTCAAACTTGCCTACTCCAGCTCCCTACCACAAGTCACGATTTAAAAGGCACAATTTCTCTCTCAAAACCCACCCACAATGAACTCCGCTTATGGATTGCTTCCTTAAGCTATGGAACGGCTGTTCCTTCTTCTGCAGAGATTGTTCGCACCCCATTAGATATTTGTCTATTTACTGGTGCTACCCCATCAGTTGGGTTCCAAGGGTACTCAGAGGCCACTGGTTGCCACCACATGGCCCCCTCAATCTATTTCCACTCTAGAAACCATTGTTCATCAGCTTTCTTCAACCTGTACCCAATAGTCGCTGCCGCCATACTATGGGGAGACGAATGGTCCACCTCTAGGATTCTCATTTATTGTGTTGAGGAAGAAACAATATAATGCATAGACAAAGGCGTTCCTACTCTCTAAGCTTTAATGCTACTTTTAAGATGTCTTATTTGACATTAGTCAATTTATCATGTCTGCATAATACGTGCCAGGTTGCAAAACCAAATCACTGACTCTCTCTCATTTTCTTTCCAGAAACTTTGGTCACTGGCTACAGAAGTGGACCCCAACTCAACGCCTGTCCATCCCTTTCCACAAATGACATTACCTTAAGCCACCCCCATTATAACCTCCACCAAACTCCATATCACTTACCATTAAAGTAGTAACCTTCAGACCCTTCAGTCACACATCACAGCATGTAACATTTAAACCCTCACTCCAACCCACCATAGCAGATCTAATTTTGTGTGATGAGGAAAGAAAGGGTTTCCTCGTCCTGCAAAGTAAGATAGATCTATTGACAAAGAACATTTCATTTACATCTTCAACATTCCTGCCCTCACCCACCCAGTCCAAACTCTCTAGTATACCTACACTCGAGGATTATAAGAAACAAACCCCCTAGCCCCCCTTTTTACTGATGACGCTAATCGTCCAGTATCACATCTCTGGTTCCAGAAACACCTCAAAGTTGTCCACCTCTCAGGATTTCCTCCCGAACCAATCTCCAGCCATTCATTCAGAATTGGCATTATTAAAAGGCTTTCCCAGCACCAGATCCAGACCCTTGGTCATTGGTTCTCTGAAGCCTTTCAAATCCTACATTCGCCTCAGTCTTTTCATCTCAAAGAACCCAAGTTGTTTCTTTCAAACCTCTCAGCCCAATCTTGGCCACCCCTTTATTCTCAAGCCAAAGCCATCTATCTGTCCATCCCTAGCAAACCCCCTCACGGCTCAGACTCCCGTTGGAGTAAATATGAGCTTCAGCTCTCGCAGAGCTTAACATGACCCTCTTTCTGTTCCCCCTGCCAGCATTGAGTTCCTCTGCTGTTTCCTCCTAGTTCTTTACTCCCTGCCTTTGACTCTCATGTAATCTCCTTGCTACATCAGCATCACCCTAAGCTCAGATTTCGCAGGGGTCAACATGAGCTTTGGCTCTGACAAGAGCCTACCCTATCACCCTCTCCTTTCTGTTCCCCCTGCCAGCGTTGAGTAATTCCGCTGTTCCCTCCTAGCTCTTTACCCCTTGCCTTTGGCTCTCTGGTAACCTCCTTGCTCCATCTGCATCACCCAAGCTCAGACTCTCGCAAGGGTCAACACGAGCTTCGGCTCTCGCAAGAGCCTCACCTTTCACCCTCTCCTTTCTGTTCCTCCTGCCAGTGTTGAGTGCTTCCACTGTTCCCTCCTAGCTCTTTACCCCTCGCCTTTGGCTCTCTTGTTACCACCTTGCTCAATCTGCTTAAAGCTCAGACTCCTGTAGTGGTCAATACAAGTTTCGGCTCTCCCAAGAGTCTCCCCTTTCACCCTCTCTTTTCTGTTATCCCTGCCAGGGTTGAGTACTTCCGCTGTTTCCTCCTAGCTCTTCACTCCTTGCCTTTGGCCCTCTCATAACCTCCTTGCTCTATCTGCATCACCCAAGCTCAGACTCTCGCAAAGGTCAACACGAGCTTTGGCTCTCGCAAGAGCCTCACCTTTCACCCTCTCCTTTCTGTTCCTCCTGCCAGTGTTGAGTGCTTCCACTGTTCCCTCCTAGCTCTTTACCCCTCGCCTTTGGCTCTCTTGTTACCACCTTGCTCAATCTGCTTAAAGCTCAGACTCCTCTAGGGGTCAACACAAGTTTCGGCTCTCCCAAGAGCCTCCCCTTTCACCCTCTCTTTTCTGTTATCCCTGCCAGGGTTGAGTACTTCCGCTGTTTCCTCCTAGCTCTTCACTCCTTGCCTTTGGCCCTCTCATAACCTCCTTGCTCTATCTGCATCACCCTAAGCTCAGACTCCTGCAGGGGTCAACGCAAGCTGTGGCTCTCATAAGAACCTCACCTATCAACCTCTCCTTTCTGTATGCCCTGCCAGCGATAAGCGCTTCTGCTGTTCCCTCCAATCTCTTAACTCCTTGCCTTGACTCTCAACTAACCTCTTTGCTCCATCTTAGCATCACCCAAAGCTCAAACCCCCACAGGGGTCAACACGAGCTTCGGCTCTCGCAAGAGCCTCCCCTATCACCCTCACCTTCCTGTTTCCACTGCCAGAAATGAGTGCTTATGCTGCATCATTTTATTTATTCTGTATTGTCATTCATCAGTTTCTACATTTTGTTTAATCTGTATATTAGTTTATTAGCATTACATGTTATCATATTCTGTATTTTGCATAGTAATCTCGTTATCTCCAACAGCTCTCCCCTTTTTTCTTTCCCCCCTGTCAGCGTTGTATGCTCCCTCTGCCTTAGTATCTTATTGCATAATTTGTATATTCTGTATAGTACTTGCGTTGGATATTTGTGTTTCTTACAGCTGCTCTCCCCCCTTTTACCTGCCCTGCAGCATCAAGCACCTTTGCAGCTCCAATTAATTTATTCTGCATAATGGTTTATTGTTATATCTTGTATTGTATCATTTGCATAAAAATTGTTTATTATATCTGTTACTTCCAGCCACCTTGCCCATTTCTTTTCCCATTCCAGTGTGGAGTGCTTCTGCTGCACCAGTTTATTTGTTTTCCATATAGTTATTGATAAATGTCTACATTGTGTTCATTCTGCGTAGTAGTCCATTTGTATTTCATGTATTATATTGTGTATTCTGGATAATAACCATATTACTCCCAGCAGCTCTCCCCTTTCCACTTGCCAGAATTGAGTGCCTTACTGTTTTCTACCAGCTGTTTACTCATTGTTTTTGACTCCCATCCAACCTCCTTCCTCCACATTAACATCACCCTAAGCTCTGACTCCTGCCGGAGTCAATAGGAGTTTCGGCTCTCGCAAGAGCCTCACCTATCGCCTTCACCTTCCAGTTTCCCCTGCCAGTGTCGAGTGTTTCCGCTGCATCAGTTTATTTATTCTTTATAGTTATTCACCAGTATCGGCATTGACATGTTTATTCTGCATAGTAGTTCATTAGCATTTCATGTTCTGTATTTTGCATAGTAACCTTGTTACTTCAACAGCACCCCCCTTTTTCTCTCCCCTTACCAGCGTTGTGGGCTCCCGCTGCATTAGTATCTTTCTTATTGATTATTTTGCATATTATGCATATTAATTGTATAGCATATTTTTATTAATTACAGCTGTTTTTCTTCTGCCAGCGCTAAGTGCTTCCGCTGCTTACTGCATTTTATTATGTATAGTATTTCCCTAATGTTTCATGTTTTGATTTTATTGTTAATATATTAAATCTGTGTTAATACCAGCTTCCTTCCCCTCTCTCTCTCCCTGCCAGTTTCTAGCAACATGCCAACATTGAGTGCTTCTGCTGCATAGCAGTTGTTTATTCCATACAGTAATTTATATAGCATTGTTTCCTCCAGCTTCTCTCCTTTGTTTACCCCCAACAGCTTTTTATGCTTCCGCTACCAAATCTCTTCCCTCCTCTTAAACAGCCAGCTCCACACCCTTCATTATTACATCTCACAAACCTTCTCTTAAGCACTGACTCCCGTAGAGGGCCCATTTAAGCCCCAATTTACACACGAGTCTCCACCCACCCCCTAAGCCACTCAGACTCCCTCAGACTTCCTAACGTTATTTCTTAGCCACCAAGCCCACCCTGCCCTTCACACACTCCCTAGAAAGCTTTTCCCCCACTTTTTATCAGTTCTTCACATATATATCCAGCAGCCGGATATAGCACTTTTTCTTTGCACTTTGGGGAGTTCCTGTGTAAACACGCGGCTGCTGTCCCGAGCGCTTATCATTGGCTTTTTGGGGAGTTTGAGATAGACCTGAGCTCAATCTCCACTCGCCCTGCAAAAGGGGGGGAGCCCTGGGCTCGAGGATCCCTTGAGCTCAGGGCTCTCTCCCGGGACAGCATGCCAAACAAGCTATGTATAAATCATGAGCTAAGTGTGAACTCTTGAAGTGAAGTTTAGTTTTAAACTAATTTCGAGAGAAGCATGTGCTCATGATTTACCCAGCTGGTCCACATTAACTAATCATGATCCTCCAATCAAAGGATCCCAAACCACTATATATATCCTCATTTCCTTTCTACAACTATCTTCGTCTGGAAGAAACCCCCCCTCCTCCCCTTCTTCCTCCTTTATCCAGAATGGGCGGCACGGTGGCCCAGTGACTAGCACTGTTGCCTCACAGCAAGAATACCAATGGTGTTGGGTCCTCGCCGAGCCATCTGGTATTTCTGTGTGGAGTTTGCATGTTCTCCCCGTGTCCGCGTGGGTTTCCCCCGGGTTCCCCGGTTTCCTCCCACCATCCAAATGTGCTCTATATTATAGATAAAACAAGCCTAAACCTTTTTTATAATGTCTTACTCTCAGGAAGTTCGCCTTGGCCTCAGCAGCGGGGGAGTTTGAGATAGACCTGAGCTCAATCTCCACTCGCCCTGCAAAAGGGGGGGAGCCCTGGGCTCGAGGATCCCTTGAGCTCAGGGCTCTCTCCCGGGACAGCATGCCAAACAAGCTATGTATAAATCATGAGCTAAGTGTGAACTCTTGAAAGTGTTATTTGCAAACTCTAAACAGTGAAATCATATTAGCAGCCAATGACTATCCAAGTACAACATTGAATATTCGAATGGAATTAGCATGTAAGTGTGGCTTGAAAACAACATTAACACTGACTCTGAACAAAGTAACATGGTAAACAATATAGAGACTTCTAAATGAACGAATGTGTGAATATAAAACCAACTTTACCTCTATATTTAAAACACCCAAACTGTCCGCAGGAAAAAAGGTGTCAAATTCAAAATGTCAGTAATAGCAACGACAGACATGACACAATCGGTATTTTAACGCAACATCATAACCAATCATATCCTTTATGAAAATAATACATCATGTAACAATATTAACGTTTAAATAAACTTTTCTTACCCTGTTCGTAATCTCCGCCATATTGTTACCTTTTAACTCCAAATTACATTATGACATGAACGTTTCTTACCGCGATCTGTATTTTTAACATAAAAATTTAACTTTATAAATATTTCTATATATAAAGTTAATGATATGATCTATCTTATCCGACGTGTGTCATCATCTCCGCCATGTTTTTACGTTATACTAACTCCACCCCTCCACCCCATATATGGTTTGCCTAGAATGTGTGTCCTAGATTGTGTGTGCCTAAAACGTGTGTGGTTCTGCGGGTCTGCAGCTGGATATATCTCGGGCCAGACGCGGATGCCCTAGCCCACGTGCCGCCTCTCCAGCACAGCCTTGGTACTGATTCGAAGGGAGGTCAGAGCTCTCATTCGCGGCAAACGCCGGCGTGTCGTTGTGCACGAGGTCCGAACCAAGTAGGCGAAGGAAGCAGACTGATAGCCAAGACTAGCCTGCTGCGCTGTCACCAGACCGCTGGAAGGAAGATACCTGCCCTCCTTGGTAAGAAAGCTGTCCGCCGGTCAACATTTCCCCCTGTTCGTTCCTCCGGGGCACCAGCAGCTCTTGGTTCACCCAGCCACGTCTGTCTGCCCCCCTTCCCCCAGAATGAATCCCATTCGCTGGGGAGAGGGGCAGACAGACGTGGCTGGGTGAACCAAGAGCTGCTGGTGACCTGGAGAATAGGTCACCAGCAGCTCTTGGTTTACCCAGAGCTGCTGGTGACTCAGAGAGAAAATTAAACCGTTGGAGGTCTAATTTGTCTAACCTCACTGCCTTCATCAGATAGCCTGGAGTCCAACCCAAACACTAGGCAACAGTCGCGCTTTTATGGCTTTCTGACTGGTTACCTAACTTCCATCTCTGGAGTCTTCCAGAATTTGACCATCCAGGAGGTTGAAGAGGCCTCCAGAAGCCCGGACGAGTCTGCTTAATTCATTAACGTGAGTATGGCGCAAGTAAGGTGGGGGTCACCAGTAGCATGCTCTCACTCACTTCTCTCTGCTTGTTCTCTGACGCCAGATCACCACGCATAAGACAAACAGAGCCTTTGGGGCGGCGGAGTTGTCTCTAAACAGGGAGGAATACAGCTGGTTCCGCAGGTTCTTGGCGCTGCAGGCTGGTCTCCCCGGAGGGAGCCAGGCTACCTATTTCTTTTTCACTTCCAGAGCCAGTCCTTGTCGGACCCTAAACAAATACTTTCAGTCTGCGTGGATCAGTATGGGCCTTCCCGGCAAACCCACCTTTACTGACGTACGGACTGCCATCGCAACCCATGTGAGTATGCATGTGGCGCCCCTGTGACTACCACCGGCGGCTTTGATCCTAAAAAAGGTTCTGCCTGTCTGTCTCGCCGGAAGGTGGCGCAATTCATGTGCCATGACACTTCAACCTCAGATAAGTTCTACGCACTTCGCCTCCGACCTCTCCAAGCACGTGAGCGCTGCAGACTGTTTGAAAGGGCCCTGGTGGAGGAGGAGGATGGGGAGGCAGCGGGCACAGAAAGCCCCCCGCGGAAGGGGCGCAAGAGGACAGAGACTCCCGTGTCTCCCCTGGTAAATCAGTTTCTCTTTGGCGTGGATGGTGACAGCAGAACGTGAGGCATTGGCTAACTGGCCTTTATGTGTGTCTTTTCCAGGAGGGAACCAGCAGGAGGACGCTGACATGGTGGCCTGCCAAGGGGAAAAGCCAGGGGGCTCGCCCACTCAAACCAACAGAAGACTCTGAATCATCCTGAATAAATATTGTACAACTTAACGGTCATATGGTGTTCAGTGTCTTTATTATTCCTCTATCTGTGTGGTAAAAGTAGCTTCAGTAGGGACAAATGAGCCCTGTCTCCTTAGTTCAAAGCTGGACGCCTGCTGCGTCCAGGTTCCGCCTTGGCTACGTTCCAGTTGGGACAACTTATCCCTGTCTTGTGTGTTAAAAGTGAACCGCGGGATGCCCGTGCCCAGGTTCAGCCTTGGCTACGGGCCAGTTGGGACAAATTATCCCTGTCTTGTGTGTTTAAAGTGTCTCGCGGGACGCCCGCGTCCAGGTTCAGCCTTGGTTGATAGCTCATGGGGAGAAATCCTCCCTTTTGCAGCACAAGGAGGTGATGACTCTGTACAGGTCTGTAACTGCTTTGAATGGCCAGATGGCCTATGGTTCAACTCTGATTATTAGCAAGCTTCTCCTGGGACAGCTCGTCCTTTGAGCTGCATGAAGAGGTCAGGACAGGGCTGCTGGGGAGTGGAGGTTAACTTTATGGAGTCAGTGATATTGAAATGAGTTCAGTTACTAACCTCTCCAAATTTACAGATGAGGTGCACACAGCAGCTCGCGTTAAGAGAAGAGCGCACATTTAGAGAGAGCAAAGCGAAAGCAAGATTATGTGTGGATATATCGGAATAATGATGTTTTTGACACAAACTGCAACAAAGTGCTTTGCACTGGTGTTTGAATTGTGTATATTGCACTTTGCACAAACTTTACTGAAACTGCCTCGGTGTGATACGTCCGTTTCTGTGCGCCATTAACAGATTAATTAATATTTGCTATTTCAGGGAGAAAAATGCTACAATGTTTAAGCGGGCCAATACATCTCCCGATTATCCCACAGTGCTGTTTAACTGTTTGTGTTCTTTAAGACTTTCTATTGTATGAATTACGACTGCATAAACTAATATTAAAGGGAGGTGCATTTGGTAATGCGCGTTCAGACGCGTGATGGGCACAAAAATCTGTGCTCTATGCTGAATTAGTTTCTCTTTCATCTTTTGCAGCCTGAATTATTTAAAATTATTAAAACAGAATACTTTAATCAAGATTGTAAATGAGTCTCGCTTGCCAAAACGTGTTTTTTTTTAAGCTCACGTGGTCACAATTCCTCAATTGATCAACTATAGTGATGCACAGATTAAACAAATGACCCTTTATTCTCATTTATTAAGATTACATGTATTTAATTTAAACAGTATAGGCAACAGTTAATTGACAGCAGATTCTACATCTGCACAAATACATCACTCACTCAGATATCTGTTTAGTCTTGTGATCTGCAATACTTCACATTTTTCTGTCAGACATATGATAATAATCTTTTTTACTTTTGAAACGTTACTTTATATGTGCTGACTGGAGACCGTAACATTACATAATCAACATTTACAGCGAAATAAAATAGATTATAATTTAAAGCCTCTTTACACCCTCAGCAATTCTACAGTGCACTGTACAGTAGCTCAACAAATTTTTGTAGCTCAACAAAAAATTAAAAAATTTAACACAAGGAACTGTCTTTGGTTTAAATCTCACATTTCAAACTGACCGCGTCCTCTTCCTCCTTCAGGCCGTATGCTGCGGCTTCCTGGAGTAGAAAGGTTTTCTCCTACTATGAAATAATTAAGCAGGCATTTTTAAACTCAAGTCAGGTATAGATGTGGTGAATCTCGCAAAGAGAGTTTCGGTTTCGAAGTTCAGCCTCCGCAGAGCTAGAGCGGTGAGGTCACGCCCCATCCCCTATTGGCTGAATTTCTCAGAGAGCCCACATTTTGGTTGGCAGATACACAAGTCACTTTTGCACCAAATGTCACAGTGATGTTTGGTGTAGAAGAGCAAGAAAGCGAAACATAGATTTGCAAGTGAAAAACAGCGCTTAAGACTCGTAGTGGCAGATTTAAGCAGTTGCAGGAACATACATATGTTCGTGCTTAGAAAAAAATAAATCAAACATTCTACACACGTTCAGCTCTCTTCGTGTGGATACCCATTCTAATCTACAGATGTGCAAGTTTTGTCTGTGACCACATTTCTGGATGCAGGTGTGTGAATGTGTTTTGCACCATATTCACTGCAACAATAGTAGCAAAGAACATGAGCGGATGAGTTTCTGCATTTGTGATTCGTCCGATGGGATTTGTGCACCTGTACTGAAGGATTTGTGCAGGTGTAAATGTTGCGTTGTGTAAGTTGGAAACAAAAAATACCTACACATTTGCAAATTTGCTTTGCAAGTACAAATTTACTTATAAACTATTGCAAATTTGCTCTGCGAGTACAAATTTACTAATACACATTTGTGGCTATTTTATACAACTACAAATTACACTTTTACAGCTGCTTGGGAGTTTCGCACCAAAAATACCTTCATAGCTTCTTGGGAGTTTCGCACCAAAAATACCTTCATAGTGCTGTTGCCTCACAGCAAGAAGATCACTGGTTCGAGCCTTAGCTGGGTCAGTTGGCGTTTCTCTGTGGAGTTTGCATGTTCGGTTTCCACTGGGTGCTCCGTTTTCCCCCACAGTCCAAAGACATGCAGTACGGGTGAATTTGTTTAGGTAAATTGTCCATGGTGTATAAGTGTGAATGAGTCTGTATGGATTTTTCCCAGAGATGGGTTGCAGCTGGAAGGGCATCCGCTGCGTTAAGCATGTGCTGGATAAGTTGGTGTTTCATTCCGCTGTGGCGACCCCGGATTAATAAAGGGACTAAGCCGAAAAACAAAAAATGAATGAATGAACTGGCGTAATACACATTTACCTGACTATTAAATTGTTATGTTTGAACGTATTCTGCTTACTCTGTAATTATTCATTTTAGTAGATTAAGATGTATACTTGTTTTCGTACTTCATGTGCTCTGCGCTAATAGATTCTCTGCACTAGTAGACAGACTAAAATCCAGTTGAGATGGGGCATTGGGCACACTAATTGTATTGACCTTATTTTTAAAATGAGGAAGTGCTCCTGTTTTCGCGATTGTCTTAGAACTTCCGATTCAGTCACCTATGGAAGGAATGACTAGGAGTAATAAATGGCAGAAAACGGTCAAACTACTTGCTCTACAAACAAATGTTTGCATGATTATACAGACCAAGTAGAATAATATAATAAGAAAATATAAAATTGCAACATCAAGTCAAAAAGATTCAAATGGCAGCACCCGCTCGTCGGCGGAGAATAAGGTGAATAGGGGTCCGACTGACTTTGGATATTGATTCAAGTGTACTTGAAAGGGGGTTAATTCCCTCCAGGGCAACAAAGTGTTGCACGACTAACGTAGACAGGGTACCCGATCCTTGTTTGAATGTAATATCATTGTAAATTAGGTGTACAAGGAAAACCAAGGGCTTAGCTAAGTGAAGTTTCATAAACTAATTTCAAGAGGAGCACGTGATATGATTGTGCACCGCTGGCCACTCATCCGTAATCAGTAATAATCCAATCAGAATGATCCTAGCTTAGTATAAATGGATCACTTTCTCCCCATTGCACTATCTTCATTTTGGAAGAATCCCCCCTTCCATCCCATCTCCTCCTTTTTCTCCCCTTCTAAAGGGGGAGCGATCGAGATCTACCTGATCTCGGTTCTCCTGATATGCTTCTAGACCGGGCGGGAGCCCTGGGCTCAAATATCTCGAGCTCAGGGTTCTCTCCCGGGACAGCATGCCAAACCTGCTATAAGTGCCAAGCATATCTAAGTGGGAACTCTTGAAACCATAATTATTATAGAGAACAGTTGTCTGTTTCATGTATAATAATGGCCTTGACCTCTGTTTAGAAATAATAATGTATTTACTCAAAGGTAAACATCTAAGGGGGACTAATCAAAAATGCTTTAGAATGAGCAAGCATAAGAGCTGCCATATTTTAGTCAATTACCTCTGTTAATAAGTACGACTGACGAGAGTGTGATCTTGAGGGACGTCATCGGCTGGGGTGATTCCTCTGAGCGACATGAGCACACGAATGAACAAATGTAATAGTTACAAGTGAAGACAAAAAGGTTCAAACATTTATCTAAATTATATATTGATATAGTCTTTTTAATGCTTTATGATTGGAGTCAGATAAAATAAAAGATAAATATACTAATATTTTAAACCACCTCATATTCAAATTGGAGTCAGATATGAGTTAAAGTTAAACTGGAACAACATTGTGCACTTGAAAGGCTGAACAAGTAGCCTTCATCCAACAGTGGACACCTTGGTAACGCTTTCTTTTACAACCTGCAAAGTACCGCGTAAGTACAGTGAAATAACTCGGTTAATCAACCGAGAGTTCAGGGTTTAGCAAATGGTAAGTTAAACCAACTTTTTGGAATACCCCCTGAATTAAAGAAGAGGAATTGCGCAGAAGGACTGTCTGATGGAGCCAGAGGAGGAGCCGCAGAATCGAGCTTCCAACCAAACACATGATATAAAATCAACCACACCCCCCCGAACTTCTCAATTGTATCTGCACCATAACAAAGGGGTGGTTTCCCGGACCAAGATTAAATTAAGACAGGAGTAGACCTTAATCTAGAATAGTTAATCATGTTTTAAAAAATGGCTTTCTAAAACACAGAATAATTACACATTACTAACACCTGGACAATGGAGTCCTCAAGTAAAACACACTCGATTAATTTAATACCACCTGTGCAAATCAGGATTAGCTGGATTGAGGTTGCCAATAAAACATGGAATGACCCAAGAAGAGGTTCAAATTGTATGCAACTGAGAAGCAAATGGCAATGGATGTTGAAAAAAGAGTAAGATCAAAGAACTTTTCTGAACATGAGAAAAGTCTTTTAAAGCAAATAGTTTCGAGACATCCTGTTATCGAAGATAAACTGCACACATCAGCTGTTGAATCAAAGAAGAGGAATGCCTGGACATCTATTTGTAATGAATTTAATGAAAATGAACACACATCTACAAGAACAATTCAACAACTTCAGGTAAGAATCATTAGGTTTATTATAGCCTTTGTAAAATCACAGTTGTATTTATAATAGTAATTAAATGCAGGTGTTGTGGAAAAATATCAAAATGAACCTAAAAAAAAACATTGCTGAAGCTCGAAGAAAGAGGTTTAAGACTGGCGGAGGACTTGCAAATTAAGACTGTGATGTGTTGGATGAGTTACTGACCGGAATACTGGAGAATCAGCAACCTTTGGAGAAAATACCAGATGATGACTGTAACGGCTCCTGAATGTTTTCTTCTGATTAAAAGAATCACGCTTCAACTGATGTCTCAAAGTTTAATGTCTTCATGGTTATCATCGTCATCATCATGACATCTTCATGTTAATTTGACAACGCTGAAACAGCGTGACACCCATTGGACACAATATCTTGACATTTACATGATGACACCGTGAAAAAACTGAAACAAATAAAAACAATCACATACAAAACGTCAATATTTTGCCTTTCTTTACAGCAGTTTAACTGAATTTGTTTCTTATCAAACCAGCAATAATATACATAGTCCTAAACTTCACAAATTAGCTGGTGAAACACAAACACACAAACAATAAACAGCATACCTTGTGCATCTTCTAATTGTCATGGTTTATTCTTTATTTAGCCTTTCTTCATTATTATTATTATTATTATTCTCTTCGTGATTGGTTTGTGGTGAAGATTGTTTTATTAATTGCAATTTCTTTTCTTTGAGGCTGGCTCCGCCTTGCACCTGCCGCTAATTCAACTTGTCGCCTTTATAAGCGGAAGCTGAGTGTGTGTCGGGGTGGCTCTTGATTTCCAGCGCGTCTGACCGATCCTCGCGATCTTGTCTCTCTTTGGAGGGTATGACCCGTACTTGCTGAGAATCTCTCCGTATCTTGCCCTGATGAAGAAGGTCTGAACTTCTGTGCGCTGCTTGTGCAGCCGCTGCTGAGGAGCCATGCTGGTGTTGTGCCGTTTCTTTGATCTATGATTTTCTTGTTTTTTATCAATATTTTCTTTATAATATATGTTTTGTTTGTTAGTCAAAGCAATTGCTTTGACTTGGTTATTGTTTGATTAATGATTTATATTTCTGTTGCCACCTTAATTAAATAGGATACGTATTTTCTGGTCTCTAAATAAATAGAGAATTGTAATTCTGGTTTCTGTGTCCTTTTATGTTGCTAACCCCTTCCCTA
Source organism: Danio rerio (assembly GCF_052040795.2). Lineage (NCBI taxonomy): Eukaryota > Metazoa > Chordata > Actinopteri > Cypriniformes > Danionidae > Danio > Danio rerio. The sequence goes on from NC_141022.1 coordinate 16,958,975, forward strand.
GACGAGCCTTAAAAAACTGGGGTTCGTAACATAAATGGGAGCTTGTCCTGGATTAAGTAAAATTCTTAAAATTTGTGTTTTTCAGTGACTAGCTTATGTGGTGAGTAAATCATTTACCGACTCCTGCCTGGGTGAGTTAGAGTAAGCCAACAGGCTGTGCTTTGCGCCAGTCTGGCTACGGCTGACTGTTTATTGTTTTGCTTTATTATTTTAGTTTATTATTTTTGGAGGTATTCCGGGGGAGAGAAAAAACTCTTAATCGGTACCCTCTGAAGACTAGCTGAGTTTAGTTAGTTTTCTGGTTAGGTAGGTGTAGGACTGGGCTGTGTGTTTGGTATTTTTAAATTTTTTTTGCTCACAACATATGTTTTGAAGGATGGCAACTTTTGATTTAAATAATTTCATAGATCAACCTAGTGTTGAGGAATTGGAAGTGTGCTGTAAAAACAATTTATTTTTGATCGCTCAACATTTTGAAATTCCTGTTGTTAAAACTCAGCGTAAAGCAGAGATAAAGGCGTGTATAAGTGATTTTCTGATTGACAAATGTATCTTTCCTGTAACAGAGACAGTGGTTACCCAAGCGGCTGAATCATTAGTGGATGCAGAAGGTTCTTCACAAGTGCGGGTTGGTGATTTGACTACACCAGGGGATGTGGTTAATGGGGAGGTATGTCCACCTTTTTCCCTGCCTAAGTTTGAACCAGCTTCTCTTTCTGAGGCATCACCTGAATTTCGTTCAGATTGGCGTTTAAAACTTCGTTTAGCGCGATTACAACTTGAAACACAAGATCGAGCTCAAGCGAGACAAGATGATTTAAAACATCAGATTGAAATGTATCGAATTGATGCAGATATGAAAGTGCGTATGCGAGAGTTAGAATTACAGGCTGCTCAGACTTTATCTAAAACACCTGTGAGATCTATTAACGTAAATGGTGTCGTAGACGTGGCTACTGCCCCAGCTGATGCCAGTATCGCTGTGAATTCTGTTCCATCTGATGAGAAACCTGAGGCGTTAATTCCGTCAAGGTATTTCGATGTAGCAAAGAATATTGCACTAGTTCCATGTTTCCGTGAAAAAGAAGTTGAAGCGTATTTTCAAGCTTTTGAACGAATTGCGACTGCTTTGAAGTGGCCAAACGAGGTATGGGCTTTGATGCTTCAATGCAAATTAACAGGTAAGGCGCAGGAGGTCTGTGCATCACTTTCTGTGGAGGATAGCATTCAGTATGAGGCTATGAAAGCTGCGATTTTGCGGGCATATGAGTTAGTTCCTGAGCATTATAGACAGCGTTTTCGTACTACGAAAAAATCTGCATCTCAAACTTATGTTGAGTTTTCGCGTGAGAAAGGAATACTGTTTGATCGCTGGGTAAAAGCATGTAAAGTTACAGACTTAAATTCTTTGCGAGAGCTTATGTTAATAGAGGAGTTTAAAAATTGCGTTCCTGAACGTACTGCTTTATACTTAAACGAATAGAAGGTCAGCACTGTACAACAAGCAGCTGTATTAGCGGATGAATATGCGTTAATGCACAAAACTGTGTTTAAGCGTACAGGTGAGAATGTGTTGTCCGGACACGAGAATGAGAAAATTCCTGAAAATAAAGTGTGGGCTTCTTCTAGCTTAAAATCTCGAAAAGAATGCAGGTATTGCCATAATTTGGGACACATAATGTCTGAATGCCGTACTTTACAACGAAAACAGGAGCGACAGGAATCAATGCAGCCCCGAGGTTCGGTTTTAGTCAAAACTCTGCCTTTTTCTTCCATTCCCGAACCAGATCCATGTTTCAAACCTTTTGTCTTCGACGGTTTTGTATCACTGAATGAGGGGGACGGTGGTAGGAAATCCGTACGAATTCTTCGTGATAATGGAGGATCTCAATCTTTCATTTTAGCAGACGCTTTAGATTTTTGCGACTCCACTGCGTGTGAGACCAGCACGATTATTCAAGGCATTGAAATGGGGTATGTAACCGTACCATTGCCGTACCACATCGTGTGTGGGTAACATCGGAGTTGGCATCTGGATGTTTTGAAGTGGCAGTGCGTGCATCGTTACCAGTAAAGGAAATTGACTTTATTATGGGCAATGATAGTGCTGGTGGTAAAGTTATGCCGGTTGTGCAGGTGACTAATCTTCCTTCTTATGAAAAGCAACTTGATTTATGCGCTGAAACTTTTCCCGAAGTTTTTCCTAGTGTCGTTACTACTCGAGCACAATTAAAATGTGATCGTTCAGAAAATAAGTGTCTTAACGACTCTATTTTTTCCCAGATTCTGGGAGATGATGTGCTTCCAGAATCTGTGGTTAAAGATCAAACGGCGACGTCGTCTGTTCGTTTTGATCTTGGTATGGATTTGCCTGTTTCTCGAGAAGCTTTGATTGATGCGCAGAAGGGTGATCGAACATTACAAAAATGTCGCACAAATGCTGAGGTTAGTTCGCCATGCCGGCGAAACTGTCATTATGTTTGGAAAGACTCCGTGCTGATGCGAAAGTGGGTTAGTACTTTGAGTGAGCCAGAGAATGAGGACGATTGGGTATATCAAATTGTGGTTCCATCTAAATTTAGACAGTCTGTGTTGAGTTTGGCTCATGACCATCTTTGGTCCGGTCATCTCGGAATTAATAAGACCTACCATCGAGTGCTTAGGCATTTCTTTTGGCCGGGATTAAAATCGGACGTTGCCAACTACTGTAAGTCCTGTCACGTCTGTCAAGTGAGTGGAAAGCCGAATCAGTCTGTGCCACTTGCTCCTCTCTGTCCTATACCTGCTGTAGGTGAGCCATTTGAACGAGTTTTGGTGGACTGTGTCGGTCCTCTTCCTCGTGCAAAATCTGGTTGCCAATATCTAGTAACTGTTATGTGCGCCGCTACTCGATTCCCAGAAGCGATTCCTTTAAGGAATATAACTGCTAAATCTGTCACTAAAGCGTTAACAAAATTCTTCACAACTTTTGGATTGCCAAAAATTGTTCAAACAGACCAGGGTTCAAACTTTCTTTCTCGCGTGTTTAAAAACTCACTAAAAGCATTAGGAGTTTCTCATGTTGTGTCCAGTGCGTATCACCCAGAGTCGCAAGGAGCTTTAGAGCGTTGGCATCAAACGTTAAAATCTGCTCTCCGTAAATTCTGCGTTGAAACTGGAAACGAATGGGACGAAGCTGTTCCTTTTGTTTTATTCGCAATGCGTGAAGCGCGACAAGATTCCCTAGGATTTAGCCCATCTGAGTTGGTGTTCGGTTTTGAAATTCGAGGGCCAATGAAGATGCTAAAGGAGGAATTCCTTGGTAAGTTCTCGTAAGACTAACGTGATCGACTTTGTTTCTCGTACGCGGGATCGCTTACGAAAAGCTTGTGATCTTGCTAGGGAAGCTCTTTCACTCTCTCAACAGAAAATGAAGCGTTTCTATGACCAAAAAACAGTGTTGCGTAATTTTTCGCCAGGTGAGAAAGTGTTGATTTTAATTCCTACCCCTGGGTCTGCTCTGACTGCGCGGTTTTCTGGTCCTTACCTTGTGAAAAGTAAGGTTGGCGAAACGGGCTATATAATCCATACTCCTGATCGGAGGAGAAAGACTCGTTTTTGCCATGTCAATATGATTAAGTCCTATGTCGACCGTGCTGATACTGAGACCGTTAGTGTTTCTGCAGGTGAGTGGAAACCAGCGACTGACATAAAGGAGGGTGTGTCTTTGCTGACTTGCACGTTACCCGAGGATGTGGATGATGGCTTTAGTATGCCGATTGAAGTGTTAAACGGTGGATTAATGAAAAACTCAGAATTGTTACTAACTTTGCCTTCTCAGCTTACTTATCTGTCCCATGATCAGGTGCAGGATATACAAAAGCTTTTGGAGAGTTTTCCAGATTTGTTCAGTGATGTGCCCCGTGGTACCGCTGTCCTGACGCATGACATCGATGTCGGAGATGCATTACCGATTAAGCAACATGCTTATCGCTGTCCAATAAATAAGAGAGAGGTAATGAAAGCCGAAGTTGATTATCTTTTGCGAAATGGTTTTGCTGTGCCAAGTAGTAGTTCGTGGAGCTCTCCATGCGTATTAGTGCCGAAAGCTGATGGATCTTTCCGTTTTTGTACGGATTTTCGAAAAATTAATGCTGTTACTGTGCCTGATGCGTTCCCACTTCCCCGTATTGATGACTGCATCGATAACCTTGGTGCTGCGAAATACATCACGAAATTAGATCTCTTAAAAGGTTATTGGCAGATATCACTATCGGAGCGCGCATCTAATATCTCTGCGTTTGTGACTCCGGACGCATTTCTACAGTATACGCGGATGGCATTCGGTTTGCGAAACGCACCGGCAACTTTTCAGCGTTTAATGTCTATCGTGTTGGGTGATGTTCCAAACTGTAACATCTACTTGGACGATGTAGTAATTCACTCTCTGACTTGGTCTGAACATCTTTCATCTCTCTCTGACGTTTTTCACCGTTTATCTGCTGCTTCCCTCACCTTGAATCTCAAAAAGTGTGAGTTTGCTAAAGCTTCTGTTACCTATCTAGGTAAGCAAGTGGGAAATGGGTTTGTGAAGCCTGTAGATGTAAAAATCTTTGCGGTCTTAGAGTATCCTGTACCTGCTACGAGACGAGAGTTGCGTCGATTTCTGGGTATGGTGGGATTTTACCGCTGTTTTTGTAAAAACTTTTCAAGCGTGGTAGCTCCGTTAACGCGATTGTGCAGTCCAAAGGTTGAGTTTTGTTGGACTGATGATTGCCAACAGGCATTTTTGTCTGCAAAATCCCTTCTTTGCAGTGCTCCTGTTCTCTCCGCTCCTGACGTGTCTCGTGCGTTCCAGCTGGAGGTGGATGCTAGTGCCGTGGGAGCGGGAGCTGTTCTTCTCCAGGAGGGTGCTGACGGAGTGGTGCATCCTGTATCCTATTTTTCTGCTAAGTTTAATCGACATCAGTTAAACTATTCCACCATAGAAAAAGAAACCCTGGCATTACTCTTAGCGTTGAGACATTTTGATGTCTATGTTTCAGGTAGTTCATATCCAGTTATTGTCCATACTGACCATAATCCTCTTGTTTTTCTGAGCAGAATGTACAACCATAATCAGCGCTTGATGCGTTGAGCATTAATGGTACAGCCATACAATCTTGAAATTCGTCATAAAAGAGGAACTGAAAATGTGGTGGCGGATGCACTGTCCCGATTGTATCCTTAATCACCTTGTTGAAACAGTTTATTTTTCCTTGTTTTTCCAATGGGAAAACAAGGATGGGAGAAGTAAAAACTGTTTCTTGCTTCAGGGGGGAGGTGTCACGGTTTATTCTTTATTTAGCCTTTCTTCATTATTATTATTATTATTATTCTCTTCGTGATTGTGTTGTGGTGAAGATTGTTTTATTAATTGCAATTTCTTTTCTTTGAGGCTGGCTCCGCCTTGCACCTGCCGCTAATTCAACTTGTCGCCTTTATAAGCGGAAGCTAAGTGTGTGTCGGGGTGGCTCTTGATTTCCAGCGCGTCTGACCGATCCTCGCGATCTTGTCTCTCTTTGGAGGGTATGACCCGTACTTGCTGAGAATCTCTCTGTATCTTGCCCTGATGAAGAAGGTCCGAACTTCTCTGCGCGTCTTGTGCAGCCGCTGCTGAGGAGCCATGCTGGTGTTGTGCCGTTTCTTTGATCTATGATTTTCTTGTTTTTTATCAATATTTTCTTTATAATATATGTTTTGTTTGTTAGTCAAAGCAATTGCTTTGACTTGGTTATTGTTTGATTAATGATTTATATTTCTGTTGCCACCTTAATTAAATAGGATACGTATTTTCTGGTCTCTAAATAAATAGAGAATTGTAATTCTGGTTTCTGTGTCCTTTTATGTTGCTAACCCCTTCCCTAGACGAGCCTTAAAAAACTGGGGTTCGTAACACTAATCAAAGTCCAGGAGTCATTAAGATGTTTTCAGTTTGTTCTTCTTTTATATAAAACCATACGAAGTTCCTTTCTTCTCTACAAAAGCATATCGCTGCTCGTGTTAACTGCTCGTGTTAACTGCTCATATTAACTTCCCGTTTTTCCTGATAATCACACGGTTAACAAGATCACGTGACAGTAAACTAAACCAGTGGTTCCCAACCTTTTTCTTTGGAGCCCCCCCCATGAACATATACAAACATTGGAGCCCCCCCACCATACAAATACACTTGCACGCACATACATATGTACTGTGTATATATATATATATATATATATATATATATATATATATATATATATATATATATATATATATATATATATGCATGTGTGTGTTTGTGTAATATTAATATATGGTAATATGTATAGAAAATATTAATTAATCAGTTTTAACTTGTCTTGGCCTTCAATAAAACCAAAATTTAGGTAGGCTTTGTCATACTGTCTAATCTTTTTCTTCGCCTCTGAAGAATCCCTGCATTTACGTTTGTCTGCCATTTTTGTTTTGATTTTGCCTTTACGACACGTTGGCAAGCAGATTGCGCGAGTGAGCAAAATTTAAATAATTATTTAAAGTTATTTATTTTAATTATTTTCACTATTATGTTGGAATTTTAAGCATGCGTTTAGATTTTTATTTATTTTTTTGGTACTTAAAAATACATATATAATAGTAGGGCTGCTCGATTTTGGGAAAAATCATAATCACGATTATTTTGGTCATAATTGTAATCACGATTATTCAAAACCATTGTCAGTTAAAGTCAAAATTATTAGCGCTCCTGATATTTTTTTTTTAAATAAATATTTCCCAAATTATGTTTAACAGAGCAAGGAATTTGAACAGTATTTCCTATAATATTTTTTCTTCTATTTGTTTTATTTTAGCTAGAATAAAGAAAGGTTTAAATATTTTGAAACCAATTTAAGGTCAATATTATTAGCCCCCTTAAGCAATATATATTTTTGATTGTCTGCAGAATAAACTACCGTTATAATGACTTGCCTTATTACCCTAATTAAGCCTTTGAACTGCACTTTAATCTGAATGCTTGTATTTTGAAAAATATCTAGTAAAATATTATGTGCTGTCATTATAGCAAAGACAAAAAGAAATCAGTAATTAGAAATGAGATATCAAAACTATTATGTTCAGAAATAAGTTAATAAAATGTTCTTTCCATAAAACAGAAATTGGACAGGAAAAGGTTTGCTAATATTCAAGAGGGCTAATAATTCTGACTTCAACTGTATACATACAGTTATTTCCCACCCTGCAAAGGAAAGAGAAATAAATACAATAGAATAAAAATATAAAACAAACTGTGTTTTAAGCATCTTCACTGTAAGAAAAACACTTTAGCTACAGCAGTCCTTCAGTCAAGAGCAGCGAGGGTTTTCTCGTTGTGTTTGTTTAATAATGATAAAAACAGGCGGCAGAAGGATTATAGCGCACTGTCTCTTTAATAGTTTCTCTTTCACGTCTTTTGATCCTCAACTCGTTTGTTTATTACACAAATGAGGGTTAATGTACATAATCACTGAACACCGCGTTTTGACACCTATTTGACCATTAAAGCGCTCACGTTAAGATGACTTTAGATGTCTGCGCTCCTCTGCTCGTCTCAGTGTGTGAATGAGAGTGAATGCTGACCGGCCGCATGCTTCTGACTGCGTGATCGTGCTGCACACACACACACACACACATAAGCTCTTTCGCGCTTTTAAGAGCCATTTAAGAGCGTGTACAACTGGAACACGGCAAAATATGATGCAATAATCATTTATCTCGATTAATACATTTTTATAATCGTTTGAAACCGAAATCTAAATCGGATATTCGATTAATTGCAAAGCCCTTTATAATAGTGGAGCATTTTTATGCCTTTTTCTACCTCAATACTTATCCTCTCCCGCGCCCCCCCTGTGAACTCTGGCGCCCCCCTTAGGGGGGCGCGGACCCCAGGTTGGGAACCACTGAACTAAACTACCTCTGTATCACCTGTAGGTGTCACCTTTATCCAATTTTGAATACAATAATTTTCCAACAGCATTAATAACTTATGAAATGATTTATAAACAAAATATCTTTCCACAAAAACAACAGAACATTTAAAGAAAAAAATAAAACCCTTTACAATGACAGCTACACTGCCACCAAAATTACAAAGATTTGTTTTGATTAAAATGAAATAAATCTTACAATTTTCCTATAAGCTGTCATTTAGTCCTTTAAACCTCGCTTTTTCAACTCTGACTTTAGATGTTAAGACACTTAGTTTTCCTTGTTCCTTGTTTAAGAATTGTTCTCAACTATTACTACCAGTTTTTGAACTGGACACTCAAGGAAAGATGTTTGACTTAAGCGCTCACCTTTCTTTCCTAAATTACTTTGACCCATTTGGAGTTTAACTGTTCGCACTAAACCATCATCACTTGCGATAGTTTCAACTACCCTAGCCAACCTCCATTCATTTCTGGGTCCATTGTCCTCTTTGACGATTACTACATCACCAACTTGAACATTTCTTCTAGGCTTATGCCACTGCTGTCTGAGACTTATGTTGACTAGGTATTCTTTGCGCCATCTGCTCCAGAATTGTTCTGACAAGTACTGCACTCTTCGCCACCTCTTTAAAGCATACAAATCCTCACGAACAAATTTGCCAGGAGGAGGAAGAGGCTCTGAAGTTTTCAATGTGAGCAGATGATTTGGCGTCAAAGGCTCAACACTCTTTGGATCATTTATTGTGTTGGTGGTAAGGGGACGACTGTTCACTATGAGCATGGCTTCATAGAAAAATGTCCTTAACGAAGTGTCGTCTAGTCTTCCTTTGGCTTGTGCTAAAGTAGCATTCATTACACTCCTAATGGTCCTTATTTGGCGTTCCCACACGCCTCCTCTGTGGCTTGCTTCAGGAACATTCATAAGGAATTCACACTCTTTACTTGCAAGATAGTTAGAGATCTTCTCCTGGTTTAAATCCTTCAAACCTTTCTCCAACTCATTCTTTGCCCCTACAAAATTCGTACCCTGGTCGGATCTGATCTGTCTCACAGTTCCTCTGATTGCTATGAAACATCTTAAAGCATTCAGGAATGCATCAGTAGTGAGATCCTCTAACATCTCTATATGTACAGCTCTGGAGCTCAAGCATGTGAACAACAGACCATACCTTTTGAATTCTTTGCGACCTTGCTTTGTATAGAAGGGGCCGAAACAATCAATTCCAGAGTATAAGAATGGTGGTGATGGTTCTACTCTGTCAGCTGGAAGGTCAGCCATGCGTTGCTCCTCAGCTGGTCTGCGTAGCTTCATGCATGTAGTACAGTTGTGGATGTACCTGGCGACTACTTTGCTTCCACTAATTATCCAATAGCCACTGGCTCGAAGCTCATTCAGTGTTTGACCTCGACCTTGATGTTGAGTTTTCTTGTGACAATGGTCAAGTATCAATTGTGTGACAACGCCTTCCTTAGGAAGAATGATTGGATGTTTCCAATTGATTGCTGCTTCAGATTTTCTTAGCCGTCCTCCAACACTGAGTATGCCATTTTGTATGATAGGATCAAGATGGTATAGCCTATTACTCTTCGGTAACTCAGCTGGGTTTTGACCAAGCAATTTTAATTCTTCTTCAAAGGCTTCCCTTTGTGCTGCCTTGATGAGCGCCAAAGCTGCCTTTTCTCTCTTCTGTACTTATAAACACTGCCTTATTTTTGTTACTCAGTCTTTTAATCCTAGCAATAGAATTGAGAGCTGTATTCCAATCTGAAAATCTTGACAGTCTTTCTAGAAAACTACCTCTTACGCAGGTGTCTGTTCTTAAGACCTTTACCTCAGGGTCGCCCACAAGAAGATCTGGAGATCTTTCATCTGCAACAATCTCTCTCTCCCACAAGAAAGTAGGGCCCTTCAGCCAACTTGATTTTATCATATCTGCCACCTTGAGTCCCCGTGATGCACAGTCTGCAGGATTCTGGCTGGTTTCCACATAGAACCATTGTTTTGGATCTGTAGAATTTCTTATCTTCTGGACACGATTGGCTACAAAAACGTGAAAGTGCCGGGCTTCATTCTTAATATAGCCTAGAACTACCTGCGAATCGGTCCAGAAAAACTCCTGATCTATCTTCAAACTCAGCTCTTTTTTGAGAACAAGACTTACTGCAACAGAGACTGTAGCTGCAGTCAACTCAAGGCGTGGTATACTAAACACCTTAGTAGGGGCTACCCTGGCCTTGCCTACTATCAGTGCACAATGCACTTGTTCTTCAGCGACAGCTCTGATGTATGAACATTGTCCATAGCCCTCACTGCTGGCATCCGAAAAATGATGCAGTTCTAATCTCTGTATACTGCCAATGTTCTCAGGAATGAGGCATCTGGGTATTTGAATCCCTTGAAGGTTTTCCAAGTCATGCAGCCATGCATCCCACTTTGGCTTCAAATCTGTAGGAAGAGGGTCATCCCATCCTACTCCTTGTTTGCACATCTCTTGGAGCACCTTTTTCCCATTTAAGATATAGGGCGCAAGAAACCCTAATGGGTCATACACACTCGCTATGATTGATAGAATTCCTCGACGGGTGGCACGTCTTTCAGAAAGGTCAACTTTAAACATGAAAGCATCAGTTTCTATGTCCCATTTTACTCCAAGAACACTCTGCATTGGAAGTTCATTGTAGTTCAAGTCTACGTCCTTAACTTGACAGGCACGCTCACTCTCTGAGATTGAACTCAAGACTTCTCTGCTATTTGACACAAACTTGTGCAAACGCAGTTTTCCTTTAGCTAGGATTTCTTGCGCTTCCTTGACAAGTTTGTTAGCCTGCTCAACTGAACTGACACTGACCAGTCCGTCATCAACGTAGAAATTTTGGTGAATAAAGCTTGCACCCAGTGGATAGTCCTTTTCATATTTGTGGGCAAGATATTTCATGCCGTAATTGGCACAGCCTGGAGAGGATGCTGCGCCAAAAATATGCACTCGCATGCAATATTCCTTGGGTTCCTTTTCGATGTTCCCATTTTCCCACCACAGGAATCTCAGAAAGTCCCGATCTTCTGGACTAACATGAAAGCGATGGAACATCTTCTCCACATCGCAGACAATTGCAATGTGACGCTCTCGAAATCTACAAAGGACTCCAATCAGGGTATTCAATAAATCCGGCCCAGTTAGTAAGTGGTTATTTAGAGAAGTGCCTTCAAATTTGGCTGAGCAGTCGAATACTACTCTTATTTTTTCAGGCTTTCTGGGATGGTACACCCCATGGTGTGGAATGTACCAAGCGTTGCCTTCTTTTGGTACGCTATCTGCTTCTTCAGCATCATTGTCTCTAAAAACACTCTACATGAATTTTACATAGTCTTCTCTGTATTTAGGATTTCTCTCCAATTTTCTTTTCAGATGCTTTAAACGAACTGTGGTGAGATGCTTATTATTCGGTAATTGAGGGCGCTCTCTGGCAGTTAAGGGAAACTAGGCTGTTCGTGGAAATTTTTCCATTCAAATAAGTTGCCAGATGACGCATAGTTGGTGCGAGGGATCGTACTCAAAACTTGGACGCCACGAACCACTTAAGTGAATGACTACTTGTCACTTTTACTAAAACGGAGGTAAGGCGGCCAAATCGGCCCTAGGCTCCGAACGGACACCTTTGGGGGTGCCCAAGCACTGCGTGGGTCACTCCCGAACCCCCCCCCCATCCCCTCAAGTGCCTAGTTGTCCCCCTGACCACTTTTTTGTCCACAAAGTGCCTAAATGTCCCCCTGAGTTCCTATCGACGACTCCTCACCCTCTTCATCGCCCGCAGACAGCCTATTGATCCCCCTGACCAACTATTCACCACCCTCCTCTTCCTCACTGTCCGCTGAGAGCCTATTGATCCCCCTGACTGCCTATTCTTCACCCTCCTCCTCCTCACTGCCCGCAGAGTGCCTATTGATCCCCCTGACTGCCTATTCTTCACCCTCCTCCTCCTCACTGTCCGCTGAGAGCCTATTGATCCCCCTGACTGCCTATTCTTCACCTTCATCATCCTCATTGTCAGCAGAGTGCCTATTGGTCCCCCTGACTGCCCATTGTCCAAAAAGTGCCCATTGATCCCCCTGACTGCCTATTTTGCAAAAACTGACCTTTGACCCCCAAAATGCCCGCCCATACCCCGACTGCCTGTTTTTTACCCTCTTCTCCCTCATTGTCCGTAGAGTGCCTTTAATGACCCCAGACACCTATTTTTCATCATCGTGCACAAAGTGACCGTCGTGCCCGGGAACCGCCTGGACATGCCCGCCAGGTGCCCTCTGTGCTAACGAGCACTCGTTTTGAGTCACAGGGAAAAAAATTGTTTCCAAGATGCCATAGAAAGGCCGCAGTAGTCTTCTCGGCCCCCAGAGAGTAACGAAACTTCAAGTCTGGGGCCGAACGGTCCCTTAGGGGCCAAACGGCTGGACGTCCCACGTGCAACTTATCTCATTCATTTTCAGAGGTGTTTCGTGGACGGCGCCCGATTGGCCCCAAACTGACATATATGTTATGTCACGGGGCCCCGGGGCCGCCACCAACGTTCCACAGTCACATGGTCCAATTTGCTCAAAAAAGCCCCCCATGACCGCGAACCACCTACGGACTTTACATTGAATAAGTTGCACGTGGGACGATGGCTCCCGAGAAGTCAAAAGGTCGCAGGACCCCCAAATTTGGCACAGAGTACCGCCGCCGGCCCCCCAGCCAGGTCCCCAAGTTCCGTGGCCCTAGCTGCTTTCTGAACTTTTTAGGCCTGGCCAACAAAACCACCCTTTTAGGCCTCAGAGGGACATACGAAAAATCCATAAAAAATTTCAGGGTGTCCCTCGAGCTAGCCCTCTCGGTATGCGACAGAGGGCTTTGTGACGCAACTTTGTGCCGAATTTGGGGCCCCTCGGGTCCCCGGTGGCCGAACGGCGGCCGCTGACACGTGTAACTTATTCCATTCATTTGGTAGGTGTTTCATGGACGCCCCCCGAATTGGCCCCCGTGGTCCGAAACGACTCCGAATTGATATGGTCTGACCCTCAGGGGCCCCTCAAACGATCCGCAAAGTTTGGGGCCCGCAGGACCTTTGCAAGTGCTTAATTGGCTGGGCGGGGGATGGGCGGATTAGATAATTTTCTCTGAATATTTTTTCTGATTTTTTTTCAAGTGCTTCCCCTGCACCGAGGCGTACGAAATTTGAATAGGTGGTGCAGGGGGCCTTGACGAAACTGTAGTCGAAGCCCCCAACGTTTTGCGCCAAAATAAAGGTCCCTTTGACCACTCAAACAAAAAGGTCCCACGGGCAACTTATTTTTAGGCCGTCCGCGGACAGGGCTTTTTTAGGCCACAGAAGCCGTTTGGTGAGCTCTGACTTGACACACACTGTCGGATGAGGTCCCTGACCCCTCCTAACTACCCAAATAACCCCTAAACTTTGAGGGTACAAAGTTCACCTCAAAAGTGCAAAGTCATTCATGAGACAGACTTGCAGTACACAGGTGAAAGAGGCATGTGTGAGAGATTTGCTCTGCCTTGCCAATTAAGAGTTGCGTTCGAGCGAGGCACTTGTGCTCTCAGTATGTTGTTCGGGGGCCCCTAGGCTGCCAGCAGGCCAAGTTTGGAACCGCTCGGACCCCCGGGGGCCGACCCGGGGCCCGTGACACGTGCAACTTATTCCATTCATTTTGTAGGTGTTTCGTGGAAAGTGCCCGATCGGCCCCAAACTGACATATATGTTACGTCACGGGCCCCTGAATCAGGCCCCCGAGTTCCGCGGTCGCACTGGCTAATTTGCTCAAAAAAAACCCCAATGACCGCGAACCACCTATGGAATTTACATTAAAATAAGTTGTACGTGGGACGTTGGCTCCCAAAGGGTCGAAAGGTCAGAGGGCCCCGAAAATCGGCACAGGGGTCATGTTGGGGCCCCCGACACGAGACCCAGAGTGTCGGGCCGCAGATGGCTTCCATGTACATGGGAGCGTCGACGTTACCCGATCGGCCCCGAACTGACATATATGTTACGTCACGGGCCCCTGAATCAGGCCCCCAAGTTCCGCGGTCACACAATCTAATTTGCTCAAAAAAGCCCCCCATGACCGCGAACCACCTATGGAGTTTACATTGAATAAGTAGCAGGTGGGACGTTGGCTCCCGAGAGGTCAAAAGGTCAGAGGGCCCCGAAATTCGACGTGGTTGTCGCGCAGGGGCCCCCGACACGGCACCTCGAATTTCAGGGCCCCAGAAGGTCTCGTGAACGTTTTATAGAGTGCCAAAAAAAAATCCTCTAAAAACACAGAAAGTGCCTCAAGACAGTCTTGGGGTCTAAAGACTAAAGAGGCCTTTCTGCGAAAGTTGGGCTGAGAAGCCAATTAAGAGTTGTGTTCGAGCGAGGCACTTGTGCTCTCAGTATGTTGTTCTGGGGCCCCTAGGCTGCCAGCAGGCCAAATTTGGAGTCCCTCGGGCCCCCGGGGGCCGAACCGGGGCCCGTGACACGTGCAACTTATTCCATTCATTTTGTAGGTGTTTCGTGGAAAGTGCCCGATCGACCCCAAATTGACATATATGTTACGTCACGGGCCCCTGAATCGGGCCCCCAAGTTCCGCGGTCGCACTGGCAAATTTGCTCAAAAAAACCCCCAATGACCGCGAACCACCTATGGATTTTACATTGAAATAAGTTGCACGTGGGACGTTGGCTCCCGAAGGGTCGAAAGGTCAGAGGGCCCCGAAAATCGGCACGGGGGTCATGTCGGGGCCCCCGACACGAGACCCAGAGTGTCGGGCCACAGATGGCTTTCGTGTACATGGGAGCGCTGACGTTACCCGATCGGCCCCGAACTGACATATATGTTACGTCACGGGCCCCTGAATCAGGCCCCCAAGTTCCGCGGTCACACGGTCTAATTTGCTCAAAAAAGCCCCCCTTGACCGCGAACCACCTATGGACTTTGCATTGAAATAAGTTGCACGTGGGACGTTGGCTCCCGAGAGGTCAAAAGGTCAGAGGGCCCCGAAAATCGGCACGGGGGCCGTGTTGGGGCCCCCGAAACGAGTCCCAGAGTGTCGGGCCGCAGATGGCCTCCGTGTACATGGAATCGCCGACCTTGCCCGATCGGCCCCGAACTGACATATATGTTACGTCACGGGCCCCTGAATCAGACCCCCAAGTTCCGCGGTCACACGGTCTAATTTGCTCAAAAAAGCCCCCATGACCGCGAACCACCTTTGGACATTACATTGAAATAAGTTGCATGTGGGACGTTGGCTCCCGAGAGGTCAAAAGGTCAGAGGGCCCCGAAATTTGGCGTGGTGGTCGTGTAGGGCCCCCCGACGCGGCACCTCGAATTTCAGGGCCCCAGAAGGTTTCATGTGTTGTTTATAGCGTGCCAAAAAAATTCCCCTCAAACACACAAATTGCCTCAAGACAGTCTTGGGGTCTAAAGACTAAAGAGGCCTTTCTGCGAAAGTTGGGCTGAGGAGCCAATTAAGAGTTGTGTTTGAGCGAGGCACTTGTGCTCTCAGTATGTTGTTCTGGGGCCCCTAGGCTGCCAGCAGGCCAAATTTGGAGTCCCTCGGGCCCCCGGGGGCCGAACCGGGGCCCTTGACACGTGCAACTTATTCCATTCGTTTTGTAGGTGTTTCGTGGAAAGTGCCCGATCGGCCCCAAATTGAGATATATGTTGCGTCACGGGCCCCCGACTTAAGCCCCCGAGTTCCGCGGACGTAGCGGCTAATTCGTTCAAAAAAACCCCCAATGACCGCGAACCACCTATGGACTTTACATTGAAATAAGTTGCACGTGGGATGTTGGCTCCCGAGGGGTCGAAAGGTCAGAGGGCCCCGAAAATCAGCACGGGGGCCGTGTTGGGGCCCCCGAAACGAGTCCCAGAGTGTCGGGCCGCAGATGGCCTCCGTGTACATGGGAGCGCCGACGTTGCCCGATCGGCCCCGAACTGACATATATGTTACGTCACGGGCCCCTGAGTCGGGCCCCCGAGTTCCGCGGGCGCACGCGCTAATTTGCTCAAAAAAGCCCCCCATGACCGCGAACCACCTATGAAATTCCATTGAATAAGTTGCAGGTGGGACAAGGCCGTACAGGGGTTCAAAAGGTCGCAGGACCCCCAAATTTGGCACAGAGTACCGCCACCGGCCCCTCAGCCAGGTCCCCTAGTTCCGTGGCCCTAGCTGCTTTCTGAGCGTTTTAGGCCTGGCCGACAAAAACACCCTCTTAGGCCTCATTGTATAGAGCTGTATGAGAGACAGAGGGATGTATGAAGAGCTCAGAAAATTTTTTGGAGCGCCCCTCGAGCTAGCCCTTTCGGTAGGTGACAGAGGGCCTTGTGACGCAACTCTGTGCCAAATCTGGGGTCTCTCGGACCCTCGGTGGCCGAAGGGGGGCCGCTGACACGTGTAACTTATCCCATTCATTTTAATAGGTGGTTCGTGGACGCCCTGCGGAATGGCCTCCGTGGTCCCAAACGGCTCCGAATTGATATGGTCTGACCCTCAGGGGCCCCTTAAAAGATCCTGAAAGTTTGGGGCCCGCAGGTCCTTTGGAAAGGCTTAATTGGCTGGGCGGGGGAGGGGCGGATTCAATAATTTTCACTGAATATTTCTTTCTGATTTTTTTTCAAGTGCTTCCCCTGCACCGAGGGGTACGAAATTTGAATACGTGGTGCAGGGGGCCTTGACGAAACTGTAGTCGAAGCCCCCACCGTTTTGCGCCAAAATAAAGGTCCCTTTGACCACTCAAACTGCAAGTCCCACGTGTAACTTATTTGAATGGGCCCAGATAGGCTGTTTGTGGACAGTGCTTTTTTAGGCCACAGAAGCCGTTTGGTGAGCTCTGACTTGACAGACACTGTTGGACGGGGTCCCTGACCCCTCCTAACTTCCCAAATGACCCCTAACCTTTGAGGGTGCAAAGTTCACCTCAAACATGCAAAGTCATTCATGAGACAGACTTAGAGTGCATAGGTGAAAGAGGCCTGGGTGAGAGATTTGCTCTGCCTCGCCAATTAAGAGTTGCGTTCGAGCGAGGCACTTGTGCTCTCAGTATGGTGTTTGGGGGCCCCTAGGCTACCAGCAGACCAAGTTTGGAGCCCCTCGGACCCTCGGGGGCCGATCCAGGGCCCATGACACGTGTAACTTATTCCATTCATTTTATAGGTGGTTCGTGGACGCCCTGCCGAATGGCCCCCGTGGCCCGAAACGGCTCCGAATTGATATGGTCTGACCCTCAGGGGTCCCTTAAAAGATCCTGAAAGTTTGGGGCCCGCAGGTCCTTTGCAAATGCTTAATTGGCTGGGCGGGGGAGGGGCGGATTCAATAATTTTCACTAAATATTTCTTTCTGATTTTTTTTCAAGTGCTTCCCCTGCACCGAGGCGTACGAAATTTGAATAGGTCGTGCAGGGGGCCTTGACGAAACCGTAGTCGAAGCCCCCACCGTTTTGCGCCAAAATAAAGGTCCCTTTGACTGTTTAAACAAGAAGGTCCCACGTGTAACTTATTTGAAAGGGCCCAGATAGGCTGTTCGTGGACAGTGCTTTTTTAGGCCACAAAAGCCTTTTGGTGAGCTCTGACGTGGAAAAAACTGCTGGGTGGGGCTTCCTGACCCCTCTACTCCCCCTAATGACCCCCAAAACTGTTCCTGCTGTGAATGGTGACCTTTTACAGGGGTGTCCACGGACAGCCTACCTAGCCCTGTTCGAATAAGTTACAGGTGGGATGTTTTTTCTTGATCCATCAGATAGAGTTGGAAAAACTCAAAAAAGTGCCAAAAAAACCTATTGAGGTGAAAGGGCAAGCCCCCCTGGGCCACCTACAGGTTTCGAAATGTTGAAATTCCACCGTCCACAAACAGCCTATTTCAAACAATGGGATAGATTGTACGTGGGATGTCCAGATCTCAGCTTCTGGACACAGTAGAGAGCCCAAACCTGCGTTTCTGTGCTAGTCTGGACATGCCCTGTCCAGGGGGTGAGTTTGGGGAAGTTTGGAGAAACTTGAAAATTTGACCAAAAAAAACTCAAAGGGGTACGTACGTACCCCTTTGAGCTTTTTTTGGTCAGATTTTCAACTTTCTTCAAACTTCTCCAAATTCACACCCTGGACAGGGCATGTCCAGATTAGAGCAGGAGGCCAGGTTTCAGCTTGCTAGCCCTTGTAGAAGCTGAGATCTGGACATCCCACCTGCAATCTATTCCATTCATAAAAATAGGTGGTTGCTGGACAGTGGAATTTTGGGGTTTTAAAAGCAGGGGGCAACTCAGGGGGAGCTGGGGATCCCCCTTCAAAGGTTTTTTTTGGGATCTGTTGAAGTTTGACCACTTGGGTGGGTGGACCATGTAAAACATCCCACGTGTAACTTATTTGACTGGGCCCAGATAGGCTGTTTGTGGACAGTGCTTTTTTTGGCCACAGAAGTTGTTTCGTGAGATATGATGAGGAAAAAACTGCATGGCAGGGATTCCTGACCCCTCTGCTCCTAATAATGTACTCCAAAATTGTTCCTGCTCTGAATGGTGACCTTTAACAGGGGTGTCCACGGACAGCCTACTTAGGCCTGTTCAAATAAGTTACAGGTGGGATGTTTTTTCTTGATCCATCAGATAGAGTTGGAATATATATATACACACACACACACACACACACACACACACGTATATATTTATTTATTTATTTTTTAAATCTTTTTTATAATAGTTTTTAATCTTTTTTTTCAAAACTACTTTTATTCTTCCCAAAATAAAACAAACAAGACTTTCTCCAGAAGAAAAAAATATCAGACACACTGTGACAGTATCAGACAGAGATTAATTTGCTCTGTTAAACTTCCTATCTAATAACACAGAGGTCAATGCAAATTAGCGCCCCCTATAATGTTTGAACCTGCTATGGTACTGCAGATTTTAGCCATTTCGAACACATGCCATATCCCCTTTTGTACACTAGAGGGGGCAATTTAATCAACATTTCCAGTGGGGGTTATTATCAGGGATTTGTAACTGCACAGATATGATTCAATAAAGGACACTTACTGCATGGATGGATGGATGAACAGACTATATATATTTATATAATTATAATTTATATAATTAATATTTATAATTTATAATTAAATGTATATAATTTATATATATATATATATATATATATATATATATATATATATATATATATATATATATATATATATAAACACATATCAGACACACTGTGACAGTATCAGACAGAGATTATTTGCTCTGTTAAACATCATATCTAATAACACAGAGGTCAATGCAAATTAGCGCCCCCTATAATGTTTGAACCTGCTATGGTACTGCAGATTTTAGCCATTTCAAACACATGCCATATCCCCTTTTGTACACTAGAGGGGGCAATTTAATCAACATTTCCAGTGGGGGATAACATCCCACGTGTAACTTATTTGACTGGGCCCAGATAGGCTGTTTGTGGACAGTTCTTTTTTGGGGTACAGAAGCCTTTTGGTGAGCTCTGAGGTGGAAAAAACTGTTGATTGGGGCCTCCTGACCCCTCTGCTCCCTCTAATGAACCCCAAAACTGTTCCTGCTGTGAATGGTGACCTTTTACAGGGGTGTCCACAGACAGCCTACCTAGCCCTGGTTAAATAAGTTACAGGTGGGATATTTTTTCTTGATCTATCAGATAGAGCTGGAAAACCTCAAAAAAGTGCCAAAAAAAAACTGTTGAGGTGGTTATGCAAGCCCCCCTGGGCCACCTACAGGTTTCGGAATGTTAAAATTCCACTGTCCACAAACAGCCTATTTCATACAATGGGATAGATTGTACGTGGGATGTCCAGATCTCAGCTTCTGGACACTGTAGAGAGCCCAAACCTGCGTTTCTGTGCTAGTCAGGACACATCCTGTCCAGGGGGTGAATTTGGTGAAGTTTGGAGAAACTTGAAAATTTGACCAAAAAAAGCTCAAAGGGGTACCCCTTAGAGATTTTTTTGGTCAGATTTTCAAGTTTCTCCAATCTTCTTCAAATTCACAGCATGGACAGGGCATGTCCAGATTAGAGCAGGAAGGCAGGTTTGGGCTCTCTGTTGTGTCCAGAAGCTGAGATCTGGACATCCCATCTGCAATATATTCCATTCATAAAAATAGGTGGTTGCTGGACAGTGGAATTTTGAGGTTTTGACAGCAGGGGGCAACTCAGGGGGATGTGGGGATCCACCTCCAAAGGTTTTTTTGTGGATCTGTTGAAGTTTGACCACTTGGTTGGGTGAATCATGTAAAACATCCCACGCGTAACTTATTTGACTGGGCCCAGATAGGTTGTTTGTGGACAGTGCGTTTTTGGGGTACAGAAGCCTTTTGGTGAGCTCTGAGGTGGAAAAAACTGTTGAGTGGGGGCTCCTGACCCCTCTGCTCCCCTTAATGAACCCTAAAATTGTTCCTGATGGGATTGATGACCTTTTACTGGGGTGTCCACGGACAGCCTACCTCGGCCTGTTCAAATAAGCTACAGGTGGGATGTCCACAGACAGCTTAATAGGTTGTCTGTAGACATCCCACTCATAGATTGTTCAGTGGAACACAAAAAGACTGTATGCTGCTGGTGACCCATAATGACTTTAAAAAAACATACAAAAAGACTGTGTGCTGCTGGTGACCCATAATGACTTTAAAAAAAAAAGAGAGAAAAGGGTCAGTCGACCCCTTCCGTTGGTGCCCCTCCTTCCCAACAGGAGGGGGGGGGGGTGGTTGGGAAAATATGACAGACACAAGAATTGCAATAACAAGTTGTTTTATTGAACAATAATTAAGGAACAAACATTAGAACACTTGGAAACAATCACAGCAAGCAAGAAACATATGTAAAAGAACAGTACACACAAATAACTAACAGAACACTTAACACAAATAAAGTACAATGTAAGGTTGAACAGAACAGTTCAGTCCAATAAAGTGCATTGTGAGGTGCAAAAGTGTCTATCTGCGCCTCTTGCGCTTTTCAATGGCCCTCTTGACCATTCTTGATGCCTTTTTCTGCCGGCTCATTCCCATGAGCGTTGTAGAGTTCGGAGAAAAGCTCGACTTTCGTACTTTGAGGGGAGATACGCTTTGGGGCTTCATGACGGTCCTTAGTGCGCCTTTCGTACGGGTGGGGTATTTTCGTCTAGGCTGTTGTCCTTCCTCTAATTTTAATTTGGGTTGAACCTCGGCACTCTGGGTGTGCTTTGTGCCTTCTGCTCCTCCTTCCGGCTCACTGCTTCCACCGTCCTCCCCGGCCGTTCTTTCACTCTGTCAAAGGAGAAAACAAGAACATGATTAGTCACCATTACACAAAACTGTACAAAAGTGTCAAGTTTGCTTTAAAGTTGTCCGCTTACCTCAGTGCCCTCGAGACTTGATGTGCCGGATTCCTGCAGCTGTAGCACCAGCTCTTCTGAGGTGGTGCTCTTTGGTGACTCATCAGGCCTCTGGCGCCGCTTCTTTCTGCTCTTCTCCGTCTTCGAAGGCCTCTTCCTTTTCACAGGACTCTGCTTCGATGGGCTCCTTTCTGCTCCCTCTAAAGCACTCTCAAATAGACGGCGGTGCTCCATGGCCTGCTGGGCAGAGAGGTTCACCACGTAGAATTTGTCGGCTGTCCTCAGGTCGTGGCACATAAACTTGGAGATTTTGAGCCGGTCCTCTGTGGAGTGCGTAAACCTGGCCTGTAAACAGTAGAGAAAAATCGGTCAAACAAATGGCATTCTCAAGTCTAGCAAGACACGTGAGCTATGCGTGCGATCACTTACGTGGCTGGCGATGGAGCTTCTCACGTCTGTGAAGGTGGGACACCCGGGTAGGCCCATTGACTTCCAGGCGTCCTGGAAGTAATTATTTAGGTTTTTACAGGGGTTGGGTGTTGATGTGAAAAACAAGTATTTTGGGTTCGTCCCCCCTGGCAGCTTGTCCTTGATGCTTAAGAAGCGCTGCACCCAACCCCACTCCTCCTCTGTTAGGGCAATTTGAGCAGGGCCAAAATATTGATTGGTTTTGTGGCTTGTCACCTGTGGATACATGCAGAAGACGAGACGGTTTAGGGTTACGCAAAGACAACACACAAGTGCACCAATGTAATAGATACTCACGTTAATCAGGTAAGCCTTCTCCGAGACGGACCTTTGTGCCCCCAACACCTCCTGCATCGTAATGTTTTGGAATACCCCGCCTCTGTGACCATAAAGGGCTGACAACAATGCAGCAAAGTGCCCGTAGAACTGCCACTGGTTCTTTTGATTCGGGTCATTTTCCAAGAGGCCTACACACAGGCAGGAGACAGTACAACATTAAAGCTCAAAGCCTCAGGTGTTACACAGAGTCAAGCAAAGGTGGGACTACTTACTCAGAAGGTCGGGTATTGCCTTGGCTGCCAGTTCCCGGCACTTCAGGAGGATGGCTTTTGAAATCACTCGCTCCTCTTTTTGGGTTTTCACCGCCGTCTGGTGAATGGCCACTCCCCTCTTCAAAGACCTTCTTATCGCTGCTATCTCCCGTCGAAGTCCGATCAGCGACTGCTTGGACAGCCGGCACGATGGCGGAGGAGTCTCCGCCAGGTACTGCATGAAGCATCCCACGTTCAGTACGTAGTGTTGTAGGGTGGTGACCGTCATGTGGGCCTGACGGAGGGAGCTAACCCACATGTGTATCTTTGCTTTGTTGTTCAGGAAGAGAAAGTCGGACAGCTTGCTTTTTCCCTCTGACATGTAAGCAATGAACTTTTTGATCCTGTACACCTGGCAGCTTACATTTTCCTTCAGCTTATAGCTGGCATCTGGGCCTTCCTTGAAGCGGCGATAATCCTCCAGCATGTCATCTGCACAAACAAGGCAAAGAGAGATTAGAAATCGACATTTGCAAAAGATACAAACAGTTAGAGGAAAGGCATACTCACTGAGTGCTGACACGTGGTCTGGATAGGGGGGAGGGCTTTTCTCAGGCGACTGCTGACTGCCACTTGCCGACGGTTGCTCCTCACCGACTTTATCCTTTTGCTCGATGGACTGCTTAGAACTGGACGGTTCACCAGCTGAGGTGGCCTGGTCGTGGTCGGCGGGGTCAGCGGGGGCAGCAGGGCTGACTGGGGTGTCGTCCTCTTCCTCTGGTCCAAGAGAAGATAGAAGCTTCCGGACCACCTGCCCTGTTCGCATCGCACCGAGGCTGGCAAACCTCCTTTTTAAGATTCGGTATCGCCTGGTCACCTTCCGGAGGCTGGCTGTTAATATGTCTACCTGTTGATTCAGGTCGACCACTTGGGTCCTCAGCAAGTCTTTTTGCCGTTTGCAGCCTTGGTTGGCACATTCTTCCTCCTCCAGCTCCTCCTCGTCAGGATGGAAGGTGGCTTCCTCCAACTCCTGCAGCTCCTCCAAGTCGAGAGTGGAAACCATGGGAACATCTGGGTTCGTGGCCCTGAGCACAGTAAGTTTGCTCAGGATCTGTCTTCTCTTGCACAACCGGAGAGCCTCATCCTGCGCCACCAGGGAAATTTCACTATGAGTCCTGATGTGCCGGTCAAGCCGGCTTGAGAATTTTCCGCAGGCTGGCACGGGACACATGCCAGCCCTGGCATCAACTCGGCCAGACTCCAGTGCCAGGAGCAGCTTCCTCTCTTGCTTATTCTCCACTTTGACAGCACACTGTCAAGTGCTGGCTTAGCCGAGCATACATCCGCATGCAAAGCGGGCAGGTTTCCACACCCATCCTGAAACCTTTCTTTCTTCCCCTTATCGGGGTTTTTAAAGTGTCTCTTTCACTCAGAAAGTCTTTATATCTCTTGTCTTGGGACTTGGGACTTGGGGGTCTGAGTCTTCCAAGTGTCTCTTTTACTAGCAATCGCTTTGTATCTGTTTTGGGACTTGGGACTTGGGGGTCAGTCTTCCAAGTGTCTCTTTGTTATCACAGTGCTCTCCAATCCAACAATTCTTCACCTCCCCCGATACCTCGATGGCAGGTCAGAGGAAACGGGGGTGAGTGGGAGTGCAACCCGCTGCCATGTGACTGGCAAGCCGTGCACTTGCTGGGGCACAGCTAGAGACATGGAAGGGGTATGCGACAAGCTAACCGGTGAACTTGAACATGAACTTGACTTAGACGGCTTGAAAAAACGGATTCAGCCCACCATCCCCCGAATTCGCTTTAAACATCGCCTTTTTGACCCACCATCACCCGAATTCGCTTTAAACATCGCCTTTTTGACCCACCATCACCCGAATCGCTTTAAACATCGCCTTTGACCCACCATCACCCGAATCGCTTGAAAAATCGCCTTCGGACCTGCTCTCATCCTTATTCCTAGGAAAATCCCCTTTGCACCCCCCATAATACAAATCGTTTAGAAAATTGCCATCAAACCAATCATCCTAGTCAATTGAAAAATCACCTTCGCCTTAAAATCAGGTGAGATGATGTATAGGTGATCAGGGGAACAACTAGGCTGCCTGTGGTCAGAAAGGTGGTCAGGGGGACAATTAGGCTGTTTGTGGCCATCGAGGGGACCAGTATTTCTAAAAAAATATTCTGAAACAAGTTATTCTACAAGGGACACGTCCACAGAGAGCCTATTTAGGGTCCACTGAATAAGCTTCAGGTGGGATGTCCGCAGACAGCTTAATAAGCTACATGTGGGATGTCCGCAGACAGCATAATAAGCTACAGGTGGGATGTCCACAGACAGCCTAATAAGCTACAGGTGGGATGTCCAAAGACAGCCTAGTGGGATGTCCACAGACAGCCTAATAAGCTACAGATGGGATGTCCACAGACAGCCTAATAAGTTACAGGTGGGATGGCCGTAGACAGCCTAATAAGCTCCAGATAGGATGTCCACAGACAGCCTAGTGGGATATCCACAGACAACCTAATAAGCTACAGATGGGATGTCCACAGACAGCCTAATAAGCTACAGGTGGGATGTCCACAGACAATCTAGTGGGATGTCCACAGACAGCCTAATAAGCTACAGGTGGGATGTCCACAGACAATCTAATAAGCTACAGATGGGATGTCCACAGACAATCTAGTGGGATGTCCACAGACAGCCTAATAAGCTACAGGTGGGATGTCCACAGACAATCTAATAAGCTACAGATGGGATGTCCACAGACAGTCTAGTGGGATGTCCACAGACAGCCTAATAAGCTACAGGTGGGATGTCCACAGACAGCCTAATAAGCTACAGATGGGATGTCCACAGACAGTCTAGTGGGATGTCCACAGACAGCCTAATAAGCTACAGGTGGGATGTCCACAGACAGCCTAATAAGCTACAGGTGGGATGTCCACAGACAACCTAGTGGGATGTCCAGAGACAGCCTAATAAGCTACAGGTGGGATGTCCACAGACAGCCTAATAAGCTACAGGTGGGATGTCCAGAGACAGCCTAATAAGCTACAGGTGGGATGTCCACAGAGAGCCTAATAAGCTACAGGTGGGATGTCCACAGACATCCTAATAAGATACTGGTTTATTGAATAATCTACGACTGCATTGTTCCAGGCAACTTTGGCGTTCTGAGGGCTTAAGTGGTTGATCATGGCCACGTTGGCATCCAGGGGGACCTGTAGGTCGTTACTTAGCATTTAGATGTTCAGGGGGACAGACAGGTCGTTCCTGGCCACTTAGGTGTTCAGGGGGATGAATAGGCTGTTCGTGGCCACATAGGTGTTCAGAGAGACAGATGGGTTTTTCCCACCATTTAGGTGTTCAGGGGGACAGATAGGCTGTTTGTGGCCACGTTGGTGTTCAGAGGGACAGATTGGTCATTTCTGGCCATTTAGCTGTTCAGGGGAACAGATAGGCTGTTTGTGGCCACATAGGTGTTCAGGGGGACAAATAGGCTGTTCATGGCCACATTGGTGTTCAGAGAGATAGATGGGTTGTTCCCACAATTTAGGTTTTCAGGGGGACAGATAGGCTGTTTGTGGCCACATAGGTGTTCATGGGGACAGACAGGCTGTTTGTGGCCACATAGGTGTTCAGGGGGACAAATAGGCTGTTAATGGTCACATTGGTGTTCAGAGAGATATATGGGTTCTTCCCACAATTTAGGTGTTCAGGGGGACAGCTAGGCTGTTTGTGGCAACATAGGTGTTCAGGGGGACAGATAGGCTGTTCGTGGCCACATTGGTGTTCAGAGAGATGTATGGGTTGTTCCCACAATTTAGGTGTTCAGGGGGGCAGATAGGCTGTTCGTGGCCACATAGGTGTTCAGGGGGACAAATAGACTGTTCATGGTCACATTGGTGTTCAGAGGGACAGATAGGCTGTTTGTGGCCACATAGGTGTTCAGGGGGACAGATAGGCTGTTTGTGGCCACATAGGTGTTCAGAGAGACAGATGGATTTTTCCAACAATTTAGGTGTTCAGGGGGACAGATAGGCTGTTCGTGTCCACATTGGTGTTCAGAGAGATGTATGGGTTGTTCCCACAATTTAGGTGTTCAGGGGGACAGATAGGCTGTTTGTGGCCACATAGGTGTTCAGGGGGACAGATAGGCTGTTCGTGGCCACACAGGTGTTCAGAGATAGAGATGGATTTTTCCCACAATTTAGTTGTTTAGGGGGACAGATAGGCTGTTCGTGGCCACATAGGTGTTCAGGGGGACAGATAGGCTGTTCGTGGCCACACAGGTGTTCAGAGATAGAGATGGATTTTTCCCACAATTTAGTTGTTTAGGGGACAGATAGGCTGTTCGTGGCCACATAGGTGTTCAGAGAGATGTATGGGTTGTTCCCACAATTTAGGTGTTCAGGGGGACAGATAGGCTGTTTGTGGCCACATAAGTGTTCAGGGGGAGAGATAGGCTGTTCGTGGCCACATAGGAGTTCAGAGAGATGTATGGGTTGTTCCCACAATTTAGGTGTTTAGGGGGACAGATAGGCTGTTTGTGGCCACATAGGTGTTCAGGGGGACAGATAGGCTGTTCGTGGCCACACAGGTGTTCAGAGATAGAGATGGATTTTTCCCACAGTTTAGTTGTTTAGGGGGACAGATAGGCTGTTCGTGGCCACATAGGTGTTCAGAGAGATGTATGGGTTGTTCCCACAATTTAGGTGTTCAGGGGGACAGATAGGCTGTTTGTGGCCACATAAGTGTTCAGGGGGAGAGATAGGCTGTTCGTGGCCACATAGGAGTTCAGAGAGATGTATGGGTTGTTCCCACAATTTAGGTGTTCAGGGGGACAGATAGGCTGTTTGTGGCCACATAGGTGTTCAGGGGGACAGATAGGCTGTTCGTGGCCACATTGGTGTTCAGAGGGACAGTTAGGCTGTTCGTGGCCACATTGGTGTTCAGAGAGATGTATGGGTTGTTCCCACAATTTAGGTGTTCAGGGGGACAGATAGGCTGTTTGTGGCCACATAGGTGTTCATGGGGACAGACAGGCTGTTTGTGGCCACATAGGTGTTCAGGGGGACAAATAGGCTGTTAATGGTCACATTGGTGTTCAGAGAGATATATGGGTTCTTCCCACAATTTAGGTGTTCAGGGGGACAGCTAGGCTGTTTGTGGCAACATAGGTGTTCAGGGGGACAGATAGGCTGTTCGTGGCCACATTGGTGTTCAGAGAGATGTATGGGTTGTTCCCACAATTTAGGTGTTCAGGGGGGCAGATAGGCTGTTCGTGGCCACATAGGTGTTCAGGGGGACAAATAGACTGTTCATGGTCACATTGGTGTTCAGAGGGACAGATAGGCTGTTTGTGGCCACATAGGTGTTCAGAGAGACAGATGGATTTTTCCAACAATTTAGGTGTTCAGGGGGACAGATAGGCTGTTCGTGTCCACATTGGTGTTCAGAGAGATGTATGGGTTGTTCCCACAATTTAGGTGTTCAGGGGGACAGATAGGCTGTTTGTGGCCACATAGGTGTTCAGGGGGACAGATAGGCTGTTCGTGGCCACACAGGTGTTCAGAGATAGAGATGGATTTTTCCCACAATTTAGTTGTTTAGGGGGACAGATAGGCTGTTCGTGGCCACATAGGTGTTCAGAGAGATGTATGGGTTGTTCCCACAATTTAGGTGTTCAGGGGGACAGATAGGCTGTTTGTGGCCACATAAGTGTTCAGGGGGGGGATAGGCTGTTCGTGGCCACATAGGAGTTCAGAGAGATGTATGGGTTGTTCCCACAATTTAGGTGTTTAGGGGGACAGATAGGCTGTTTGTGGCCACATAGGTGTTCAGGGGGACAGATAGGCTGTTCGTGGCCACACAGGTGTTCAGAGATAGAGATGGATTTTTCCCACAATTTAGTTGTTTAGGGGGACAGATAGGCTGTTCGTGGCCACATAGGTGTTCAGAGAGATGTATGGGTTGTTCCCACAATTTAGGTGTTCAGGGGGACAGATAGGCTGTTTGTGGCCACATAAGTGTTCAGGGGGAGAGATAGGCTGTTCGTGGCCACATAGGAGTTCAGAGAGATGTATGGGTTGTTCCCACAATTTAGGTGTTCAGGGGGACAGATAGGCTGTTTGTGGCCACATAGGTGTTCAGAGGGACAGTTAGGCTGTTCGTGGCCACATTGGTGTTCAGAGAGATGTATGGGTTGTTCCCACAATTTAGGTGTTCAGGGGGACAGATAGGCTGTTTGTGGCCACATAGGTGTTCAGGGGGACAGATAGGCTGTTCGTGGCCACATAGGTGTTCAGAGATAGAGATGGATTTTTCCCACAATTTAGTTGTTCAGGGGGACAGATAGGCTGTTCGTGGCCACATAGGTGTTCAGAGAGATGTATGGGTTGTTCCCACAATTTAGGTGTTCAGGGGGACAGATAGGCTGTTTGTGGCCACATAAGTGTTCAGGGGGAGAGATAGGCTGTTCGTGGCCACATAGGAGTTCAGAGAGATGTATGGGTTGTTCCCACAATTTAGGTGTTCAGGGGGACAGATAGGCTGTTTGTGGCCACATTGGTGTTCAGGGGGACAGATTGGTCATTCCCGGCCCATTAGGTGTTCAGGGGGACCAATAGGCTGTTCTTGGCCACATTGGTGTTCAGGGGGACAGATTGGTCATTCCCAGCCCATTAGGTGTTCAGGGGGACAGATAGGCTGTTCGTGGCCACATAGGTGTTCAGGGGGACAGATAGGCTGTTCGTGGCCACATTCGTGTTCAGGGGGACAGATTGGTCATTCCCAGCCCATTAGGTGTTCAGGGGGACAGATAGGCTGTTCGTGCCCATATAGGTGTTCAGGGGGACCTATAGGTCGTTCCCGGCCACTTAGGTGTTCAGGGGGACAAATAGGCTGTTCTTGGCCACATTGGTGTTCAGGGGGACAGATTGGTCATTCCCAGCCCATTAGGTGTTCAGGGGGACAGATAGGCTGTTCGTGCCCATATAGGTGTTCAGGGGGACATATAGGCTGTTCGTGGCCACATTGGTGTTTAGGGGGACAGATTGGTCATTCCCAGCCCATTAGGTGTTCAGGGGGACAGATAGGCTGTTCGTGCCCATATAGGTGTTCAGGGGGACAGATAGGTCGTTCCCGGCCACTTAGGTGTTCAGGGGGACCAATAGGCTGTTCTTGGCCACATTGGTGTTCAGGGGGACAGATTGGTCATTCCCAGCCCATTAGGTGTTCAGGGGGACAGATAGGCTGTTCGTGGCCACATAGGTGTTCAGGGGGACAGATAGGCTGTTCGTGGCCACATTGGTGTTCAGGGGGACAGATTGGTCATTCCCAGCCCATTAGGTGTTCAGGGGGACAGATAGGCTGTTCGTGCCCATATAGGTGTTCAGGGGGACCTATAGGTCGTTCCCGGCCACTTAGGTGTTCAGTGGGACGAATAGGCCGTTCGTGGGAGGCGGGAGGGGTCCCGGCAGGGTGGGCCGGCGCTCTTCTTACCTGTAGGCTGCAAGGGGGAGGTTTAGGCTGTCCCCGGACTCCCAGGCCTCACCTATTCGGCGCTCCCGCGTAGGGGGTCTCTGTCAGTCTGCTGCCACCCCGTGGCGAACCCCAGATTGAAACAGATTGGATCGAAAAAGACGACGTTTTCGAAGGCTTTCCGCGCGGCCACCGGGGGAGCTAGGGGGACGGCGTCGCCTCGGAGCGGGTCGGGGGACCCTCCCCCGGGGGCCTGCGCGGTCGCGGGGGCCGGGAAAAATCGTCTGGGGGGCGGCGCGCAGCGTCCGGGAACGGCCTTCCGCGAAGCCCCTATTAAGCGCCCCGTGGGACCCAAACCTCGGTCGGCGCCCTTAGGGCAGGTAAGGGCATTTCCACATGTCCTTCTTTGTTGTGCTGAATTCCCTTTTCCATCTGTTGAAGAAACTGGATGTCTTCCTGAGATATCATCCTTTCCTTTGTGTCTATATCTCGAAAGTCTGCTTCTAGCATCCTGATTATTGAGGCGGGTGTGATAGCTGGGAGTTCCTTTAAAGAAATGCGATGACAAATTTCTGTCTTGTTTTTTGAGCAAGCACCAGGTGTAACTGGTCCCACTACACTCCAGCCTAAATCAGTCCTCACTGCGTATGGCTCTCTTGTGAGAAAAGGAATAGTCCAGACAATTTAGTGTATGCATTATTGGATACACAGAGCAGTAATACATTCATTAGTCAGGAAGTCTGTGACATAATTCAAGCAAACAGAGAACCTGTAAAGCTAAAACTGTCCACAATGACCAACAGGGCTTCAATTGAAGATTGTCACAGAGTGACTGGACTAAATGTAAGGAGTTACAGTTCACGAAGGAATTTTGAACTACCACCTGCATACACTCGGGAATACATTCCTTTGGAGCAAGAAAGCATTCCTACACTTGAAAAGGCGAAAAGGGTGGACCCACTTACTTGTTGTTGCAGATCAGATGCCAGATCTATTGAACTGTCCTGTAGGGCTTTTAATAGGCTATGATTGTTTAAGGGCTCTTAAACCACAGCAAGTGATTTCTGGGGAAGACCATGAGCCGTTACAGTGAAAAAACTTGCGTTACACCCTAAGGAAGAGCAAAAAAGGGGAAAAATGAATCTGCACTTTGGAAAGGAGAAGATGTGTTCGTTGTGGAAGTGAAGCTGAAGACATTGCATTCAAGAGAGCGTCGTGATTTCGTCTGACAGAACTACATTGCTGCAGTTTGGCGTGACTGTGATGCTGTAATAACAACGGACACAAGGAGGCAGCGTAGTGAAGTATAAATCAATCTGATTATCAATAAGACTTCAAACGTTCACCTTTACAGGTCAGACTGTATATTTTCAGTTTGAAATGCAATTTTTGGTTGATGTTGCTTTTAAATTTATTCTGATTTAAACTGTATGCTAACATTTTAAGAAATAAGGGGTGATTTCAATATATATACGCATATTTTTGCAAGATTAGTACAAGTGTGCAGCTTGTTTAATAATTTCTGTTGTGCAATATATGTAGAATTATTGGCTATCAGTGTTTAGGTTTAAAATAAATAAAGATTAAATAGGAATGGATCAAAATAACCCAGACATTTGCATCATGGATGAAGTAATGCAAGCTCTTGAAGAAGAAAAGTCACAATTAGAAGACAAATTAGAAGGTGAAATTGATGACTTAGACAGACAAAAATATGAAAAACGTTTAGCTGAAATTAATGCAGATCTGGAAAAGGGTCTAACAGAACTCCAGAAATCATCTTTACAAACTGAGCAGAAAGTTAGGCGATCAGAAAGAGAAAGGCGGCCAACTGAAAAAATGGTTGAGTTCAGACGTGATGAAACAGTGAAAAGAGAGCAGAAGTTTATGTTTGTATATTTAAACTTCAAAGCTGAAGTGCAGTTGTACAGATCTAAGCTTAAAGCAGAGTGCTCTAAAACTGAGTTAAATGATATGATCGTGATGGCTGCAAAACGTGAAGCAGAGTTAAGACAATCATATGAGAGTATCCGTTTACTGAATGTCCCATCTCAAGATATAAAGAGAAGGATGGATAGTTGCACTTCTGTTACAGCCGAAATAACTGCACTTCTAACAGAACGTTTTGAAGAAATCGGATTGAAGGATTTTGATGCAAAGGCAGCAAAGGAAACTCTCCTCCAATTATTGCAAAGAGATGATGCCAGGTCAATTTATGGTTCAACAGTGTCAAGAGCTGAAAGAGATAGTCAACAGGGAAGTCAACTGTCAGTAAAAAGGGCAGAAGCAGCTGCACGCTTAGCTGCAAAACAAGCCGAACTAAGAAGAGAAAAGGAAATTCTAGCTCAAAGAAAAGAGGTTTTAGCCCAACAAGAAATGTTGAAAATGCTAGAAGATCAAAGGGATCTTAGAAATCATGGAAGCAGAATACAATGTGTATGCAGAAGAGGAATCAAAATTGAATGCTGAAATAGGAGAAAATAAAGTAAGAGTTACTTCCCCTCCATGTCAGCCACCGCTTCAGAACAACGCTCCATGTGACAAGGTTTCCCAAGAAACTTTAGCTGAACCTTGCTCTGCAGATGGGTTAGAGATAAAATCTAATGAGGTCTTGTTAGTGAATGCACTGAAAGAATCCCTGGCCATGACTAAACTTCCAGCTCCTGAGCCATTCATCTTTACAGGTGACCCACTCAAGTATACAGAATGGCGCACCTGCTTCAAGGCTTTGATTGAAACGAACTGTACATCCTCAGCCCATAGATTGTTCTATTTAAAAAGGTACATAAGTGGAGATGCACTTAGTGTGCTAGAAGGAACCTTTTATAGGAGTGATGAGGATGCATACATGCAAGCTTGGGATGCCTTAAACAAGCGCTATGGACCTCCTTTTGTTATCCAAAGAGCATACAGGGCAAAGCTGAGTAGCTGGCCTAAAATAGGACCAAAAGAATCATTAAAGTTAAGAGAATTTAGTGATTTCCTTGTCTCCTGTAAACATGCAATGCCTCATGTAAATGGTTTGGAGGTCTTGGATGATTGTGAAGAAAACCAGAAATTGCTACAGAAGCTTCCAGACTGGGTAACAACTCGCTGGAATAGATATGTTACTAAAGAGTTAGAAGAAGGAAAGTCTTATCCAAACTTTACTGAGTTTTCAAACTTTGTGGCAAAGGAGGCTTCTATTGCTTGTAATCCTGTTTCCTCTTTACATGCTTTAAAACACACAGAGGAAAAGTTTGGAAAGGAGCAGAAACGTTTCAAAGCTAGCACTCTAGTTCAAAATGCCAAACCTGTTGTGAAGAGTTTGACTACACTGCAAGGAGAGAAAGCTTTCAAACCCAGCTCTCCCTCTACTCTGTATAAGAGAGAAATTCATTGCATCTGTTGTCAGCAAAATCACTTTATTTACAAATGTGAAAGGTTTGCAGCAATGTCTCTTGAGGAGAAAAAACGATTCATTATCAACAACAAGATGTGCTTTGGCTGTTTGAGAATTGGTCATGTATCCAAAAACTGTAGAAAAAGGGCAACTTGCAACATCTGTAGAAAAAGCCATCCCTCTCCACTGCACGAAGAACATTCTCAGAAAGGAAATTCAGAATCCTTACCTGATGAAATGGCCTCCACCAGTTTATGTAGCATGGGAATGAATAACTGTACATGCACGTCAATGATTGTGCCTGTATGGCTCTCTTGTGAGAAAAGGAATAGTCCAGACACTTTAGTGTATGCATTATTGGATACACAGAGCAGTAATACATTCATTAGTCAGGAAGTCTGTGACATAATTCAAGCAAACAGAGAACCTGTAAAGCTAAAACTGTCCACAATGACCAACAGGGCTTCAATTGAAGATTGTCACAGAGTGACTGGACTAAATGTAAGGGGTTACAGTTCACGAAGGAATTTTGAACTACCACCTGCATACACTCGGGAATACATGCCTTTGGAGCAAGAAAGCATTCCTACACGTGAAAAGGCGAAAAGGTGGACCCACTTACTTGATGTTGCAGATCAGATGCCAGATCTATTGAACTGTCCTGTAGGGCTTTTAATAGGCTATGATTGTTTAAGGGCTCTTAAACCACAGCAAGTGATTTCTGGGGAAGACCATGAGCCGTTACAATGACCATCTGGACAGTTCAGATGATGGATCACATGCACTTGTATTAAGTATTTGAATTTGATTTTGGCTTTTGTTTCTCTCCTTTCAAACTTCTATTTCCTTTTTACATATGATGTGAAACATTTTCCCATTTAATCTGTATTTATTTGACCTTATATGAACTGTTCATGTTTCAAGGAGAAGGTCAAAACCGAACTGAAGAATTGGAAAGCAGCTTACACTCCACATCCTCAGATACAAGGGTGTCAATGTCTGCCAGTGCTGGTAACCAGAAGAAAAGACTCCCTGTTCATAAAAAAATGGCTAATGATTTTCATGAACATAATTTGAAGTATCTTAAGGAGGAGCATAAAATGAAGATGAAGATACTAAAAGTAGAACTGGAGATAAAGAGAGATGCAACAGGTTCAAATGTCACATCAGTACAAATAAATTTTGTTCTTTTAAGAAAAGATGGATGTTGTGGTGATTTTAGTAACATACCAGACCAAAACGTTGTATACTTTTAACAAATATTTAGCTTTATTATTACTTGTATCAGGTCTGAACAGAGGGTTGAAAGTTAAATAATGTAAACAGATCTATTTAAAGTGGCACACTGCAAAAGCATCCCTGTATGCCAGTCATTCTCTGTAGCTTGTTGTAAATGGTGGCACATCTGGATTGTCATCCTCTTCCATTGGGGGACTTGGGTATCCCTGCTTTTTTAGGTAGTTGTGAAGAACAGCTGTTGCAATGATGACAGTGCAGTGAGGAAAATTTGGGAATCATGAGTTGCACCTTTCCACCGTGCAACAATGTTTGAAAACTCTAACTGGAGAGTGCATACACCTAGGACATTTATGGAAAAATTGTTCTTTCGGTTCCTGTGTTCCTCCGCATCTGGAGTAGAGGGGCGCTTAATGGGAATATGGGTTCCATCTATGCAAGCCATGACTCCTGGGAAATTTCCATATTCATAGAATAGTACCTTGTAGTTAGCCTGGATTCTAGCATCAGGGAAGTTTATGTAGTGTGCTTTTAATTCACAAATAGCTCTGCTCACTCTGTGAATGACTTTACATACAGTTAGTTCACTGACACCACATAAATCCCCAGTTTCTCGATAAAAGGTGCACCATGCCAAGAACCTTAAAGTTATGAGCACCTGGAGAGAAACTGGTATAGGCTGTTCTCTTTGTGTCACAGATGAAAGCCTGAGTTTTAAGAGTGAAATTATCTCCACTGCATTTACTTAATGCATGCGGAAAAAATCTCGGAAACTTATTTCATCGAAATGTGGCCAGACGAGCGCCGCCCCTCTGTGGTTGTTGGTAGCATACCCCCTACCCTTTTAGTAATCAGTGTGGGAAGATATCAAATGTCAACAAGGATGGTATGTGTCATGAGTTCTTCCCTCTTCCGACTGGTCACTTCCTGCTTTCAGACATTTGCCGGCAGGTATGTGGATGACAGCTCGTCTGTGTATGGGTTGCTTCATTGGGAAAGCTCATGTTTTGTATGTTTGTTTAGTGTTGCGTCTTATAGGGATCCCGGTGTGGTTTGCATCTATGGCTGCCCTTCTGCAGGTAACTGACTCATTGCTTTTTGATGGAAAGTTGATAGTAGTCAAGTGGTGATATCATTAATTGTTTCCTCCTCCCTTGCAGTCAGCAGTTTTTTTCACTGCATTACAAAACTGCGTTTAACCCAACGGTTATGTCTAGGGTTTATTAATGATTGATCAAGCCCGTTTTCCTCTGTGTTGGTGTTCCGGTGTTCTATTGAGTAGGCGAAATGGAGTGTTTGCGGTAAGTTATTTTAAAATCGTTTGATTGGCTTGCTCGTGCACTCGATCTAACGGTTAAATGTCTTTTGTCATTTTACAGACCGAAAGTGATTGCTGGGTGCCATTTGACAACCTGTAGCTACGTGGGAGGTTTCTAAACGATGCTGCTTATTTAGGGGACTGATTCACTGCTGTTTGAGTGTTTTTTAAGGAGACTGCTTAACTGCTGCCCCGATGCTATTTTAGTCTTTTTGGAAGGTGCTGTTTTAATGTAGTGAACACTGCTTGGACAGTATATTTGAAGGCTGTGGTTGACTGATTTTAAATGCTGACATTTGTTTGTTTCCTTTTTTTTTCTAGTTATGTATCGGTAATTTTGCCTAGTTTTTGTTATTTATTTTGTTGGTCTCATTGAAATTTGTATTTTCCCTAAGTTAAGATTTTTTTTTTCTATTACATTGTTTTTTTTTTTGTATGTGTGGAAATATAAATTTCTATCATCTAATTCCAAATGGACAATAATCTACGTATAACTGAAAAGTTATATTCTTAGGTTTTTTAATTATCTCATTTCATTGACATGCCAGCTAGGAGGGACATTTAACCTTCATCTCTCTGACTACAGGCTAAGCCAGTGATGCAAATGCTTTAAACGACTCTGTCTTTGTCTTCGGGTGTTGCTTTTATGCTACAGAAATCCTATGTTGATTAACTTGTGTGGTCAGTAGCTGGGCCGTTTTTAACACTATGCCATGCTGACTCCAATACTGAATTTGCATGCTTTGTTTAGCTATATCCCCTCCTCCTAAGAACACAATATAGCCATGAAATCTTTGTCTTAATTCAGACTTGTGTGAGACTTGTGAGAGACTTGTGAAAGAACTTGCAGACTGCGGACCTCTAGTAGGCTCTTGCAGACACATGGACATCTTAAAGACGCTGTATGACTGCAGATTAACCAACACGTCTCAATAAAGGAATTCTGCTTGTTTTGAGTCTCCTGGACTGGGTTCTTCTCTTCTTTTCACTCATTTATTTTTTTTTACAACATATGCTTTATTGAAATTGTATATTTTTCTCATTTGTAACAGTCTCTGTATGTATATTTGAGACTGTTTAATCTTTTTTTTCTTTCTTTCTCTTATATTTTGTATTTATGGGTTGCTTTCAGCAGAGGCCTCATTGAGAGGGGTTGCAATTAATTTATTTACCAGCATTTCACCCTCAGTGTGTTGTGCGCCCGAGTTATTGTGTGTTGGAGTGTGAGTGACCAATTTATTAAAACTTGTAGTAACTGGGTTTTGTGTTTTCAGGAGCAGAGCACCTAAGGCAGGGTGGATTCCTGGTGGAGGTCTTTCTTGCACTTGTGCTGTGTGTATGCATTGTGTGGGTGTGTCACAGGTCTTGGTGGTCTTTGCTGTGGAGGCCTTGTTGTGCCCTTACTCTCTGCTGTCACGTCCCAGCTCCTGCACTCCTAAATCCAGGTGTTTTAGTGTGTGCGTGTAGTATATTTTTAGTAGATGGTTTTATTGATTTATAAACGTATACATGTTGTCCCCCTTGAGATGCAGTTTTGAATAAATAAAGTTTGTATGTATTTTTCCTACCCACGTCTCTTGCCGTTTACTGCAAGCTTACCTGTGTTGCCTTTCTAATATAAAATATAGGTCCCTGGCCATATTCTAGGGTGGCGTAGTCGTGCTAGCTGTTGAACATATTGAACCCCTTGGTTATGCCCCAGAAACATTGCAATGGGTCACTTCTATCTGCAAGAACTTGCCTGGCTGGTGGAAAGCGCTATCATCATTGACATAGTCCAAGTAATCCATGTGTCCTCCAAACAAAATTAATCTGAAGTTAAACCTGCCTCCCGGTAGGTTTAATTTAAGCCTCAATGTAGTCCTGAAGTTGCTCTAGTCTTCCTCCATAAAGTTAACCTCCACTCCACAGCTGCCCTGTCCTGACCTATTCATGCATCTCAAAGGACCGAGCTGTCCCGGGAGAAGCTTGCTAATATATAGAATTGGACTCAAGGCCTTCTGGGCATTCAAAGCATTTGCAGACCTGGACAGATTTGTCCAGCCCATCACCTCCTTGTGCTGCAAAAGGGATTAATTCTCCCTATGAGCTATCAACCAAGGCTGAACCTGGACGGGGGCGTCCCGCGAGTCACTTTTAACACACAAGGCAGGGATAGTTTGTCCCAATTGGAACGTAGCCAAGGCAGAAACTGGACGAGGGCATCCCACGTGACACTTTTAACACACAAGTTAGGGATAATCTGTCCCAATCGGAACGTAGCCAAGGCAGAACCTGGACGCAGCAGGCATACAGCTTTGAACCTAGAAGACAGGGCTCATTTTTGTCCCTACTGAATCTACTTTTACCACACAGATAATAAATAAAAGAAATAATGAAGACACTGAACACCATTTGACCGTTAAGTTGTACAATATTTATTCAGGACGATTCAGAGTCTTCTGTTTGTTCGAGTGGGCGAGCGCCCTGGCTTTTCCCCCTGGCAGGGCGCCATGGCAGCGTCCTCCTGCTGGTTCCCTCCTGGAAAAGAGACACATAAAGGGCAGTTAGCCAATGCCACAGGTTCTGCTATCCACGCCAAAGAGAATCTGATTTTTACCAGGGGAGAGACGGGAGTCTCTGTCCTCTTGCACCCTTTCCGCGGGGGGCTTTCAGTGCCCGCTGACTCCCCATCCTCCTCCTCCTCCACCAGGGCCCTTTCAAACAGTCTGCGGCGCTCGCGTGCTTGGAGAGGTCCGAGGTGAAGCGTGTAGAACTTATCTGAGGTTGAAGTGTCATGGCACATGAATTGCGCCACCTTGCCCAGTTGGTACCCTTCGAACTCCCCCAAGAGAAGGTCTGTGGAACGAGCACAAGCAAAAGTCAACTTCCCCGAAGACACACACCCAGCAGAGCGACAGTGACATGCCTGAAATATACTCAACTCAGCGTGGGGACGTAGTTCGGGAACGGGTAGGCAGTGGGTTCCAAAGCCTCCGGAGGCTCGGGGGGCGTCGGACCTCCGGCCGCCCCTCGCCCGGGAGCCGGTGGTGCAGGAGGCGACCTGGTTCTCCTCGCCCTCTTCCTCCTCCTTCTCCCCCCTTCTCCCTTCCTTAGCTCCCGGTAGAGGCGTGTGATCTGGAGCAGGGTGGATCGCATCTTGGTAACCTGTTTCCCCAGGTCCGTGAGCTGAGCCTGTATGCGCTCGGTGGCACGCCTGCAGCCGCGGTCGGCGCACAGGCAGTCGGCCTCTGGGCCCTCCGAGTCCCGCTCTCCCTCGGAGGACGATGCTAGCTGGGACACGATGGGGATTGCAGGCTGGGTGGATTGCAGTCACTGCAACTCCCGAGCTACTTTCCGGTGTTTCGCCCTCCCCATAGCCTCTTTCCGGCCCGAGGTCGAGAGCTCCGCGTGCTGCCTCAAGTGCCTGTC
Organism: Danio rerio; assembly: GCF_052040795.2. NCBI lineage: Eukaryota > Metazoa > Chordata > Actinopteri > Cypriniformes > Danionidae > Danio > Danio rerio. Next base: position 16,998,148 of record NC_141022.1, read on the forward strand.
TAGGCGGGCTGGCGTCCGGCGACAGCCCGGGACCGGGCACGGTGTCTTCCGCGTGTACACGCGGCCGGCGGCCAGCGCGAGCAGCAGCCGCTTCTCGTTCGAGTTGGTCACTTTGTGAACGGTCGTCAGGTGAGGTGCAAGCCGGCTGTAAACGTTGAAGCATAGGGCACATTCAGCCATGACCGTGCTAGAGCCAATGCAGAGGGGGAAAGGGGCCCACACGCCACGTGCAGCGGTTGATAAGCGGTCGGAGGCGGCATCCACTTCTGCGTCATGACGCTGGTGGACCCGTATTTCTTAAAGGGGAAGGACACCCCCCCGCACCAGGGGGTGTAAGCCAATGCCCTACGGAGATCCATTCGGTTCAAAGCTTCTTTTGTTACGACTCTCAAGTAGGGGGGAGAGGGGTGTCCACCTCACTCCCTTCCCCCCTTTTCAAAGGAACCAGAGGGGGGGTGTCCCGTTAAACAATGCATCCCCCACCCGCCCCTTTATCGTTGCCCCGGCCAGCGGTTCGACACCTCTCTCTATTGTTACGACTCGAGTTGGGGAAGGGGTGTCCCACCTCACTCCCTATCCCCCCTTCATTGCTGTTCTGGCCAGCGGGAGCTTTTCCACAGCCTTTCTCGTTCACTTTTTCCACCCCTAAAAGGGGATTGTTTGAGCCCCATCGAACATGTGCCTTTTTTTTGTAGGGGTGGGGGGGGGACAGCTCCACACGCGCCAGCCGCGGGAGCTTTTGTTTTGCTTTTACGACCTGCTACAACCAACATGGATACGCACCAACCATCGAAAGGAGGGTCCAGACAGCCCGTAACCCCGGCTCCACTGACCCTGGCACGTTTCACCTCGCCGGAGTCCACTAGCTTCCCCCAAACCAACCACCCTCACTCCACCCGGGAGCAGGGTAGGTGGGGTGGGGGTCAGCCAGGGGCCAGCAAGGATAAACCCAGGGGGTGGGCGGCGTTGCGGGCGGACGGACGGGATGCAGACGCACACACTCGGGCGGGGGTAGAATCGAAGCCTACACCAGCTCGTTCCCTACCCTGCCCCTGGGGGCTCGATTCACCACGCCGGGTGACTCGACCGAACCCACCAAACATCCCCCAGCCCTCGCAGGGCGAGGGGCGTGGGGCGGGGGCACGGGCCGAGTATCGGCGCGGGGAAAACAGAGTCCAGGGGGGCGGGCTGGTGGGCGGGCTGAGCAGGAGACAGGCTCTGGGTCAATATAGCCAGACGGGCCATCTGGGTCCTTACCCACAGATCGGGGCGGGAAGGGGGGGCGCTGTGTGCGGAGGGACACCCCCACGCCTCCCTGATAGAACGCCCAGGACGGGGAGGATCTGCCACACCCATAAAGGCCGACCCCATTGGTGCTTTGGGGGGCCTGGCCCCTGGGGCGCCACACTAGCTCCTATCGGTCAGTCACCGTGGGGTCTGGCGACTGGACTGTCAGAGACTAAGTCCATAAATTGTTGCCTTCCCCGAAACCCTGATGGCAGGTCAGAGATTGTGGGTGTTGGGCAAAAACCTCCAGGCGCGGGACGTCCCGACAAGTAGGCCGGGAAGGGTGGTCTCCCGTCGGGCATGGTTTGGTGGGCTCGGGCCTGGGTTTAACCAACGCCCCGGTGAGCGCCAGGCGTAACGTTTTCCTGTTGGACCTTGGCGCTAGATGTGTAAAGATGTGCCGCTGGTGAACCATTGATGGAGCCGCTGGTAAACCATTGATGGAGCCGCTGGTGAACAATTGATGGAGCCTCTGACATCCAGTGGTGGGGGGCCCTGTGCCCTGCGCGCACTGCCCGAGGTACACACACTCTCCTTGGGGGGGCAAGCCCAGCTCCTCTCCCTGGCCTGGAGCATCTGACATCCAGTGGTGGGGGCCCTGTGCCCTGCGCACAATGCCCGAGGCACACACACCCTCCGGGGGCAAGCGCTGGTTCCAAAGGACCCTCCAGACTTGCACCTAATCACCAGCAGTGCCCGGGCACCCCACTATTAAGCCAGGGGACACTAACTCCACCAAACCGCACGGACAAGACAGACGTGCTGCTGGTGACCCAACTGGCCAAGACGTACCGCTGGTGGCCCAATCGGTCTTGGGTTTCTGAATAGGGCACCACCGGCCTATGACTCGTGGATGGGGCACCAGCGGCACGTAGTTCTAGCCTCCGTAACCGATGGTATCTCATGTTTGCTGCGGGGGGACGAGCGCTGGGAGGCGGGTTAGCAGCTCAGCCATGGACCCCTGGCTCCCCGGGGCGCGCTCGCGCTGGCCTGCGGGGGGACGAGCGCTGGGAGGCGGGTTAGCAGCTCAGCCATGGACCCCTGGCTCCCCGGGGCGCGCTCGCGCTGGCCTGCGGGGGGACGAGCGCTGGGAGGCGGGTTAGCAGCTCAGCCATGGACCCCTGACTCCCATGGTGTTCAGCCCACTGGCCTTGCCCGGGTTCGATCGCTTGTCTTGGGGCAACGGGCCCCTTCTTTAGACCCCCCGGTTCGTTCAACCGCTAAATCAGAAATTGCACTAAGTCCTCTTTTTCTGACTGTTGTCGAAACATCGACGGCAGGTCAGCGAATCCCAGGGTGGCGCTACCACCTCCAGGCGCGGGTCATGCCGGGGAGAGTGGTCTCTATCCGGGCATGGCTTGGTGGGCTCTCCCCTGGTCTAACCAACGCCCCCGGTGAGCGCATCCATTGCGTTTTCCAGCGGTCGTTCCAAAGACCACCCCTGCTAGAGACCCACCATTCCCCAATTGAGTGTTTGCGTTTCCCAGCGGTCGTTCCAAAGACACCCCCCCCCCCCCCCCCCCCAGAGTGCCACCATTTTTTTTAACTTTCTCTGGGAAATTAGCCTATTAAATTCTGGACTAGACTTAAGTCTTAGACTTATTAAAACCATGACAGAGAAAGCACATTTCTGTTAGTCTGATTTAAATGGTCATTTTAGTCTAAGACTATGTGCGTGATCAAAACAATAACAAAACGGTAACAAAAAGATTGCGGATTCAAGTGCAGATTTATATACAGTGCAAAACATAAAACAAGGTGTTCAAAGTACAAATAAACCACAAAACCAGAAACTAAAACAGAGACAAGGCTCAGGAAACAAAACTCGAAAAACTAGACTAAGCAAAAATACAAGAAAAGGATCAGGAAACAATGAACTAGGAATACAAGACTCACTGCGGAACTGGGAACAAGAAAGACAAGGAAGACAAATGACGCGATAACAAACAGAGGTGGAATGGTTGTATAAATAGTCCAGATAATCAACGGTAACACAGAACAGATGTGTTGACAGGTTAGTGTATATGTTCCGGTGTATGTGCGTGGTATGTATAGAAATGTAGTCTTTCTGGGACGCTGTAGTGCTATCTGAGTCCTGATGTACTACAGTGCCCTCAGGTGGTCACTTACGGATGTGACAGACTATGCTTAATCTTGGTCCGGGAAACCACCCCAAAGGCTCGCTGATGTAAATATAAGCACTTTTAAAAAACGAAATAATGAACGGTTTAAAAATGGTGTGATGCAAGCTGTTATACTTTAATAAAAGCAATACATGTTGGACTGCAGAAATAAACAATCTTTTATACACGCTAGCCTGAGTTAGACTAATATGAGCATAAATAATATATTCTCTTATAACAGGGTTTTAGGTATTTGTTATCTTCATAGGGGTTTAAATAACACTTGGAAAATATGAACAATAACATATAAACACATACATTTTTAGAAAGGTTTTTATTTTTAATTAGTAGTTATTTAGTAATTAATAGTAATTAGTAATTCATTAATAGCCTTTACACACAATAGATAACGATTTACTATGCGGGAACAACTGTGCGTTTAGAAGATACATACAGCAAGATTTCTAAATACCAACAGGATATTTACACATCCCAAGCCTGCATTTTGTCAGTTTGTACAAAAAACTTCACAGTCTTAATACAACTGATGTCCATCAGCTACTCCAACATCAACAATATATTGTTTATTGACTTTTGCTTGTATTGTATTGTGTTGTTCGCTTAAATTGTTTATTATTTTTGGCTTGTATTTTTTATTTTTTGCCTCCGTTTTCATTTGGTTTATTCGATGCCTTCATTATATCTGGCAAATAGGAATTTACATTCATTTTAATGTTTAGTAGGAGTTTTCAAATAAAACTCCAACAGTAAATGATGTAAATAAATAATATCAAATAATATCTAACATTTACATTACTATTCGTTATATAAAATTCGGTTTCTAGAACATGGTAATATTTTCTAACAGAAAATTCAGTAGATTATTGCAATATTGTGCTGAAATACAAAATGCAGAGAGGTCCTGTAAATCAAGTTTCAAATAACCTTACAGGAGATCAATGTGGAGATTAGTTTTGTCAAGATTAGTTTTGTCTTCTTAATTATTATTTAGACCCATAAAGAGAATTACTGCTGCAGCGAGGAAGCTGACACAGAGGGATCCATCTGCAGTATGTTTATTGAACTCAGAGTCAGAATTGAGCGTGGATGCTGCTTTTACGTGGTGTGTGTGATCAAAGTCAGGTGCTGCACAATCAGTGACAGATACGGGGCTTCTGGGGGATGTAGTGTTTAGAAGTTCGGTGAGAGAGACCTCTGCTGGCCAGTGAGGAGAATAACTGGGACCGAGCTGGTGACAGAGCCGCCTTCCTGTGAGCGGCTCCTGACACGAGGAGGCAATCGGCGCCGGGGTCTTCCACGGGGCGAGGGGCCGCCATCCTCCGGACCGTCCCTCCCAGTTGAGCAGATATTGTAGGTTTCCTCCCCGACGCCTGGAGCTCAGTATGTCGTGAACTTGATACGCCTCCTCGCCGTCAATGATGATGGATGCCGGGGCCTGTTCACCAACTGCCAACTCTCTCTCCACCTCCGCTGGACCAGCAGCCGTTTTTAACAGAGAGACATGAAAAGTGGGAGAAATTCTGGGTTACGGCGACGATTGCGATCGTTCTGTTCTTTGAAGTGTCGTATGGCTCTTGATATAAGAATATGAGCAGAATTGCACTTAATTTCACTGCGCTGAAGCCAGTCATTGACTTCTGGGAGTTCGGTAGGTTCGGTCTCCACTCCTCCATCGCGGCTTTCATAGCCAGTAGTTCTCGATTCCCCACATCGTAATTGCATTCAGCCGAATTAAGTTTGCGTTAGAAAAACGCACATGGGTGAAGTTTGGGTGGATCTCCTTGTCTTTGAGAAAGTATTTCCCGATGCCTGTGTTGAATGCATACATTTCTACAATGAAGGGTGATGGGAATTGGATGACAGAGAATGGGTGCTGTGGAGAAACGTGTCTTGAGTCTGGCGATCTGCTGCATCGTTCCACTAACGTTTTACGTGGCCTCCTTTGACGAGGGTGGTAAGAGGTGCCGCTACAGTACTGAAGTTTCTAATGAAGCGCCTGTAGAATTTAGCAAATCCCATTTGCATTTAGCTGGAGTGGAACAACAGTGGATAAGCACTTTGTTAGGCATTTAAAACTCCATTTCTCAATCTCACCATCTTTCCATGGAATGTTGGGGTTATGATCCTGAAGCCAGGGTAGTCCGAGTATTACTGCATGTTGGGGAGAATTGATGATGTGAAAGGATATGATTTCTTTGTGAAGTGATCCTGTTATGAGGGAGAGCTTAGAGGTGATGTGACGTATAATACCCTCCCCTAGAGGGCGTCTGTCTACCGCCGTGACTGTCAAGGGAGAATTACATTAGGTTAGTGTAATGGCATTTTCATGAGTGAATTTGTAATCCATGAATTTCCAGCAGCACCGGAATATACCACCGCAGAAGTATAAATGGGGATATTAGCACTATACAGTGTCTTGGGTATTTCTAAATTATTATTATGGTTAATTGAAAAAATGGTAGAACTCACCGATGAAGATCTTTGAGGTGGCCGTATGGGACATTGGGCCTTTAAATGACCTAGGGCCTCATGTACGAAGACTTGCGTGGAAATCTTACTAAAACATTGCGTACGCACAAAGCTGTAAATGTGGGTACGCAGAAAAAAATTCAGATGTATGAAACACTGCGTACGCCGAATCTCAAGCATATTCTTTTGTACATCTGAATGAACGTGAAACTGAGCGCAACATGCACGAGCACAAAACCACTCCCTGCCTCCTCCCCCTTATGAATATGCTAATGACTATGCTAATGTCAAAACCCAACGAAAAAGCAATGGCAAAATCAAGCAAAAAGAGAAACTTTGAACAGAATGTGAAATGGAGGTGCTGCTTTTGGAGGTAGACCGGAGAAAAGCTGTGTTATTTGCAAGTTTGTTCTCCCGAATTAACAACAAAAGAAAAAAAATAGAGTGGGAGAGTTAAGCTGATGCGGTTAACAGAGTTGGATCTGAACATCGCATTGAGTGCATTAAAAATAGAAATAGTGTGGTTTATATCTGTAAAATGTTGCAGTACTCTTCGCAGTCTCAGTGGCGCACCTCGTAAGACGCACGTGATCATGTATTGACACGTTCGAGAATAAACTCAGCTCGAATCCAGCGTCTGATGAACACGTTCTTCTTTTTTTCCCCGCTACATATCAGGTTTTGCCCACTATTTATCACGAGAAAGACAAGTAGGAATCATCAATAAGTTTGTGCATCATATTTTATTTGCACATTTATTGAATGGAAATGTTTCTGATTCACGCATGCAAATTCATCTTCAGATAGTGTCTTTATAGCAATGTGCGTGCGGTAGATTGCTTAGATTACATTGGGAAAACAGGCGACTGCTGCAAATTGTGCTTTAATGTTTAGCTGGTCAAATGTATGGTATGGAAACCTTACATACCTACTAGATGAACCCGTCTCATACAGCTGCCATTGCAAGGCTCAGACACTTTGTAGAGAGGAATTTAACACAACTGCCTCTAGGAGTCGCCAATGGAAATAAAACAGACACGCACAAAAAATGTGCGTACGCCAGCCAGAAAGCTGCCGTGAAGCTGCGCACATTCCCACGTTCAGTTCATTGTTAGTAAATCCAAACGTGACCGATTCTGAGCGTGAAACCTGGCGTACGCAAAGTTTTTGTGCGTACGCAGCGTTGATACATGAGGCCCCTGGTCTGCCGCAGTATAGGCACAGATTATTTGCAAAACGTCTCTCACGCTCCTCAGTGGACAGTTGAGTGCGGCCAATCTGCATGGGTTCGTTCATGACATGGAATGAAGAGGGTGACACATTATGTGTGGAAGCAGGCAAGCATGCCTGTGGTGGTTTACGTGTGCGAAGTAAATTGTCCAGACGAATAGAGAGTTCAATAAGTTGATCTAGAGACTTCCATCATCCCGGCTGGCCAGTTTGGTTTGTAATTCAACATTGAGAGTCTTTCTATAAAGTGTCTTTAAGGGTCCCACGCGGTCTGTGCAGCCAAGGTGCGGAACTGTAGTGCAAATTCGGATGCGGGTTGATCTCCTTGTCGTATAATTAACAGTTCCTCTCCAGCATTTCTTCCTCCCTCTGGATGATCAAATACCACACAAAACTTTTGAAGAAAATTCTTGGAAGTGTTAAAATTGGGAACGGAATCTGGCCAAATAGCGGTGGCCCAATCAAGGGCTTTTTCAGAAAGTAGCGAGCATACAAAAGCAATCTTACTGTGTTCGTCTACAAACATGTGGGGTTGTTGCGTGATAAACAATTTAGTGAGGTGAAGGAGGTGAGAGAGTTGTTGGTGTGTTGCGAGTACCAAGGCTTGAGCAGTGATCTCAGTGGTTAATGCTTGCTTGACTGTTGGATCCATGTTTGGCGAAGTCTTCTGTAACAAGGAAGCTGACACAGAGGGATCCATCTGCAGTATGTTTATTGAACTCAGAGTCAGAAACACAAGCCAAATGGTGTTATAGACACTCACATGAAAATCAGGCATATATAGTCGAAAGGCAGGCAGCATACACTCGTTGGTCGTAGTGACAGGCATAGATCAGGGCTGGCAGCTTAAATTGTAGACGGATAGGAATGCAGAGGGTCGGGGCAGGCAGCAAGGAAATCAAGATCAATAATAGTCTGGGTCGATAACTGGCAAACAATCAGAATATAAGAATAAACGCTCTGTGATGTTGACTGGGCAAACAAGACTTCGCAAAGAAGTGAGCATGGATGCTGCTTTTATGGGTGTGTTTGATCAAAGTCAGGTGCAGCACAAACAGTGGCTGTTTCTCGATATGCGTTCATCAGCGGTCTTGCGTCCTCGTGTTCTCGTGAAACGTCATCATCAGCTGCCTAAGTTCAGTTCCAATACTCAAGACCGCAAGTACGGAGGACGCGTGAAACTTCCTGGATGTGTTCTTGATATCGAGGACACACCGATGCAGACTTGAGCACCGAACTCGCTCTGGAAGTCCCAGAAGTCATTGCGACTGGAGGTGGGAAGCGCAGCATTTTATCTAGATTTATTATTACAGTTCATAGATATGAATTATTTACCTCAGGAGTTTTCCTAAATGAAACAGTGAAAGTAAACATTACCATGGACATCTTAATAAAGGAATAAACACATTAAGGGTGTTTGTTTGCTGAAATTCGTATTAAAATCTGTTTTATTTATATTGTGCAACATATATTTATAATGTTTTTATGCAAAGTATATATTTTAAAAAGGGGAAAAACAATAAATCGTTGTATGAATGCTGTAATGTTTTAATAATTTCCATTTAAAACGTGTGAAGGTCATGTGACCATCAGGAAGAACACAGCATCTCAATTCTCAAAGGATACGTTCTCTGCCCTCGCGGTCTCCTGAGTTCGTTCTTCCGAGGACCCATGGCAAGACCGGTCTCCACAAGAACACAAGTCCGTTCTCTGCTTTCTTGGAATTGAGAAACAGCCACTGGCTTCTGGGGGATGCAGTGTTTAGAAGTCGGGTGAGAGAGACCTCTGCTGGCCAGTGAGGGTAATAACTGGGACCAAGCTGGTGACAGCTAGATAGCGATCACCTGTATTTTTCTCGTACTTAAATTTGTTTATTTGTCATTTATTGTGCCGTTTTATTGTCATTTTTATATTCATTCATTCATTCATTTTCTTGTCGGCTTAGTCCCTTTATTAATCCGGGGTCGACACAGCAGAATGAACCGCCAACTTATACAGCAAGTTTTTACGCAGCGGATGCCCTTCCAGCCACAACCTATCTCTGGGAAACATCCACACACACATTCACACACACTCATACACTACGGACAATTTCAAGAGTTCACACTTAGATATTGCTTGACAACTGTAAGCAGGTTTGGCATGCTGTCCCGGGAGAGAACCCTGAGCTCGGAGGTAGTTGAGCCCAGGGCTCCCGCCAGGTCCATAGAGCATGTGAGGGGAGTATGAGATCAGGTGGTTCTCGAGAGCTCCCCAAATGCATGAAGCTCGGGACAGCAGCCGTGTATTCGAAGAAACTCCCCAAAAGAAACATTTAGATATATAAACATATAATGGGGTAATCTAGGGCCTTGGGGGGGCGTTTTTACTGACTATTGCGAGAGTCGAAGCTCTTGGCTCTCCTGCGGGAGAGAGAGCTGTATGTGCCATCTCCAGCTGGAGTCGGGAAAAGGAATGGTTAGTAAAGCCCCAGCTGGAGGGTGAAACGGCAGTTGGGCAATGACCCCAATAACTCCGCGGGAGTTAGAGCTTGAGGGTGACAGCACTATATATAAATTTATATTTATATGCGTGGGTGCATATATATATACATATATATAAATAAATTTAAAAAATAAAAGATAAGTGTGAGAAATAAACAAAAATAAACATAAATAAAAGCTAGGGCCGGGGAGGGTCAGTGACATGACTCGTGTCACAGCTCAGGGTTGGGTGAGCTATTTGGCTGGCTCCGGTAGCAGTTGGGAGAGATGAGGGGGAGGTGAAGACTCTTACTGACAGGGGGGCCTGGGCAGGGAAAGAACTCCTGCTGGAGTTAGGTGAGTGAAAAGGGGGAGAAGGCTGAGTGCAAATCAGCTGGAAGGAAGAAAGGAAGCTATATGGTTGGGTCATGCCCGCGCCCTTGGGAGACTGGGTAGTTCCTCTGCCCTCGGTAAGCTGGTATGGTTGGGTCATATTCTCTCCCTGGACTAGGCCCACGCCCTTGGCCGCTGGGATTACTGCGTCTGCTGGTGAGGGTCCTCTGAGCTTCCCTGAGATGGCTGTGGCTGAGTCAGATATAAGATTTGAAGGCGTCGGGAGACCACCTTCCTAGTGTTTGTATGTGTTGTTGCGATAGCCCTTTGTGTGCTGCTGTGGTGGCAGCTCCAATTCTGAATTAGTGACTGGATTATGAATCTGATGGAAGCCTGAATAGTCTTATGACTTTAAGGTGTTTTTGGAACCAAAACATGTTACTGGGTGGTGTGTGTCGTCTTTGAAAAGGGGGCTAGGGGACTTGCGCTTAGTGTTTTCTATAGTGTATGAAGCTAGGAGTATTTGGAACGGGCTTGTGGAGGAGGGAATATTGAATATGAAGATACAATGTCCTTTTCTGGATTGATCTGTTTACTTTGCTTGATGAGGAAGTCTCTTTCTTTTCCTGCTTACAGGTGGTCACGTGTGACAAGTCTCTATGAGCACAACGAGTGTCCACAAGGTAAGCAGTAAGCTGTCGCTTCAGGATATCTATAGCACCCTTTTCATCCCTCCAGTAAAAGTACGGTACATCTTTTGTGTATTCTTGTTCTTCATAATCCCCTTTTTTAAAGGGTCACGAAACACCAAAACACATTTTTTGAGCTGTTGACAGTCGTATATGTGTCCCACACTGCTAAAAACACTATTAGGACACCTATATTTCACTAAAAAGAGTAAATTGGTTGTTTTTGCGTTATTTCAAGCATATTAGTACTTCCGGTTTGAAACAAATTTTTGAAGCTGCGTCACAGTCATGACATAATAGCGTTGTATTCCAGCGTGCAGACTGGGCGTCTGTGCCAGAGTGTGTCTTATTACATCTTACAGTTTGATGCATTAATGCATGAGTAAGGCTTGGTTCAAACCAATCAGTGCTCTCTATTGTGCAACTTCAATAATATTCATTACTATCACCGTGTTTACACGACAAAGACGCCACGTTGTGTTGGCAAAACAAGCGTGAAGTGTTGCTTTTATAGTTTGCTGCAGTTAAGTTTCGTTTTCATTTTCTCTCTGTGAGAACTCAAGAGTCACGTGTGGATTACAGTGTACGCGACGCTCGACAACAATAACTTACGTGTCTAAGAAAGAACATTGTTTACCTGAGAGCTGTTCTCATCTGCAAACGCTGAGATCCGGATTCGCTTGTAGTATTCTCTTCATAAAGACGCAGCTCTAGTAGTTGCTGGTGATTGTCCTGTCTCTACAGATTTGGTAAGTAAGCGACCAGTGCTCTTTGTTTATTCAGTTTGTTCGTATCTAACAAACTATTGCACCAAGTGTAAACACGTTAGCACCACAACCAAACCTTTCTGACACCTTTCTGACACTACCTGCCGTGTGCATCTAAGTTTCCGGGAAATGCTGAGGGTTTTTTTTCTCTCATTCGCCGTGCGGTATCAAACATTGCATGAAAAATACATGCTTAGAGCAGTTCCTCGAATCAAATATCTCGTTTGTCGCGAGGGGCATGAATGAATTCCCTGAATGAAAGAGCCAAACTGCAGTTAAAGTCCACCATTTAATAATTTGGCAAATAATTTGACTACAGATGTCCATGTAGGTTAAACACCATCACTTTCTACTGTGTGTGTGAATTTTGACTCTGAAACTTGCGCGTGCCCAAATAGACACTCCCACACCATCCCACTTTTCTTCCTCTGACACTCCCCCCTAAACAGAGCTGGACACGCCCACTTTTCTGACTTTTTCCAAAGTAGGGGTGTGAAAACACCCTGCTGAAACGAGGGGGTTTCATGGCCCTTTAATTTTTACTGTACGCATCATTTGCTGGGGTTGTAGTTTAACCTCATCATTTTTAGAGCACAAGCAAGGAACAGCATCAATGAGGGCTGTCTCATCATACTGAGACCCCATTTTGTTCATCAATATAAATTTATAATCAGCTTCTGTAAGCTGTGCATTTCTAGAGACACGTATCATAGTTTTTACAAATTCTACTGGCCTGCTTATATCAGGAAGCAGTGAAATGACATCCTTGAGCTGTGTTGCGGAGGGAGGGGTTACTTCAGCATGTCCCCTTTTCTTTGAGACCCAAAGGAAAGCCTGATTATCCCCTTGGTCTGGTTCCTCTGTGCGAAGCCCCTCTACTTCTTGTACAGAATACAGAGGCATCCTCTGCTGTGCCTTTCCTTGCCCCTCATCAGGAGGGGGGAGGAGAGGGTAGGAGTAGGAACAGTAACTTTAACTGAGAGAACAATAACAACGGGGGCTGGAGGCACTTTGGGTGTCTCTTTTCTTTTTATCTCAATCTTTGATGCTGAGCCTTTAAGAGGCTTCGGAATTAATTTCTTTACCTCTTTTGGTAGGTTAATATTTTGTTTATCATTCCACACACTCATCATCATCATCCAGATTTCATAACCCTTTCTCATATAATCATGGTCCCATTTGGGATCTCCTTCACTTTCATAAATTAATTTGTGAGCCCGTTTTAGCACATGGGGGTCAAATGACCCGCCTCTAGGGTAGGGACGCATCGCTTGTGCCTCAGTCCACCCTGCTAGATTATCTAACCATTAGTGTAATATCCCCACCCACTTTGATACATCCAATCTTTAGGGCCTTCCCCTATCTCAGGCTTGGGGTATGAACCACCCATGTTAGTAAATACTTACTAGAAAACACACAGAGTGATCGTTCTACTTTTGTATAGCGCACTCTTCTTGGCTTTTCAGGTAAAATCCCAGCCAAGGATAACTCAGTTCAGTAATGAAGCTTATTAGGCAGTCAAAACCAAATTCATGTCTTGCCAGCTTTCTGAACACTCAGTTCAGTGATGAAATTAATCAGGTAGTCAAAACCAAAATTCATGTCTTACCTGATCAGCTTCATCAGGTCGGGGGTCACTAAGTTAATAAGATAATACACAGTTACAAAACCAGAATATTTGAAGAGTGACTACATGGAAATTTCTTAAAATGGAAGGATTTTCTTTAAGGAAATTGTTTCCTCGTCAATCAAGGTCAGATCTGTGATGGTGGGTGGATAGTGGGATCGAAATTTTACTGTCTGTTACTGTAAATTCAGAACATCTGAGAAATCCGAAAAAGACGAGAATATACATTGCATCTAGAGTGTGGTCTGTATGAAAGGATAGGTAGCCTTTTCTGATTGTGCAATGCATTTGGAGAGTATGTTGTGTGTGTGGTGGGCAATCAGGTATATGGGCGGGAGGGGGGGGGGTAATTCTTAATGCCTATAATAAGGCTGGTTTGTGAATTAGCAATAGAATCAGAAATGGAGCCGTACATGAGTTTGTGGAAGAATATAATTTCACTCTTGATGGAGTTGTCTTAAATGTGTTTGTAAGAATGCAAGTATGTGATGTATAGACTGATTATAAGCGGGGAAAACAGAAATAAAGTGTTGTGTGGGGAATGGAATGTGTGGATGTGTTGAGCAGTGAGAAACTGATGAGGTGTTCTGGGGTAACTTAAAATGTATAAATGAATGTTGACGCAAATTGTGTATGCTGTGGTTATGGGATTATCATCTTAAAAGGAGAGATGGGGTCAGCTGCGGCTCTGCTTCTGATACTAGTTTCCGAAAATAAAGCAAAAAGAGAGTCAGCGATTTCCTATGCAACTAGGAACAAGTACAACAGTAAAAATTTATTTTTTTTCTGAATTCAGAATGTAGCGATGAAGAGCCGCCTTAAGCAGGATAATGATAACACCCTTTATTAGTGCAGTGAATGGCAACTTCGTTGTAACTGTGCATGAGAATATTGGAGGCAGACTATTAATTTCTCCACAATATTGCCCGTTAGAAGCGCGTCGGCGGCCCTGATAATATCCCCTACAGAGGGGGCGACATCTGTGTAAAAAGGATATACTGAGGATGAAATTGGATAGCTAATAAATGAATGGCTTCTATTCCAGTGCTTAAGGAAGGAAAGCATAAGCAGGTCGCATGCTTTAAGCGCCACCTGATGGTTACAAACCTTTATGAATTTCTTCTGTTAAACCAGGGGTCACCAAACATGGTACCCGCGGGCACCAGGTAGCCCACGAGGCTCTCGTGTGTTGCTCACAGGCCTGTTCTAAAAATAGCTCACCATAGCTCCGCTTACTAGTAAGCTTTCTCTAATATAGAAGTAATCATTTAAAAATGAAAATATTTGCAAAGATAAATAAAAATAGTGTTGCACATTGATATTTTAATTACAGGGTATTTCCTACCCTGTTAAATCATTGTTAGTAACTTTGTGAGAATCATTAACATGATCAGTGTCTTCACATGGATGAATATTATTAATTATTACCAAAAACTTAAATTATGATTAAAAGTAAATTGAGCAACTTTTTATTTGAGAAGTGTTTATCAAACTGGTAGCCCTCCACGTTAATCGGTACCCAAGAAGTAGCTCTCAGTTTCATAGAAGTTGGTGAGTCCCGTGTGTAGGGAGTCAACGGATCGTTCCAGAACTGAACAATTCACAGACCATATTATCCTTTAAAATATTGGTTGGTGCCTACATGTCTGAGCTTTGATTTCATTTTCAAAGCAATCAACAGGCACCCAGCAAAAGGCAATCCACAGGATGACTAGCCAGTCAACATCACAGTTTTATGTTAATTAACTTTACACCTTAAAACAATAAGAGGCTTGTAACAAAGGTTCTTTATGTGGGAAGAAGAAGACAGGGTCGGCGTTGAGGTAAGTAACAGATTTTTATTTTTTTCCTTATCAAATGTCAAGGACAGCTTCCACTTTGTGGTCGTCGCTTAGCTCTCTCTCTCCCGACTGTTCCTCCCGTTCTCCTTAAGACAGGTGTCTCTCCGGCCCAATCACTAGAATAAACAGGTGTTGCTTATTATTTCGGATTGGCCTGCTGATTAGCCGCCGGGCTCTGAGCATGCTCTCCCCCTTTATTGGGTATTCGATCATGCTTACCTCTCCACATACCCCCACCGCCCGCCTCAGGCCGGGGAGCTGTGAGCCCGGCCCGTCTCAGCGCTGACAATACTGCCCTCAGATGTTGCATATGCCGCTGCCAATCATTACTGTAAATGATGATGTCGTCTAAATAAGCAGCGGCATATGCTGCGTGAGGGCCGAGTATTTTGTCCATCAGGCGCTGGAACGTCGCTGGCGCCCCGAACAGCCTGAACAGAAGCGTCACAAATTGGTGCAATCCAAACGGCGTAGTGAAGGCTGTTTTTTCGCGGGATATGGGAGATAAGGGGATCTGCCAATAGCCCTTCGTTAAATCCAATGTCGAATAATATCGAGCAGCACCTAACCGGTCGAGCAACTCGTCAATACGCAGCATTGGATAAGCGTCGAATTTCGACACAGCATTCACCTTGCGATAATCCACACAGAACCGGACCGAGTCGTCCGTCTTAGGTACCAAGACAATCGGGCTGGCCCAGTCGCTGTGGGATTCTTCTACTACTCCCATTTTCAACATATTATTCAATTCTTCCTGAATCACTTTTTTCTTGTGTTCAGGTAGGCGATACGGCCGGGTCCTAACGACCACGCCCGGTTCGGTCTCGATATGGTGCTGAATCAGGTTAGTACGACCGGGCAGGGGCGAAAACACGTCAGAGTATTCACGTTGGAGGTGCCGGATGTCGAGGAGCTGGCTCGCTGAGAGATGATCGCCCCCGGTAACCGGATCGCTCGGCCGTTCTCGGCCGGAGCTCTCCGGCCCCAGGTCATCCTCGTTAGTAACAAGCATAGCCAGCACCACGTCCTCCGGCTCCCTCCACTGCTTAAGCAGATTAATGTGATAAATCTGACGCGAGTCAGCCCTGTCCGAACGAACCCCCTAGTAATCGAGATCACTGACTCGTCGTGTGACCACAAACGGCCCTTGCCACTTGGCGAGTAATTTAGAGCTGGAAGTGGGTAGCAGTACAAGAACTTTATCTCCCTGTGAAAATTTACGGAGTTTAGTGCCCTTATCATATCGCCGGCGTCGGTCATCCTGAGCCTAAAGCAAATTCTCTGTAGAGAGCCGCCACAGTGTGTGGAGTTTTGCTCTAAGGTCCAGGATATATTGAATTTCAGTTTTACTTTTAAAAGGCTCATCCTCCCAAGCCTCTCTAACAACATCCAAAACCCCTCTGGGCTGTCTGCCGTAGAGAAGCTCGAAGGGGGAAAACCCCGTGGAGGCTTGGGGAACCTCCCGCACTGCAAATAATAAAGGCTAAAACCACTTATCCCAATTTTTCGCGTCCTCGTGAACGAATTTACGAATAATTGATTTAAGCGTGTGATTAAATCTTTCCACCAGCCCGTCTGTTTGTGGGTGATAGACGCTGGTGCGAATAGATTTAATGCCCAATAATCCGTAAAGCTCGCGCATCGTGCGTGACATGAACGCGGTGCCTTAATCAGTGAGAATCTCCTTGGGGATTCCCACACGGGAGATGATGCGAAACAGCGCCTCCGAAACGCTCTTTGCTGAGATGTTACGAAGCGCGACTGCTTCCGGGTAGCGGGTTGCATTATCCACCAGAACTAATGCAAACCGGTGCCCGTGTGCGGATCGCTCTAATGGCCCGATGAGATCCATACCAATTCTCTCGAAGGGGATCTCCACAATTGGTAAAGGGCGCAACGGCGCTTTTGGGGTGGCCGGTGGATTTACCAGCTGACATTCACTTCACGCCGCGCACCATCTGCTGACGTCACCTTGAATGCCCGGCCAAAAGAATCGGGTCATGAGGCGATTTAGTGTGGCCGCCTGACCTAAATGTCCGGCCATAGGATTAGAATGAGCCGCCTGAAAAAGCATTTCCCGGCGGCTCTTTGGTACTAATAACTGGGTTGTATTTTTTTTTTGTCTGAGTGTCTTGGGTCACTCGATACACCCTATCGGGAAAGTCTTTACACCGGGAAATTCCTCAGTGCGTGACGTCACTGCTTGGGATTCCCCCAGCTGAGCGACACGCCCCCTATCTGGCGATTTCTCCTTCCAAGAAACACCCGCACATAAAACTCCCAATAATCTATTACATCCAGGCCAATTAGTTCCCAGAATTAGCGGGTGTTTAAGGTGCGGGTTAACCGCTACCTTTACTCTATGCTTTTTGCCCCGAAATTGAATGTCTATTGCCGTTAGCGGGTAGTGAATTACATCCCAGTGTACACACCTTACCCTTACCGTGCGGCTCATATCCAAAGCCGGGTCTTGAAGCAAGCTTTGGTGGATGGAGGTCTGATTACACCCCGAATCCACCAAAGCTTGATATGTACCCTCTTTTATACTCACAGGTATCCGGTATAGCCCGTCGCGACCGGGGGCGACTGCTGGCACATCGGGCAGGCGGACCAATGCACCCACCTCCATCTTCTTCCCCGGATTTCGGCACCACTGTAACAAAGGTTCTTTGTGTGGGAAGAAGAAGACGAGTCGGCGTTGAGGTAAGTAACAGATTTTAATTTTTTTCCTTATCAAATGTCAAGGACAGCTCCCACTGTGTGGTCGTCGCTTAGCTCTCTCTTTCCTGACTGTTCCTCCCGTTCTCCTTAAGACGGGTGTCTCTCCGGCCCAATCACTAGAATAAACAGGTGTTGCTTATTATTTTTGATTGGCCTGCTGATTAGCCGCCGGGCTCTGGGCATGCTCTACCCCTTTATTGGGTATTCGATCATGCTTACCTCTCCACAAGGCTCTACAATCAAAAACCCACCAAACCGGTTTTTGAGAAGTACCTTTTGGTTCGCCTGTCTTTTGGCGTGTGCAAGGAATACACATTCTCAGGCAGACGCAGAAGCGATCAGAAATCCTTCCAAAGTTTAATGGACATTTAAGTAAAACAGTTTATTTGAGTAATGTACGTTTGCTTTATGTTTCTGTAGGTTTTTGTGTGTACATGTTCCATGTGTTTAATCAAACTGTTATGGATAGTTATTGAGTAATAGCCCTCAGTGACAAATGAAATTACAGAATGTTTGTGAAATACTTCATGTTTGGTATTGATTGAAAGCTAGGAAAGTTTCAAATGCATTGGTTTATATGAAGAAACCATACTGTGAAAGGTGTCCATGTTATGAGACTTTATTTTAACAACTATGCTATCAAAGCAGCACAGACACAATTTGCCAACCCGGCCTTATAGAGGGCGAAATTGGGGTGTGACTCCACCCTGCACCTTCTCTAATTGGACAAGTATTGTGTAGACCCAGCCTCTACCAAAGCCTATAAAACTTTGAACTAGGAAATTTTACCGTCGTCTTTTGCCGGTCATCTTTGGCAGTCGTCACCGCCGTCGCTGCCCGGACGTCGCTCTTCTCGTGCTGTGGCCGTTACATCGCCTCACCGGAAGCCTCGTTAAATCACGGAGCAGACCGCGACCTTCACTTGCTGCCGGCTTGACCCCCGATCTGCTTGTGCAACAACGAGCCATCAGGTCAACACATCCAAACTCTGAAACTCATCATAACTACAGGAACCCAGGAAGGACTTCGAACGCCGCCTTGTCCAACATCTGTATCCCTAGCAACCGACTAAGGAAACCCTTCTTCACCAACAAGGGAATTCCATCACGTCACTGAAGTTGCTATGCTGACCAATCAGCTTCGCCAGGATTTCCCTTTGGACCAGTCGAGGAAACCAAAATTCCATCAGAACGCAAGTAGCACAAACAAGGTTTCTATCCATTGCTGAAACTGGTGTGAATAATGTTTAAGTAGTAAAGAATAGCGAAATTCTCTGCTTTTATGGTTTCTCTCAGGTTGCAATGCTAAGAACTTAGCAAAGGCTAGAAGTTGAATCCACTCAGTCAAAACTCTCCTCAAACTGCTTGTGCGTGTGTGTTTGTATGTATGTGCATTTGTTTGTTTTACGTAGATTAGTACTTTGTGTTATAGAGTAACAATAAACTTTTGTTTCGTTTTAAGATCAGTGTTGGTGTGTTGTGTGCTTTTTAAGTTAATGCCTCAGCTTCAGATACTGCTACTGTGGCCGATTCATTTGAGAGATTTATTTATTTATTTTTATATGCAAGTACTAATTAACTTCAGCAAAACTTGCACCTAATGTTTTGTTTTATTCATTTCGAGAGTTCCTATGTTTGTTGTAGGTGGGGCAGTAAATAGTGTGACACCGGGTGAATGTTAAAGCTTCCCTCTGTGTGCCCACGCTCAGTCGCGTGGTGCACGCAGATGGTGAAGCAGAGGTAATTTTCTGAAAAGCTGAAAACCTGTAACCATTGACTTCCACAGGAAGGAAATAAATACCAAGGAAGTCAATGCGGCTGTCCGTAGTGCCCAGCCACAATTCATGACACTTCGTATTCTGCCGCTCCGCGTAGCGCTATTTGTACATTTGATTAGTTTATTTTTGATAAAGTATGAATGCGTGTGTCTGGTGTGCATTAGTCTACTATCCCCTGTCATAAGCGCGCTGCGTCACCGTGCCGTCGGCACCTCTGGTACGCGACGCCATTCAGGCAGAGTTTGTTACAGCCAAGATTGGATTTAGATAATTTCTTCTTCTACTCCGGAGATTGATGCTGTGAGATGAAGTAGGTGAGTGATGAAAAGGCATCCCTGCGGGATAATGCGCATGTGTGTTTGATGTTCTAAGATGGAGAGCAGTTTGTGCTTAGCGTGATCTTTCTTCCAGAATATAATAGGGGACTAATTTGTCGATTTATTCAAGTAGCCTATTGATGCTTGAAATTCTGTCACTCCAAATTGATGCTTAATAATTCTATAGAGTGCTTAAGCCGAGGTTCTTCCGCGATGAGAATGCAAATATTAGAAAACCGGTCACTAAGTTTAGCCGGAGGATATTAGGGAGAGAGAAACGGGAAACTTCTAACCCTCCCTCCCTCACTCCCTACCTTTCTGATGTTCTGCTGCTAATGCACAAAGACACTTTATGGATATTCATGTTTGCACTCATTTGCCATAATGTAAATACTGTGACTATTACATTTAGTATATTTTTATCTTACATCTTATATTTTTAGTATTATGTGTATTGTTGGTTTTTATATATTTTAGTATTATGTCTTATATTTTAGTATTATGTCTATTGTTTGTTTTTCTCTCTTTTTATGTTGCTGCTGGTCTCTGTGAGTTACCAAACAAATTACGTTGTACAACTACAATGACAATAAAAGTTCTTTACTTTACTTTATTTAAAAACAATGGATAGTTTTTGATTTAAACTTTTAGGATCTAATTTGTGACTCTCCACTGAGTCCCAGAATATAATTTGGATGATGTTATTCCAATTTTAAGCTTCAACTCTTGCTGCCTAGCAGACAAAGAGATTTCAGAGCAAGGGATGGCATTTATCTATACTGCTGCTATCATGTCCCTGATAATCAAAGTGGTTTTGTCTAATTCTCAACCCCACCGGATAACGCATTCCGGTCTAACATTTTTGAGCATTTCCGACTCATTCTATCAATGTGTTTATATAGGGTGCGTCCAGCTTTCCCTCAACATTTCTAATAGGCAAAGAAGAATTGACTTACCACAGCAGCTGAAGATAGAATAGAAGATCCAAACCTCTTGGTTGATATAAATCCATTTTGTGCTGGAAAGACGTAACTCGCCTGAGTTGGGAGATCACGGAGATGGGTCACCATTTTGTAGGGTCCACCCAGTTGGCCCAATGCCGGTGTCCACTGGTGGATGAAGGTTCACTGCATGTTCGGTCTTTCCAGTGCACAATGTTGATTTATATTAAACTTAACTCATATCTGACTCCAATTTTAATATGAGATGGTTTAGAATATTAATATATTTATCCTCGTTTTATCTGACTCCAATCATAAAACATTAAGAAGATTATATCAATATGCAATTTAGATAAATGTTTGAACCTTTTGTCTTCACTAGTAACTATTACATCCGTTCATTCGGGTGCTCATGTCGCTCAGAGAAATCGCCTCGGCCGAAGGCGTCCCTCACGGTCACACTCCGGTCAGTCTTGAATATTAAACAGAGGTAAATTGACTAATACTTTAGATGGCCGCTACCAGCGCGCTCGTTCTAAAATACTTTAGTTAGTCCCGCTTAGATGTACACCTTTGAGTTAAGACAATCATCATTTCTAATTAGAGGTTAGGGCATTAATATAAATGTACCCGACTACTGGACTCTATAGTAACTTTGGTTTTCACCAAGCCCATGGTTTCCCATATGAACTTAATTTAGAATAATATTACCTTCAAACAAAGGTCGGGTACCCAATCTAGGTTAGTCGTGCAACACCTTGTTGACCTAGACGGAAGTTATCGCCCTTTCCACCTAAGTACACATGAATCAATAGCAAGAGTCAGCCGGATCGCTAAAACACAATTAGTGTGCCAATGCTCCATCTCAATTGGATTTTAGTCCGTCTACTGACCTGACGCAAGACGTGCGGAAACAAGGATACAGCGTAATCTACTTGAATTAATAATTACAGAGTGAGCAAAATATGGTCAAACATTACAATTTATTAGTCAGGTAAATGTATTATGCCAATTCAATCAGTCAATTCATAAATGATCAATACAAAACATCAAATTATCAAAGATAAATCCAAGATGAAAAAGATGCATTCCTGACTTTGAAATATACATAACATGGGGCAGACCCCATGTTATGGGCTGATCTGGTTAGGCAGAATCGCCCTGAGCTTTTCCCAGCCCTTACCTTAAATAATCCAAGAATCCCCTTAAGGAAGGGAGTGTGAATGTATAACAAAAGGCATTCACACTTAGTGTCACACCCCTCACAGTGGTTCAAAAGATGCCTGAAGTTATATATTTATTGTTCTGATTATGTCTATTTCTGAGAGGATGAGACCATTGTACCAATCGCACTGAGACATTTCAAATGATATCAAACATGATAGTTAAAGTCAGTTTGGTTAATTCTAGAACATTCAAACATTGAAATGACCATATGTGTGAGTTGGGGGGATGAAGCAGACTCAGATGCAAATGCAGCAGGAACTGGTTTTTCCCGCATTCCCCTTGCTGAGTTGTGAAGTTACCAGTCTCTGTTTTCAGCTCATGTTTTGAATTGTCAAAGATATCAGAATATTTGCAATATTTCAATTCTTACAGATAACCCCCATTTGATCCCGTGGGTCAGATATAAATGTGCCCATGGGGTCACTATGTATCCTTGTTGAGGTCGTTCAGGGGCAATTCAAGACAGTCTCTGCAGCATTATCAGTTGTAGGTCGTGTTCAGCAGGTAGCTAAACAGGTCCAGGCTCGTTTTCACCTCTTTTGATGAGCCTGACCCGAATGCACTGCTCATTCAGTCCATACAGGCCTTCATAGCTTCCACTGTGTCCTTCCCCTGACAAAAGTGTCCACGTCGTGTGGGCTTCTCATAGTCTGCTTCTTCTGATGAATCTGGTCACCTCCAGATATGCAGACATCGGCATGTGGGGGTCTACAGTGTGTATACACTGCCTTCTCCCGGACACCTAAATAGCAACTTGATGGCTCAGCGATTGAACAATTATGAACTTGTGTCATTCTGCATTGGAGAAAGTCATGAGGTTAAGCATAAAATATATGATCAAAACATAAAAGTCAGCAAGTGCGAGTTGTACAACTGGTCTCAGGTCTCTTTCAATCTGTTTAAATGGTCCAATCAAAAACAGATAAGTCTTTGTCACCACTGAGATAGGGTATAATGATAGGGAGAATATTAAATATTCTTGGTTTGGATTACTCAAGGTAAAGCTATCAAAAGGGCAGTGCAACTTATTAAAACAGTATAACAGGCAGTATGCATCATAAAACATATAATCATGACAATACATTCAAATAAATGACATTCATTTTCAAAATGAAAAAACGTGAAGATATTTGTCATACATGATAGTAATCACATTATTTAACCATAATTATGAAGGTATATCTATAATAATGTGTGTGTTTGTGTGTGTATGTTGTGTGGTGTGTGTGTGTGTGTGTGTGTGTGTGTGTGTGTGTTTGTGTGTGTGTGTGTTTATGTGTGTGTGTGTGTGTTTGTGTGTGTTTGTGTGTGTGTGTGGGGGGGGGGGCTTGAACACAATTGATGGTATTTGTCAAATTTAAAATGTCCTAGTGATTATTAGAAGTGTCCTCACTTCGGTTTAATTTAAATCACTTTAGCACTTATACCTGTTATTGGTGATAGATTGGAAAACCAGGGGCCCTCTGGTTTGTCAACCATCCTCATAACAGTCAGTGTATCTATCCTTAAATTTATCGGCAAGTTCGCCTCTATTGAAGTTTTATACCATCAATTTGTTGTCAAAGCCATGCAAATGTGTAATTTCTTTTCAGCTGACAGAGGGTGTCAGAGGGTGTTTGTTGTCTCGTCTGTCATCAGATTAATTATTCTGTTCTATGTGTGTGAGGCTAATGTGTTTTGTTTGTATAAACATGGACAAAAGATCTTAACTAAAGAGATTTGACTCCTGGGTCTTTGAAGACTAAGGTGTTATCTATGTGCCTGGGTTTACCTGTGGCTATGTGTCAGTGTAATGCTCCGAACAATGGTAATCAACTTTTATAATTGTGTTGCAAAATTTTAGTCCTGTTTAACAGGGAGCCAGCATAAGAATGTGAACATGAGGTGTGTTCCGGCTCAAATTGATTCCATATAATATCTTTTACGGAGCATGTTAAGGTGCAATGTTCAAAGCTGGATCCTGTAAAAAATGCATTTTCATGGTTAATTTAATTATCACACTCTATACTCCTGTTTGTAGTTCAAACTGCAGCTATACAGGGGATAGCAGAGTTTTCTACTTTTGGAGATCAAAGAAACAAATATCATGAATTTCAACATAGTTAATTCCATTTTCATACAGGACATGTGGTTTAACATGTGTATAGTATAAAAACAAATTTAAAAATGCCACCAGGATTCTTAACAATAGAGTCTTTTGCTATTGTTCTTGCAAGGATAATGCAGTGACGTTTATTTTTTGCCTCTAGGTAACCAGGCTTTTAGTCCCATTGCTATTAAACAATTTGGGAAGATTTTAACTATGAGATCTTTTTGTGTCTCTGTTTCATTTAACATGTAAATTTACATCTTTGTTGAAGAAAGATGTTTTGTGAAATCACATAGCCTCCTAGAATGCTGAATCCATTGATAAGATCAGCTGTGGATAATTGTTATTCTGATGACTGATCAAAGACTTTTTCAGAGGACTCACTGCAGGAGGTGAGGGATTTGCCTCACAGGGGTTCTTGCTTTGAGATGCAAGATGGGAGACTTTTGGCCTCAGGTTATGGCCTAACCTTTTGTCGCCCTCATTTGTATTTGTTTGATGTGGACCGGATCTTGAGTGTTCTTTGTTATTTGTCCGCCTAAGGTGAGAACAAAAGCAGAGAAGAACCATAGTTATTTTAGAATTTTCATCAGTTTCTAATTCAATCATGTGGAATTAATGTTAATGCATCATTTTGCAATATTAATTCTGGAAGCCACATGATGTTGCTGGTCAGATCTGTGAGTGTGTAACACCTGTTTACACAGTCTGCTGTATTCTAAGCATTATCTCCCAATTCCGCTGGGGACATTTTTCTGAATCAATCAATGATTTTTCATTAATTTCAGTTCACAATCTAATGGGCCGATACCCATAGTTCATCTTTTGCTCTCATTAACAGTCAGATCTGTTGGCAGAAATCATTTCACCCTTTTGGTGTTCTCTGCTTAACGGTTGTCATTTTATGGTGTGACTCACAGATTCTTAGATCTTTTGACCCATAAAAATTTTGGTAACTCTGAATGTTATCATATCCATCCCCCTTTCATTATGTTTTTTCTGGTGAGCTTAACTCTCTGATCAAATTTTAATTGTAGGTGGTGTTTTTTCAGCGAGGATTTTATTGGTTTACAATCAGTTATGCTATAGTAGTTCTGTCAGTGTTTTCATTAAGCATAAAGAAAGCGAACCTCCTCAAAGTGAATGTTTCATCTCTAGTCTTTAGTGCCATGATTGGCGATTATAATATAATGTACATTATTGTTTATTCCTAATGTAATTATATTATATTAAAATAGTATGTATTAAATATAATTATATCTGGTCTCTGGAGAGTGTTTTAGAACACAGTGCATTGTTTTATGCAATTACAGCAAACACATTCTGAGCATCTTATTATCACTGAGGTGAGACTTCTTTGCTCTCTGTCAGGCCATTTGAATATGAAAAGGTTTGAGCAATCAGGAGGTCTAAGGGCTTATTTAAAGCTAAAATCTTTTATATTTAGTCTATTTCGAGATTAAATTAAAGTATAGTGGATATTTTAGTTGATCAGCATCATATTTAAATTTATCCCCATTAAATTTAAATGGCAAATTTCTGATTTGTAAAAGCAGAGTTTTCATTAGAGCTTATTTGTCTTTTTTGCAATCAAATCATTCTGTTCTGCTCACCTTTATTTTTCACATGCAAATGCCTTTAAACAGACTGTTGTTATTAATCCAATTTAAAAGTTTACAATTGTTTTTAAATCTTAAACCATTTTTTCCTGTTTTCCTTTTTTTCCATTTTTCTCTTTTTTATAAAACAGTAGACCAGCGTGGTGTTCCCGAATCAAAAACCATGGTTTGACAGGAATGTGTGCTCTTTACTGAGAGTGAGGAACGCTGCCTACAGGTCAGGGGACAGGCATGCTTACAGAAATGCCCGAAAAGATCTAAAGAAAGGCATTAAAGCAGCCAAGTACAGATATCAGCAACGGCTGGAGGGACACTTTGAAAACAACAACCCTCGCAGCATGTGGAGGGGCATTAAAGCCCTAACAGACTATAAGAACAGCCCCTCATTGTCCAGCCATGATGCCTCGCTTCCTGACACCCTGAACGAGTTTTTCGCACGCTTTGACAGTGACTCCAACAGAATGGAAATCCAGACAGCACCATCACCCACAGAAGAGACGATACCCGTCTTCGAGTGTCACCAGGTGAGATCCACTTTAAGGAGGATCAATATCAATAAAGCAGCTGGTCCAGACAAGGTTTCAGGTCGCACACTTAAGTCTTGTGCTGACCAATTGGCGGGGGTGTTCACCAACATCTTCAATCTGTCTTTAAAACAGGCCATAGTCCCTATGTGCCTCAAATCAACAACCATTGTTCCAGTGCCCAAAAAGCAATCAGTGAAATGTCTGAACGACTATCGCCCAGTTGCTCTGACACCCATTATAATGAAGTGTTTTGAGAGACTTATTCTTTCACACATCAAAACAAACATCCCTACTGACCTGGACAGCCTACAGTTTGCTTACTGCAGGAACAGATCAACAGAGGATGCAATCTCAATCACACTCCACACCAGCCTTTCTCATCTGGAACATCCCAATACATATGTTAGGATGTTATTCGTAGATTTCAGCTCTGCATTTAATACCATTGTACCATACAAACTGGTAAACAAGCTGAAAAATTTAGGATTAACCCCTTCACTCTGTTCTTGGATTTTGGATTTTCTCACTAACAGACCACAGAATGTAAGAGTGGGCAACCACATCTCATCCACCATCACCATTAATACAGGAGCACCGCAGGGCTGTGTCCTCAGCCCAGTACTTTTCACCCTCTTCACACATGACTGCAAACCCATTCACCCTTCCAACACTATAGTGAAGTTTGCTGACGACACCACAATAATAGGACAAATCTCAGGTAACAACGAGTCTCAATACAGAGAGGACGTCCAACACCTAATCAACTGGTGTGTCAATAACGATCTGGTTCTGAACACCTCCAAAACAAAAGAGATCGTTGTTGACTACAGAAGAGCAAAAAGGACACCACCAACCCCCCTCCACATAAATGGCGAGGAAGTTGAGAGGGTAAACAACATCAAATTCCTAGGCCTACATCTGACAAAAGATCTCACATGGACCATTAACACCACCCACTTAGTGAAGAAAGCTCAACAGAGACTTTTCTTCTTAAGAAAACTCAAGAAAACAAAAGTACCGACCCAGCTCTTACTAAATTTCTACAGGAGCACGATAGAGAGCATCCTCTGTCACTGCATCACAGTGTGGTACACAAGCTGCACTGCGGAAAACCGGAGAGCTCTATCCCGGACTGTTAAGACTGCACAGAGGATCATAGGAATTAAACTCCCAAACCTCGATACAGTCTACGCTAGCCGCCTACAGAGGAGAGCTAACAACATCATTAAGGACCCTACTCATCCAGGACACAAACTTTTTGCACTACTCCCATCAGGGAAAAGATATAAAGCAATTAAGACTCGCACAAACAGGCTAAAGAGCAGCTTCTTCCCCAGAGCTGTAGCCTGTGCCACCCCTCCTCCTTGTACACATTAACAATCACCCCCCCCCCTCCCTCCCTCACTCCCTACCTTTCTGATGTTCTGCTGCTAATGCACAAAGACACTTTATGGATATTCATGTTTGCACTCATTTGCCATAATGTAAATACTGTGACTATTACATTTAGTATATTTTTATCTTACATCTTATATTTTTAGTATTATGTGTATTGTTGGTTTTTATATATTTTAGTATTATGTCTTATATTTTAGTATTATGTCTATTGTTTGTTTTTCTCTCTTTTTATGTTGCTGCTGGTCTCTGTGAGTTACCAAACAAATTTCGTTGTACAACTACAATGACAATAAAAGTTCTTTACTTTACTTTATTTAAAAACAATGGATAGTTTTTGATTTAAACTTTTAGGATCTAATTTGTGACTCTCCACTGAGTCCCAGAATATAATTTGGATGATGTTATTCCAATTTTAAGCTTCAACTCTTGCTGCCTAGCAGACAAAGAGATTTCAGAGCAAGGGATGGCATTTATCTATACTGCTGCTATCATGTCCCTGATAATCAAAGTGGTTTTGTCTAATTCTCAACCCCACCGGATAACGCATTCCGGTCTAACATTTTTGAGCATTTCCGACTCATTCTATCAATGTGTTTATATAGGGTGCGTCCAGCTTTCCCTCAACATTTCTAATAGGCAAAGAAGAATTGACTTACCACAGCAGCTGAAGATAGAATAGAAGATCCAAACCTCTTGGTTGATATAAATCCATTTTGTGCTGGAAAGACGTAACTCGCCTGAGTTGGGAGATCACGGAGATGGGTCACCATTTTGTAGGGTCCACCCAGTTGGCCCAATGCCGGTGTCCACTGGTGGATGAAGGTTCACTGCATGTTCGGTCTTTCCAGTGCACAATGTTGATTTATATTAAACTTAACTCATATCTGACTCCAATTTTAATATGAGATGGTTTAGAATATTAATATATTTATCCTCGTTTTATCTGACTCCAATCATAAAACATTAAGAAGATTATATCAATATGCAATTTAGATAAATGTTTGAACCTTTTGTCTTCACTAGTAACTATTACATCCGTTCATTCGGGTGCTCATGTCGCTCAGAGAAATCGCCTCGGCCGAAGGCGTCCCTCACGGTCACACTCCGGTCAGTCTTGAATATTAAACAGAGGTAAATTGACTAATACTTTAGATGGCCGCTACCAGCGCGCTCGTTCTAAAATACTTTAGTTAGTCCCGCTTAGATGTACACCTTTGAGTTAAGACAATCATCATTTCTAATTAGAGGTTAGGGCATTAATATAAATGTACCCGACTACTGGACTCTATAGTAACTTTGGTTTTCACCAAGCCCATGGTTTCCCATATGAACTTAATTTAGAATAATATTACCTTCAAACAAAGGTCGGGTACCCAATCTAGGTTAGTCGTGCAACACCTTGTTGACCTAGACGGAAGTTATCGCCCTTTCCACCTAAGTACACATGAATCAATAGCAAGAGTCAGCCGGATCGCTAAAACACAATTAGTGTGCCAATGCTCCATCTCAATTGGATTTTAGTCCGTCTACTGACCTGACGCAAGACGTGCGGAAACAAGGATACAGCGTAATCTACTTTAATTAATAATTACAGAGTGAGCAAAATATGGTCAAACATTACAATTTTTTAGTCAGGTAAATGTATTATGCCAATTCAATCAGTCAATTCATAAATGATCAATACAAAACATCAAATTATCAAAGATAAATCCAAGATGAAAAAGATGCATTCCTGACTTTGAAATATACATAACATGGGGCAGACCCCATGTTATGGGCTGATCTGGTTAGGCAGAATCGCCCTGAGCTTTTCCCAGCCCTTACCTTAAATAATCCAAGAATTCCCTCAAGGAAGGGGGTGTGAATGTATAACAAAAGGCATTCACACTTAGTGTCACACCCCTCACAGTGGTTCAAAAGATGCCTGAAGTTATATATTTATTGTTCTGATTATGTCTATTTCTGAGAGGATGAGACCATTGTACCAATCGCACTGAGACATTTCAAATGATATCAAACATGATAGTTAAAGTCAGTTTGGTTAATTCTAGAACATTCAAACATTGAAATGACCATATGTGTGAGTTGAGGGGATGAAGCAGACTCAGATGCAAATGCAGCAGGAACTGGTTTTTCCCGCATTCCCCTTGCTGAGTTGTGAAGTTACCAGTCTCTGTTTTCAGCTTATGTTTTGAATTGTCAAAGATATCAGAATATTTGCAATATTTCAATTCTTACACAGCCGTCTAGATTAGAGAGATTGCTTGGTTTATAAAGTGATAATTTAAAGCATATTCATTAGGCAGAATCATGCTGTTATGGGAAGGGAGCGCTGAGATCGGCTGTGATCCAGTAGACGAAACCTGGAAAGAGAAATTCAGAAAATTAGGTCAGTTTGCAAACGTAACTCAGTAAAAGCTTAAACGTGACAAAAGTCGACTAGTAATTTCTGTTTTTACTAGACTTAGCACTTGGCTGACGGCGTATGCGTCGCCGCAGTAGCTGCAAGTGTGTAAAAATGAGAGGGGAAAAAGCAGGGATACGCAAGGTAGAGAGGCAGGGTACGTAGCCTGTAGGTGGTGAGGATCGCTGGAAGAGGAGGACTGGAGTTTGCACTGGAATCGGGAGCTGCAGGCTGGAAGAGTTGAGGTGGAAGTCCCAAGAGTTGCTTTATTGTCCGGGAGATTAGTTTTATTCGTGTTTAGACTTAATGATTGCTGCAATATGTCCAAATCCAATATATTTTTTTAATCCTTTCCTTGATGCCCCGGGGAGGTGGAGTGATTGCGGGTATATTGTCTGTTGGGGATAGGGGGTGTGGCAGGAGCGTGTTAAGTCCTGGGGGGGAGGGGGGGGGGCGAAGACGTGGATTCGTAAGTCTTTTGGGTTTAATGCAGCGGCTTTGAATTGTGGTCCCGGCGTCTAGAAGTTTGGAGGAGTTCAGTGACAGTCGTTGTTGGATATGAGTGACCATGATGATGCTGGAGAAGTTACGTAGCGGAGCTGGGGAATGCATTGTGATCTGGCTGGAGTGGATAGGCCTACGGCCTCTTGTTGGAGCCTCGGTCTCGAGCTGACTTTCATGCTGGGCTGGGTGTTGTTAAGACAGGGCTGGTGTTTCAGGGAGCGCTGAGCTTTCTTTCTTGTCTATGGCTGCGCTGATGCTGTTGTGATCTCCACCGCCGTCGCTGTTGTTGTTGTTTTTGTCATTTTTGTAGTTGCTGACGATGGTTGTAATGGTGGTGTGGTATTGTAGTTGGAGAATAGTAGGAGATGTGGAGAATCCGGTTTGTCCGTGAGTAACTTTTGAAGGAGCTAGAGCGGACCTATCGTTTGCTTCTTCGAAAAACGAAGATAAGGGAGTAATATCTTGCTAGGCTACTTATAGTGAGTTAGGATAAATCGGATTGGCTAATGTAACCCAGGTTACTAGTGGGTAGTATACAGCAATAGAGCAAATAGAAATATGAGGAAAAAAACATTGGCAGAATACTCGATTAAATAATATACATTAAAATTATTTACTTATATAAATAATTTATAATAGAGTATTATACAGCATTCAAGGGAATAGTGCTTTAGAATGACATCATCGTGCCTTACACTATAGCAGCAGATCAGCTTTCCAAACAATAACAAATCTCGCTTGTCTGTTAGCTTGTGTTTACCGTTGCTATGGTGATTCAGTGTTCGCAAGGGAAAGCAGAGATGTAAGTTGTTATATTAATAACAGAAATATAACTATTAGATTTACATCTTTTAATGTTTTAATGCGTATTAACTGTAAAAATTGACTATTAATAAGATGCTGACATGATTTCAATCATATATTTTTAATGAAGGATTGAGAGAAGAAAAAACAAGATTTGTCTCTGAGAGTGAAATCTGCACATGAGTGCCACCTGGAGTTTTCCTGTTTGTTTCATTTTGATTTTGAATGATTTCCTTGGTGAGTTCGTGTTTTTATTATTTATTATTGTATTCATTATAACATGATTTAAACTAGTGTCGAAAAATGTGTTTCATTAGTTAACCATTTGTTTGGTCTAGTAAAAACAAAGTATTATACAGAGTATTATACAAGTGATTGTGTAAAGTTTAAGTGAGAAAGTTTAAGTAAAATGCTGTCATTTGTAAAAAGAAAATGCCAAATAGGAGAGAGAAATAGGAAAAACACAGAAATTCAGCAGAGAGAAGCATATACATGGTTATTTACTGTTGCTGTTTATTTAGAAATGTGTTAAACTAAGATAATGCATACATTGTAAAATGCTAATGGTTTCTTTGGCCTTGTGTTTTCAAGGCCAGGTTTTTTTTTTCTTTTCCTTGGTTTTGTTCGTTTGTGCATCTTCTTCTGATTTTTCATCGGTGAGATGTTCTATTGACGTCAGTTGCTGGATGTGATCTGCTCTGGATTCGAATTAATTGAAGTTTGAACTCTTTTCTGGATTTGGATTGTCTCAACTTCCATCGGTGCGTGTCTAATTGTGGAGTTGGACTGGCGAGCCTCCCATTGAGTGGATTCTTTGGATACACCTGTTGAAAAGATACAAAGTAAAACCTATTCAGCGTCATGGTAGGAGTGTAAATTTACAACACACTCACAAGTGCAACATCCTGGATCTCTGGAACTGAATTTGCAACCTAGTTGTTTTGCAAAAGAATCTTTTTGAAAGTTTATCACCTTTACTGGACTTTTGGAACATTTTGAAATGTTTTAAGTGAATGTTTTATTTTCATTTTATTTTATTTGTACATTGTTTCTTTAGAGTGTTCATTCGTTGCAATTTTTGAATCTTTATAGAGAGAGGTTTACTGGTTAAAGAAGGGAAATCTTGATTATATGTTAAATAATAATACAATTTTAATATTGTATTATTAACTTACACTTACAAACCTTTAATATAGTATTGTTATTAGTATATTAATATTATATTATTGTTATAATAGTAACCAAAATATAATATTAGCCCTTAACAATAGAAAAACAGAAAAAAAACCCATAATATTAACTTACCTTATTAGTGATATAGCCATAAAACCCTGTGAAGAAAGAGAAGTGTTATTAGAGAGTGTAAATAAGACTGAGGTCATTAGATAGGTGTGAAAAAAAAACCTAGAATTTGTTTTATTTATTTATTTATTTTTATTTATTTATTTTTATTTATTTATTTATTT
Organism: Danio rerio; assembly: GCF_052040795.2. NCBI lineage: Eukaryota > Metazoa > Chordata > Actinopteri > Cypriniformes > Danionidae > Danio > Danio rerio. Next base: position 17,030,791 of record NC_141022.1, read on the forward strand.
TATATTTCTGTGAACATTTTACAATACAATCTTTTAATATTCTTACCTCTGTGTCAGAGTCCTTCACTGTTGTTGTATCTTCTCTCTCTTTGGAGGAATTTAGACTTCTGAGCATCTGGTCCATTGATTAAAAGCTTATAATACATTTGTGTATCGAGGGTTACACTAACTAATGAGTGTAGATAGGTGGCCAGCTGCAGTCAATTATATCACATGCTCCTCTCGAAATTAGTTTAAAAACTTCACCTAGCTTACCCAATTCACCTGTACCGCATGTCTTTAGACTGTGGGGGAAACCGGAGCACCCGGAGGATACCCACGCGAAGGCAGGGAGAACATGCAAACTCCACACAGAAACGCCAACTGAGCCGAGGTTGGAACCAGCAACCCAGCGACCTTCTTGCTGTGAGGCGACAGCACTACCTGCTGCGCCACTGCCTTCCCCCATTTTTATATTGAAATTTTTAATTCTTGTGGCCTACAAAATTTATTCAATTTTATTATTATTTGTTTAATACTTGAGCAAGCAATACAGGTTTATGATTGTTTATTTCGTCCTTGTTATTTGTTATGTTATATTCAGCAGCCGGATATGGCAGCGATCTCTTGCCTTGTGTAGGGTTCTTTAATAGGCGGCTGCTGTCCCGAGCAAAAAGCGTTTGGGGGAGTTCTCGAGACCTATCTGAGATCTGACTCCCCTCTTGCCCTGCAACAGAAGGGAGCCCCGGGCTCGAGGATCTCACAAGTTCAGGGCTCTCTCCTGGGACAGCATGCCAAACAAGCTCCATAATCAATCATCAGCTAAGGGCCAACTCTTCAAACATTGAAAATATTTTCATAACTGAAAAAAAATTATATTTTTATAATTATATTTTGTTCTCTCTCTTTTCTTTTCTCACACGGAGACATAGTCATCACTCCACTTCATTTTGATTCATAATCACTGAAAAACAACACTTAGCTGCTTCACTATATAGGTTGATAACACCACAAAGATCTGGATCAGTCTCTACATCAGCAAGCCAGCATGTCACCGACTGCAAACCCCACTGCTCGCGGAGAAGATGTGGAAACCTGGCTGAGACATCACGAATGGCCTAATTCACAAGGCAATTGAACTTTTATTACTTTTAGCAATATTCATGATTCTGAAGAGACTCTTGACACAGGACTCACAACCATCCAGAGCTAACCAAATTCATCTGTCTTCTGAGTGGCGCCTTCACAGCCCAGCTCAAGCTCAGCGACAAAAACCTCATCCATCTTCAGAAGGAGCTGACGTGTGCACAAAGCCGCATCAACAAGCTGGAAGCGAAAGGCCAAGATGACTTCAAGCATCAAACCAACTTCTCATTTCAACTTCTCATCAATTAGAAATTATCAGACTCTTGACCATTTTTGAGTAGTTTCTACTCTAAGTGGTCCTGCAATTCTTGGCTCTCTGTCAGCTTGCTAGGGTTAGCCAGATGTCACTGTCACGTTTTGTGTGACAGTTCATTATTTTGGTATGTGTTTCTAAGTATGTGTGTTTCTCTCTCTGTGTTTGTGTGGGACTCGCGTGCCTGTCAGTGGGTGTTTGTTTTCGTGTCATCAGCTGAGCAGTCACATGATCATTGTTACCGGAACTATTGCATGTCACCACTCGGCTGTTTGATCCACTCTGTTGACGAGTGTCATGAACTTTCTATCGGCGCTGCCGACCCAGATCCCTACTGTTTATTCCTGATAGACTGTGTACTTCCAGCCACTCACCATTTTCTCTGTCTATTTTTCTGTGATCTTCATTAAAACACTTTCACTTGCAATTGGGTTCCACGTCCTGATTATTGAGCGTCACAGAACAAACTCCCCAACATGGACCCAGTAAGTGCCGCGGAAATTCAGGAGGTGCTTTCACGCAGTGTCGCCAGGATGGATCATCAAGACCAACAGATGAAAATGACCAGCCAAGCCATCCAAGCACTGGTCAATCAAGTTTCGGAGCTGACTACACAAGTCCAACGACTCAGCTCGGGTCTCAGTGCCGGATCCTCCTTACCAGCTCGCTCCGTCGACCCACCAGCCAGCCCGTTGGTCAACGAAACTCCCTGAACCACCGAACCACGACTACCTCCACCACAGCCTTATGCAGGTGAACCCCATTTATGTAGAGCCTTTATTGCCAAATGTTCACTTTACATATCTCTTCAACCATCATCTTTTCCCACCGAAGAGAGCAAGGTGGCGTTTTAATTAATCTATTGACTGGCAAGGCGGCATTATGGGGAACCACGTCGTGGGAGAAGAAACTTCCCTGCTGTCTGTCTTTTAAGTCTTTTTCAGAGGAGCTCAAGACGGTGTTTGATCTGGCTGCTTCGGGGAGGGAGGCATCCAGACGTCTCGTGGAGCTTCGCCAGGAGGATCACAGTGTGGCAGATTACTCCATCGATTTCCGCACCCTGGCGGCTGAGTGTGGCTTGAACAGTGAAGCCCAGTGGGATATGTTCTTTCACAGACTCGCGGACCACATAAAAGATGAAATTTATGCATTGGAGCTGCCCAAGACGTTGGACGATCTCATCAGTCTGGCTATAAGGCTGGACAACTGTCTGCAGGGCAGAGGCGCTCACAAGGAGTTCCGTCCTCAGGCCTGCTTTCCAGAGGCTACAACCCCCGATCCGGAACCTGAGCCCATGCAGGTGGGAAGATTTCGCCTCTCGTCGGAGGAGAGACGCCATCGTCGCACAGGGGGATTGTGCATGTACTGTGGGGTTGGTGGTCATTATGCAGCCATATGTCCAGTCCAGAACAAACCATCCACTGGTAAGAGTTTTTTGGTGGGCGAAATATTGACTGGGACAGAAACTTCAGGTTCCACTTTTCTACCCATTAAATTGGAGGTTAACTCGAACTTTCATTCCTGTGATGCGCTCATCGATTCAGGAGCTGAAGGGAGTTTTATCGATGCGGATCTAGTTAATAAGTTAAAATTCCTTGTTTTCCTCTTTCTTCACCCATAGCTGTTCACGCACTTAGTGGACTACCTCTTCCTACTATCACGCACATCACGGCCCCTATTAGACTTATTACTTCAGGAAATCATACTGAAACTATTTCCTTTTTTCTCACTAAGACTGTTATGTCAAGGCGGAGAAATGCGTTTTTCATGCACAGTCGGTTCAGTTCTTGGGACATATCGTGTCAGTCGAGGGGATGCGCATGGATCCAGAGAAGATTCAGGCTGTGGTAGATTGGCCAACCCCGGATTCCCGTAAGGCCCTGCAGAGGTTTCTGGGTTTTGCCCATTTCTACCGGCGTTTTATTAACAATTTCAGCCAGCTCACCACACCTCTGACTTCCTTGACCTCCTCCAAAACACCGTTCAGGTGGTCCAGTGCAGCCGAGGCTGCCTTTTCCAAACTAAAAGGCTGCTTCGTTTCAGCCCTGATCCTCATTGCCCCTGACCTTTCCCGGCAGTTTGTGCTGGAGGTCAATGCAGCGGAGGTTGGGGTCGGAGCCATCCTGTCCCAGCATTCCACCTCGGATGGCAAGGTCCATCCTTGCGCATATTTTTCTCATTGATTATCTCCTGCAGAAAGAAATCACGACATTGATATTCGAGAGTTGTTGGCCGTCAAGCTTGCTTTGGAGGAGTGGCATCACTGGTTAGAAGGCTCGGGGGTGCCTTTTATCATCTGGACCGGTCATAAAAATTTTGAATATATTAGATCTGCTAAAAGATTGAACTCCAGGCAGGCTCGGTGGGCATTATTTTTCGGACGGTTTAATTTTACCATCTCGTACAGACCAGGTTCCAAAAACATCAAACCTGATGCGTTATCACGTCTTTTCGATCCTTCGGATCGCAAGTCATCTCCTGATCCTGTACTTCCTCAGAACATCGTCGTAGCAAACATATCTTGGGAGATCGAGTCTAGGGTCCGTGCAGCCCTGGATTGGGTAACGCCCCCGATCGGATGTCCACCGAGTTGTTTGTTCGTGCCAGAGGGATTACGGTCCGACGTTGTCTGGTGGGGTCATTCCTCCAAGGTAGCTTGTCACCCAGGGGTGAGTCATACATTATTTGTTATCAAACAATGATTTTGGTGGCCAGCTGTGGCTCGCGATGTGCATGATTTTGTTTTGGCTTGCTCTGTCTGTGCGTTTTCCAAGTCTTCCAATCGCCCACCTGCTGGACTCCTCCAACTGCTGTCAGTGCCTTCGAGGCCCTGGTCACACATTTTGCTAGATTTTGTTATGGGTCTTCCATCCTCTAACGGTAACACGGTTGTTTTGATCGAGGTGGACCGGTTCTCGAAGGCTGCTCATTTTATCTCTCTGCCCAAATTACCATCAGCCAGAGAGACAGCGGTTGCTGTCATTGATCATGTCTTTCGCATTCATGGCCTCCCGACGGATGTGGTCTCTGACGGGGGCCTCAGTTTGTCTCTAAATTTTGGAGAGAATTCTGCCGTTTATTGGGGGCCACTGTTAGTCTTTCTTTTGGTTTTCATCCCCAGAGTAACGGTCAGACCGAGAGAGCCAACCAGGATCTTGAGCGCACATTGCGATCTTTGGTCTCGCAGAATCCATCCTCTTGGAGCCAACAACTTTCGTGGGTGGAGTACGCACATAATACCTTACCAGTGTCTGCCACGGGCCTTTCTCCATTTCAGTGTAGTCTAGGTTACCAGCCACCAGTTTTTCCTAGTCTGGAATCCGAAGTTGCGGTTCCCTCCGTTCACGCCTTTGTCCAGAGGTGCCGCCGCACTTGGAATAGGGCCAGAAAGACCCTCCTCCAAGTGGGGAGGCGCACCAAGGCTAAAGCCGATCGCCACCGGTCTAAGCCTCCCGTTTACGTTGTCGGTCAAAAAGTATGGCTTTCTACTAAAAACATTCCGCTCCGCACCGTCTGTTATAAGTTACCTCCTAAATTTATCGACCCTTTTATTGTCACTAAAATCATTAATCCTGTGGCAATCCGCCTCAGATTACCTCCAGCATACAGGAGAATTCATCCCGTGTTCCATGTATCCAAAGTAAAGCCCGTTTTTCATACGGCAATTAATCCGCACACACCAGTAACCCCCCCTCCCCGCCGCGTCTAGTAGATGGGGAGACTGCTTATTCGGTTAAGCGCATTCTGGACTCTAGACGGAGGGGACGAGGATTTCAGTACTTTCTGGACTGGGAAGGTTACGGTCCGGTGGAGAGAAGTTGGGTTCCGGCCGGGGACATATTGGACCACTCTCTTTTCGATGATTACAATCGCCAGGTAGGCTCGTCTGGGGACGCCAGGAGGCGTCCGTAGGGAAGAGGGTAATGTCTCGGTTGTGGATCTATCTGCTCTTTATTTGAAGTGTCTGCGTTGTGTGACAGTTCATTATTATGGTATGTGTTTCTAAGTATGTATGCTTCTCTCTCTGTGTTTGTGTGGAACTCGCCTGCCTGTCAGTGAGTGTTTGTTTTCGTGTCACCAGCTGAGCGGTCACATGATCATTGTTACCGGAACTATTGCGTGTCACCGCTCGGCTGTTAATCAGCGCGCTACAAGTGTAGCGCATTATTGTGCTTATAAATATTCAGCGTTCCTGTCTCACTTTGTCAGTTCTTGTCAGGATCCTCTCGCTGATTCTCGCTGGTGGTGAGTGGCTCGGTTGCTTCCTCGTTGCACTCTCTGATGCTTCCGGTTCCTTCGATGATGACTGTTTGATTCACTCTGTTGACGAGTGTCATGAACTTTCTATCGGCGCTGCCGACCCAGATCGCTACTGTTTATTCCTGCTAATAGACTGTGTACTTCCAGCCACTCACCATTTTCTCTGTCTATTTTTCTGTGATCTTCATTAAAACACTTTCACTTGCAATTGGGTTCCACGTCCTGATTATTGAGCGTCACAGTCACAGGTTTATGTCATGTCAGCAACTGTTTTGAAACCAAAGTTCTCTCTCCATAGATGCAACTTATGCAAAAGGACTAAGTGTTTACATATATTTTCAGGATAGGATAATAACTTGATAATATGTTACTCACTCTAGCTACCGACACATTTAGCTTCATACAAGTATTTAACATGTATAATCAGTGCTTTACATATTCAGTTATTCTACACAATCATTCTTCAGCATAGCCTTCTCCTAGTGTTGCTCCTGTGCAGAAATACTCATCTTACACAGACACATCACTGTATTTTTAACACACGCTGGCATGTTTGCTGCAAACACTCCATGGTTTCAGGCCTCCTTCATATGTGGAAATAAATCAGATATAGATTGGATATGTGACAATGCGACTGTCATGTAAACAGGCAGATTGAGTTTATTGAGGCATTCCGTTCCTTACATCATTAAACTTGCGACAATGTGCTGCTTCTCCGCGGTTTAATGACATAGAAGGAAGCGGTAAACAACATCAGAGGAAACACAGAGGAGGAAAGTGGTCTGTCGCCACATTTTGCTCCCACCAGACCTGGGATCTCTCTCGTACCCACAAATTCCTCTGAAGGGTGGAGGAAAAAGCATTTAAAGCATTTAATCATTAAAGCATTTAAACCCTAAGAGCAAGCTGCAATGATGGCCCTTTCCCACCTCTGCCTCAAAATCATTTTAACGTGTTGTAACTTTTGCTTTTGCTACACATAGAACAACTTTATTCTCTCCAACACCAGTACGCACACAGGCAAAGGCTACATCTTCCAACCACACACACACGTTTGTTTTTGTGAAAAATGGGGACATTACATAGGTTTCCATTCATTTTATACTTTCCAAACCGTATATTGTATTGCCCTTACCCCACCCCACCTCTAAACCCAACCATCACAGGAGACTGTGTGCAGCTTTACTCTCTGATTAAACTCATTCTGTAGGATTTGTAAGCATTTTGAGAAATGAAGATGTCACTAATGTCCTCATATTTCACATTCCAGTTTAGGGCGGCTTAGAAGGGACACCTTAACAATGTCTCTCGCTCTGCCATCTAGTCTGCTCATTATGAGATCACAAACTTCTGATTGTGTTTTACACTCAATTCTGGTTAAATAGCAACTCATCATATCCTCCCACTCATGGATGGTAAACGAATCCCTTTTATAGCCCCTGAAGAATGGTGGAGGTGCAGTGTCTTTCTGAACTATCGCTTTCAGAGTGGAAGCATCAATACACTGAATGGGTTGTTCTGACTCAAGACGATTAGGCTGCGCTGGGCTGCTGCACAAGATTAAGTCTGGATGAAATACTTCCTATTTTCCTTCCTATTCTTACACCTATTTTCTGAGCCAGATATAAAAGCTTTAGCTATAGTTCTACACTAGTATGGGTAACTGCAGCCTGGAGAAATGGGCGTGGCACAAGGTAGGGGCGTGGCAAAAGGCTTTTTATTGGTCAGGTTTTTTTTTCGGTCAAATGTTTTGGCCAATCAGCAATCACCAAACGCTTGCACAATAGCGTGGGTAAAGACGTGATGTTGACTGCTGTAAACAGACGTGTATTAAGATTTACGATTTAAACAGGTTGGTAATATGTTTAGGTGTCTGTTTTGTGTGAATATTTTGAGAGCCTTACACATGATACACACTCATCTGCAAAGTCACAAACCTCGCATAGTTAATCACGAACGTAAGTACTAGTTATTTTGCGCTATGCATTTTAATATAATTTGTTTGGGTCATATGTGATGACGTGAACAGCAATCTCTCATAGAAATCTGACACATGCCAATGTGTACGTGCAAATTAGCCTTATATATAACATTCATGTTTATTTTACATCTAACACTTGTCATTTATGAATATGCATTTAGAAATATAACAAATATGTTTACTTAGAGAAAAAAAGTCCACTAAAATCATAGTATAAAATATAGGCTAGCTAGGAACATGCATGTACATATTTATAATTCCAATGGTTGAAAACATAAGTGGACTTTTTTGCAACATTTCACAATATTTGTTGCATATATAATTTTATGCAAGTAAAATTCAAATATGAATTTGTATGTCAAGTAATTTCATATTTTACATCTATGCATAAGGGATGTTACTTTTTTGTTACATTTGAAACTTCTTATTTTAAACATGCTTTTATTTAAATGATTTTAATACATGACTTTTTTTATGATGATTCTTGCAGATTTATAATTTATATTTTATATTTGTTTACATGTTTATATACATTTTATAACATTACCCAGGACATTCCAATGTAGTGTTTCTCCAATAACTGTAAAGTCTTTGCTCATGGTAAGTTTTACAATGTACAATGACAACTGCATAATTTTAGAACTAAACATCTTTTACTTTTAGCCTTGTACATTGCTCCTGAGGTTGGGTTTGACTATTCTGAGGTGAGTCTTTGCTTAACACTTTGTTAGCCAGTATAAAAGAAGAATTTTTTTATCTTTTTAGTAATTGTCTTTTTATTTAAAACAGGCTATATGACTTGCATAAGGAGATTGTGGTGTGGGTTCTGGCTTGAAGACTCAGGGTAAATAAAAAATCTTTTCATACAATTAAAGTGATGTCAGTTAGCACTTTGCAATTAATTTTTGTCTTCCCTCAAGTTCTCCTTAAGAACGAAAAAGACCCAGAAATGTATAGAGCTTATCTTGGGCATCTGTACTCTCAGTTCAATGCAAATATAGCAAGTTAACAAGTTGGTTATTTATATATATATATATATATATATATATATATATATATATATATATATATATATATATATATATATATATATATATACACACACACACACTGGCCACTTTATTAAGTACACCTTACTACAGAGGTGTCAAGGTCATTTCTTGCAGGACCGCAGCTCTGCACAGTTTTGCTCCAACCCTAATCTAACACATCTGATCCAAATAATCAAGGTGATCAAGACTTTTTTGAATGCCTCAATTATTTAGATTAGATTTGTTTGATTACAGTTGGAGCAAAACTGTGCAGAGCTGCGGTACTCCAAGTATTGACTTTGACACCTAGGCCTTACTAGAACGGAGTTGGACCCCATTTGCCTTCAGAACTGCCATAATTCTTCGTGGCATAGATTCAACAAGGTACTGGAAAATTTCTTAGAGATTTTGGTCTATATATACATGATAGCATTACGCAAGTTTCTGCAGAATCTCCTGTTCCACCACATCCCAAAGGTGCTCTATTGGATTGAGATCTGACTATATCATATCTGATCAAATCACCCCAATTTATCCTCCTTACATGGGCTGCCTGTTAAGTTTCGTATTGAATTTAAAATATTACTTCTCACCTATAAAGCTCTAAATAATCTAGCTCCTGTTTATCTAACCAACCTTCTGTCTCGCTACAATCCAGCTCGCTATTTAAGATCTCAAAACTCCGGGCTTCTGGTAGTACCTAGAATAGAAAAGTCGAGTAAAGGAGGTAGAGCCTTCTCCTTTATGGCTCCTAAACTCTGGAATAGCCTTCCTGATAATGTCCGAGGCTCTGACACACTCTCTCAGTTCAAAACTAGATTAAAGACCTATCTGTTTAGTAAAGCATACACTCAATGCATCACTTAGCGGGTTTCCACACAAGTTTCTACATCTTGTTTATATACACTATGATCAGCAGCTACGCTAATTATTCTCTTCTCCATTTCCACCTGGGGATACTCATCCCGAGGTCCTCAGATTATGCAGAGTCCCTGATTGGACCCAAGACCAGCGACGAGATGATCCCAAGGTGTCCATATACAGGACCTGGCCGTATCCTGAGCTGCTGCTGCGCTGTTGGTCATAGGGGAGTGGAGAGTACGAGACTGATTCCAGTGACGCTCCAGGGACAGACGAGTCTTCGCTGAGGCCAGCTTCCAGCCCACTGCTGAGACTGCAGCTTTGCACAAGACTTTTGGCCAGCGGAGAAATTAAAATGGTCATGCCGAACTGAGTCTGGTTCTCTCAAGGTTTTCTTTCTTCACCCTCCTATCTGTAAAGTTTTTTCCCCTCTCCGCTGTCATCACTGGCTTGCATGGTTCAGGATCTGAAAAGCTACTCATCAATGAATTTGCTCTTCAGTGTTTGAACTCTCAGTAATGATTTCAAACCACACTGAACTTAGCTAAACTGAACTGAACTTAAACACTAAAAACTGAACTACCCTGATCCAGTTACCATGACCATTTATGTGAAGCTGCTTTGACACAATCTACATTGTAAAAGCGCTGTACAAATAAAGCTGATTTGAATATATATATATATATATATATATATATATATATATATATATATATATATATATATATATATATATATAACTGTATGTGACCATTATGATATTTAAAATGTCTCAAACACTGCTTTTCAATTTACAACTACCAATGTAGCAGAAATCACTTTTTAAACTAAATTTTCCACTAGATGGCAGCACAATACCATTTATTGTGGATTGCTGCAATTGTAGGCTTGTTTTTTGTTCTTAGAGTTTAAAGAAAATGAAATTGCTGTGCAATCAAATTTACTACTTATTTAATCAAACTTACAACCTAATTAATATACACATTATACTTTCCCAGTTATGGAATTACATTCCATCATAGTTGTGCTTTAGTGTCATCCTAAATGATGGGACTTAAATAGCACAAGTGTCATAAAGGCTCTTAAATGCTTAAAACCTGACAATCAGCTTGTGTTTGTAATTATCAAATATATGTGTATGTGTATATACATACACATTTCATTTTATATTTAAAAAATATGTATACATGCATTTTCCTTCAGCTATGGGTCCAAGAGGAGGTCTTAGTGATGTATGTTTAAATTTATTTTATTTTTTCAATTTATTTTATAGTTTTTTTTTTTTTTTCATTTTTACATTCGTCATTTATTATTTTGTGTGTGTGTGTGTGTGTGTGTGTGTGTGTGTGTGTGTTTCGTCTTTAATTCAGCTACCATCAAACCTGTTCTGAAAGGTTCTTTTAGATGTTTATGATGAAGGGGATGGAGCATTCCTCACACTGTTACTTGGTCAAATATATAGTAGAGTTCAAGCTCTCCAGATGTGAATCCTGTGGTTGGCTCTACAAAAACACCATTGGATACTGTGGCAATGGGAGGAAAAGGGATGTACAGAGCATTCAGACAAGAGTTTAATGGCTTCTGCTCTATGCACTGCTACTACACGATGAATGGATGGATTTGTACTTAATGGATTGTCGTGAACTGACGGATGTATGAATTTTTAGTCAGTGGAAGGCATGTTTTTTAAGAGATTGTTTTATTTGTTTTTTGATAATTAAACTGAAATGTTTAATGAACTTGTGTCTGTGTTCTAATTAAACTGATTAATATCACTTAACATAAGTTTATTAATGAGTTAACTTTGTTATAAATCTGTGATATTTGAACAATATATATTTACCCGACATAAAATGTATTTTTTTTTTATCTTTTTAATTTAAATTATTTTAGGCAATAATTTCAGTGCCACAGTTGGGAAACAACTAAGTCACAATTTAAAATAGTATTAAATAAAATGCTTTTTTAAGTAGTGCATTTATAATAGCCAGTAAAAAGAACCAAAACATATCATTTGACTAATGATATTTAAGCATTTGTATCCTTAAGAATGCTAATTTACCAATTATTTTAATGAAACTTGTGATTACATTTAATTCATTCTTTATTCTTAACACCAGCAGCATAAAGTAGAATGATCCACCCTTAAGCTAAACAAGCAGCTTAAGTAATATGTTATTCTAATTGGCCAACGCATTTGACCGGAAATAAAACCTTTGAACAATGAAAAACCTTTTGCCACGCCCCTACCGGAAAAAAACTTTCGACCAATGAAAAACCTTTTGCCACTGTTTCGGTCAGTGTCTTTTTGTGTTCTTCTTTTTTTTATTAACCCTCCTTTGTTTTTCTTGGTTTTTGATACGAGTTCCAGCTCTCCGTTGGTGGACGCACCTTTTTCCCATGTCGGAATTAATTGGAGAGGGGATAAAGATGCCAACGAGGAGGCGAAAGGGAGACACAACTTTAGTGGACCAGCTAGCATTTGATTTTGTGATTTTTTTCTTGTCTTTTTTTTTTGTTTCTTTCTGGGGATTTATTATTTCATTCATTTGTTGTGGGGTAAGCATTTGTTATTGTTATTATTGGGTTTTCTGGTAAAATAAATTCATTTAAAAACGATTATTATGTTTACTAAGTTTCTCTTTTTATGTTGCTTTCTCTCTGTTTAAAACAAGCTATTATTTTTGAGAGAGGTTGTAACACCATGCCCCTACCTTTTACCACGCCCATTTCTCCAGGCTGCAGTTACCCCCTACTCGTTCTACCAGGAAGACTTAGATGTCACGTCATTCATAATAATGATCTCGTCAGCCTATAACAACCGAGCAAGCTATGTATATAAGCTCATCTAAACAATCTGTTTCGCTGTATTCAGGTGATGTTGCAAAAGTTTCGGTCACGGTACGAAAGTTTGGACTGCCAACATTGTTTATATCTCACAAGTTTGTTCATTTCTCTGTCCGTGTTCACGTAACAGCTCAAAGTTGAAGGTTAAACAGCTTAGTCATATCACTACATTTTTGCTATTGATTGATTTCGCCATTACACTTTCATTACTCGCCAATCGTACGTTTAAATGCCCTTGCATACGGTTAACGTTACTAGCTTTTAGCACTTCTAACGTTAGCTCCTACTCAAAAAAAAAAATGTACTTTTTGTAATTATGAATTTAACAATGCTGAAATCGAACAGTATTAAAATGCAAACTTCTACGTTGCCTTTTAAACAACCTAGAGCTGGTTACAAGAATGATCATGGGATTTCACCAAAAACAGCCCGATTATATACTGTCAATCTTGTTCATTGGGATTTCACGCCATCTTCATCAGCCATTCCATCTCGATGATCTTATACTCTGTGTTTATTACCTTAAATCATTACGTGTATACATAGTCTGCATGAGGTAAGTCTAACTCTTGTTTTATTAACGTTATATGAAGTTACTGAATCATGATATGCAAGTTAATGTCTGAAAGAGCACATATCTAACTTTATGGCCTTTAATCATTTCGTTATAAATGTTTTCTAGCTGGAATCCACATTATATAGTTATTATATATGTAGCGCCACCTAGGTGTATTAAGTTTAAGATAGCGCTCCAGGTTCAATACACTAAACGCCTACAAATATGTTGAAGTAGGCCCCTCTGATATATTTCAATGACGTAATGTAAATAAGTCAGATGAGAATACAAATATTTGCTGTGTTTTAATAAATTACTAGAAATAAACTCTTTGAATAATAAAACTCTTAGATAAATCAGAAAATATAAATAATTTAATTAGAATAAAAATGTAAATATTGGGAAAAACCCCAGATGTAAAACAAAATACAAAATATAGAATTTATGCACAGCTAAAAGACAGTAAAATGACCCAAAGTCAAACCCAGCAATTTACAGTACAATGAAGAATATTAATTAAACCAATATAGAAAAATACCACCTTTCTACACTCTAACAATTAAACTTATAAATCAACAAGTGACTAAGAGTGACTGAATATGTTTCTCTTTGAAAGTGGCTACAATTGTGTCACTAAATTACACACTGAATTAAACCTATATAAACTATTAGTATAAATCTATACTGTAAAACACGCAGCAGTATTTTATGCTCACTGCATCTCCATAAACAACTCAAAACTCTGTGGGCCCACACACTCACACATTCATACACCCCCCGTTGCAGGCCTGTATCGCTGCTAGTGTACGTTGTGGCCGGGAAAATGAAAATGGCCTCTTCACTCTCCTGAGCACAAATAAAATTAAACAAGATACCTCAGATGAAGATGACCTTGATCCAGATGACAGCAAACCAGATGCCAGCGATCCTGATGACAGCGATCCAGTTGACAGCGCTCCAGATGCCAGCGATCCAGTTGACAGCGATCCAGATGACAGCGATCCAGTTGACAGCGATCCAGATGACAGCAATCCAAATGACAGCGATCCAGATGACAGCAATATATGACAGTTCTCCAAACTGACAACACTTGTGAACAACGGGCCAACGAGCCGCGATCGATCGGCGAACTTCTGCCGCGGGTCTTTCAAATCCTCACTTTCACTTTTCCTCCCCAGCTGATGAGAGGCAAATCTCACGTAGTATTCAGGTTATTTGTGGTGCTATTTGCTCCTCTTTGACTCTTTCATCCTTGTTTCATACTAATCTAACAGTCTCTTTTTTCTCCTCCTTATTTTCAGTTTAACCGTCTCTCTCTCAGTTCAGCTTTAGTCCTCCGTAACTGTCAGTTGACAATCTAGGCATTTAAAAAATGCTCACTCACTCTGAACTGACTAATAACTGACACTGGAAACTTATATGATGAAAACACACCGCAAACTTAAAACAAACACAAAACAAACTCAAAGTAATCAAAAACATGTTGTTCACACGCAATATCTATTACTATCTCTTGTTTTTATTCTCCGTGAATGTTACGCAATCATAACAGCCGCGACGCGAGTCTCCCCTTCAGTTTCCAAAACTGCCGGCTGTGTCTCCTCTCTCCCTTCTCTCTTCCCAACAGCCAATCACATTTCACACTCCACACCAGAGGGCGGGACTACACGCATATAAACCAATCATGTAGGAACACCTACCAAACTTGTTAACCCCATGTATTTCAGTGAAGGTTGATCAAACTTGCTATCTTATCATATTCTCAGAGATAGACGCTCATATATTACACATCAACATTAGGATGTATATTCACAAATGAATGCAAAACACATTTTAGATTTAATTCTGTTCTAGAACCAATATGAATAAATAAATAAATAAATAAATAGATAGACAATAAATAAATAAATAACCTTAAGATTACTTTAAAACTTAACTTGTAGAACTTCATTCTACTGGGTTACATGCTCCCCCTTCTAAACATCTCATGTCCTCATGAGATTACCTCATTAAACTTCAATAGTGATCTCAGGCTCAGCACAATTGCTTACTTGAACACAATGAGTACATCGTGCCATAGGGTGGCACCACACTGTATTACAAAACTTTGGTGAACTATCCCCACCTTGTACTTTTACAACCATTCCTCTGTGAACTAAGGTTAAAGACTTGTTAGTGGGTCTCCCCAGACAATCATAGCTCAATCGGTCTATAGGTCTTGTGTTTCTCTTAGGTCGCACATGAACATGCTCTACTACCTCTCTAGTAGTATTGGCTGTTCCAGGATCTCCCCCTTCTAGAGCAGGATCTTCAAGCTCCTCAGGAGTCTGCTCCAATACTGCTTCGTGGCCCTGGTCAGTGACTGATGTGTCATCCATCTCTGCAGCCGGTGTTTCCAATTCATCCTTATTGTAAACTGCTCCCTCATTTATTGAAGATTCCTCCTGTGTTACATACTTTTGAGTTTCATCGACCCTATTCGGGTAGTAATACCACAAGTCATCCTTTTCACTGTCTGAGTCATTTCTTAATCCACTTCCTGTCATGTTCTGATTTATTTCCTTTAATCCTCTTCCATATTTTCTCCCCACAGATTTTGTCCTGATCTCTGTTGGAGCAGCTGTATTTTGAATTTTTCCTGAATCAGACAATCTCACATCATCCCCAACAGGTAAGAGATGGTCTCTGTGAAGAGTCCTCACACTTCCCATTCCAGATTCAGGTTTTAAACGATATACAGGTAAGTTATTCAGCTTTTCAACTATCAGGTAAGGAACAGAATTCCACTTGTCACCAAGTTTGTTCTTTCCAGTCATACCCAGATTTCTTGTCAGCACACGATCTCCTACAGCCAGTGTCTGATGTTTTATGTGCTTGTCATACAATCGTTTGTTTCTCTTTTGACTTTTCTGTGCAGTTTCAGTTGCCAACTGATATGCTTGTTGTAACTCTGACTTCATTCTTTCTACATATTGTCGATGGCTACCAGCTCCTTTTCCATCAGGTGAAGTTCCAAAACACACATCCACTGGCAGACGAGCCTCTCTTCCAAATAGAAGATAGTACGGGGAATATCCAGTTGCATCATTCTTAGTACAGTTGTAAGCGTGCACTAATCGGTTGATGTGCTGACTCCATCTGTGTTTCTCCGTAGGATTCAGAGTACCGAGCATGGACAGCAGTGTTCGGTTGAATCTTTCTGGCTGAGGATCTCCTTGTGGATGATAGGGTGACGTTCTGGATTTTCTTATACCAAGCATGTTAAGCATTTCTTTTATGAGACCACTCTCAAAGTCTCTTCCCTGATCTGAGTGGATTCGGGTGGGTAAGCCATAGTGAACAAAAAATTTGTCGCACAGTACTTTGGCCACAGTTAGTGCTTTCTGATCTTTGGTTACAAATGCTTGTGCGTAGCGAGTGAAGTGGTCGGTTACAACCAGAACATTGCTTAGACCTCTGGAGTCAGGCTCAATAGATAAAAAGTCAATACATACTAAGTCAAATGGCCCATTGCTGGTGAGGTGGTACAGTGGGGCAGCCTTCTTAGGTACTGTTTTTCTTGTTACACATCGCCCACAATTCTTAACATACTGCTCCACATAGCTAGACATTCGGGGCCAATAGAATCGATCTCTCAGTAGTTCAGTTGTTCTCTCTACCCCCAAATGACCAGAGTCATCATGCAAGGAGCGCAGTACATGGGACCAATACCTTGAGGGTAAGACAAGCTGTATATTTTCCTTTCTGCAGGAACTGTTGGTGACTCTGTACAGAAGTTTATTCTCAATTTTCAACTTGGGTCCCTGCCGCCGTAACAGAGCAATTGAATCATCTGAACTCCTAGTATCAGTAAGTATTTGTCCAGACTCCAATTCTCGCTTCACTATACCAATTACAGAATCTTCATCTTGAGCCTTACTTAACTCCTCATGGCTCAACTGTTCCATAGGACTGAAACTCAATGAAGTGGGACAAGCAAATGCTTCTGGGATACTGTGAGGAGAGACACATAGATGATCCACTAGCCTGGAGGATGACTCATCACTTTCATTAATTCTTGCCAGCTGGCAAATAGCTTTTACTCCTGACTTTGAAATTTCCTTCCATTCTGTTGAGATAGCTGATTCAAAGGGGTAGCGTGACAATACATCAGCATCCGTGTTGTGACTCCCAGGCTTGTATTGTAAGCTAAAGTTGTATGTGGCTAAAGCAGCTAACCATCGGTGACCTGTTGCACTCAACTTGGCGCTGGACAGCACATAGGTAAGTGGATTGTTGTCTGTTTTCACCACAAACTGAGCACCATAAAGATAATCATGGAACTTGTCCACAACTGCCCATTTAAGCGCCAAGAACTCAAGCTGATGAATGGGGTAACGCTGCTCAGATGCACTCAGCTTTCGGCTTGCATAGGCTACTGGCCTAAGTCCACCAGGATGCTCCTGATTCAAAACAGCTCCCAGACCATTAAGGCTAGCATCCACATGAAGAACATAGGATTTGTTAGGGTCGGCGAAAGCAAGTACTGGGGCATGTGTGAGACAATAAATGATCTTGTGAAATGCTGCTGTACAGTTATCATCCCAACGCTCCCCAAAAGGCTCAGACGTTTTGTGATATTTTCTGACATCTGCGGTCTTTTTGTTTTGGCCAGATGTTGGTGGGTACCCTTTAGTGAGTTCTGTTAATGGCCTTACAATGGCTGAGTAGTCTTTTATGAATCGTCGGTAAAATCCACAGAAACCAAGAAAGGATCTCAGTGATTTCAGATCAGTGGGGATTTTCCAGCGGGTTACCGCCTCAACTTTAGCTGGGTCTGGTGATACTCCAGCAGCTGACACAATGTGCCCCACATAACGTACTTGGGACTGACAAAACTGGCATTTATCAATTGAAACTTTGAGGCCACACTCTCTGAGTCGATCTAAAACTTTTAATAGTCTCTCTTCATGTTCTTCAAGAGTGCGCCCAAACACAATGATATCATCCAGATAGACTATTACTTGAAGGAGATGCATGTCACCAACAGCTTTTTCCATTAGCCGTTGAAATGTGGCTGGAGCTCCAGTAATCCCTTGAGGCATACGTTCAAACTGGAAAAATCCTAAAGGACAGATAAATGCTGTCTTTTCTTTGTCCTCCTCAGCCATAGCTATTTGATAATATCCACTGCGAAGATCTAGCACAGAAAACCACTTACTGCCAGCCAAAGAGTCCAGAGCATCATCAATCCTGGGAGTAGTGTACTGATCGGGGATGGTGCGAGCATTTAGAGTTCTGTAGTCAATGCACATCCTAACTGCTCCACTCTTTTTCCTTGCAATTACAATGGGCGATGCATACTGGCTTCTTGATTCTGTAATTATTCCAGCCTCTAAAAGTTCTTTGATATGGCGTCGCACATCCTCGATGTCTGCAGGAGCGATGCGTCTGGAGCGCTCTCTGAAAGGTTTGGTGTCTGTCAGTCTAATGTTATGTTCAACTCCTTGGGCTAATCCCACATCCCACTCATTGGTAGAAAAGACATCACTTCTGACTGCCAACTTCTGACGGAGTCGCATTTCCCATAACTCAGGAATAGATGACTCTTCAAATTTAAACAGGCTTGGGTCAATTACTTGAGAGCTTTTTTCCCCAGAACCAACAGTAAGTGTGTCAGTAAGGTACACATTGGCCATTATTGTACCCGATGGAATTGAAATGTCCTTTGAGGTTTCGTTATGGACTAACACTTGCACACTGTTATCTTGAATGGTGGAAAAGGGAAGCACAAATGGAGTTATGAATGTACCAGCTGGAAGATTGTCCTCTTCAGGTGAGTCTACCACAAAAATTTATTTTCTCAAGGGTTTTTCAGTCTCTATTTTACAGACAGCCAGTACTTCTCCTCTAGATGGAACTACACACTTTTCAGGTCCCATCCACCGTACTTTCCCCTCAGGCTGGTCGATTAAGGTATTTTTACATGTCTGCTGATTGAGATGGATTTCAGGAAGGTTAGTATGAATTCTTAAAGCTTGTGCAGTGCTGGATGATTTTACATCATGACTGAGAGTAGCAAGGCGCTGGAAGAAACTGGCGTTTGTTCCAATAATGACTGGTAACTGGGAGGGCCCTTGAGGTTCAGGACATACGAGAGCCAAGATGGACAGCGGCTCCTTTACTCCACTGACTGAGAACGGGAAAGTGACATCCACTACTATATATCCCTTATAAGGATAACTGGACGAACTGAGGCCCCATATGGATAATCCAGTCAAGGGGTGAATCGGTACATAATTTAAATTCTTAGAGTACCAACTCTCAAACACTATTGTCACTTGTGATCCACTGTCTAACAGGGCTTGACATAAATGTCCATTAATTGTCACTTCTACTGTTGATGCTGGTCCAACTAGGCCTTTTGGAATACTGCTGGCTTTGCTTATGTCTGTCTGACTCTTTTTAGAGAAACCAACTTGGTTCTGGGTTTTTCTGCTTTCATTAGCCTCGGACTTAAAACTCTTAGCTTGCCGCAAAGAACGAATTAGCTTCTGGATTACTTGGTCTGAATTTTGTGGGGCTTGACATTTTGTCGCAATATGACCGTCTTGTCCACATTTGTAACAGAAATAATCATCTTTTGTTCTGGTTGACTTTCGGCTAAATGATGATGAAGTGGACTGTGATGGTTTTGGCCGTTGTTCTGTAACCTCTAGTGAGCCCTGAGAAGGACTGACACTCATAACTGCCAACTGTTGTTGTAAGTACTGAACTTGTTTCTTTAACTCTTGAACTTCTACATCTTCTGTTTTTTCCATCTGGTTAGGTTTCTCTCTGGATTTAACTACCAAAGAAGAAGTAGAAACAGTTTTGGGCATGACTCCACATAAGTGTGCACGCAGCTCTTGAATCTCTCCTTTGAGTTCTTGAATGACAGATGTGCTTGTGGTTTCATCACAATACTGTATGGATTTGGCTTTAGCTGACATTCTGTGGCGAGAAGCTTCACTCTCTTCTGCCTCACGTATTTCCTTCAGCAGACTCAGGAAAGAAGGTGGGCATGCTGTACGTTCTCGAAGCCTCAACTGTAGCAACATGAGATCAGAACTCACTGCCCCTCGAATGAGTTGTTCTACTCGCACTTTATCGGCCATTCTGAAAGACAGGCTATTTCTTTCCACTACTTTTTTTAGAGCTTTGTCAATTCTCCTCAGAAACTCTGATAATGCCTCCCCTGCATTTTGACGCATAAGTCGAAACTTAAAATACAGATCTTCACCAGACTCTGAAGATCCAAAGGAACTCTCTAATGCTTCCACATACTCTAAAGCATCTGCTTCTGGATTTGAGAAACGAACAGCTCTCACTATTTCCATTGCTGGTCCTTTAAGGCTTTCCATGATTCTGCGTCGTTTTTCTTTTTCAGTACAGTCACACTCAGTTATCATGAGCCTTGCTTGATCTATCCAGTTATTCATGTTTTCCTCTCCAATTGGGGTTGGAACAATGGCTGAAAATGTCCGAAGTCGTCGATATGCATTTCCATCACTTGTTGGCTTTATGGTCTTTTCCAGTACTTCACCCATTGCACGTATAATTGATTCAGGAGAACTATCACCAGCACTGTGGGGTGTAATTAAAGCTTTTACGTCACTGAAAGTTTTCCCTTCCTCCATCAGGAACTTTGTCAGCTTTTCAGAGAATCCTTCAGCATCTGTATTAGAGGCACTTTCACTTGGTTGAATCACGATAACTGACCAGGGCTCACTCTTTTCCCCCCTTGTCACTTCAGGAGGAATACGGGTGGAGTCAGTGGCTTGTCGGCACTCACATAGAACCATCATAGACTGGGCAGTAGGTCCTTCTCTTGTGTCCCTCACTCGAACCCTTCCCAGAGCTTTGACAGTTTCCATTACATCTTCAATCTCTGCCACTTCTGTGTAAACAGGTACATTTAACAGGATTAAAGCATGAGTAGAATCAATACTGGCTGCTTCACACCATTTTGTTAACTCTGCTTGAAGACTGGGGTCCTTTCTCAAAGCCATAGCGACAGTTTATGAACTTTTGTATAGAAGACAGTAGGTGCTTGGATTCAGATAATTTAACTTGTCTCTTCTTTCTTTATGAACTTATCATTGATGTATCAGAGGGAGATCCCGGACGAGCCCCCACTTTATGTAGCGCCACCTAGGTGTATTAAGTTTAAGATAGCGCTCCAGGTTCAATACACTAAACGCCTACAAATATGTTGAAGTAGGCCCCTCTGATATATTTCAATGACGTAATGTAAATAAGTCAGATGAGAATACAAATATTTGCTGTGTTTTAATAAATTACTAGAAATAAACTCTTTGAATAATAAAACTCTTAGATAAATCAGAAAATATAAATAATTTAATTAGAATAAAAATGTAAATATTGGGAAAAACCCCAGATGTAAAACAAAATACAAAATATAGAATTTATGCACAGCTAAAAGACAGTAAAATGACCCAAAGTCAAACCCAGCAATTTACAGTACAATGAAGAATATTAATTAAACCAATATAGAAAAATACCACCTTTCTACACTCTAACAATTAAACTTTTAAATCAACAAGTGACTAAGAGTGACTGAATATGTTTCTCTTTGAAAGTGGCTACAATTGTGTCACAAAATTACACACTGAATTAAACCTATATAAACTATTAGTATAAATCTATACTGTAAAACACGCAGCAGTATTTTATGCTCACTGCATCTCCATAAACAACTCAAAACTCTGTGGGCCCACACACTCACACATTCATACACCCCCCGTTGCAGGACTGTATTGCTGCTAGTGTACGTTGTGGCCGGGAAAATGAAAATGGCCTCTTCACTCTCCTGAGCACAAATAAAATTAAACAAGATACCTCAGATGAAGATGACCTTGATCCAGATGACAGCAAACCAGATGCCAGCGATTCTGATGACAGCGATCCAGTTGACAGCGCTCCAGATGCCAGCGATCCAGTTGACAGCGATCCAGATGACAGCGATCCAGTTGACAGCGATCCAGATGACAGCAATCCAAATGACAGCGATCCAGATGACAGCAATATATGACAGTTCTCCAAACTGACAACACTTGTGAACAACGGGCCAACGAGCCGTGATCGATCGGCGAACTTCTGCCGCGGGTCTTTCAAATCCTCACTTTCACTTTTCCTCCCCAGCTGATGAGAGGCAAATCTCACGTAGTATTCAGGTTATTTGTGGTGCTATTTGCTCCTCTTTGACTCTTTCATCCTTGTTTCATACTAATCTAACAGTCTCTTTTTTCTCCTCCTTATTTTCAGTTTAACCGTCTCTCTCTCAGTTCAGCTTTAGTCCTCCGTAACTGTCAGTTGACAATCTAGGCATTTAAAAAATGCTCACTCACTCTGAACTGACTAATAACTGACACTGGAAACTTATATGATGAAAACACACCGCGAACTTAAAACAAACACAAAACAAACTCAAAGTAATCAAAAACATGTTGTTCACACGCAATATCTATTACTATCTCTTGTTTTTATTCTCCGTGAATGTTACGCAATCATAACAGCCGCGATGCGAGTCTCCCCTTCAGTTTCCAAAACTGCCGGCTGTGTCTCCTCTCTCCCTTCTCTCTTCCCAACAGCCAATCACATTTCACACTCCACACCAGAGGGCGGGACTACACGCATATAAACCAATCATGTAGGAACACCTACCAAACTTGTTAACCCCATGTATTTCAGTGAAGGTTGATCAAACTTGCTATCTTATCATATTCTCAGAGATAGACGCTCATATATTACACATCAACATTAGGATGTATATTCACAAATGAATGCAAAACACATTTTAGATTTAATTCTGTTCTAGAACCAATATGAATAAATAAATAAATAGATAGATAGACAATAAATAAATAAATAACCTTAAGATTACTTTAAAACTTAACTTGTAGAACTTCATTCTACTGGGTTACATATATACAAGTCTTTTGCTATACCATAAAGCTAGAGCTTTTCATCATAACCGATCATTACTATGGTGAGAAAGTAAAAAAATTCATTTTGAAAACGTAATGCATTTTTTTCTTCTGCTGTTTGGAACAACTAACACTCATTTGGGGGATGGTGGGTCTCTAGCAGGGGGGTCTTTGGAAAGACCGCTGGCAAATGTAATGGATGAGCTCACCGGGGGCATTGATTAGACCCAAGGGAGAGCTCACCAAGCCATGCCCGGGTAGAGACCACTCTCCCCGGCGTGTCCCGCGCCTGGAGGTGCTAGCGCGACCCTGGGTTTCGCTGACCTGCCGTGGAGGTTTCGGTAACGGCGAGAAAAAGGGCACTTAGTGCAATTTTTGATTTAGCGGTTGAAGGAACCAGAGCTCTAAGGGGGGGCCTGTTGCCCCAGGAGACGCGCTCGAACCCAGGCGAGCTAGGTGCGTGCTACTGCCCTGGTCTAGCCAAAGACCTGGTCCAGCCAAAGGCATCCAAAGCAGCCCCAGGAGACGCGCTCAAACCCGGGCGAGCCAGGCACGCGCAGTTTGGCCCCGCAGGGTCACCAGTGGCACGGCACAGTTCAACGCAAACGCATGGATGAGCTCACCGGGGGCGTTGATTAGACCCAAGGGAGAGCTTACCAAGCCATGCCCGGGTATAGACCACTCTCCACGGCGTGTTCCGCACCTGGAGGTGCTAGCGCGACCCTGGGTTTCGCTGACCTGGCGTTGAGGTTTCGGTAACGGCGAGAAAAAGGGCACTTAGTGCAATTTTTGATTTAGCGGTTGAAGGAACCAGGGCTCTAAGAGCAGGCCTGCTGCCCCCGAAGGCGCGAGCGAACACGGGCAAGGCCTCCCTGAGGCTAGAACTACGTGCTGCTAGTGCCCCATCCACGAGTCAAAGGCCGGTGGTGCCCCATTCACAAACCCAAAGACCGATTGGGGCAACAGCGGTACGTCTTGGCCAGCTGGGTCAAAAGCTGTCAAAATCCACAGCGGCGTCCGTCAAGGGTGTCCTTCATCTCCGCTCCTGTATGTGGCTTGCATAGAGCCACTGGCACAGATCTTGAGAAGGGACAAATGGATTTCGGGTTTTAAAGTACCGGGAACGGGTGGGTTAGATGTAACATGTCTTTTATATATGGATGACGTCACACTTTTAACTTCAGACCTGTCAACGGCCCGAAGAGCCATGGATTTGACCGACTGGTTCGGTCGGGCCTCGGGCGCAAAACTGAACAGAAACAAGT
Source organism: Danio rerio (assembly GCF_052040795.2). Taxonomy (NCBI): domain Eukaryota; kingdom Metazoa; phylum Chordata; class Actinopteri; order Cypriniformes; family Danionidae; genus Danio; species Danio rerio. Next base: position 17,054,938 of record NC_141022.1, read on the forward strand.
CCGAGGCCCAGCTCTTCGGGCCGTGGGACAACATCCAACCAGAGGGGCTTGACATGGTTTTTAGAAGGGATGATCATTTTAAATTTTTAGGGGTGAAATTTGATAAAGAGGGAGGAGGTCGGGAAAACTGGAATGATATTTTAGGGAAAGTTAGACAGCGTTTGGGTTTTTGGGTTTTAAGACAGTTGACCATAGAGGGTAAAATTTTAATTTATAAAGCGGTGATTTTACCCTTAATGCTTCTTGTCTGTTCTGTTTTTAGCCCACCAAGGCACTTCCTGCTGGAGTTGGAGAGGGCGGTGTTTTACTTCATATGAAGGTCCAAATGAGAAAGAATGAGAAGGGAGGTCGTAAAGAAAAAAACAGAGAATGGCGGAAAAGGCCTCCCGGACCCCTACCTGTTTTTAGCCAGCCGCTTCACCGCCCTCCATTTTAGATACGTTACGACCCCATCCAGAGAAAACAAAACAGCAGCAATGGCGAGATTCTGGATGGGGTCATACCTATGGTCTTTAAAGGTTTTAACTCCAGACTTGAAAACTCCAGTTGCTTTTAACCTCCCTAGAGAATATGATTTTATAAAGAAATTTTTTAAGGAAGTATGTTTTAGAGACTAACGATGTCACCATTTTAACTAACCACAAGGCTCTCATTTCTCTTGTGCAGGATCGAGAGACGGTGAGTCGGGTCCCGGGCCTCACATTATGTGAGGCCCAACAAGTGTGGAGGAACGCGGCACACCCAGCTCTCCAGAACGGACACAAGGACCTGTTGTGGATGGTGGCACATGAGATCCTCCCGGTCAGGGCGGTTATGCACTCCAGAGGCATGGCCAGAAACCCCGTCTGCCCACGGCCTGGGTGTGCAGGCCCAGAGACCGTGCGGCACCTGCTCTGGGAGTGCGGCGCTGCGCGGGACCTGTGGGCCAGGACCGGCCCCCTGTATCATCAGTACCTGCCGGCGGGGAGGGCCCAGATGGACTACCACATTGCCATCCATGGGGTGGGCCAGGGCGTGAAAGACATGACGAAACAGGATTTTACATCGCTCTGGCTCACCCTGACCGCCATTAAGGATGCCATCTGGGTCACAAGAAACCTGCTGGTGGGGAAGCAGGTCACGGTACCCCTTCAAGGGACAAAGAGAATGATAACAACCACGCTACAGGGGTACCGGACCTTGACAAAAGGCCAAGGGGGCCGGGGTCATACGGAGGAGGTCCCGGCCGCCACCGTACCTGGCCGCCCGTAGATGCACCCTCAGCACTCTGGCTACGGGAACAGCGGGCCAGCAGGCCAGAGGAGGGGGATCTCCGCTATGCCCCTGAAACACAGGGGCTGTGACCGTCCTGGAGAGTTGGTGTGAATGGACTTTTTTGGTATGACTCACCCTCGATCCTGGACAAAGAAATGATTTTATTTCTTTGGATTGCGTCTACTCTTTTACATCGTTTTTACTGGACCGGTTTTATCGCTTTTATCAACGCTGCGCCTGGACTCTCTCTTTTTTGACATAACACACGCACACACAAAAGACTTTTGCACAACATACACTTTTATTTTCTTCCAAAAAGCAAGATTTTTTAAGGGAAAAATTTATGTATATTGTCTGTGTTTTATTGTCTTTTAAAGTGTGCCAAAATGTTTTATCGTGCGTTTTTTTTGCTTTAGTTCTATTAAGTCCAGTGCTTAATTAAAATGGTGACTAGCCAACAAGTTTTAGGCCAGTTTTATTGTTTATGTTTTTATTTTTTATGCTTTATTTTTATTGAACAGCCTTGATTTTACTCCATTGTATGTTTTTGTTTTTAAAAACATGTCTTTTATACAAACATTATTGTATTTTAAGTTCGCACAAAACACCTACCCTTTTAATTTATCCTCTATTTTACTCCTATTTATTTACTCTGTAAGTTTTTAAGGGAAATAAGTGAACTATAAAAGAGCAAGATGTGTTTTTGAGATGAAAATTTTATGTAAAAAGCTGTCAATAAATTTTTTTCGAAAGAAAAAATCTGTTCTTATCAGTATTATATTTGATCTTGTCACGCAACTGGGACTGCGATCGCCTCTTGGAGGTTCACCCTGGTGGGCGCTTTTTGTAGTGCTTACCACGACCTGTGAGAGGTACATCGGCTGCGTTTATACAAAGTCTTTTAAGGTAAGGTCTCTTTTAATATTTATTCTGCTGGTTTTAAGTTTATTGGTGTTTTTAGAGAGCTGTCGGTACCTCCACCATGTCGGCCGCTCATGCCGGCATGCGGAGGCACCACAGCGTGCGTTTTAATTTCAAAGTTGTAAATGGAAAGCTACTGGAGTTGTTCAGATTGGAGGCCTGGCCGCCCGTAGATGCACCCTCACCACTCTGGCTACGGGAACAGCGGGCCAGCAGGCCAGAGGAGGGGGATCTCCGCTATGCCCTTGAAACACAGGGGCTGTGACCGTCCTGGAGAGTTGGTGTGAATCGACTTTTTTAGTATGACTCACCCTCGATCCTGTACAAAGAAATGATATTATTTTCTTATCGTTTTTATCGCTTTTCACACAGTTTTTATCGGACTGGTTTTTATCACTTTTTTTATCAACATCTACGCCGGGGACTTTTTTTTACATAACACACGCACACACAAAAAACTTTTGCACAACATACACTTTTATTTCCTCCACAAACCCTGATTTTAAAGTGTTTTTATTAAGTGCCAAATGTCTTTTAATGTGTATTGAAATGTTTTTTTAATGTGTGTTTTATGTTTCAATTCATTTTACTAAGTCCTGCGTTGTTAAAATGGTGACTAGACCGTGATTCTTTTTTAGACCCGTTTTAAGTTTTATTGAACAGCTTGTGTTTTTTAGTCTTTCATTTGTTTGCCTTTTTAAAAAACATGTCCTCTATACAAAAAACACTTGAAATTTTATGTTCATTTAAAGTACTTTTGCATGTATTTATTTATTTATTTATTTATATATTTATTCATTTTTTTATTTATTTACTGTTATGTACTCAAATGAAGCCAAGTGAAGAGATGTTTTTAAATATTATTGTGATGTAAGAAACAAATGGGAAACGCTGTCAATAAAATGTTTTTCAAAAGAAAAATAATCTGTTTTTATCAGTATTATATTTGATCTTGTCACGCGGCTGGGACTGCGATCGCCTCTTGGAGGTTCACCCTGGTGGGCGCTTTTTGTAGTGCTGACCACGACCTGTGAGAGGTACATCGGCTGCGTTCAATCGAAGTCTTTTAAGGTAAGGTCTCTTTTAATATTTATTCTGCTGGTTTTAAATTTATTGGTGTTTTTAGAGAGCTGTCGGTGCCTCCACCATGTCGGCTGCTCGTGCCGGCATGCGGAGGCACCACAGCGTGCGTTTTAATTTCAAAACTGTCAATGGAAAGCTCCTGGAGTTGTCCAGATTGGACTTCTCCAGGAAGCTTATCCAAAAAGCTTTAAATTTTAAACCAGAAGGCCTGAACTGTATTGTGGCTCTGCCCCTGAACAAGGGATTTGACGTGAGTTTTAAGGCTGCTTCCCTGTTAACTGTTTTTTGGCAAAAGTTGGAGTCGGTTAAAGACCAGCTCTCCGTGTTCACCGCGGAAAAACTTTCGGACAACAAACTTAAAACTGTGATTGTCCGAATGTTCAATGAAACGGTGACGGGGGAAGACATTTGTGTCTGGCTGGGCAGATTTTGCACTGTTCGTGGACAGTGACAATAATCATCTTTTCAGAGATTGTCCTAAAAGTTTTGCCAACAGACTGAAAGGTAACAAAATGGCTGCCCCGCAAAACGTGGTGGCCGACAAACAAAGGGAGGAGGAGGCCCGGCCAAGAAGGAGGAGGCGGGGCGGCCAAGGGGGCGGAGTCACAATCGGTTGAGGTGAGGAGAGGGGAAGCTGTCGAATCAAAAGTGAGTTTAGAGAGGAAGGAGGAGGAAGACACAGCTTCCTCTCTCCTCATCGTCTCGGAGATAGTGGAGGCTTCAGAGCGGAGTGAAATCAATGTTTCACTCCCTAGTGCTCAGGTGCTAAAGAGACCTGCGGGATCTCCTCTGTTTGCTACAGAAAAGAAAATGAGAGTCTCACACGATTCGGATAGTTCACCTGTAACTATTTCAAGTCGTGTGTGGCCTCTCGAATCCCCAAATGAGGTGTCTTTTTTGCACGTTAAGCTAATATCATCATTGCCAAAAGAGACACGAGAATATCTCTGTGGATTTGGAGGCGATAGACACACACCCTAACAATCCAGGGATAATTCCTAGAAAGGAGGGGAGTGTGCTACAAGAAAAGACATGATTTTAATGTCGGTTTTAAGACTTTTCTGTAGGTTTTAAAATGGTCTTTTAAAAAGCTCATGTCTTTAAAATATAGTGCTTATGGATATCACCTTCTCCACTATAAATGTGAGAAGTGTGAAGTCCCTAGTAAGAGCACAGAGCATATTTTCCCTTTTAAAACAGACATTTTTTTATTACAAGAATGTGCTTTACCCTTTTTAAAAAATTATAAAAAAGTGGGAGGATTTATGGACCCCGGACCCTCCATATGGAGTGGCTCAAATTTTAATAAAAATGACGGGGTGGCCATTTTAATCAATAATCCAAACATTTGGGTGAAGGGGAGCACGGTGGTGAGAGATGGGCGGGCTATTTTAGCTAATTTGACTGTTTTAGATAGGGATTTTAATGTGCTAAATTTTTATGGTTTTACGGACAAAAACAAAAGATTTGAGCTTTTAGAAGACATACAGCCCCACATGCTAGGTAGGGTGCCCTTCATTTTAGCAGGTGATTTTAACTGTGTTTTAACTCAAAAAGACAGAAGAAGGACAGATGATTTTAAAGTAGATAAGACATCGGTTTTATTGCAGGGTTTAGTTAGAGATTTTAAATTAGTGGACTGTTTTAAAGCTATGCATCAGAGAGAGGATTCAATTCAATTCAATTCAGCCTTATTTGTATAGCGCTTTTACAATGTAGATTGTGTCAAAGCAGCTTCACATAAATGGTCATAGTAACTGGAACAGTGTGGTTCAGGTTTTAGTGTTTAAGTTCAGTTCACTTCAGTTTAGCTCAGTTCAGTGTGATTTAATCATTACTGAGAGTTCAAACACTGAAGAGCCAATTCATCGATGCGTAGCTCTACCAATCCTGAACCATGCGAGGCAGTGGCGACAGCGGAGAGGGAAAAAAAACTTCACCTGATGGGAGTGAAGAAAAAAAACCTTGAGGGAACCAGACTCAGTTGGGCACGGCCATTTTAATTTCTCCGCTGGCCAAAAGTCTTGTGCAGAGCTTCATTCGCCGTGGTTTAGGCAGGAAGATGACCTCAGCGAAGACTCGTCTGTCCCTGAAACGTCGCTGGAATCAGACCCATGATCTCCACTCCCCACGACCATCAGCGCAGCAGCAGCTCAGGATATGGTCTGGTCCCGGATATGGAAACCTTGGGATCATCACGTCGCTGGTCTTGGATCCAATCAGTGACTCCGCATAATCTGAGGACCTCGGGATGAGTATCCCCAGGTGAAAATAGAGAATAAAGAGAATAATTAGCGTAGCTGCTGTTCATCGTGTATATAAGCAAGATGCAGAAGCCTGTGTGGAACCCGCTAGGTGATGCATTAAGTGTATGCTTTACTAAACAGATAGGTCTTTAATCTAGTTTTGAACTGGGAGAGTGTGTCTGAGCCTCGGACGTTATCAGGAAGGCTATTCCAGAGTGTAGGAGCCATGAAAGAGAAGGCTCGACCTCCTTTACTTGATTTTGCTATTCTAGGTACTACCAGAAGCCCTGAATTTTGAGATCTTAAAGAGCGAGTTGGTTTGTAGCGAGACAGAAGGTTGGTTAGATAAACAGGAGCTAGATTATTCAAAGCTTTATAGGTGAGAAGTAATAATTTAAATTCAATACAAAACTTAACAGGCAGCCAGTGTAAGGAGGATAAAATTGGGGTTATATGATCATATTTTCTAGACCTGGTCAGAACTCTGGCTGCTGCATTTTTTACTAATTGAAGTTTGTTAATAGAGGATGCTGGGCAGCCAGCAAATAGAGCATTACAGTAATCCAGTCTCAAAGTCATGAAAGCATGGACTAGCTTTTCTGCATCTGAGATGGATAGCATATTTCGTAATTTAGCGATATTTCTCAGATGAAAGAAGGGAGATTTTGTGACATGGGATATATGGTTTTTAAAAGTTAGATTGCTGTCTAATATGACACCCAGATATTTTATAGTAGAGCTAAAACTAACTTTGTATCCCTCTAATTGTAAATTGAGTTGCGAGATCTGCTGTGTGCGAGATTTAGGCCCAATAAGTAATAATTCTGTTTTGTCGGAGTTTAAGAGAAGAAAATTGTTGGTCATCCAGTCTTTGATGTCTTTGATACACTCAGTTAGTTTAGAAAGTTCAGACGTCTTGTCAGGTTTAGTTGAAATATATAATTGAGTATCATCTGCATAGCAGTGAAAGCTGATCCCATGTCTTCTAATAATGTCTCCCAGAGGTAGCATGTAAATTGTAAACAGTAAAGGGCCTAAAACTGATCCTTGAGGCACCCCATACTTTACTGGGCTGACTTGTGAAGGCTGTCCATTAATATTCACAAACTGGTAGCGGTCAGTTAAGTATGACTTAAACCATTGTAGAGCCTGTCCCTGGACACCTGTAGACTTTAAGCGATTTATGAGGATATTGTGGTCAATGGTATCAAATGCCGCACTAAGATCGAGTAAAACTAATAGCGAGGCGCACCCTCGGTCAGCAGCTAAGAGTAAATCATTGGTTATTTTCACTAAGGCGGTTTCTGTACTGTGGTGAGCCCTGAAACCTGACTGAAACACTTCAAAAATATTGTTCGTCTGCAGAAAAGAGCATAATTGAGTGGAAACAACTTTTTCTAGTATTTTAGACATAAATGGAAGATTTGAAATAGGCCTATAGTTAGCTAAGTTGTTGGTGTCTAGTTGCGGTTTCTTAATAATAGGCTTAATAACAGCTAGCTTGTAAGAGTTTGGAAAATGGCCTATAGATAAAGAAGAGTTGATAATGTTAAGAAGAGGTTCTCCAATAGCAGGTAGCAGCTCTTTCAGTAATTTTGTTGGAATTGAATCCAGCATACACGTAGCTGGTTTAGAGCTATTTATAATTTTCACTAACTCTTCATGTTCTATGATTTTAAAGCAGTGTAGGTTATTATTATGATTCAATGAAATATTTACAGGATTTGGAGTATAAGCCGGTGCAGAAAGTTTGGCATCTCCTATTTTCTGTCTAAAGCCTTCTATTTTATTACTGAAAAAATTCATTAAGTCATCACTACTAATTTGCGGTGGAGTAGTTTGTTCCAAGGATGACCGATTATTTGCTAATTTAGAGATGGTGTTAAATAAAAATCTAGGATTGTTATGATTATTTTCTATCAGTTTGCGCAGGTCCTCGGTCCTGGCAGATTTTAGAGCCCTCCTATAGCTGGACATACTGTCTTTGTACGCAATTCTAAAGACCTCTAAATTAGTTTTTTTCCATTTACGTTCCAGGGCGCGGGTTGCTGTTTTGAGCGCATGAGTATGACTATTATACCATGGTATAGTTTTAATCTCTCTAGCCTTTTTTAATTTGATGGGTGCCACAGTATTTAGTGTGCTAGTAAAGATGGCATCCATACTGCTGGTTACTACATCAAGATCATTTGAGTTTGCGGGTGCATTACGAAATAGAGAGAGATCAGGTAAGTTATTTATAAATTCATCTTTAGTTGACGGAACAATAGTTCTACTAGGGCGGAGTATTGGAGCGGGTTTGCTGATTTCAGGTAAACACAGCTTATATAGTAAGAGGTAGTGATCTGTAATATCATCACTTTGTGGTTTAATGTCTACGTCAATAACCTCGATTCCATAAGACAGAATTAGATCTAATGTATGCTTTAAGCAATGGGTTGGACCCACAACGTTTTGCTTTATCCCAAGTGAGTGTATTAAATCCATAAACGCGAGCCCTAATGTATCATTAGCGTCATCTATGTGGATGGTAAAGTCACCTACAATTAGCATTTTATCAGTTTTGACTAGTAAGTCAGAAATAAAATCAGAAAATTCTTTTAAAAATTTGACATAGGGTCCTGGGGGTCTATATATGGTGATTAAAGCGAGAGATAACATAGGTTTTTGCATAGTATCTGGAAGCTGAACATTAAGCGATAATACTTCAAAGGAGCTAAACATAAGTCCGTTTCTCTGTTTTAGGAAATCACTAAAGATTGATGCAACTCCACCACCACGACCAGTTTGACGAGCCTCATGTTTATATAAGAATCCTGGAGGAGTTGCTTCATTTAAGCTAATATAGTTATTTTGTTTCAGCCAGGTTTCAGTGAGACAGAGTGCATTAAGATTGTTTTCTGTTATTATTTCATTAATGATAAGTGCTTTAGGTGCAAGTGACCTGATGTTTAGGAGACCAAGTTTTACGAAATTTGTATTTTCACTTTCAACTGGTTTTTCTGGTTTGATTCTTACTAGATTTTTTCTGGAGCACACAGTACGTTTATTTCTTAATCTATTAATATGAGGAACAGACACAGTCTCTATAGGATTTGCCAGATGTGTGTTACTGATGTTTAAGTGGGGTGAACAAGAGTCTAGGAGGCTATAATGTGAATTTTGTGAATTATTACCTGCTAGTCAGATGGTGCGAAGTAATCTGGAGATGTTGTCCGACAGGAGTTCAGGTCCGGCTCGACTGGGGTGCAGGCCGTCAGGACGGAAGAGCCTAGGACGCTCCCAGAAAAGATTCCAGTTATTAGCAAAGAGCAATTTCTGTTCTTTACACCATGTTATTAGCCATTCATTCAGAGCTAAAAGTCTACTGAACCTTTCATTTCCTCGGCGGTAGGTAGGAAGCGGCCCAGAAACGATGATCTGCGTGGCGGGCGAGGTGTGTTGAACCGTCTCGATCAGGCTCCTGAAGTCCTTCTTCAGGATCTCCGACTGCCGGAGCCCGGTGTCGTTTGTCCCCACGTGGAGGACAACGGCACCAGGGCTCTCGGCAGCTCCCAGGATGGTTGGAATCTGTGTAGAAATATTTCTCACACGGGCACCAGGAAAGCAGAAAGTACATACTTTATTACCTTTTGAGGAAGCGGCACAAACATGACGAACGATCGAGTCACCGATGATGGCCACATCGGGACCCGACTCGCGGAGAGGGGAGAAGCGGTTCTCCGTGGAGATCTCGAACACGGGAGGAGACGTTCTGCCCCGAGATCTGGGAAGCACCTTGCGCGGCTGCACCCAGGCGCCGTGGTAGCCGGGTGTCGGCGTGAATGACGCCTGGCTGAGCCGCGCCCCGGTTGCGCTGGACCTGGACAGAGAAGGACGCGGGGTTGAGGTAGAGGGAATGATGTGGTTGTAATTTCCACGTACCTTAGGTGATGAGACGGCCTTAGCATTAGGTACAACAAGCAGTTGTTCCCGTAGCTGCGACCGTCTCACCAGAAACGACCGGATCTGGGACTCCACTTCTTCCAGCTCCAGCTCCAGCTCCTCCATCGATGCTTCTCCTGCACACAAGGACAGAGACGTAAGCGACATTTTATGGGGTAAAGAGCAAAGCCAGTAAGTCAAAAGTGTATGGTAAAAGAGATCGGTAGCTTTAGCTGACCAGCGGCGCTAGCAGGCTAAAGCTACAAACAACAGGCGGATGCTCGAGGGACAGACCGTTTTTAAAGCAGTTTTGTTTGCATAAATGTATTAAGGGTTTGGTCACCCTAAGTAGGAGAGACAAATACTTAGCAAATGAGGAAGAATTTTGATTCGGGAGGGCTTCACCTGGTTCAGTGGTGATGGCACCAGAGCCTCTCGAATCGATTACATGTTCACACGTGACTACCCGCCAACCGATGCGAAATTAACCCCCCTCTTTTTTTCCGATCACTTAATGCTGTCTTGCACGCTTTCACTGCCCCCTGGTGTGACGATAGGCGGAGGGCTGTGGAAGCTGAACTGCTCCCTGTTGGAAGAGGAGGAAGTGGTTAAAGGATATAGGGAGCAGTTCAGCCAATGGCAGACCCTCCAGGACTTTTATGATACACGAGCACAGTGGTGGGAAATGGTTAAAGGGAGGACAAGAACATATTTTAAAAAAATAGGAAAACAGAGAAAAAACAAAAGGAAAAAACGCATGTTGGGGCTGCAAAAACGTTTACAAAGATATTTTAACCTTTTAAACATGGGCTTTGATTTTAACAACGAAATTAAAGAAGTTAAAAAAGAGATGTTGGTTTTAGCAGAGGAAAATAGCAGGGGAGTGATTTTAAGAGCAAAAGAGAAAAAAATTGAAGAAAATGAAAAGTGTACAAGATATTTTTTTTAAAAAATAATCACAAAGGGAGGGGGGATATCAAAGATAAAAAACGACGAGGGGACTATTTTAAATACCACAGAGGGGGTTTTAAAAGAAGTCGAAAAGTTTTACGAAAACTTATATGGGAAAAAAATAGTACACGAGGACGCTTTAAATGAGGTTTTAAATTTTTTAGACAAAAAAGTACAAAAAGAAAAACATTCAGTTTTAACCCAAGATTTTAAGAAAGAAGATTTAGATAAAGCTCTTAAAAGTTTTAAAAAGGGGAAGTCTCCAGGAATGGACGGTCTTCCCCTGGAGTTTTATCAATGTTTCTGGGACATTTTAGCTGGGGTTTTACTGACTGTTTTTAATGAATTCGAAAATTTTAACAAACTACCTGCGGATTTTAGATTAGGAATAGTTTCTCTGCTTTTTAAAAAAGATGACAAGACAATTTTAAAAAATTGGCGACCAATTACTCTTTTAAACACTGATTATAAATTTTTTACAAAGATTTTAGCGACTAGGATGTCGACAGTTTTAGAGGATGTAATCCACCCGGATCAAGCCTGTGCTGTGCCCGGGAGGAAGATCACGGACAGCCTATTGCTGATCCGAGATGCCATCTGTTACGCGAGAGACAGAAACATTCGTCTAGCCGTGGTAAATTTAGATTTTGAAAAAGCATTTGACAGAGTCTCGCACCAGTACTTGTTACAAGTACTGGAAAAAATGGGGTTCCCGGGAAGATTTTTAGCATGGGTGGGACTGCTGTACAACGACCTTGTCAGCAAAATCATTGTAAATGGGCATTTAACAAAAGCAGTAAATATCTGCAGTGGCGTCCGTCAAGGGTGTCCGTTATCCCCACTCCTGTATGTGGTTTGTATTGAACCACTGGCACAGCTCTTGAGAAGGGATAAATGGATTACAGGTTTTAAAATTCCGGGGGGTTTAACAGCATCTTGTGTTTTATATATGGACGACGTTACCCTTTTAACGACAGACCTCACCTCGGCCCGAAGAGCTATGGATTTGACCGATTTCTACGGTCGGGCCTCGGGAGCCAGATTAAACCGAAAAAAGTCCGAGGCCCAGCTCTTCGGGCCGTGGGGTAACGTCGTCACAGAGGGACTAGAGCTGACTTTTAAGGAAAATGATTTTAAAATTTTAGGGGTAAAATTTGACAAAGAGGGTGGGGGAGGGCAAAATTGGAACGACATTTTAACAAAGGTAAACCAAAAGTTGGGATTCTGGGGGTTACGAAAATTAACAATGGAGGGTAAAATTTTGATTTTTAAATCCGTAATTTTACCACTCATTTTACTTGTTTCTTCTGTTTTTAGTCCACCAAGACGTTTTATCAGGAAGTTGGAAAGGGCGGTGTTTTATTTCCTGTGGGGATCCAAGTGGGAGCGCCTAAGAAGAACAGAGTTAAAGAAAAAGCCCGAACATGGTGGAAAAGGCCTCCCGGATCCCCACCTGTTTTTAGGCAGCCGCTTCACCGCCCTGCATTTTAGTTACGCGTTGACCCCATCCAGAGAAAACAAGATGGCTGCCATGACTCGCTTCTGGATGGGGTCCTACCTGAGAACCCTGAAAGTTTTAGCAGTGGACCTTAAGTACCCAGTGTCTTTTAATTCACCTAGGGAGTATGATTTTATAAAGAAATTTTTAAAGAAGTATGTTTTAGAGACTAACGATGTCACCATTTTAACTAACCACAAGGCTCTCATTTCTCTTGTGCAGGATCGAGAGACGGTGAGTCGGGTCCCGGGCCTCACATTATGTGAGGCCCAACAAGTGTGGAGGAACGCGGCCCACCCAGCTCTCCAGAACGGACACAAGGACCTGTTGTGGATGGTGGCACATGAGATCCTCCCGGTCAGGGCGGTTATGCACTCCAGAGGCATGGCCAGAAACCCCGTCTGCCCACGGCCTGGGTGTGGATGCCCAGAGACCGTGCGGCACCTGCTCTGGGAGTGCGGCGCTGCGCGGGACCTGTGGGCCAGGACCGGCCCCCTGTATCATCAGTACCTGCCGGCGGGGAGGGCCCAGATGGACTACCACCTTATCATCCATGGGGTGGGCCAGGGCGTGAAAGACATGACAAAACAGGACTTTACATCGCTCTGGCTCACCCTGACCGCCATCAAGGATGCCATCTGGGTCACAAGAAACCTGCTGGTGGGGAAGCAGGTCACGGTACCCCTGCAAGGGACAAAGGGACTGATAACAACCACGCTACAGGGGTACCGGACCTTGACAAGAGGCCAAGGGGGCCGGGGTCGCACGGAGGAGGTCCCGGCCGCCACCGTACCTGGCCGCCCGTAGATGCACCCTCACCACTCTGGCTACGGGAACAGCGGGCCAGCAGGCCAGAGGAGGGGGATCTCCGCTATGCCCTTGAAACACAGGGGCTGTGACCGTCCTGGAGAGTTGGTGTGAATGGACTTTTTTTTGGTATGACTCACCCTCGATCCTGGACAAAGAAATGATTTTATCTTCTTATTGTTACTATCGCTTTTTATGCATTTTTTATCGGACTAGTTTTTATCACTTTTTTTATCAACATCTACGCCGAGGACTTTTTTTTACATAACACACGCACACACAAAAGACTTTCGCACAACATACACTTTTATTTCCTCCACAAACCCTGATTTTAAAGTGTTTTTGTTAAGTGCCATATGTCTTTTAATGTGTATTGAAATGTTTTAAAATGTGTGTTTTATGTTTCAATTCATTTTTACTAAGTCCTGCGTTGTTAAAATGGTGAGTAGACCGTGATTCTTTTTTAGACCCGTTTTAAGTTTTATTGAACAGCTTGTCTTTTAGTCTTTCATTTGTTTGCCTTTTTTTAAAAAAAAACATGTCCTCTATACACTTGACATTTAATGTTCATTCAAAGTACTTTTGCAAGTATTTATTTATTTATTTATTTATTTATTTATTTATTTATGTATATATTTATTCATTTTTTTTTATTTACTGTTAAGTACTCAAATGAAACTAAGTGAAGAGATATGTTTTTAAATATTATTGTGATGTAAGAAACAAATGGGAAATGCTGTCAATAAATTTTTTTCGAAAGAAAAAATCTGTTCTTATCAGTTTAATATCTGATACGTGCCCTACCCGGGCACTTTATATTAAATTGATTTTTGCAGCTGGGAGATGGGTTAGGGGCTTGCTCCACCCACTCCACGCATCGACCTGGTATTGCAGTACCACCAGAACGGTGCACTCATTAAGCGTTGAACAGCAGAACTAGATTGCATGAAATTTAACATAACGTTAGATTGAATGTAGGGACTTGCGCTTCTTTGCGATTAGGTATCTGTCTTATGCGCTCGTTTAGACAGTGAGCATGAACAACCCTCTTGGCAGGATCCTCTTATTCTAGTCCATGAGCCACGATGCACATATTGCAACTCAGGGAGGAAAAAAAAATAAATAAAAAAAATCCATCCAAAATTCCCAATCAGGACCTAAGTCTGACCTGGGGGATGGTGGGTCCAGAGAGCTGTGGAGAGGATAATTCCCAATCAGGACCCAAGTCTGACCTGGGGGATGGTGGGTCCAGAGAGCTGTGGAGAGGATAATTCCCAATCAGGACCCAAGTCTGACTTGGGGGATGGTGGGTCCAGAGAGCTGTGCAGAGGATTTGAAAAATGGCAAAGCATGAAACCCCCGCTCCTGTCGCATTCACCCAGGGTCCAAAGCGCCGGGCCGGGGCCCCAACTCCCAGCCTACGTGTGGGGACGTCCCGCGCCTAGAGGTACATGCCCCTTTGGGGCACCAGCGGCACGCAAGGCTGGCACCTGCGGTTAACCAAGTCAATGTTCCCGGGCTTAAGTTTGGGCTACCCGGGCACTGCTGGAGAACAGGTGTTCCTCCAGGGTCCCCCACAGGGCAGGTGCTTGCCCCCAGAGAGGGTGAAGATTACCCAGCCAGAGTCAAGGCCAGTGCGGGCAAGGAAAAACGCTCCGGAAAGGGGGGCCCTTAGGAGCTTAAGCGTATCCCCGGGAAAGGGTGACTGATTTCCGGCCAAGCTGGATTGGAAGAAAGGCTCTGGAAGTCCTTCCCATGGAAGGGTCCCTTAAGAGCTGGGTCTGACCCTAAAAAAGGTGATGGTTCCCCGCTAATTGTGGCCATGGAAGTCCTTCCAGGGCGCTTTTGAGAGCTAAAACACACCCCAGAAAGAGTGACCGATTCCTGCTGATTATGGTGGCTCAAGTGGGCATGGAAGAATCGCCCTGGAAGTCCTTCCCACTGGTCCCTTGAGTAGCCGAAGCTGCCCCAGAAAGGGTGACTGATTGCCGCTTATGGAGGCATCTCGTTTGGGCTTGGAAGAAACGCCCTGGAGGTCTGTTCTTGGGGCCCTTCCAGAGGTCTAGCTGCCCCAGAAAGAGTGACTGATTCCCGCCTATTGTGGCAGCTCGTTTGGGCTTGGAAGAAACGCCCTGGAGGTCTTGTTCTTGGGGTCCTTCAAGAGGTCTAGCTGCCCCAGAAAGAGTGACTGATTCCCGCCTATTGTGGCAGTTGCTGGCAGCTTGTTTTGGCATTCAAGAAACCCTCCATAAGTCTTACCCAGGGGTCCCTTTGGAGCTGAAGCTGCCCCAGACAGGGTGACTGACTCCCGCTTATTGTGGCAGCTCAATTGGGCATGGAAGAAACGCCCTGGAGGTCTTGTTCTTGGGGCCCTTCAAGAGCTCAAGCTGCCCCAGAAAGAGTGACTGATTCCTGCCAGTTGCTGGCAGCTCGTTTTGGCATTCAAGAAACCCTCCGCAAGTCTTACCCAGGGGTCCCTTTAGAGCTGAAGCTGCCCCAGAAAGAGTGACTCCTTCCCCGCTGACTGTGGTGGCTCAAGTGGGCATGGAAGAATCACCCTGGACGTCCTTCCCAATGGTCCCTTGGGCAGCTGAAGCTGCCCCAGACAGGGTGACTGATTCCTGCTAGTTGGGGCAGCACGTTTGGGCATGGAAGAAACGCCCTGGAGGTCTGTTCTTGGGGCCCTTCCAGAGGTCTAGCTGCCCCAGAAAGAGTGACTGATTCCCGCCTATTGTGGCAGCTCGTTTGGGCTTGGAAGAAACGCCCTGGAGGTCTTGTTCTTGGGGTCCTTCAAGAGCTCAAGCTGCCCCAGAAAGAGTGACTGATTCCTGCCAGTTGCTGGCAGCTCGTTTTGGCATTCAAGAAACCCTCCACAAGTCTTACCCAGGGGTCCCTTTAGAGCTGAAGCTGCCCCAGAAAGAGCGACTCCTTCCCCGCTGACTGTGGTGGCTCAAGTGGGCATGGAAGAATCACCCTGGAGGTCCTTCCCAGGGGTCCCTTAAGTAGCTGAGGCTGCCCCAGAAAGAGTGACTGATTCCTGCCAGTTGGGGCAGCTCCTTTGGGCATGGAAGAAATGCCCTGGAGGTCTTTTCTTGGGGTCCTTCAAGAGCTCAAGCTGCCCCGGAAAGAGTGACTGATTCCTGCCAATTGCTGGCAGCTCGTTTGGGCATGGAAGAAATGCCCTGGAGGTATTCTCTTGGGCTCCTTCAAGAGATCAAGCTGCCCCGGAAAGAGTGACATATTCCTGCCAGTTGCTGGCAGCTCGTTAGGGCATTCAAGAAACCCTCTGGAAGTCTTTCCCAGGGGTCCATTTTGAGCTGAAGCCGCCCCCGGAAAGAGTGACTGATTCCCCGCCGACTGTGGTGGCTCAAGTGGGCATGGAAGAAACACCCTGGAGGTCTTTTCTTGGGCTACTTCAAGAGCTCAAGCTGTCCCAGAAAGAGTGACTGATCCCTGCCAGGAGCTGGCAGCTCGCGTGGGCGTTCAAGAAGCCCCCTGGAAGTCTTTTTCCAGGGTTCCCTTCAGAGCTGAAGCTGCCCCCGGAAAGAGTGGCTGGTTCCTGCCAATTGCTGGCAGCTCGTTCGGGCACGCAAGAAACTCTCTGGAGGTCTTTCCCAGGGTTCCCTTTAGAGCTGAAGCTGCCCCAAAAAGAGTGACTGATTCCCGCTGATTGTGGTGGCTCAAGTGGGCATGAAAGAATCACCCTGGAGGTCCTTCCCAATGGTCCCTTAAGTAGCTGAAGCTACCCCACAAAGAGTGACTGATTCCTGCTAGTTGGGGCAGCTCCTTTGGGCATGGAAGAAATGCCCTGGAGGTCTTTTCTTGGGGTCCTTCAAGAGCTCAAGCTGCCCCAGAAAGAGTGACTGATTCCTGCCAGTTGCTGGCAGCTCGTTTTGGCATTCAAGAAACCCTCCGCAAGTCTTACCCAGGGGTCCCTTTAGAGCTGAAGCTGCCCCAGAAAGAGTGACTCCTTCCCCGCTGACTGTGGTGGCTCAAGTGGGCATGGAAGAATCACCCTGGAGGTCCTTCCCAGGGGTCCCTTAAGTAGCTGAGGCTGCCCCAGAAAGAGTGACTGATTCCTGCTAGTTGGGGCAGCTCGTTTGGGATTGGAAGAAATGCCCTGGAGGTCTTTTCTTGGGCTCCTTCAAGAGCTCAAGCTGCCCCAGAAGGAGTGACTGATGTGGTGGCTCACGCGGGCATGGAAGAAATGCCATGCAAGTCCTTTCCAGGGGTTCCTTTAGAGCTGGAGCTGCCCCAAAAAAGAGTCACTGATTCCCGCTGACTGTGGTGGCTCATACGGGCATGGAAGAAACGCCCTGGAAGTCTTTTCCCAAGGCTCAAGCAGGTAAAGGAAGACAGGTTGATCTCCGAGGCCGGCCCAGACAAAATCCTGGTCTGGACTTCTGAAGGGGGGATGGCAACTACACTGACTTGGTCGGAAAAGTCTCTCAAACAGGGGCTTTTCAAGTACCCTCATTGGGCACCAGCGGCCCATAGTCACGTCTCTTTGCCGTATTCAAGCTTGGAGTTTGTTTTTGGTCACCAACGGCTCTTAGTTAAGCCTAAAATGTTATGTCTGTCTGTCTGTCAGCAAATGTGCTGGAGGTTTAAGGGTTAAAAATTAGTACCTGTTATGCTTGCCGACATTGTATTATTTGTGGCGTAGATTGCGGCTCCTACTGCTGACAGTTTGTGGGTATCGCTTCTCGGCCTTTTGGCTAAGATCAAGTGTAGTATCTGTTCTTATCAGTATTATATTTGATCTGGTCACGCGGCTGGGACTGCGATCGCCTCTGGGAGGTTCACCCTGGTGAGCGCTTTTGTAGTGCTTACCAAGACCTGCGAGAGGTACATCGGCTGCGTTTTTACAAAGTCTTTTAAGGTAAGGTCTCTTTTAAATATTTATTCTGCTGGTTTTAAGTTTATTGTTGTTTTTAGAGAGCTGTAGGTGCCTCCACCATGTCGGCTGCTCGTGCCGGCATGCGGAGGCACCACAGCGTGCGTTTCAATTTTAAAACTGTTAATGGGAAGCTCCTGGAGTTGTCCAGATTGGACTTCTCCAGGAAGCTTATCCAAAAAGCTTTAAATTTCAAACCGGAAGAATTGAACTGTATTGTGACTCTGCCCCTGAACAAAGGATTTGATGTAAGTTTTAAGGCTGCTTCTCTGCTTAATGCTTTTTGGCAAAGATTTGATTCGGTTAAAGCCCAGTTTTCCATGTTTACTGTGGAAAAGCTTTCGGACAACACTCTTAAAACAGTGATTGTCCGAATGTTCAATGAAACAGTAACTGGTGACGATATCTGCGTGTGGCTGGGTAGATATTGCACTGTTCGTGGCCAGCCAGTCAAGGTTTTAGATGAGGACGGCATCTGGAACTGCTCTTGGCGTGTTCCCATTAAACAGTGGGAAGACGCCGAGGGCTTCCAGGGCCTGAGACATCTGCCTTCTATGATTGTGCTTGGGGAGAACAGGGGCTACATCCATTATCAGGGGATGCCCAAACTGTGCAGGAAGTGTGGGAAAAATGGGCATCTCGCTGAAGCATGCCAAGAGCTAGTTTGTGGGAAGTGCAGAGAAATTGGGCACAGCTTTGAGCAGTGTACCAATGGCAGGCGGTGCAATCTGTGTGGAGACACTAACCATCTTTTCAGAGATTGCCCTAAGAGTTTTGCCAACAGAGTGAAAAGCAACAAAATGGCCGCCCCGCAAAACGTGGTGGCCGAGGAACAAAGGGAGGAGGCGGTCCCTGAAGTTTTGGCGGGAAACGAAAGTTTGCCGTCGGCTTCGGGGACCGGCCAAGAAGGAGGAGGCGGGGCGGCCAAGGGGGCGGAGTCACAATCGGTTGAGGTGAGGAGAGGGGAAGCTGTCGAATCAGAAGTGAGTTTAGAGAGGAAAGAGGAGGAAGACACAGCTTCCTCTCTCCTCACCGTCTCGGAGATAGTGGAGGCTTCAGAGGGGAGTGAAATCAATGTTTCACTCCCAAGTGCTCAGGTGCAAAAGAGACCTGCGGGATCTCCTCTGTTTGATACAGAGAAGAAATTGAGAGTCTCACACGATTCGGATAGTTCACCCGTAACTATTTCGAGTCGTGTGTGGCCTCTTGAGTCCCCAAATGAGGTGTCCTTTTTGCACGTTAAGCTTATATCATCATCGCCAAAAGAGACACAAGAGAATATCTCTGTGGATTTGGAGGCGATAGACACACAACCTAACAATCCAGGGATAATTCCTGGAAAGGAGGGGAGTGTGCAACAAGAAAAGACATGATTTTAATGTCGGTTTTAAGACTTTTCTGTAGGTTTTAAAATTGTCTTTTAAGCAGCTCATGTCTTTAAAATATAGTGCTCATGGATATCACCTTCTCCTCTATAAATGTGAGAAGTGTGAAGTCCCTAGTAAGAGCACAGAGCATATTTTCCCTCTTAAAAACTTTTAAAACAGACGTCTTTTTATTACAAGAATGTGCTTTACCCTTTTTAAAAAATTATAAAAAATGGGAGGATTTATGGACCTCCGGACCCTCCATATGGAGTGGCTCAAATTTTAATAAAAATGACGGGGTGGCCATTTTAATCAATAATCCAAACATCTTGGTGAAGGGAAGCACGGTGGTGAGAGATGGGCGGGCTATTTTAGCTAATTTGACTGTTTTAGATAGGGATTTTAATGTTCTAAATTTTTATGGTTTTACGGACAAAAACAAAAGATTTGAGCTTTTAGAAGACATACAGCCCCACATGCTAGGTAGGGTGCCCTTCATTTTAGCAGGTGATTTTAACTGTGTTTTAACTCAAAAAGACAGAAGAAGGGCAGATGATTTTAAAGTAGATAAGACATCGGTTTTACTGCAGGGTTTAGTTAGAGATTTTAAATTAGTGGACTGTTTTAAAGCTATGCATCAGAGAGAGGAGGGCTTCACCTGGTTCAGTGGTGATGGTACCAGAGCCTCTCGAATCGATTACATGTTCACACGTGACTACCCGCCAACCGATGCAAAATTAACCCCCCTCTTCTTTTCCGATCACTTAATGCTGTCTTGCACGCTTTCACTGTCCCTGGGTGTGACAATAGGTGGAGGGCTGTGGAAGCTGAACTGCTCTCTGTTAAAAGATGAGAAAGTGGTGAGGGAATACAGAGAGCAGTTCAGCCAATGGCAGACCCTCCAGGACTTTTATGATACACAAGCACAGTGGTGGGAAATGGTAAAAGGACGCACAAAACGTTTTTTTAAAAGGATAGGTAGGGAAAAAAAGAATAGGGAAAAGAGACGCATGATGGGGCTGCAAAAACGCCTACAGAGATATTTTAACCTTTTAAACATGGGCTTTGATTTTAACAACGAAATTAAAGAAGTTAAAAAAGAGATGTTGGTTTTAGCAGAGGAAAATAGCAGGGGAGTGATTTTAAGAGCAAAAGAGAAAAAAATTGAAGAAAATGAAAAGTGTACAAGATATTTTTTTAAAAAAATAATCACAAAGGGAGGGGGGATATCAAAGATAAAAAACGACGAGGGGACTATTTTAAATACCACAGAGGGGGTTTTAAAAGAAGTCGAAAAGTTTTACGAAAATTTATATGAAAAAAAAATAGTACACGAGGACGCTTTAAATGAGGTTTTAAATTTTTTAGACAAAAAAGTACAAAAAGAAAAACATTCAGTTTTAACCCAAGATTTTAAGAAAGAAGATTTAGATAAAGCTCTTAAAAGTTTTAAAAAGGGGAAGTCTCCAGGAATGGACGGTCTTCCCCTGGAGTTTTATCAATGCTTCTGGGACATTTTAGATGGGGTTTTACTGACTGTTTTTAATGAATTCGAAAATTTTAACAAACTACCTGCGGATTTTAGATTAGGAATAGTTTCTCTGCTTTTTAAAAAAGATGACAAGACAATTTTAAAAAATTGGCGACCAATTACTCTTTTAAACACTGATTATAAATTTTTTACAAAGATTTTAGCGACAAGGATGTCGACAGTTTTAGAGGATGTAATCCACCCGGATCAAGCCTGTGCTGTGCCCGGGAGGAAGATCACAGACAGCCTATTGCTGATCCGAGATGCCATCTGTTACGCGAGAGACAGAAACATTCGTCTAGCCGTGGTAAATTTAGATTTTGAAAAAGCATTTGACAGAGTCTCGCACCAGTACTTGTTACAAGTACTGGAAAAAATGGGGTTCCCGGGAAGATTTTTAGCATGGGTGGGACTGCTGTACAACGACCTTGTCAGCAAAATCATTGTAAATGGGCATTTAACAAAAGCAGTAAATATCTGCAGTGGCGTCCGTCAAGGGTGTCCGTTATCCCCACTCTTGTATGTGGTTTGTATTGAACCACTGGCACAGCTCTTGAGAAGGGATAAATGGATTACAGGTTTTAAAATTCCGGGGGGTTTAACAGCATCTTGTGTTTTATATATGGACGACGTTACCCTTTTAACGACAGACCTCACCTCGGCCCGAAGAGCTATGGATTTGACCGATTTCTACGGTCGGGCCTCGGGAGCCAGATTAAACCGAAAAAAGTCCGAGGCCCAGCTCTTCGGGCCGTGGGGTAACGTTGTCACAGAGGGACTAGAGCTGACTTTTAAGGAAAATGATTTTAAAATTTTAGGGGTAAAATTTGACAAAGAGGGTGGGGGAGGGCAAAATTGGAACGACATTTTAACAAAGGTAAACCAAAAGTTGGGATTCTGGGGGTTACGAAAATTAACAATGGAGGGTAAAATTTTGATTTTTAAATCCGTAATTTTACCACTCATTTTACTTGTTTCTTCTGTTTTTAGTCCACCAAGACGTTTTATCAGGAAGTTGGAAAGGGCGGTGTTTTATTTCCTGTGGGGATCCAAGTGGGAGCGCCTAAGAAGAACAGAGTTAAAGAAAAAGCCCGAACATGGTGGAAAAGGCCTCCCGGATCCCCACCTGTTTTTAGGCAGCCGCTTCACCGCCCTGCATTTTAGTTACGCGTTGACCCCATCCAGAGAAAACAAGACGGCTGCCATGACTCGCTTCTGGATGGGGTCCTACCTGAGAACCCTGAAAGTTTTAGCAGTGGACCTTAAGTACCCAGTGTCTTTTAATTTACCTAGGGAGTATGATTTTATAAAGAAATTTTTAAAGAAGTATGTTTTAGAGACTAACGATGTCACCATTTTAACTAACCACAAGGCTCTCATTTCTCTTGTGCAGGATCGAGAGACGGTGAGTCGGGTCCCGGGCCTCACATTATGTGAGGCCCAACAAGTGTGGAGGAACGCGGCCCACCCAGCTCTCCAGAACGGACACAAGGACCTGTTGTGGATGGTGGCACATGAGATCCTCCCGGTCAGGGCGGTTATGCACTCCAGAGGCATGGCCAGAAACCCCGTCTGCCCACGGCCTGGGTGTGGATGCCCAGAGACCGTGCGGCACCTGCTCTGGGAGTGCGGCGCTGCGCGGGACCTGTGGGCCAGGACCGGCCCCCTGTATCATCAGCACCTGCCGGCGGGGAGGGCCCAGATGGACTACCACCTTATCATCCATGGGGTGGGCCAGGGCGTGAAAGACATGACAAAACAGGACTTTACATCGCTCTGGCTCACCCTGACCGCCATCAAGGATGCCATCTGGGTCACAAGAAACCTGCTGGTGGGGAAGCAGGTCACGGTACCCCTGCAAGGGACAAAGGGACTGATAACAACCACGCTACAGGGGTACCGGACCTTGACAAGAGGCCAAGGGGGCCGGGGTCACACGGAGGAGGTCCCGGCCGCCACCGTACCTGGCCGCCCGTAGATGCACCCTCACCACTCTGGCTACGGGAACAGCGGGCCAGCAGGCCAGAGGAGGGGGATCTCCGCTATGCCCTTGAAACACAGGGGCTGTGACCGTCCTGGAGAGTTGGTGTGAATGGACTCTTTTGGTATGACTCACCCTCGATCCTGGACAAAGAAATGATTTTATTTCTTTGGATTGCGTCCACTCTTTTATATCGTTTTTACTGGACCGGTTTTATTGCTTTTATCAACGCAGCGCCTGGACTCTCTCTTTCTTTTTTTGACATAACACACGCACACACAAAAGACTTTTGCAAAACATACACTTTTATTTCTTCCAAAAAAACCCACGTTTTTAAAGGAAAATGTTATGCTTATTGTCTGTGTTTTATTGTCTTTTAAAGTGTGCTAAAATGTTTTAACATGTGTTTTCTGTTTTAGCCCCTTTAAGTCCAGTGTTTAGTTAAAATGGTGATTAGCCAACAAGTTTTAGGCCAGTTTTATTGTCTATGTTTTTAGTTTTTAGCCTTTATTTTATTGAACAGCCTTGTTTGTACTCCATTGTATGTTGTTTGTTTTTTAAAAACACGTCTTTTATTCAAACACCATTGATTTGTACGTTCACACAATAGCACTTTTTAAATTTATACTGTATTTTATTGCATTTATTTATTTATTCTGTAAGTTTTATATTCAAAAGAAAATATGTGAAACGACAAAAGATTAAGATGTGTTTTTGGGATGGAGATTTTATGTAAAAAAATTGTCAAACGCTGTCAATAAATTTTTTTCGTAAGAAAAAATCTGTTCTTATCAGTATTATATTTGATCTGGTCACGCGGCTGGGACGGCGATCGCCTCTTGGAGGTTCACCCTGGTGCCTGCTTTTGTAGCGGCCACCACAACCTTTGGGAGGTACACCGGCTGAGCGTTTTCGTGAAGTCTTTTAAGGTAAGGTTTTAAGTATTTATTGATTTGGCTGTTTTATTGGTGTGTTTTTATAGAGAGCTGTTGGTGCCTCCACCATGTCGGCTGCTCGTGCCGGCATGCGGAGGCACCACAGCGTGCGTTTTAACTTTAAAACTGTTAATGGAAAGCTCCTGGAGTTGTCCCGCTTGGACTTCTCCAGGAAGCTAATCCAAAAAGCCTTGAAATTTAAACCGGATGAACTGAACTGTATAGTGACTCTGCCCCTTAACAAGGGATTTGATGTTAGCTTTAAAGCTGCCTCCCACTTAAACGTTTTTTGGCAAAGATTTGACTCTGTAAAAGACCAGTTCGCCATGTTTACTGTGGAAAAACTTTCAGACAACACACTTAAAACTGTGATTGTCAGAATGTTTAATGAAACAGTGACTGGTGAAGACATTTGTGTATGGCTGGGAAGATTTTGCACTGTTCGCGGACAGCCAGTTAAGGTGCTAGATGAGGATGGCATCTGGAATTGCTCCTGGCGGATTCCCATCAAACAATGGGAGGATGCCGGAGGATTCCAGGGCCTGAGACATCTGCCCTCCATGATTGTGCTGGGAGAGAACAGAGGCTACATTCATTACCAAGGCATGCCCAAACTTTGTAGAAAGTGCAACAAGTTTGGGCATTTAGCAGAAGCGTGCCAAGAAACAGTATGCGGGAAGTGTAAAGAAATTGGACATAGTTTTGAACAATGTACCAATGGCAGGCGGTGCAATCTCTGTGGTGATTCAAACCATCTCTATAGAGATTGCCCAAAAAGCTTTGCAAACAAACTGAAAAGTCAAAAAATGGCCGCCCCACCGACCACGCTGGTTTTAGAACAAAGAGAAGGGGCGGGGCCCGAGGTTTTGGCGGGAGCCGACATCTCCCAGCCAGCCTCGGAACCCAACCAATGCCGAGAAGGTGGGGCGGCCCCGGGGGCGGAGTCACAGTCGGTAGAGGTGGGGAGAGAGGAGGTAAACGAACCAATAGGAATGGAAAAGGGAGAGGAAACGACCTCCTCTCTCCTCACCGTCTCTGAGGTGAGTGTTGCATCAAGTGATGCTTCACTACCCAATGCTCAGGTGCAGAAAAGACCTGCAGACTCTCCTCTGTATGATGCAGAGAAGAAACAAAGAGTGGTCGGTGGCTCAGATGGTTCAGAAATGGACAGTCTGAGCCACGAATGGCCACTCAAGTCTCCAAATGAGGTCTCATTTTTGCACATTAAGCTTACATCATCATCGCCTAAAGAACCACAAGAGCTCGTCTCTGTGGGCTCTGAGGCGATAGGCACTTCCTCTAATTCTTCCCCTGATTGCCATGGGGGAAAAGATGAGGAAATGCTACAGGACCACACGTGAGTTTTAAAAGATTTTATCGTCTTTTAATCTGCGTGATTGGTGAGTTTTACCTCTTTTAATTGTCGCCTTTATAACGGTTCATGTCTTTTATCCATATACTGCTCATGGCCCTCACAATCTCAACTATAAATGTCAGAAGTGTGAGGTCCAACACAAGAGCACAGAGTATCCTATCCTTTTTAAAAACTTTTAAGTCAGACATGTTTTTACTGCAAGAGTGTTCTCTGCCCTTTTTAAAAAACTATAGAAAATGGGAAGAACTCTGGACCCCTGGACCCTCCATTTGGAGTGGATCCAATTTTAATAAAAATGATGGGGTCGCTATTTTAATTAATAATCCCAATATCTTGGTGGAGGGCAGCACGGTTTTAAGAGACGGACGGGCACTTTTAGCTAATCTGACTTTTTTAGATAAGGGTTTTAAGGTTATTAACGTATATGGTTTTAATGATAAAAATGAAAGACATGAGCTTTTAGTGGACTTGCAACCCCACATATTAGGTAGGGCACCCCTAATTTTAGCAGGAGATTTTAATTGCATTTTAACAAACAAGGACAGAAGAAAAACAGAGGGTTTTAAATTGGATAAAACATCCTTTTTATTGCAGGGTATGGTTAGGGATTTTAAATTAGTCGACTGTTTTAAAACAATGCATCAAAGAGAGGAGGGCTTCACCTGGTTCAGTGGTGATGGTACCAGAGCCTCTCGAATCGACTACATTTTTACACGAGACTGCCCGCCAACTGATGCTAAACTAACCCCCCTCTTTTTTACTGACCACACAATGCTATCTTGCACTCTTTCACTCCCCACAGGTGTGACGGTAGGGGGAGGGCTGTGGAAGCTGAACTGCTCTCTGCTAAAAGACGAGGAGGTAGTTAGAGATTACAGAGAGCAGTTCAGCCAATGGCAGACCCTCCAGGACTTTTACGATTCACGAGCACAATGGTGGGAAAAGGTGAAAGACTGGACGAGAGGTTTTTTTAGACATATAGGGAAGAAAAATAAAGATAAAGAAAAAAGACATATGATGGGGTTGCAAAAAAGATTACAACGCTATTTTAATCTTTTAAACGAAGGTCTTGATTTTAATGATGAAATAAAAGAGGTAAAAAATGAAATGTCAGTTTTAAGTGAAATTCAAAGTAAAGGTTTTATTTTAAGAAGTAAAGAAAAACATATTGAGGAAGGGGAAAAGTGCACAAGATATTTTTTTAAAAAAATAATCACTCGGGGACAAACAATAAACAGTTTAAAATTAAATGGGAGGGAAGTGCACACAACTAAAGAAATTTTAAATGGCGTCGAAAATTTTTATGAAGAATTGTATAAAGAAAAACAAACAGATGAATATATTCAATTAGAAGTCTTACATTTTTTAGAAAAAAAAAGTAAGTAAGGAAAACAGTTTTTTAGCTCAAGATTTTACAATTCTAGAAGTTTTTAAAGCTCTTAAAAGTTTTAAAAATGGGAAGTCCCCAGGAATGGATGGACTTCCCCTAGAATTTTATGTCACCTTTTGGGACATTTTAGGACAAGAGCTTTTAACTGTTTTTAAAGAATTTGAGACTTCTAACCGACTGCCAGATAGTTTTAGAACAGGGATAGTTTCACTTTTACATAAAAAAGATGACAAGACTGACTTAAAAAATTGGAGACCAATCACGCTTTTAAATTTTGACTGTAAGCTTTTTACAAAAATTTTAGCGACGCGCATGTCAATGGTTTTAGAAGACGTAATCCACCCGGATCAAGCTTGTGCTGTGCCCGGGAGAAAGATCACGGACAGCCTGGTATTGATTAGAGATGCCATCTGTTACGCGAGAGACAGAGATAATCGGCTAATAGTCCTAAATTTAGATTTTGAAAAAGCATTCGACCGAATCTCGCACCAGTTCCTTTTTAAGGTCCTGGAGAAAATGGGCTTTCCAGGGAGGTTCATAGAGTGGGTGGGACTGCTATATAAAGATCTGATTAGCAAAATTATGGTTAATGGGCATCTAACCAAAGCTGTCAATATTCACAGCGGCGTCCGTCAAGGGTGTCCTTTATCCCCGCTCTTGTATGTGGCTTGTATTGAGCCACTGGCACAGATCTTGAGAAGGGACAAATGGATTAATGGTTTTAACGTGCCTGGCACAGGGGGGTTGACGGCCACCTGTGTCCTATACATGGATGACATAACACTTTTAATGACCAACCTCGCATCGGCCCGAAGAGCTATGGATTTGACAGAATGGTATGGTCGGGCCTCGGGCGCCAGACTAAATCGAAATAAGTCCGAGGCCCAGCTCTTCGGGCCGTGGGGGAAGGTGGACACAGGTGGTCTAGACTTGGTTTTTAAAAAGAGTGATCTTAAAATTTTAGGTATTAAATTTGACGAAGAGGGTGGAGGAGGGGGGAACTGGACTGACTTGTTAGGGAAAGCTAAGAGTAGATTAGGTTTTTGGGGTTTAAGACAACTGACTTTAGAGGGAAAAGTTTTAATTTTTAAAGCTGTTGTTTTACCCTTGCTTTTACTGACATGTTCTGTTTTTAGTCCTCCTAGATTCTTCCTTTTAAATCTGGAGAGGGCGGTCTTTTACTTTCTGTGGGGGTCCAAATGGGACAGAGTGAAGAGGGAGGTCTTTAAGAAAAGGAAGGAAAATGGTGGAAAAGGCCTCCCTGACCTCCACCTGTTTTTAGCAAGTCGTTTGACCGCCCTGCACTTCAGATATGCGGTGACCCCATCCAGAGAAAACAAGACGGCAGCAATGGTGCGATTCTGGATGGGGTCTTACCTCCGCCATTTAAAAATCATACCCGCAGATCTGAAGTGCCCAGTGGCTTTTAACCTGCCAAAAGAATATGGTTTTATCAAGAAATTTTTAAAGAAACATTTTTTAGAGCAGGAAGATGCCACTGTTTTAACTAACCATAAATCTTTGATCTCTCTTGTGCAGGATCGAGAGCAAGTGAGTCGGGTTCCGGGCCTCACACTCGGTGAGGCCCAACAGGCCTGGAAGAACGCGGCCCACCCAGCTCTCCAGAACAGACATAAGGACCTAGCGTGGATGGTGGCACACGAGATCCTCCCGGTCAGGGCGGTAATGCACTCCAGAGGCATGGCCAAGACCTCCATCTGCCCACGGCCCGGATGCTCAAGCCCGGAGACCGTGCGGCATCTGCTCTGGGAGTGCGGCGCTGCGCGGGACCTGTGGGCAGCCACCGGCCCCCTATACCAACGGAATCTGCCAGCGGGAGGGGCCCAGATGAGTTACCACCTAGCCATCCATGGGGTGGGCCGGGGTGCGACGGACATGGAGAAAGAAGACTTTACCGCACTCTGGCTCACCCTAAACGCCATCAAGGATGCCATCTGGGTCACCAGGAACCTGCTGGTAGCAAAGGGCGTCACGGTGCCCCTCCACAGGGCAAAGCACATGGTATCATCTACGCTAGAGGGGTACCGGGCGCCAACTTTAGGACGAGGGGGCCGGGGTCACACGAGGAGGGTCCCGGCCGCCACCGTACCTGGCTGCCCGTAGATGCACCCTCACCAATCTGGCTACGGGAACAGCGGGCCAGCGGGCCGGAGGAGGGGGATCTCCGCTATGCCCCGGAAACATAGAGACTGTGGTTGTTTTGGAGAGCTGGAGTGAATGGACTTTTCTTGTTAAGACTCACTCTCGATCCTGCACAAGAACGAGTTTTTAGTTTCTGAACTGGCTTTTATTGGTTTGCTTTTATTTCTTTTAGCTTTGGCCTTTTAGTGCTTTTAGTGGACATTTTATTTCATCATTCGCTCTCGTTTTAACAAGGAATTTTCACCACAAACATACATGGACTTTTAACACAAACACTGACTCCTAAACGTACACTCACGAACTTTTACACAAACATGGACTTTGAAGCAGAAATCACAAAACAAAAAAACATAACACAAAGACAGCAACAACAACAAAATTTCACTCTGCTTTTATGTATATATTTAGGTACACATGAACTGATTTTATTTCTCTGAATTTGTAAATTCATTCATTTTATTTTATTTTATTAATGCATCAATATATACATGTTTTTGTTGGTTTTCAAGAGTGAGATTGTAGTCTTTTAGTATTATGCTGTTTTATTTTGACTTTTAAGAAGTGCATTGTGATTTATTGTGTGGTTTTATGATTGTTTTAGTGAGAAGTGATAAGTGTCAACTAATGTAAAGAAAGTTCTTAAAATATGTGTGATTTTTGATAAACGATGAAATTGTGTCAATAAATTTTTTCGAAAGAAAAAAAAATCTGTTCTTATCAGTATTATACTTGGGCTTACCTCGCGGGCAGTGACAGCGATCGCCTCTTGGAGGTTTCCTGGCTCACAATTACTCCTGTGTTGTGAGCCCTCAACCCTTGAGAGGTAAAGGAATTGCACTTTTTAAGGTAAGACGTTTTAAGTATTTATTGGCTATTTATTGTGGTTTTAGTGTTTTAGTGTGTTTTAAGCTGTTGGTGCCTCCACCATGTCGGCTGCTCGTGCCGGCGTGAGGAGGCACCACAGCGTACGCTTTTTATTAAAAGAAAAAAATGGTAAGCTCCTGGAGATGTCCAGACTGGACTTCTCCAGGAAGCTGATACAAAAAACCTTAAATTTTAGACCTGAAGACCTGAATTGTATAGTGACTCTGCCTCTAGGAAAAGGATTTGATGTTAGTTTTAGAGCTGCTTCCCTATTAAATGACTTCTGGCAAAGGTTTGATGCGGTTAAGATCCAGTTTTCCATGTTTACTGTGGAAAAACTTTCTGACAACACACTTAAAACTGTGATTGTCAGAATGTTTAATGAAACAGTTACTGGAGATGACATTTGTGTGTGGCTGGGCAGATATTGCACTGTTCGAGGCCAGCCAGTCAAGGTGCTAGATGAGGATGGCATCTGGAATTGCTCCTGGCGAATTCCCATTAAACAATGGGAAGATGCCGGGGGCTACCAGGGCCTGAGACATCTGCCCTCAATGATTGTGCTTGGAGAGAACAGGGGCTACATTCATTATCAGGGGATGCCCAAATTGTGCAGAAAGTGTGGGAAGAATGGGCATCTCGCTGAAGCATGCCAGGAGTTAATCTGTGGGAAGTGCAGAGAAGTTGGTCACAGTTTTGAGCAGTGCACCAATGGCAGGCGGTGCAATCTGTGTGGAGAAGAAAACCATCTCTTCAGAGATTGCCCAAAAAGCTTTGCCAACAAGCTGAAAAACAACAAAATGGCCGCCCCACAAGCAAGCATGGTTGAACAAAGGGAGGAGGCGGTCCCTGTGGTTTTGGCGGGAAATTCCCTGCCAGCCACAGGAACCGGCCAGGAAGAAGGAAATGGGGCGGCCATAGGGGCGGAGTCACCCATTTTATTTGAACAGAGGGAGGAAGCCCCTCCCCAACAAAGTGTGACACAAAATGTAACAGCCAATGAGGAGGAGGAAACGGCTTCCTCTCTCCTCACCGTCTCTGAGGCAAGTGTTGACGCTAGTCAAAGTGAAACTCAGTGTTCACTTCCTTATGCTCAGATGCAGAAACGGGCTGCGAGATCTCCTCTAGAAATGGAGGAGAAAAGACTAAGGGCTTCAGAGCGGCTAGATAGTTCCAAATCGGAAGATCTAGACCGCTCATGGCCCTTAGGTTCTCCTAATGGAGTTTCATTTCTGCATGTAAAGCTAAGATCATCATCACCGAAGGAGCCACAAGAGGTCTTCTCTGTGGCTTCTGAAGTGGTTAGCATCTCCTCCCCTGACCCAACACCTGTTGGGATAGGTGAAGAGCAGATGCAACAAGACATAACCTGATTTTTATCTTGTTTTTAAAACCATTGATATCTTTGTAAACTAACTGTAACTCTTTTAAATGTTCATATCCCCTTTTCATCTGCTCATGGCCCTTACTATTTCCACTATTAATGTGAGAAGTGTGAGGAGCCCCATTCGAGCACAAAGCGTTTTATCTTTTTTAAAACTCTTAAAGTCTGACGTGTTTTTATTACAAGAATGTGCCTTACCTTTTATCTCTAATTACAGAAAGTGGGAAGACGTGTGGACCCCAGGGCCCTCCCTATGGAGCGGATCGAACCAAAACAAAAATGATGGGGTCGCAATTTTAATAAACAATCCCAACATTCTGGTGAAGGGTACCACTGTGGTGAGAGATGGGCGGGCCTTTTTAGTAACACTGACTTTTTTAGGAAGAGATTTTAATGTTTTAAATATATACGGACACACTGATAAAAACGAGAGATATGAACTTTTAGAAGACTTGCAACCCCACATGCTTGGTAAACCTCCCCTAGTGGTGGCAGGGGATTTTAATTGTATTCTAACACAGAAAGACAGGAAAAAGGCAGATTTTAAATTGGACAAAACATCAACTCTTTTAAACAATTTAGTTAAAGATTTTAAATTAGTTGACTGTTTTAGACAAGTGCATCCAAGAGAGGAAGGCTTCACTTGGTTCAGTAGTGACAGCACCAGTGCCTCTCGAATAGACTATATTTTTACAAGAGATTTCCCGCCCGTGGATGCTACATTGACCCCCACCTTTTTTTCTGATCACACAATACTATCCTGCACTCTTTCACTTCCCCCTGGTGTGACGATAGGCGGAGGGCTGTGGAAGCTGAACTGCTCCCTGTTGGAAGAGGAGGAAGTGGTTAAAGGATATAGGGAGCAGTTCAGCCAATGGCAGACCCTCCAGGACTTTTATGATACACGAGCACAGTGGTGGGAAATGGTTAAAGGGAGGACAAAAACATATTTAAAAAAAATAGGAAAACAGAGAAAAAACAAAAGGAAAAAACGCATGTTGGGGCTGCAAAAACGTTTACAAAGATATTTTAACCTTTTAAACATGGGCTTTGATTTTAACAATGAAATTAAAGAAGTTAAAAAAGAGATGTTGGTTTTAGCAGAGGAAAATAGCAGGGGAGTGATTTTAAGAGCAAAAGAGAAAAAAATTGAAGAAAATGAAAAGTGTACAAGATATTTTTTTAAAAAAATAATCACAAAGGGAGGGGGGATATCAAAGATAAAAAACGACGAGGGGACTATTTTAAATACCACAGAGGGGGTTTTAAAAGAAGTCGAAAAGTTTTACGAAAACTTATATGGGAAAAAAATAGTACACGAGGACGCTTCAAATGAGGTTTTAAATTTTTTAGACAAAAAAGTACAAAAAGAAAAACATTCAGTTTTAACCCAAGATTTTAAGAAAGAAGATTTAGATAAAGCTCTTAAAAGTTTTAAAAAGGGGAAGTCTCCAGGAATGGACGGACTTCCCCTGGAGTTTTATCAATGTTTCTGGGACATTTTAGCTGGGGTTTTACTGACTGTTTTTAATGAATTTGAAAATTTTAACAAACTACCTGCGGATTTTAGATTAGGAATAGTTTCTCTGCTTTTTAAAAAAGATGACAAGACAATTTTAAAAAATTGGCGACCAATTACTCTTTTAAACACTGATTATAAATTTTTTACAAAGATTTTAGCGACAAGGATGTCGACAGTTTTAGAGGATGTAATCCACCCGGATCAAGCCTGTGCTGTGCCCGGGAGGAAGATCACGGACAGCCTATTGCTGATCCGAGATGCCATCTGTTACGCGAGAGACAGAAACATTCGTCTAGCCGTGGTAAATTTAGATTTTGAAAAAGCATTTGACAGAGTCTCGCACCAGTACTTGTTACAAGTACTGGAAAAAATGGGGTTCCCGGGAAGATTTTTAGCATGGGTGGGACTGCTGTACAACGACCTTGTCAGCAAAATCATTGTAAATGGGCATTTAACAAAAGCAGTAAATATCTGCAGTGGCGTCCGTCAAGGGTGTCCGTTATCCCCACTCCTGTATGTGGTTTGTATTGAACCACTGGCACAGCTCTTGAGAAGGGATAAATGGATTACAGGTTTTAAAATTCCGGGGGGTTTGACAGCATCTTGTGTTTTATATATGGACGACGTTACCCTTTTAACGACAGACCTCACCTCGGCCCGAAGAGCTATGGATTTGACCGATTTCTACGGTCGGGCCTCGGGAGCCAGATTAAACCGAAAAAAGTCCGAGGCCCAGCTCTTCGGGCCGTGGGGTAACGTCGTCACAGAGGGACTAGAGCTGACTTTTAAGGAAAATGATTTTAAAATTTTAGGGGTAAAATTTGACAAAGAGGGTGGGGGAGGGCAAAATTGGAACGACATTTTAACAAAGGTAAACCAAAAGTTGGGATTCTGGGGGTTACGAAAATTAACAATGGAGGGTAAAATTTTGATTTTTAAATCCGTAATTTTACCACTCATTTTACTTGTTTCTTCTGTTTTTAGTCCACCAAGACGTTTTATCAGGAAGTTGGAAAGGGCGGTGTTTTATTTCCTGTGGGGATCCAAGTGGGAGCGCCTAAGAAGAACAGAGTTAAAGAAAAAGCCCGAACATGGTGGAAAAGGCCTCCCGGATCCCCACCTGTTTTTAGGCAGCCGCTTCACCGCCCTGCATTTTAGTTACGCGTTGACCCCATCCAGAGAAAACAAGACGGCTGCCATGACTCGCTTCTGGATGGGGTCCTACCTGAGAACCCTGAAAGTTTTAGCAGTGGACCTTAAGTACCCAGTGTCTTTTAATTTACCTAGGGAGTATGATTTTATAAAGAAATTTTTAAAGAAGTATGTTTTAGAGACTAACGATGTCACCATTTTAACTAACCACAAGGCTCTCATTTCTCTTGTGCAGGATCGAGAGACGGTGAGTCGGGTCCCGGGCCTCACATTATGTGAGGCCCAACAAGTGTGGAGGAACGCGGCCCACCCAGCTCTCCAGAACGGACACAAGGACCTGTTGTGGATGGTGGCACATGAGATCCTCCCGGTCAGGGCGGTTATGCACTCCAGAGGCATGGCTAGAAACCCCGTCTGCCCACGGCCTGGGTGTGGATGCCCAGAGACCGTGCGGCACCTGCTCTGGGAGTGCGGCGCTGCGCGGGACCTGTGGGCCAGGACCGGCCCCCTGTATCATCAGTACCTGCCGGCGGGGAGGGCCCAGATGGACTACCACCTTATCATCCATGGGGTGGGCCAGGGCGTGAAAAACATGACAAAACAGGACTTTACATCGCTCTGGCTCACCCTGACCGCCATCAAGGATGCCATCTGGGTCACAAGAAACCTGCTGGTGGGGAAGCAGGTCACGGTACCCCTGCAAGGGACAAAGGGACTGATAACAACCACGCTACAGGGGTACCGGACCTTGACAAGAGGCCAAGGGGGCCGGGGTCGCACGGAGGAGGTCCCGGCCGCCACCGTACCTGGCCGCCCGTAGATGCACCCTCACCACTCTGGCTACGGGAACAGCGGGCCAGCAGGCCAGAGGAGGGGGATCTCCGCTATGCCCTTGAAACACAGGGGCTGTGACCGTCCTGGAGAGTTGGTGTGAATGGACTTTTTTTTTTGGTATGACTCACCCTCGATCCTGGACAAAGAAATGATTTTATCTTCTTATTGTTACTATTGCTTTTCATGCATTTTTTAACGGACTGGTTTTTATCACTTTTTTTATCAACATCTACGCCAAGGACTTTTTTTTACATAACACATGCACACACAAAAGACTTTCGCACAACATACACTTTTATTTCCTCCACAAACCCTGATTTTAAAGTGTTTTTGTTAAGTGCCATATGTCTTTTAATGTGTATTGAAATGTTTTAAAATGTGTGTTTTATGTTTCAATTCATTTTTACTAAGTCCTGCGTTGTTAAAATGGTGACTAGACCGTGATTCTTTTTTAGACCCGTTTTAATTTTTATTGAACAGCTTGTTTTTTAGTCTTTCATTTGTTTGCCTTTTTTTTAAAAAAAAAAACATGTCCTCTATACACTTGACATTTTATGTTCATTTAAAGTACTTTTGCAAGTATTTATTTATTTATTTATTTATTTATTTATTTATTTATTTATTTATTTATGTATATATTTATTCATTTTTTATTTATTTACTGTTAAGTACTCAAATGAAACTAAGTGAAGAGATATGTTTTTAAATATGATTGTGATGTAAGAAACAAATGGGAAACGCTGTCAATAAATTTTTTTCGAAAGAAAAAATCTGTTCTTATCAGTTTAATATCTGATACGTGCCCTACCCGGGCACTATATATTAAATTGATTTTTGCAGCTGGGAGATGGGTTAGGGGCTTGCTCCACCCACTCCACGCATCGACCTGGTATTGCAGTACCTCCGGGAACGGTGCACTCATTAAGCGGTGAACAGCAGAACTAGATTGCATGAAATTTAACATAACGTTAGATTGAATGTAGGGACGTGCGCTTCTTTGCGATTAGGTATCTGTCTTATGCGCTCGTTTAGACAGTGAGCATGAACAACCCTCTTGGCAGGATCCTCTTATTCTAGTCCATGAGCCACGATGCACATATTGCAACTCAGGGAGGAAAAATAAATAAATAAAAAAAATCCATCCAAAATTCCCAATCAGGACCTAAGTCTGACCTGGGGGATGGTGGGTCCAGAGAGCTGTGGAGAGGATAATTCCCAATCAGGACCCAAGTCTGACCTGGGGGATGGTGGGTCCAGAGAGCTGTGGCGAGGATAATTCCCAATCAGGACCCAAGTCTGACCTGGGGGATGGTGGGTCCAGAGAGCTGTGCAGAGGATTTGAAAAATGGCAAAGCATGAAACCCCCGCTCCTGTCGCATTCACCCAGGGTCCAAAGCGCCGGGCCGGGGCCCCAACTCCCAGCCTACGTGTGGGGACGTCCCGCGCCTAGAGGTACATGCCCCTTTGGGGCACCAGCGGCACGCAAGGCTGGCACCTGCGGTTAACCAAGTCAATGTTCCCGGGCTTAAGTTTGGGCTACCCGGGCACTGCTGGAGAACAGGTGTTCCTCCAGGGTCCCCCACAGGGCAGGTGCTTGCCCCCAGAGAGGGTG
This sequence comes from Danio rerio, assembly GCF_052040795.2. Lineage (NCBI taxonomy): Eukaryota > Metazoa > Chordata > Actinopteri > Cypriniformes > Danionidae > Danio > Danio rerio. The sequence goes on from NC_141022.1 coordinate 17,090,629, forward strand.
AAGATTACCCAGCCAGAGTCAAGGCCAGTGCGGGCAAGGAAAAACGCTCCGGAAAGGGGGGCCCTTAGGAGCTTAAGCGTATCCCCGGGAAAGGGTGACTGATTTCCGGCCAAGCTGGATTGGAAGAAAGGCTCTGGAAGTCCTTCCCATGGAAGGGTCCCTTAAGAGCTGGGTCTGACCCTAAAAAAGGTGATGGTTTCCCGCTAATTGTGGCCATGGAAGTCCTTCCAGGGCGCTTTTGAGAGCTAAAACACACCCCAGAAAGAGTGACCGATTCCTGCTGATTATGGTGGCTCAAGTGGGCATGGAAGAATCGCCCTGGAAGTCCTTCCCACTGGTCCCTTGAGTAGCCGAAGCTGCCCCAGAAAGGGTGACTGATTGCCGCTTGTGGAGGCATCTCGTTTGGGCTTGGAAGAAACGCCCTGGAGGTCTGTTCTTGGGGCCCTTCCAGAGGTCTAGCTGCCCCAGAAAGAGTGACTGATTCCCGCCTATTGTGGCAGCTCGTTTGGGCTTGGAAGAAACGCCCTGGAGGTCTTGTTCTTGGGGTCCTTCAAGAGGTCTAGCTGCCCCAGAAAGAGTGACTGATTCCCGCCTATTGTGGCAGTTGCTGGCAGCTTGTTTTGGCATTCAAGAAACCCTCCATAAGTCTTACCCAGGGGTCCCTTTGGAGCTGAAGCTGCCCCAGACAGGGTGACTGACTCCCGCTTATTGTGGCAGCTCAATTGGGCATGGAAGAAACGCCCTGGAGGTCTTGTTCTTGGGGCCCTTCAAGAGCTCAAGCTGCCCCAGAAAGAGTGACTGATTCCTGCCAGTTGCTGGCAGCTCGTTTTGGCATTCAAGAAACCCTCCGCAAGTCTTACCCAGGGGTCCCTTTAGAGCTGAAGCTGCCCCAGAAAGAGTGACTCCTTCCCCGCTGACTGTGGTGGCTCAAGTGGGCATGGAAGAATCACCCTGGACGTCCTTCCCAATGGTCCCTTGGGCAGCTGAAGCTGCCCCAGACAGGGTGACTGATTCCTGCTAGTTGGGGCAGCACGTTTGGGCATGGAAGAAACGCCCTGGAGGTCTGTTCTTGGGGCCCTTCCAGAGGTCTAGCTGCCCCAGAAAGAGTGACTGATTCCCGCCTATTGTGGCAGCTCGTTTGGGCTTGGAAGAAACGCCCTGGAGGTCTTGTTCTTGGGGTCCTTCAAGAGGTCTAGCTGCCCCAGAAAGAGTGACTGATTCCCGCCTATTGTGGCAGTTGCTGGCAGCTTGTTTTGGCATTCAAGAAACCCTCCATAAGTCTTACCCAGGGGTCCCTTTGGAGCTGAAGCTGCCCCAGACAGGGTGACTGACTCCCGCTTATTGTGGCAGCTCAATTGGGCATGGAAGAAACGCCCTGGAGGTCTTGTTCTTGGGGCCCTTCAAGAGCTCAAGCTGCCCCAGAAAGAGTGACTGATTCCTGCCAGTTGCTGGCAGCTCGTTTTGGCATTCAAGAAACCCTCCGCAAGTCTTACCCAGGGGTCCCTTTAGAGCTGAAGCTGCCCCAGAAAGAGTGACTCCTTCCCCGCTGACTGTGGTGGCTCAAGTGGGCATGGAAGAATCACCCTGGACGTCCTTCCCAATGGTCCCTTGGGCAGCTGAAGCTGCCCCAGACAGGGTGACTGATTCCTGCTAGTTGGGGCAGCACGTTTGGGCATGGAAGAAACGCCCTGGAGGTCTGTTCTTGGGGCCCTTCCAGAGGTCTAGCTGCCCCAGAAAGAGTGACTGATTCCCGCCTATTGTGGCAGCTCGTTTGGGCTTGGAAGAAACGCCCTGGAGGTCTTGTTCTTGGGGTCCTTCAAGAGCTCAAGCTGCCCCAGAAAGAGTGACTGATTCCTGCCAGTTGCTGGCAGCTCGTTTTGGCATTCAAGAAACCCTCCACAAGTCTTACCCAGGGGTCCCTTTAGAGCTGAAGCTGCCCCAGAAAGAGTGACTCCTTCCCCGCTGACTGTGGTGGCTCAAGTGGGCATGGAAGAATCACCCTGGAGGTCCTTCCCAGGGGTCCCTTAAGTAGCTGAGGCTGCCCCAGAAAGAGTGACTGATTCCTGCCAGTTGGGGCAGCTCCTTTGGGCATGGAAGAAATGCCCTGGAGGTCTTTTCTTGGGGTCCTTCAAGAGCTCAAGCTGCCCCGGAAAGAGTGACTGATTCCTGCCAATTGCTGGCAGCTCGTTTGGGCATGGAAGAAATGCCCTGGAGGTATTCTCTTGGGCTCCTTCAAGAGATCAAGCTGCCCCGGAAAGAGTGACATATTCCTGCCAGTTGCTGGCAGCTCGTTAGGGCATTCAAGAAACCCTCTGGAAGTCTTTCCCAGGGGTCCATTTTGAGCTGAAGCCGCCCCCGGAAAGAGTGACTGATTCCCCGCCGACTGTGGTGGCTCAAGTGGGCATGGAAGAAACACCCTGGAGGTCTTTTCTTGGGCTACTTCACGAGCTCAAGCTGTCCCAGAAAGAGTGACTGATCCCTGCCAGGAGCTGGCAGCTCGCGTGGGCGTTCAAGAAGCCCCCTGGAAGTCTTTTTCCAGGGTTCCCTTCAGAGCTGAAGCTGCCCCCGGAAAGAGTGGCTGGTTCCTGCCAATTGCTGGCAGCTCGTTCGGGCACGCAAGAAACTCTCTGGAGGTCTTTCCCAGGGTTCCCTTTAGAGCTGAAGCTGCCCCAAAAAGAGTGACTGATTCCCGCTGATTGTGGTGGCTCAAGTGGGCATGAAAGAATCACCCTGGAGGTCCTTCCCAATGGTCCCTTAAGTAGCTGAAGCTACCCCACAAAGAGTGACTGATTCCTGCTAGTTGGGGCAGCTCCTTTGGGCATGGAAGAAATGCCCTGGAGGTCTTTTCTTGGGGTCCTTCAAGAGCTCAAGCTGCCCCAGAAAGAGTGACTGATTCCTGCCAGTTGCTGGCAGCTCGTTTTGGCATTCAAGAAACCCTCCGCAAGTCTTACCCAGGGGTCCCTTTAGAGCTGAAGCTGCCCCAGAAAGAGTGACTCCTTCCCCGCTGACTGTGGTGGCTCAAGTGGGCATGGAAGAATCACCCTGGAGGTCCTTCCCAGGGGTCCCTTAAGTAGCTGAGGCTGCCCCAGAAAGAGTGACTGATTCCTGCTAGTTGGGGCAGCTCGTTTGGGATTGGAAGAAATGCCCTGGAGGTCTTTTCTTGGGCTCCTTCAAGAGCTCAAGCTGCCCCAGAAGGAGTGACTGATGTGGTGGCTCACGCGGGCATGGAAGAAATGCCATGCAAGTCCTTTCCAGGGGTTCCTTTAGAGCTGGAGCTGCCCCAAAAAAGAGTCACTGATTCCCGCTGACTGTGGTGGCTCATACGGGCATGGAAGTCTTTTCCCAAGGCTCAAGCAGGTAAAGGAAGACAGGTTGATCTCCGAGGCCGGCCCAGACAAAATCCTGGTCTGGACTTCTGAAGGGGGGATGGCAACTACACTGACTTGGTCGGAAAAGTCTCTCAAACAGGGGCTTTTCAAGTACCCTCATTGGGCACCAGCGGCCCATAGTCACGTCTCTTTGCCGTATTCAAGCTTGGAGTTTGTTTTTGGTCACCAACGGCTCTTAGTTAAGCCTAAAATGTTATGTCTGTCTGTCTGTCAGCAAATGTGCTGGAGGTTTAAGGGTTAAAAATTAGTACCTGTTATGCTTGCCGACATTGTATTATTTGTGGCGTAGATTGCGGCTCCTACTGCTGACAGTTTGTGGGTATCGCTTCTCGGCCTTTTGGCTAAGATCAAGTGTAGTATCTGTTCTTATCAGTTTAATATCTGATACGTGCCCTACCCGGGCACTATATATTAAATTGATTTTTGCAGCTGGGAGATGGGTTAGGGGCTTGCTCCACCCACTCCACGCATCGACCTGGTATTGCAGTACCTCCGGGAACGGTGCACTCATTAAGCGGTGAACAGCAGAACTAGATTGCATGAAATTTAACATAACGTTAGATTGAATGTAGGGACGTGCGCTTCTTTGCGATTAGGTATCTGTCTTATGCGCTCGTTTAGACAGTGAGCATGAACAACCCTCTTGGCAGGATCCTCTTATTCTAGTCCATGAGCCACGATGCACATATTGCAACTCAGGGAGGAAAAATAAATAAATAAAAAAAATCCATCCAAAATTCCCAATCAGGACCTAAGTCTGACCTGGGGGATGGTGGGTCCAGAGAGCTGTGGAGAGGATAATTCCCAATCAGGACCCAAGTCTGACCTGGGGGATGGTGGGTCCAGAGAGCTGTGGCGAGGATAATTCCCAATCAGGACCCAAGTCTGACCTGGGGGATGGTGGGTCCAGAGAGCTGTGCAGAGGATTTGAAAAATGGCAAAGCATGAAACCCCCGCTCCTGTCGCATTCACCCAGGGTCCAAAGCGCCGGGCCGGGGCCCCAACTCCCAGCCTACGTGTGGGGACGTCCCGCGCCTAGAGGTACATGCCCCTTTGGGGCACCAGCGGCACGCAAGGCTGGCACCTGCGGTTAACCAAGTCAATGTTCCCGGGCTTAAGTTTGGGCTACCCGGGCACTGCTGGAGAACAGGTGTTCCTCCAGGGTCCCCCACAGGGCAGGTGCTTGCCCCCAGAGAGGGTGAAGATTACCCAGCCAGAGTCAAGGCCAGTGCGGGCAAGGAAAAACGCTCCGGAAAGGGGGGCCCTTAGGAGCTTAAGCGTATCCCCGGGAAAGGGTGACTGATTTCCGGCCAAGCTGGATTGGAAGAAAGGCTCTGGAAGTCCTTCCCATGGAAGGGTCCCTTAAGAGCTGGGTCTGACCCTAAAAAAGGTGATGGTTTCCCGCTAATTGTGGCCATGGAAGTCCTTCCAGGGCGCTTTTGAGAGCTAAAACACACCCCAGAAAGAGTGACCGATTCCTGCTGATTATGGTGGCTCAAGTGGGCATGGAAGAATCGCCCTGGAAGTCCTTCCCACTGGTCCCTTGAGTAGCCGAAGCTGCCCCAGAAAGGGTGACTGATTGCCGCTTGTGGAGGCATCTCGTTTGGGCTTGGAAGAAACGCCCTGGAGGTCTGTTCTTGGGGCCCTTCCAGAGGTCTAGCTGCCCCAGAAAGAGTGACTGATTCCCGCCTATTGTGGCAGCTCGTTTGGGCTTGGAAGAAACGCCCTGGAGGTCTTGTTCTTGGGGTCCTTCAAGAGGTCTAGCTGCCCCAGAAAGAGTGACTGATTCCCGCCTATTGTGGCAGTTGCTGGCAGCTTGTTTTGGCATTCAAGAAACCCTCCATAAGTCTTACCCAGGGGTCCCTTTGGAGCTGAAGCTGCCCCAGACAGGGTGACTGACTCCCGCTTATTGTGGCAGCTCAATTGGGCATGGAAGAAACGCCCTGGAGGTCTTGTTCTTGGGGCCCTTCAAGAGCTCAAGCTGCCCCAGAAAGAGTGACTGATTCCTGCCAGTTGCTGGCAGCTCGTTTTGGCATTCAAGAAACCCTCCGCAAGTCTTACCCAGGGGTCCCTTTAGAGCTGAAGCTGCCCCAGAAAGAGTGACTCCTTCCCCGCTGACTGTGGTGGCTCAAGTGGGCATGGAAGAATCACCCTGGACGTCCTTCCCAATGGTCCCTTGGGCAGCTGAAGCTGCCCCAGACAGGGTGACTGATTCCTGCTAGTTGGGGCAGCACGTTTGGGCATGGAAGAAACGCCCTGGAGGTCTGTTCTTGGGGCCCTTCCAGAGGTCTAGCTGCCCCAGAAAGAGTGACTGATTCCCGCCTATTGTGGCAGCTCGTTTGGGCTTGGAAGAAACGCCCTGGAGGTCTTGTTCTTGGGGTCCTTCAAGAGGTCTAGCTGCCCCAGAAAGAGTGACTGATTCCCGCCTATTGTGGCAGTTGCTGGCAGCTTGTTTTGGCATTCAAGAAACCCTCCATAAGTCTTACCCAGGGGTCCCTTTGGAGCTGAAGCTGCCCCAGACAGGGTGACTGACTCCCGCTTATTGTGGCAGCTCAATTGGGCATGGAAGAAACGCCCTGGAGGTCTTGTTCTTGGGGCCCTTCAAGAGCTCAAGCTGCCCCAGAAAGAGTGACTGATTCCTGCCAGTTGCTGGCAGCTCGTTTTGGCATTCAAGAAACCCTCCGCAAGTCTTACCCAGGGGTCCCTTTAGAGCTGAAGCTGCCCCAGAAAGAGTGACTCCTTCCCCGCTGACTGTGGTGGCTCAAGTGGGCATGGAAGAATCACCCTGGACGTCCTTCCCAATGGTCCCTTGGGCAGCTGAAGCTGCCCCAGACAGGGTGACTGATTCCTGCTAGTTGGGGCAGCACGTTTGGGCATGGAAGAAACGCCCTGGAGGTCTGTTCTTGGGGCCCTTCCAGAGGTCTAGCTGCCCCAGAAAGAGTGACTGATTCCCGCCTATTGTGGCAGCTCGTTTGGGCTTGGAAGAAACGCCCTGGAGGTCTTGTTCTTGGGGTCCTTCAAGAGCTCAAGCTGCCCCAGAAAGAGTGACTGATTCCTGCCAGTTGCTGGCAGCTCGTTTTGGCATTCAAGAAACCCTCCACAAGTCTTACCCAGGGGTCCCTTTAGAGCTGAAGCTGCCCCAGAAAGAGTGACTCCTTCCCCGCTGACTGTGGTGGCTCAAGTGGGCATGGAAGAATCACCCTGGAGGTCCTTCCCAGGGGTCCCTTAAGTAGCTGAGGCTGCCCCAGAAAGAGTGACTGATTCCTGCCAGTTGGGGCAGCTCCTTTGGGCATGGAAGAAATGCCCTGGAGGTCTTTTCTTGGGGTCCTTCAAGAGCTCAAGCTGCCCCGGAAAGAGTGACTGATTCCTGCCAATTGCTGGCAGCTCGTTTGGGCATGGAAGAAATGCCCTGGAGGTATTCTCTTGGGCTCCTTCAAGAGATCAAGCTGCCCCGGAAAGAGTGACATATTCCTGCCAGTTGCTGGCAGCTCGTTAGGGCATTCAAGAAACCCTCTGGAAGTCTTTCCCAGGGGTCCATTTTGAGCTGAAGCCGCCCCCGGAAAGAGTGACTGATTCCCCGCCGACTGTGGTGGCTCAAGTGGGCATGGAAGAAACACCCTGGAGGTCTTTTCTTGGGCTACTTCACGAGCTCAAGCTGTCCCAGAAAGAGTGACTGATCCCTGCCAGGAGCTGGCAGCTCGCGTGGGCGTTCAAGAAGCCCCCTGGAAGTCTTTTTCCAGGGTTCCCTTCAGAGCTGAAGCTGCCCCCGGAAAGAGTGGCTGGTTCCTGCCAATTGCTGGCAGCTCGTTCGGGCACGCAAGAAACTCTCTGGAGGTCTTTCCCAGGGTTCCCTTTAGAGCTGAAGCTGCCCCAAAAAGAGTGACTGATTCCCGCTGATTGTGGTGGCTCAAGTGGGCATGAAAGAATCACCCTGGAGGTCCTTCCCAATGGTCCCTTAAGTAGCTGAAGCTACCCCACAAAGAGTGACTGATTCCTGCTAGTTGGGGCAGCTCCTTTGGGCATGGAAGAAATGCCCTGGAGGTCTTTTCTTGGGGTCCTTCAAGAGCTCAAGCTGCCCCAGAAAGAGTGACTGATTCCTGCCAGTTGCTGGCAGCTCGTTTTGGCATTCAAGAAACCCTCCGCAAGTCTTACCCAGGGGTCCCTTTAGAGCTGAAGCTGCCCCAGAAAGAGTGACTCCTTCCCCGCTGACTGTGGTGGCTCAAGTGGGCATGGAAGAATCACCCTGGAGGTCCTTCCCAGGGGTCCCTTAAGTAGCTGAGGCTGCCCCAGAAAGAGTGACTGATTCCTGCTAGTTGGGGCAGCTCGTTTGGGATTGGAAGAAATGCCCTGGAGGTCTTTTCTTGGGCTCCTTCAAGAGCTCAAGCTGCCCCAGAAGGAGTGACTGATGTGGTGGCTCACGCGGGCATGGAAGAAATGCCATGCAAGTCCTTTCCAGGGGTTCCTTTAGAGCTGGAGCTGCCCCAAAAAAGAGTCACTGATTCCCGCTGACTGTGGTGGCTCATACGGGCATGGAAGTCTTTTCCCAAGGCTCAAGCAGGTAAAGGAAGACAGGTTGATCTCCGAGGCCGGCCCAGACAAAATCCTGGTCTGGACTTCTGAAGGGGGGATGGCAACTACACTGACTTGGTCGGAAAAGTCTCTCAAACAGGGGCTTTTCAAGTACCCTCATTGGGCACCAGCGGCCCATAGTCACGTCTCTTTGCCGTATTCAAGCTTGGAGTTTGTTTTTGGTCACCAACGGCTCTTAGTTAAGCCTAAAATGTTATGTCTGTCTGTCTGTCAGCAAATGTGCTGGAGGTTTAAGGGTTAAAAATTAGTACCTGTTATGCTTGCCGACATTGTATTATTTGTGGCGTAGATTGCGGCTCCTACTGCTGACAGTTTGTGGGTATCGCTTCTCGGCCTTTTGGCTAAGATCAAGTGTAGTATCTGTTCTTATCAGTTTAATATCTGATACGTGCCCTACCCGGGCACTATATATTAAATTGATTTTTGCAGCTGGGAGATGGGTTAGGGGCTTGCTCCACCCACTCCACGCATCGACCTGGTATTGCAGTACCTCCGGGAACGGTGCACTCATTAAGCGGTGAACAGCAGAACTAGATTGCATGAAATTTAACATAACGTTAGATTGAATGTAGGGACGTGCGCTTCTTTGCGATTAGGTATCTGTCTTATGCGCTCGTTTAGACAGTGAGCATGAACAACCCTCTTGGCAGGATCCTCTTATTCTAGTCCATGAGCCACGATGCACATATTGCAACTCAGGGAGGAAAAATAAATAAATAAAAAAAATCCATCCAAAATTCCCAATCAGGACCTAAGTCTGACCTGGGGGATGGTGGGTCCAGAGAGCTGTGGAGAGGATAATTCCCAATCAGGACCCAAGTCTGACCTGGGGGATGGTGGGTCCAGAGAGCTGTGGCGAGGATAATTCCCAATCAGGACCCAAGTCTGACCTGGGGGATGGTGGGTCCAGAGAGCTGTGCAGAGGATTTGAAAAATGGCAAAGCATGAAACCCCCGCTCCTGTCGCATTCACCCAGGGTCCAAAGCGCCGGGCCGGGGCCCCAACTCCCAGCCTACGTGTGGGGACGTCCCGCGCCTAGAGGTACATGCCCCTTTGGGGCACCAGCGGCACGCAAGGCTGGCACCTGCGGTTAACCAAGTCAATGTTCCCGGGCTTAAGTTTGGGCTACCCGGGCACTGCTGGAGAACAGGTGTTCCTCCAGGGTCCCCCACAGGGCAGGTGCTTGCCCCCAGAGAGGGTGAAGATTACCCAGCCAGAGTCAAGGCCAGTGCGGGCAAGGAAAAACGCTCCGGAAAGGGGGGCCCTTAGGAGCTTAAGCGTATCCCCGGGAAAGGGTGACTGATTTCCGGCCAAGCTGGATTGGAAGAAAGGCTCTGGAAGTCCTTCCCATGGAAGGGTCCCTTAAGAGCTGGGTCTGACCCTAAAAAAGGTGATGGTTTCCCGCTAATTGTGGCCATGGAAGTCCTTCCAGGGCGCTTTTGAGAGCTAAAACACACCCCAGAAAGAGTGACCGATTCCTGCTGATTATGGTGGCTCAAGTGGGCATGGAAGAATCGCCCTGGAAGTCCTTCCCACTGGTCCCTTGAGTAGCCGAAGCTGCCCCAGAAAGGGTGACTGATTGCCGCTTGTGGAGGCATCTCGTTTGGGCTTGGAAGAAACGCCCTGGAGGTCTGTTCTTGGGGCCCTTCCAGAGGTCTAGCTGCCCCAGAAAGAGTGACTGATTCCCGCCTATTGTGGCAGCTCGTTTGGGCTTGGAAGAAACGCCCTGGAGGTCTTGTTCTTGGGGTCCTTCAAGAGGTCTAGCTGCCCCAGAAAGAGTGACTGATTCCCGCCTATTGTGGCAGTTGCTGGCAGCTTGTTTTGGCATTCAAGAAACCCTCCATAAGTCTTACCCAGGGGTCCCTTTGGAGCTGAAGCTGCCCCAGACAGGGTGACTGACTCCCGCTTATTGTGGCAGCTCAATTGGGCATGGAAGAAACGCCCTGGAGGTCTTGTTCTTGGGGCCCTTCAAGAGCTCAAGCTGCCCCAGAAAGAGTGACTGATTCCTGCCAGTTGCTGGCAGCTCGTTTTGGCATTCAAGAAACCCTCCGCAAGTCTTACCCAGGGGTCCCTTTAGAGCTGAAGCTGCCCCAGAAAGAGTGACTCCTTCCCCGCTGACTGTGGTGGCTCAAGTGGGCATGGAAGAATCACCCTGGACGTCCTTCCCAATGGTCCCTTGGGCAGCTGAAGCTGCCCCAGACAGGGTGACTGATTCCTGCTAGTTGGGGCAGCACGTTTGGGCATGGAAGAAACGCCCTGGAGGTCTGTTCTTGGGGCCCTTCCAGAGGTCTAGCTGCCCCAGAAAGAGTGACTGATTCCCGCCTATTGTGGCAGCTCGTTTGGGCTTGGAAGAAACGCCCTGGAGGTCTTGTTCTTGGGGTCCTTCAAGAGGTCTAGCTGCCCCAGAAAGAGTGACTGATTCCCGCCTATTGTGGCAGTTGCTGGCAGCTTGTTTTGGCATTCAAGAAACCCTCCATAAGTCTTACCCAGGGGTCCCTTTGGAGCTGAAGCTGCCCCAGACAGGGTGACTGACTCCCGCTTATTGTGGCAGCTCAATTGGGCATGGAAGAAACGCCCTGGAGGTCTTGTTCTTGGGGCCCTTCAAGAGCTCAAGCTGCCCCAGAAAGAGTGACTGATTCCTGCCAGTTGCTGGCAGCTCGTTTTGGCATTCAAGAAACCCTCCGCAAGTCTTACCCAGGGGTCCCTTTAGAGCTGAAGCTGCCCCAGAAAGAGTGACTCCTTCCCCGCTGACTGTGGTGGCTCAAGTGGGCATGGAAGAATCACCCTGGACGTCCTTCCCAATGGTCCCTTGGGCAGCTGAAGCTGCCCCAGACAGGGTGACTGATTCCTGCTAGTTGGGGCAGCACGTTTGGGCATGGAAGAAACGCCCTGGAGGTCTGTTCTTGGGGCCCTTCCAGAGGTCTAGCTGCCCCAGAAAGAGTGACTGATTCCCGCCTATTGTGGCAGCTCGTTTGGGCTTGGAAGAAACGCCCTGGAGGTCTTGTTCTTGGGGTCCTTCAAGAGCTCAAGCTGCCCCAGAAAGAGTGACTGATTCCTGCCAGTTGCTGGCAGCTCGTTTTGGCATTCAAGAAACCCTCCACAAGTCTTACCCAGGGGTCCCTTTAGAGCTGAAGCTGCCCCAGAAAGAGTGACTCCTTCCCCGCTGACTGTGGTGGCTCAAGTGGGCATGGAAGAATCACCCTGGAGGTCCTTCCCAGGGGTCCCTTAAGTAGCTGAGGCTGCCCCAGAAAGAGTGACTGATTCCTGCCAGTTGGGGCAGCTCCTTTGGGCATGGAAGAAATGCCCTGGAGGTCTTTTCTTGGGGTCCTTCAAGAGCTCAAGCTGCCCCGGAAAGAGTGACTGATTCCTGCCAATTGCTGGCAGCTCGTTTGGGCATGGAAGAAATGCCCTGGAGGTATTCTCTTGGGCTCCTTCAAGAGATCAAGCTGCCCCGGAAAGAGTGACATATTCCTGCCAGTTGCTGGCAGCTCGTTAGGGCATTCAAGAAACCCTCTGGAAGTCTTTCCCAGGGGTCCATTTTGAGCTGAAGCCGCCCCCGGAAAGAGTGACTGATTCCCCGCCGACTGTGGTGGCTCAAGTGGGCATGGAAGAAACACCCTGGAGGTCTTTTCTTGGGCTACTTCACGAGCTCAAGCTGTCCCAGAAAGAGTGACTGATCCCTGCCAGGAGCTGGCAGCTCGCGTGGGCGTTCAAGAAGCCCCCTGGAAGTCTTTTTCCAGGGTTCCCTTCAGAGCTGAAGCTGCCCCCGGAAAGAGTGGCTGGTTCCTGCCAATTGCTGGCAGCTCGTTCGGGCACGCAAGAAACTCTCTGGAGGTCTTTCCCAGGGTTCCCTTTAGAGCTGAAGCTGCCCCAAAAAGAGTGACTGATTCCCGCTGATTGTGGTGGCTCAAGTGGGCATGAAAGAATCACCCTGGAGGTCCTTCCCAATGGTCCCTTAAGTAGCTGAAGCTACCCCACAAAGAGTGACTGATTCCTGCTAGTTGGGGCAGCTCCTTTGGGCATGGAAGAAATGCCCTGGAGGTCTTTTCTTGGGGTCCTTCAAGAGCTCAAGCTGCCCCAGAAAGAGTGACTGATTCCTGCCAGTTGCTGGCAGCTCGTTTTGGCATTCAAGAAACCCTCCGCAAGTCTTACCCAGGGGTCCCTTTAGAGCTGAAGCTGCCCCAGAAAGAGTGACTCCTTCCCCGCTGACTGTGGTGGCTCAAGTGGGCATGGAAGAATCACCCTGGAGGTCCTTCCCAGGGGTCCCTTAAGTAGCTGAGGCTGCCCCAGAAAGAGTGACTGATTCCTGCTAGTTGGGGCAGCTCGTTTGGGATTGGAAGAAATGCCCTGGAGGTCTTTTCTTGGGCTCCTTCAAGAGCTCAAGCTGCCCCAGAAGGAGTGACTGATGTGGTGGCTCACGCGGGCATGGAAGAAATGCCATGCAAGTCCTTTCCAGGGGTTCCTTTAGAGCTGGAGCTGCCCCAAAAAAGAGTCACTGATTCCCGCTGACTGTGGTGGCTCATACGGGCATGGAAGTCTTTTCCCAAGGCTCAAGCAGGTAAAGGAAGACAGGTTGATCTCCGAGGCCGGCCCAGACAAAATCCTGGTCTGGACTTCTGAAGGGGGGATGGCAACTACACTGACTTGGTCGGAAAAGTCTCTCAAACAGGGGCTTTTCAAGTACCCTCATTGGGCACCAGCGGCCCATAGTCACGTCTCTTTGCCGTATTCAAGCTTGGAGTTTGTTTTTGGTCACCAACGGCTCTTAGTTAAGCCTAAAATGTTATGTCTGTCTGTCTGTCAGCAAATGTGCTGGAGGTTTAAGGGTTAAAAATTAGTACCTGTTATGCTTGCCGACATTGTATTATTTGTGGCGTAGATTGCGGCTCCTACTGCTGACAGTTTGTGGGTATCGCTTCTCGGCCTTTTGGCTAAGATCAAGTGTAGTATCTGTTCTTATCAGTTTAATATCTGATACGTGCCCTACCCGGGCACTATATATTAAATTGATTTTTGCAGCTGGGAGATGGGTTAGGGGCTTGCTCCACCCACTCCACGCATCGACCTGGTATTGCAGTACCTCCGGGAACGGTGCACTCATTAAGCGGTGAACAGCAGAACTAGATTGCATGAAATTTAACATAACGTTAGATTGAATGTAGGGACTTGCGCTTCTTTGCGATTAGGTATCTGTCTTATGCGCTCGTTTAGACAGTGAGCATGAACAACCCTCTTGGCAGGATCCTCTTATTCTAGTCCATGAGCCACGATGCACATATTGCAACTCAGGGAGGAAAAAAAAATAAATAAAAAAAATCCATCCAAAATTCCCAATCAGGACCTAAGTCTGACCTGGGGGATGGTGGGTCCAGAGAGCTGTGGAGAGGATAATTCCCAATCAGGACCCAAGTCTGACTTGGGGGATGGTGGGTCCAGAGAGCTGTGGAGAGGATAATTCCCAATCAGGACCTAAGTCTGACCTGGGGGATGGTGGGTCCAGAGAGCTGTGCAGAGGATTTGAAAAATGGCAAAGCATGAAACCCCCGCTCCTGTCGCATTCACCCAGGGTCCAAAGCGCCGGGCCGGGGCCCCAACTCCCAGCCTACGTGTGGGGACGTCCCGCGCCTAGAGGTACATGCCCCTTTGGGGCACCAGCGGCACGCAAGGCTGGCACCTGCGGTTAACCAAGTCAATGTTCCCGGGCTTAAGTTTGGGCTACCCGGGCACTGCTGGAGAACAGGTGTTCCTCCAGGGTCCCCCACAGGGCAGGTGCTTGCCCCCAGAGAGGGTGAAGATTACCCAGCCAGAGTCAAGGCCAGTGCGGGCAAGGAAAAACGCTCCGGAAAGGGGGGCCCTTAGGAGCTTAAGCGTATCCCCGGGAAAGGGTGACTGATTTCCGGCCAAGCTGGATTGGAAGAAAGGCTCTGGAAGTCCTTCCCATGGAAGGGTCCCTTAAGAGCTGGGTCTGACCCTAAAAAAGGTGATGGTTTCCCGCTAATTGTGGCCATGGAAGTCCTTCCAGGGCGCTTTTGAGAGCTAAAACACACCCCAGAAAGAGTGACCGATTCCTGCTGATTATGGTGGCTCAAGTGGGCATGGAAGAATCGCCCTGGAAGTCCTTCCCACTGGTCCCTTGAGTAGCCGAAGCTGCCCCAGAAAGGGTGACTGATTGCCGCTTGTGGAGGCATCTCGTTTGGGCTTGGAAGAAACGCCCTGGAGGTCTGTTCTTGGGGCCCTTCCAGAGGTCTAGCTGCCCCAGAAAGAGTGACTGATTCCCGCCTATTGTGGCAGCTCGTTTGGGCTTGGAAGAAACGCCCTGGAGGTCTTGTTCTTGGGGTCCTTCAAGAGGTCTAGCTGCCCCAGAAAGAGTGACTGATTCCCGCCTATTGTGGCAGTTGCTGGCAGCTTGTTTTGGCATTCAAGAAACCCTCCATAAGTCTTACCCAGGGGTCCCTTTGGAGCTGAAGCTGCCCCAGACAGGGTGACTGACTCCCGCTTATTGTGGCAGCTCAATTGGGCATGGAAGAAACGCCCTGGAGGTCTTGTTCTTGGGGCCCTTCAAGAGCTCAAGCTGCCCCAGAAAGAGTGACTGATTCCTGCCAGTTGCTGGCAGCTCGTTTTGGCATTCAAGAAACCCTCCGCAAGTCTTACCCAGGGGTCCCTTTAGAGCTGAAGCTGCCCCAGAAAGAGTGACTCCTTCCCCGCTGACTGTGGTGGCTCAAGTGGGCATGGAAGAATCACCCTGGACGTCCTTCCCAATGGTCCCTTGGGCAGCTGAAGCTGCCCCAGACAGGGTGACTGATTCCTGCTAGTTGGGGCAGCACGTTTGGGCATGGAAGAAACGCCCTGGAGGTCTGTTCTTGGGGCCCTTCCAGAGGTCTAGCTGCCCCAGAAAGAGTGACTGATTCCCGCCTATTGTGGCAGCTCGTTTGGGCTTGGAAGAAACGCCCTGGAGGTCTTGTTCTTGGGGTCCTTCAAGAGGTCTAGCTGCCCCAGAAAGAGTGACTGATTCCCGCCTATTGTGGCAGTTGCTGGCAGCTTGTTTTGGCATTCAAGAAACCCTCCATAAGTCTTACCCAGGGGTCCCTTTGGAGCTGAAGCTGCCCCAGACAGGGTGACTGACTCCCGCTTATTGTGGCAGCTCAATTGGGCATGGAAGAAACGCCCTGGAGGTCTTGTTCTTGGGGCCCTTCAAGAGCTCAAGCTGCCCCAGAAAGAGTGACTGATTCCTGCCAGTTGCTGGCAGCTCGTTTTGGCATTCAAGAAACCCTCCGCAAGTCTTACCCAGGGGTCCCTTTAGAGCTGAAGCTGCCCCAGAAAGAGTGACTCCTTCCCCGCTGACTGTGGTGGCTCAAGTGGGCATGGAAGAATCACCCTGGACGTCCTTCCCAATGGTCCCTTGGGCAGCTGAAGCTGCCCCAGACAGGGTGACTGATTCCTGCTAGTTGGGGCAGCACGTTTGGGCATGGAAGAAACGCCCTGGAGGTCTGTTCTTGGGGCCCTTCCAGAGGTCTAGCTGCCCCAGAAAGAGTGACTGATTCCCGCCTATTGTGGCAGCTCGTTTGGGCTTGGAAGAAACGCCCTGGAGGTCTTGTTCTTGGGGTCCTTCAAGAGCTCAAGCTGCCCCAGAAAGAGTGACTGATTCCTGCCAGTTGCTGGCAGCTCGTTTTGGCATTCAAGAAACCCTCCACAAGTCTTACCCAGGGGTCCCTTTAGAGCTGAAGCTGCCCCAGAAAGAGTGACTCCTTCCCCGCTGACTGTGGTGGCTCAAGTGGGCATGGAAGAATCACCCTGGAGGTCCTTCCCAGGGGTCCCTTAAGTAGCTGAGGCTGCCCCAGAAAGAGTGACTGATTCCTGCCAGTTGGGGCAGCTCCTTTGGGCATGGAAGAAATGCCCTGGAGGTCTTTTCTTGGGGTCCTTCAAGAGCTCAAGCTGCCCCGGAAAGAGTGACTGATTCCTGCCAATTGCTGGCAGCTCGTTTGGGCATGGAAGAAATGCCCTGGAGGTATTCTCTTGGGCTCCTTCAAGAGATCAAGCTGCCCCGGAAAGAGTGACATATTCCTGCCAGTTGCTGGCAGCTCGTTAGGGCATTCAAGAAACCCTCTGGAAGTCTTTCCCAGGGGTCCATTTTGAGCTGAAGCCGCCCCCGGAAAGAGTGACTGATTCCCCGCCGACTGTGGTGGCTCAAGTGGGCATGGAAGAAACACCCTGGAGGTCTTTTCTTGGGCTACTTCACGAGCTCAAGCTGTCCCAGAAAGAGTGACTGATCCCTGCCAGGAGCTGGCAGCTCGCGTGGGCGTTCAAGAAGCCCCCTGGAAGTCTTTTTCCAGGGTTCCCTTCAGAGCTGAAGCTGCCCCCGGAAAGAGTGGCTGGTTCCTGCCAATTGCTGGCAGCTCGTTCGGGCACGCAAGAAACTCTCTGGAGGTCTTTCCCAGGGTTCCCTTTAGAGCTGAAGCTGCCCCAAAAAGAGTGACTGATTCCCGCTGATTGTGGTGGCTCAAGTGGGCATGAAAGAATCACCCTGGAGGTCCTTCCCAATGGTCCCTTAAGTAGCTGAAGCTACCCCACAAAGAGTGACTGATTCCTGCTAGTTGGGGCAGCTCCTTTGGGCATGGAAGAAATGCCCTGGAGGTCTTTTCTTGGGGTCCTTCAAGAGCTCAAGCTGCCCCAGAAAGAGTGACTGATTCCTGCCAGTTGCTGGCAGCTCGTTTTGGCATTCAAGAAACCCTCCGCAAGTCTTACCCAGGGGTCCCTTTAGAGCTGAAGCTGCCCCAGAAAGAGTGACTCCTTCCCCGCTGACTGTGGTGGCTCAAGTGGGCATGGAAGAATCACCCTGGAGGTCCTTCCCAGGGGTCCCTTAAGTAGCTGAGGCTGCCCCAGAAAGAGTGACTGATTCCTGCTAGTTGGGGCAGCTCGTTTGGGATTGGAAGAAATGCCCTGGAGGTCTTTTCTTGGGCTCCTTCAAGAGCTCAAGCTGCCCCAGAAGGAGTGACTGATGTGGTGGCTCACGCGGGCATGGAAGAAATGCCATGCAAGTCCTTTCCAGGGGTTCCTTTAGAGCTGGAGCTGCCCCAAAAAAGAGTCACTGATTCCCGCTGACTGTGGTGGCTCATACGGGCATGGAAGTCTTTTCCCAAGGCTCAAGCAGGTAAAGGAAGACAGGTTGATCTCCGAGGCCGGCCCAGACAAAATCCTGGTCTGGACTTCTGAAGGGGGGATGGCAACTACACTGACTTGGTCGGAAAAGTCTCTCAAACAGGGGCTTTTCAAGTACCCTCATTGGGCACCAGCGGCCCATAGTCACGTCTCTTTGCCGTATTCAAGCTTGGAGTTTGTTTTTGGTCACCAACGGCTCTTAGTTAAGCCTAAAATGTTATGTCTGTCTGTCTGTCAGCAAATGTGCTGGAGGTTTAAGGGTTAAAAATTAGTACCTGTTATGCTTGCCGACATTGTATTATTTGTGGCGTAGATTGCGGCTCCTACTGCTGACAGTTTGTGGGTATCGCTTCTCGGCCTTTTGGCTAAGATCAAGTGTAGTATCTGTTCTTATCAGTTTAATATCTGATACGTGCCCTACCCGGGCACTATATATTAAATTGATTTTTGCAGCTGGGAGATGGGTTAGGGGCTTGCTCCACCCACTCCACGCATCGACCTGGTATTGCAGTACCTCCGGGAACGGTGCACTCATTAAGCGGTGAACAGCAGAACTAGATTGCATGAAATTTAACATAACGTTAGATTGAATGTAGGGACTTGCGCTTCTTTGCGATTAGGTATCTGTCTTATGCGCTCGTTTAGACAGTGAGCATGAACAACCCTCTTGGCAGGATCCTCTTATTCTAGTCCATGAGCCACGATGCACATATTGCAACTCAGGGAGGAAAAAAAAATAAATAAAAAAAATCCATCCAAAATTCCCAATCAGGACCTAAGTCTGACCTGGGGGATGGTGGGTCCAGAGAGCTGTGGAGAGGATAATTCCCAATCAGGACCCAAGTCTGACTTGGGGGATGGTGGGTCCAGAGAGCTGTGGAGAGGATAATTCCCAATCAGGACCTAAGTCTGACCTGGGGGATGGTGGGTCCAGAGAGCTGTGCAGAGGATTTGAAAAATGGCAAAGCATGAAACCCCCGCTCCTGTCGCATTCACCCAGGGTCCAAAGCGCCGGGCCGGGGCCCCAACTCCCAGCCTACGTGTGGGGACGTCCCGCGCCTAGAGGTACATGCCCCTTTGGGGCACCAGCGGCACGCAAGGCTGGCACCTGCGGTTAACCAAGTCAATGTTCCCGGGCTTAAGTTTGGGCTACCCGGGCACTGCTGGAGAACAGGTGTTCCTCCAGGGTCCCCCACAGGGCAGGTGCTTGCCCCCAGAGAGGGTGAAGATTACCCAGCCAGAGTCAAGGCCAGTGCGGGCAAGGAAAAACGCTCCGGAAAGGGGGGCCCTTAGGAGCTTAAGCGTATCCCCGGGAAAGGGTGACTGATTTCCGGCCAAGCTGGATTGGAAGAAAGGCTCTGGAAGTCCTTCCCATGGAAGGGTCCCTTAAGAGCTGGGTCTGACCCTAAAAAAGGTGATGGTTTCCCGCTAATTGTGGCCATGGAAGTCCTTCCAGGGCGCTTTTGAGAGCTAAAACACACCCCAGAAAGAGTGACCGATTCCTGCTGATTATGGTGGCTCAAGTGGGCATGGAAGAATCGCCCTGGAAGTCCTTCCCACTGGTCCCTTGAGTAGCCGAAGCTGCCCCAGAAAGGGTGACTGATTGCCGCTTGTGGAGGCATCTCGTTTGGGCTTGGAAGAAACGCCCTGGAGGTCTGTTCTTGGGGCCCTTCCAGAGGTCTAGCTGCCCCAGAAAGAGTGACTGATTCCCGCCTATTGTGGCAGCTCGTTTGGGCTTGGAAGAAACGCCCTGGAGGTCTTGTTCTTGGGGTCCTTCAAGAGGTCTAGCTGCCCCAGAAAGAGTGACTGATTCCCGCCTATTGTGGCAGTTGCTGGCAGCTTGTTTTGGCATTCAAGAAACCCTCCATAAGTCTTACCCAGGGGTCCCTTTGGAGCTGAAGCTGCCCCAGACAGGGTGACTGACTCCCGCTTATTGTGGCAGCTCAATTGGGCATGGAAGAAACGCCCTGGAGGTCTTGTTCTTGGGGCCCTTCAAGAGCTCAAGCTGCCCCAGAAAGAGTGACTGATTCCTGCCAGTTGCTGGCAGCTCGTTTTGGCATTCAAGAAACCCTCCGCAAGTCTTACCCAGGGGTCCCTTTAGAGCTGAAGCTGCCCCAGAAAGAGTGACTCCTTCCCCGCTGACTGTGGTGGCTCAAGTGGGCATGGAAGAATCACCCTGGACGTCCTTCCCAATGGTCCCTTGGGCAGCTGAAGCTGCCCCAGACAGGGTGACTGATTCCTGCTAGTTGGGGCAGCACGTTTGGGCATGGAAGAAACGCCCTGGAGGTCTGTTCTTGGGGCCCTTCCAGAGGTCTAGCTGCCCCAGAAAGAGTGACTGATTCCCGCCTATTGTGGCAGCTCGTTTGGGCTTGGAAGAAACGCCCTGGAGGTCTTGTTCTTGGGGTCCTTCAAGAGGTCTAGCTGCCCCAGAAAGAGTGACTGATTCCCGCCTATTGTGGCAGTTGCTGGCAGCTTGTTTTGGCATTCAAGAAACCCTCCATAAGTCTTACCCAGGGGTCCCTTTGGAGCTGAAGCTGCCCCAGACAGGGTGACTGACTCCCGCTTATTGTGGCAGCTCAATTGGGCATGGAAGAAACGCCCTGGAGGTCTTGTTCTTGGGGCCCTTCAAGAGCTCAAGCTGCCCCAGAAAGAGTGACTGATTCCTGCCAGTTGCTGGCAGCTCGTTTTGGCATTCAAGAAACCCTCCGCAAGTCTTACCCAGGGGTCCCTTTAGAGCTGAAGCTGCCCCAGAAAGAGTGACTCCTTCCCCGCTGACTGTGGTGGCTCAAGTGGGCATGGAAGAATCACCCTGGACGTCCTTCCCAATGGTCCCTTGGGCAGCTGAAGCTGCCCCAGACAGGGTGACTGATTCCTGCTAGTTGGGGCAGCACGTTTGGGCATGGAAGAAACGCCCTGGAGGTCTGTTCTTGGGGCCCTTCCAGAGGTCTAGCTGCCCCAGAAAGAGTGACTGATTCCCGCCTATTGTGGCAGCTCGTTTGGGCTTGGAAGAAACGCCCTGGAGGTCTTGTTCTTGGGGTCCTTCAAGAGCTCAAGCTGCCCCAGAAAGAGTGACTGATTCCTGCCAGTTGCTGGCAGCTCGTTTTGGCATTCAAGAAACCCTCCACAAGTCTTACCCAGGGGTCCCTTTAGAGCTGAAGCTGCCCCAGAAAGAGTGACTCCTTCCCCGCTGACTGTGGTGGCTCAAGTGGGCATGGAAGAATCACCCTGGAGGTCCTTCCCAGGGGTCCCTTAAGTAGCTGAGGCTGCCCCAGAAAGAGTGACTGATTCCTGCCAGTTGGGGCAGCTCCTTTGGGCATGGAAGAAATGCCCTGGAGGTCTTTTCTTGGGGTCCTTCAAGAGCTCAAGCTGCCCCGGAAAGAGTGACTGATTCCTGCCAATTGCTGGCAGCTCGTTTGGGCATGGAAGAAATGCCCTGGAGGTATTCTCTTGGGCTCCTTCAAGAGATCAAGCTGCCCCGGAAAGAGTGACATATTCCTGCCAGTTGCTGGCAGCTCGTTAGGGCATTCAAGAAACCCTCTGGAAGTCTTTCCCAGGGGTCCATTTTGAGCTGAAGCCGCCCCCGGAAAGAGTGACTGATTCCCCGCCGACTGTGGTGGCTCAAGTGGGCATGGAAGAAACACCCTGGAGGTCTTTTCTTGGGCTACTTCACGAGCTCAAGCTGTCCCAGAAAGAGTGACTGATCCCTGCCAGGAGCTGGCAGCTCGCGTGGGCGTTCAAGAAGCCCCCTGGAAGTCTTTTTCCAGGGTTCCCTTCAGAGCTGAAGCTGCCCCCGGAAAGAGTGGCTGGTTCCTGCCAATTGCTGGCAGCTCGTTCGGGCACGCAAGAAACTCTCTGGAGGTCTTTCCCAGGGTTCCCTTTAGAGCTGAAGCTGCCCCAAAAAGAGTGACTGATTCCCGCTGATTGTGGTGGCTCAAGTGGGCATGAAAGAATCACCCTGGAGGTCCTTCCCAATGGTCCCTTAAGTAGCTGAAGCTACCCCACAAAGAGTGACTGATTCCTGCTAGTTGGGGCAGCTCCTTTGGGCATGGAAGAAATGCCCTGGAGGTCTTTTCTTGGGGTCCTTCAAGAGCTCAAGCTGCCCCAGAAAGAGTGACTGATTCCTGCCAGTTGCTGGCAGCTCGTTTTGGCATTCAAGAAACCCTCCGCAAGTCTTACCCAGGGGTCCCTTTAGAGCTGAAGCTGCCCCAGAAAGAGTGACTCCTTCCCCGCTGACTGTGGTGGCTCAAGTGGGCATGGAAGAATCACCCTGGAGGTCCTTCCCAGGGGTCCCTTAAGTAGCTGAGGCTGCCCCAGAAAGAGTGACTGATTCCTGCTAGTTGGGGCAGCTCGTTTGGGATTGGAAGAAATGCCCTGGAGGTCTTTTCTTGGGCTCCTTCAAGAGCTCAAGCTGCCCCAGAAGGAGTGACTGATGTGGTGGCTCACGCGGGCATGGAAGAAATGCCATGCAAGTCCTTTCCAGGGGTTCCTTTAGAGCTGGAGCTGCCCCAAAAAAGAGTCACTGATTCCCGCTGACTGTGGTGGCTCATACGGGCATGGAAGTCTTTTCCCAAGGCTCAAGCAGGTAAAGGAAGACAGGTTGATCTCCGAGGCCGGCCCAGACAAAATCCTGGTCTGGACTTCTGAAGGGGGGATGGCAACTACACTGACTTGGTCGGAAAAGTCTCTCAAACAGGGGCTTTTCAAGTACCCTCATTGGGCACCAGCGGCCCATAGTCACGTCTCTTTGCCGTATTCAAGCTTGGAGTTTGTTTTTGGTCACCAACGGCTCTTAGTTAAGCCTAAAATGTTATGTCTGTCTGTCTGTCAGCAAATGTGCTGGAGGTTTAAGGGTTAAAAATTAGTACCTGTTATGCTTGCCGACATTGTATTATTTGTGGCGTAGATTGCGGCTCCTACTGCTGACAGTTTGTGGGTATCGCTTCTCGGCCTTTTGGCTAAGATCAAGTGTAGTATCTGTTCTTATCAGTTTAATATCTGATACGTGCCCTACCCGGGCACTATATATTAAATTGATTTTTGCAGCTGGGAGATGGGTTAGGGGCTTGCTCCACCCACTCCACGCATCGACCTGGTATTGCAGTACCTCCGGGAACGGTGCACTCATTAAGCGGTGAACAGCAGAACTAGATTGCATGAAATTTAACATAACGTTAGATTGAATGTAGGGACTTGCGCTTCTTTGCGATTAGGTATCTGTCTTATGCGCTCGTTTAGACAGTGAGCATGAACAACCCTCTTGGCAGGATCCTCTTATTCTAGTCCATGAGCCACGATGCACATATTGCAACTCAGGGAGGAAAAAAAAATAAATAAAAAAAATCCATCCAAAATTCCCAATCAGGACCTAAGTCTGACCTGGGGGATGGTGGGTCCAGAGAGCTGTGGAGAGGATAATTCCCAATCAGGACCCAAGTCTGACTTGGGGGATGGTGGGTCCAGAGAGCTGTGGAGAGGATAATTCCCAATCAGGACCTAAGTCTGACCTGGGGGATGGTGGGTCCAGAGAGCTGTGCAGAGGATTTGAAAAATGGCAAAGCATGAAACCCCCGCTCCTGTCGCATTCACCCAGGGTCCAAAGCGCCGGGCCGGGGCCCCAACTCCCAGCCTACGTGTGGGGACGTCCCGCGCCTAGAGGTACATGCCCCTTTGGGGCACCAGCGGCACGCAAGGCTGGCACCTGCGGTTAACCAAGTCAATGTTCCCGGGCTTAAGTTTGGGCTACCCGGGCACTGCTGGAGAACAGGTGTTCCTCCAGGGTCCCCCACAGGGCAGGTGCTTGCCCCCAGAGAGGGTGAAGATTACCCAGCCAGAGTCAAGGCCAGTGCGGGCAAGGAAAAACGCTCCGGAAAGGGGGGCCCTTAGGAGCTTAAGCGTATCCCCGGGAAAGGGTGACTGATTTCCGGCCAAGCTGGATTGGAAGAAAGGCTCTGGAAGTCCTTCCCATGGAAGGGTCCCTTAAGAGCTGGGTCTGACCCTAAAAAAGGTGATGGTTTCCCGCTAATTGTGGCCATGGAAGTCCTTCCAGGGCGCTTTTGAGAGCTAAAACACACCCCAGAAAGAGTGACCGATTCCTGCTGATTATGGTGGCTCAAGTGGGCATGGAAGAATCGCCCTGGAAGTCCTTCCCACTGGTCCCTTGAGTAGCCGAAGCTGCCCCAGAAAGGGTGACTGATTGCCGCTTGTGGAGGCATCTCGTTTGGGCTTGGAAGAAACGCCCTGGAGGTCTGTTCTTGGGGCCCTTCCAGAGGTCTAGCTGCCCCAGAAAGAGTGACTGATTCCCGCCTATTGTGGCAGCTCGTTTGGGCTTGGAAGAAACGCCCTGGAGGTCTTGTTCTTGGGGTCCTTCAAGAGGTCTAGCTGCCCCAGAAAGAGTGACTGATTCCCGCCTATTGTGGCAGTTGCTGGCAGCTTGTTTTGGCATTCAAGAAACCCTCCATAAGTCTTACCCAGGGGTCCCTTTGGAGCTGAAGCTGCCCCAGACAGGGTGACTGACTCCCGCTTATTGTGGCAGCTCAATTGGGCATGGAAGAAACGCCCTGGAGGTCTTGTTCTTGGGGCCCTTCAAGAGCTCAAGCTGCCCCAGAAAGAGTGACTGATTCCTGCCAGTTGCTGGCAGCTCGTTTTGGCATTCAAGAAACCCTCCGCAAGTCTTACCCAGGGGTCCCTTTAGAGCTGAAGCTGCCCCAGAAAGAGTGACTCCTTCCCCGCTGACTGTGGTGGCTCAAGTGGGCATGGAAGAATCACCCTGGACGTCCTTCCCAATGGTCCCTTGGGCAGCTGAAGCTGCCCCAGACAGGGTGACTGATTCCTGCTAGTTGGGGCAGCACGTTTGGGCATGGAAGAAACGCCCTGGAGGTCTGTTCTTGGGGCCCTTCCAGAGGTCTAGCTGCCCCAGAAAGAGTGACTGATTCCCGCCTATTGTGGCAGCTCGTTTGGGCTTGGAAGAAACGCCCTGGAGGTCTTGTTCTTGGGGTCCTTCAAGAGGTCTAGCTGCCCCAGAAAGAGTGACTGATTCCCGCCTATTGTGGCAGTTGCTGGCAGCTTGTTTTGGCATTCAAGAAACCCTCCATAAGTCTTACCCAGGGGTCCCTTTGGAGCTGAAGCTGCCCCAGACAGGGTGACTGACTCCCGCTTATTGTGGCAGCTCAATTGGGCATGGAAGAAACGCCCTGGAGGTCTTGTTCTTGGGGCCCTTCAAGAGCTCAAGCTGCCCCAGAAAGAGTGACTGATTCCTGCCAGTTGCTGGCAGCTCGTTTTGGCATTCAAGAAACCCTCCGCAAGTCTTACCCAGGGGTCCCTTTAGAGCTGAAGCTGCCCCAGAAAGAGTGACTCCTTCCCCGCTGACTGTGGTGGCTCAAGTGGGCATGGAAGAATCACCCTGGACGTCCTTCCCAATGGTCCCTTGGGCAGCTGAAGCTGCCCCAGACAGGGTGACTGATTCCTGCTAGTTGGGGCAGCACGTTTGGGCATGGAAGAAACGCCCTGGAGGTCTGTTCTTGGGGCCCTTCCAGAGGTCTAGCTGCCCCAGAAAGAGTGACTGATTCCCGCCTATTGTGGCAGCTCGTTTGGGCTTGGAAGAAACGCCCTGGAGGTCTTGTTCTTGGGGTCCTTCAAGAGCTCAAGCTGCCCCAGAAAGAGTGACTGATTCCTGCCAGTTGCTGGCAGCTCGTTTTGGCATTCAAGAAACCCTCCACAAGTCTTACCCAGGGGTCCCTTTAGAGCTGAAGCTGCCCCAGAAAGAGTGACTCCTTCCCCGCTGACTGTGGTGGCTCAAGTGGGCATGGAAGAATCACCCTGGAGGTCCTTCCCAGGGGTCCCTTAAGTAGCTGAGGCTGCCCCAGAAAGAGTGACTGATTCCTGCCAGTTGGGGCAGCTCCTTTGGGCATGGAAGAAATGCCCTGGAGGTCTTTTCTTGGGGTCCTTCAAGAGCTCAAGCTGCCCCGGAAAGAGTGACTGATTCCTGCCAATTGCTGGCAGCTCGTTTGGGCATGGAAGAAATGCCCTGGAGGTATTCTCTTGGGCTCCTTCAAGAGATCAAGCTGCCCCGGAAAGAGTGACATATTCCTGCCAGTTGCTGGCAGCTCGTTAGGGCATTCAAGAAACCCTCTGGAAGTCTTTCCCAGGGGTCCATTTTGAGCTGAAGCCGCCCCCGGAAAGAGTGACTGATTCCCCGCCGACTGTGGTGGCTCAAGTGGGCATGGAAGAAACACCCTGGAGGTCTTTTCTTGGGCTACTTCACGAGCTCAAGCTGTCCCAGAAAGAGTGACTGATCCCTGCCAGGAGCTGGCAGCTCGCGTGGGCGTTCAAGAAGCCCCCTGGAAGTCTTTTTCCAGGGTTCCCTTCAGAGCTGAAGCTGCCCCCGGAAAGAGTGGCTGGTTCCTGCCAATTGCTGGCAGCTCGTTCGGGCACGCAAGAAACTCTCTGGAGGTCTTTCCCAGGGTTCCCTTTAGAGCTGAAGCTGCCCCAAAAAGAGTGACTGATTCCCGCTGATTGTGGTGGCTCAAGTGGGCATGAAAGAATCACCCTGGAGGTCCTTCCCAATGGTCCCTTAAGTAGCTGAAGCTACCCCACAAAGAGTGACTGATTCCTGCTAGTTGGGGCAGCTCCTTTGGGCATGGAAGAAATGCCCTGGAGGTCTTTTCTTGGGGTCCTTCAAGAGCTCAAGCTGCCCCAGAAAGAGTGACTGATTCCTGCCAGTTGCTGGCAGCTCGTTTTGGCATTCAAGAAACCCTCCGCAAGTCTTACCCAGGGGTCCCTTTAGAGCTGAAGCTGCCCCAGAAAGAGTGACTCCTTCCCCGCTGACTGTGGTGGCTCAAGTGGGCATGGAAGAATCACCCTGGAGGTCCTTCCCAGGGGTCCCTTAAGTAGCTGAGGCTGCCCCAGAAAGAGTGACTGATTCCTGCTAGTTGGGGCAGCTCGTTTGGGATTGGAAGAAATGCCCTGGAGGTCTTTTCTTGGGCTCCTTCAAGAGCTCAAGCTGCCCCAGAAGGAGTGACTGATGTGGTGGCTCACGCGGGCATGGAAGAAATGCCATGCAAGTCCTTTCCAGGGGTTCCTTTAGAGCTGGAGCTGCCCCAAAAAAGAGTCACTGATTCCCGCTGACTGTGGTGGCTCATACGGGCATGGAAGTCTTTTCCCAAGGCTCAAGCAGGTAAAGGAAGACAGGTTGATCTCCGAGGCCGGCCCAGACAAAATCCTGGTCTGGACTTCTGAAGGGGGGATGGCAACTACACTGACTTGGTCGGAAAAGTCTCTCAAACAGGGGCTTTTCAAGTACCCTCATTGGGCACCAGCGGCCCATAGTCACGTCTCTTTGCCGTATTCAAGCTTGGAGTTTGTTTTTGGTCACCAACGGCTCTTAGTTAAGCCTAAAATGTTATGTCTGTCTGTCTGTCAGCAAATGTGCTGGAGGTTTAAGGGTTAAAAATTAGTACCTGTTATGCTTGCCGACATTGTATTATTTGTGGCGTAGATTGCGGCTCCTACTGCTGACAGTTTGTGGGTATCGCTTCTCGGCCTTTTGGCTAAGATCAAGTGTAGTATCTGTTCTTATCAGTTTAATATCTGATACGTGCCCTACCCGGGCACTATATATTAAATTGATTTTTGCAGCTGGGAGATGGGTTAGGGGCTTGCTCCACCCACTCCACGCATCGACCTGGTATTGCAGTACCTCCGGGAACGGTGCACTCATTAAGCGGTGAACAGCAGAACTAGATTGCATGAAATTTAACATAACGTTAGATTGAATGTAGGGACTTGCGCTTCTTTGCGATTAGGTATCTGTCTTATGCGCTCGTTTAGACAGTGAGCATGAACAACCCTCTTGGCAGGATCCTCTTATTCTAGTCCATGAGCCACGATGCACATATTGCAACTCAGGGAGGAAAAAAAAATAAATAAAAAAAATCCATCCAAAATTCCCAATCAGGACCTAAGTCTGACCTGGGGGATGGTGGGTCCAGAGAGCTGTGGAGAGGATAATTCCCAATCAGGACCCAAGTCTGACTTGGGGGATGGTGGGTCCAGAGAGCTGTGGAGAGGATAATTCCCAATCAGGACCTAAGTCTGACCTGGGGGATGGTGGGTCCAGAGAGCTGTGCAGAGGATTTGAAAAATGGCAAAGCATGAAACCCCCGCTCCTGTCGCATTCACCCAGGGTCCAAAGCGCCGGGCCGGGGCCCCAACTCCCAGCCTACGTGTGGGGACGTCCCGCGCCTAGAGGTACATGCCCCTTTGGGGCACCAGCGGCACGCAAGGCTGGCACCTGCGGTTAACCAAGTCAATGTTCCCGGGCTTAAGTTTGGGCTACCCGGGCACTGCTGGAGAACAGGTGTTCCTCCAGGGTCCCCCACAGGGCAGGTGCTTGCCCCCAGAGAGGGTGAAGATTACCCAGCCAGAGTCAAGGCCAGTGCGGGCAAGGAAAAACGCTCCGGAAAGGGGGGCCCTTAGGAGCTTAAGCGTATCCCCGGGAAAGGGTGACTGATTTCCGGCCAAGCTGGATTGGAAGAAAGGCTCTGGAAGTCCTTCCCATGGAAGGGTCCCTTAAGAGCTGGGTCTGACCCTAAAAAAGGTGATGGTTTCCCGCTAATTGTGGCCATGGAAGTCCTTCCAGGGCGCTTTTGAGAGCTAAAACACACCCCAGAAAGAGTGACCGATTCCTGCTGATTATGGTGGCTCAAGTGGGCATGGAAGAATCGCCCTGGAAGTCCTTCCCACTGGTCCCTTGAGTAGCCGAAGCTGCCCCAGAAAGGGTGACTGATTGCCGCTTGTGGAGGCATCTCGTTTGGGCTTGGAAGAAACGCCCTGGAGGTCTGTTCTTGGGGCCCTTCCAGAGGTCTAGCTGCCCCAGAAAGAGTGACTGATTCCCGCCTATTGTGGCAGCTCGTTTGGGCTTGGAAGAAACGCCCTGGAGGTCTTGTTCTTGGGGTCCTTCAAGAGGTCTAGCTGCCCCAGAAAGAGTGACTGATTCCCGCCTATTGTGGCAGTTGCTGGCAGCTTGTTTTGGCATTCAAGAAACCCTCCATAAGTCTTACCCAGGGGTCCCTTTGGAGCTGAAGCTGCCCCAGACAGGGTGACTGACTCCCGCTTATTGTGGCAGCTCAATTGGGCATGGAAGAAACGCCCTGGAGGTCTTGTTCTTGGGGCCCTTCAAGAGCTCAAGCTGCCCCAGAAAGAGTGACTGATTCCTGCCAGTTGCTGGCAGCTCGTTTTGGCATTCAAGAAACCCTCCGCAAGTCTTACCCAGGGGTCCCTTTAGAGCTGAAGCTGCCCCAGAAAGAGTGACTCCTTCCCCGCTGACTGTGGTGGCTCAAGTGGGCATGGAAGAATCACCCTGGACGTCCTTCCCAATGGTCCCTTGGGCAGCTGAAGCTGCCCCAGACAGGGTGACTGATTCCTGCTAGTTGGGGCAGCACGTTTGGGCATGGAAGAAACGCCCTGGAGGTCTGTTCTTGGGGCCCTTCCAGAGGTCTAGCTGCCCCAGAAAGAGTGACTGATTCCCGCCTATTGTGGCAGCTCGTTTGGGCTTGGAAGAAACGCCCTGGAGGTCTTGTTCTTGGGGTCCTTCAAGAGGTCTAGCTGCCCCAGAAAGAGTGACTGATTCCCGCCTATTGTGGCAGTTGCTGGCAGCTTGTTTTGGCATTCAAGAAACCCTCCATAAGTCTTACCCAGGGGTCCCTTTGGAGCTGAAGCTGCCCCAGACAGGGTGACTGACTCCCGCTTATTGTGGCAGCTCAATTGGGCATGGAAGAAACGCCCTGGAGGTCTTGTTCTTGGGGCCCTTCAAGAGCTCAAGCTGCCCCAGAAAGAGTGACTGATTCCTGCCAGTTGCTGGCAGCTCGTTTTGGCATTCAAGAAACCCTCCGCAAGTCTTACCCAGGGGTCCCTTTAGAGCTGAAGCTGCCCCAGAAAGAGTGACTCCTTCCCCGCTGACTGTGGTGGCTCAAGTGGGCATGGAAGAATCACCCTGGACGTCCTTCCCAATGGTCCCTTGGGCAGCTGAAGCTGCCCCAGACAGGGTGACTGATTCCTGCTAGTTGGGGCAGCACGTTTGGGCATGGAAGAAACGCCCTGGAGGTCTGTTCTTGGGGCCCTTCCAGAGGTCTAGCTGCCCCAGAAAGAGTGACTGATTCCCGCCTATTGTGGCAGCTCGTTTGGGCTTGGAAGAAACGCCCTGGAGGTCTTGTTCTTGGGGTCCTTCAAGAGCTCAAGCTGCCCCAGAAAGAGTGACTGATTCCTGCCAGTTGCTGGCAGCTCGTTTTGGCATTCAAGAAACCCTCCACAAGTCTTACCCAGGGGTCCCTTTAGAGCTGAAGCTGCCCCAGAAAGAGTGACTCCTTCCCCGCTGACTGTGGTGGCTCAAGTGGGCATGGAAGAATCACCCTGGAGGTCCTTCCCAGGGGTCCCTTAAGTAGCTGAGGCTGCCCCAGAAAGAGTGACTGATTCCTGCCAGTTGGGGCAGCTCCTTTGGGCATGGAAGAAATGCCCTGGAGGTCTTTTCTTGGGGTCCTTCAAGAGCTCAAGCTGCCCCGGAAAGAGTGACTGATTCCTGCCAATTGCTGGCAGCTCGTTTGGGCATGGAAGAAATGCCCTGGAGGTATTCTCTTGGGCTCCTTCAAGAGATCAAGCTGCCCCGGAAAGAGTGACATATTCCTGCCAGTTGCTGGCAGCTCGTTAGGGCATTCAAGAAACCCTCTGGAAGTCTTTCCCAGGGGTCCATTTTGAGCTGAAGCCGCCCCCGGAAAGAGTGACTGATTCCCCGCCGACTGTGGTGGCTCAAGTGGGCATGGAAGAAACACCCTGGAGGTCTTTTCTTGGGCTACTTCACGAGCTCAAGCTGTCCCAGAAAGAGTGACTGATCCCTGCCAGGAGCTGGCAGCTCGCGTGGGCGTTCAAGAAGCCCCCTGGAAGTCTTTTTCCAGGGTTCCCTTCAGAGCTGAAGCTGCCCCCGGAAAGAGTGGCTGGTTCCTGCCAATTGCTGGCAGCTCGTTCGGGCACGCAAGAAACTCTCTGGAGGTCTTTCCCAGGGTTCCCTTTAGAGCTGAAGCTGCCCCAAAAAGAGTGACTGATTCCCGCTGATTGTGGTGGCTCAAGTGGGCATGAAAGAATCACCCTGGAGGTCCTTCCCAATGGTCCCTTAAGTAGCTGAAGCTACCCCACAAAGAGTGACTGATTCCTGCTAGTTGGGGCAGCTCCTTTGGGCATGGAAGAAATGCCCTGGAGGTCTTTTCTTGGGGTCCTTCAAGAGCTCAAGCTGCCCCAGAAAGAGTGACTGATTCCTGCCAGTTGCTGGCAGCTCGTTTTGGCATTCAAGAAACCCTCCGCAAGTCTTACCCAGGGGTCCCTTTAGAGCTGAAGCTGCCCCAGAAAGAGTGACTCCTTCCCCGCTGACTGTGGTGGCTCAAGTGGGCATGGAAGAATCACCCTGGAGGTCCTTCCCAGGGGTCCCTTAAGTAGCTGAGGCTGCCCCAGAAAGAGTGACTGATTCCTGCTAGTTGGGGCAGCTCGTTTGGGATTGGAAGAAATGCCCTGGAGGTCTTTTCTTGGGCTCCTTCAAGAGCTCAAGCTGCCCCAGAAGGAGTGACTGATGTGGTGGCTCACGCGGGCATGGAAGAAATGCCATGCAAGTCCTTTCCAGGGGTTCCTTTAGAGCTGGAGCTGCCCCAAAAAAGAGTCACTGATTCCCGCTGACTGTGGTGGCTCATACGGGCATGGAAGTCTTTTCCCAAGGCTCAAGCAGGTAAAGGAAGACAGGTTGATCTCCGAGGCCGGCCCAGACAAAATCCTGGTCTGGACTTCTGAAGGGGGGATGGCAACTACACTGACTTGGTCGGAAAAGTCTCTCAAACAGGGGCTTTTCAAGTACCCTCATTGGGCACCAGCGGCCCATAGTCACGTCTCTTTGCCGTATTCAAGCTTGGAGTTTGTTTTTGGTCACCAACGGCTCTTAGTTAAGCCTAAAATGTTATGTCTGTCTGTCTGTCAGCAAATGTGCTGGAGGTTTAAGGGTTAAAAATTAGTACCTGTTATGCTTGCCGACATTGTATTATTTGTGGCGTAGATTGCGGCTCCTACTGCTGACAGTTTGTGGGTATCGCTTCTCGGCCTTTTGGCTAAGATCAAGTGTAGTATCTGTTCTTATCAGTATTATACTTGGGCTTACCTCGCGGGCAGTGACAGCGATCGCCTCTTGGAGGTTTCCTGGCTCACAATTACCTCTGTGTTGTGAGCTCTCAACCCTTGAGAGGTAAAGGAATTGCACTTTTTAAGGTAAGACGTTTTAAGTATTTATTGGCTATTTATTGTGGTTTTAGTGTTTTAGTGTGTTTTAAGCTGTTGGTGCCTCCACCATGTCGGCTGCTCGTGCCGGCGTGAGGAGGCACCACAGCGTACGCTTTTTATTAAAAGAAAAAAATGGTAAGCTCCTGGAGATGTCCAGACTGGACTTCTCCAGGAAGCTGATACAAAAAACCTTAAATTTTAGACCTGAAGACCTGAATTGTATAGTGACTCTGCCTCTAGGAAAAGGATTTGATGTTAGTTTTAGAGCTGCTTCCCTATTAAATGACTTCTGGCAAAGGTTTGATGCGGTTAAGATCCAGTTTTCCATGTTTACTGTGGAAAAACTTTCTGACAACACACTTAAAACTGTGATTGTCAGAATGTTTAATGAAACAGTTACTGGAGATGACATTTGTGTGTGGCTGGGCAGATATTGCACTGTTCGAGGCCAGCCAGTCAAGGTGCTAGATGAGGATGGCATCTGGAATTGCTCCTGGCGAATTCCCATTAAACAATGGGAAGATGCCGGGGGCTACCAGGGCCTGAGACATCTGCCCTCAATGATTGTGCTTGGAGAGAACAGGGGCTACATTCATTATCAGGGGATGCCCAAATTGTGCAGAAAGTGTGGGAAGAATGGGCATCTCGCTGAAGCATGCCAGGAGTTAATCTGTGGGAAGTGCAGAGAAGTTGGTCACAGTTTTGAGCAGTGCACCAATGGCAGGCGGTGCAATCTGTGTGGAGAAGAAAACCATCTCTTCAGAGATTGCCCAAAAAGCTTTGCCAACAAGCTGAAAAACAACAAAATGGCCGCCCCACAAGCAAGCATGGTTGAACAAAGGGAGGAGGCGGTCCCTGTGGTTTTGGCGGGAAATTCCCTGCCAGCCACAGGAACCGGCCAGGAAGAAGGAAATGGGGCGGCCATAGGGGCGGAGTCACCCATTTTATTTGAACAGAGGGAGGAAGCCCCTCCCCAACAAAGTGTGACACAAAATGTAACAGCCAATGAGGAGGAGGAAACGGCTTCCTCTCTCCTCACCGTCTCTGAGGCAAGTGTTGACGCTAGTCAAAGTGAAACTCAGTGTTCACTTCCTTATGCTCAGATGCAGAAACGGGCTGCGAGATCTCCTCTAGAAATGGAGGAGAAAAGACTAAGGGCTTCAGAGCGGCTAGATAGTTCCAAATCGGAAGATCTAGACCGTTCATGGCCCTTAGGTTCTCCTAATGGAGTTTCATTTCTGCATGTAAAGCTAAGATCATCATCACCGAAGGAGCCACAAGAGGTCTTCTCTGTGGCTTCTGAAGTGGTTAGCATCTCCTCCCCTGACCCAACACCTGTTGGGATAGGTGAAGAGCAGATGCAACAAGACATAACCTGATTTTTATCTTGTTTTTAAAACCATTGATATCTTTGTAAACTAACTGTAACTCTTTTAAATGTTCATATCCCCTTTTCATCTGCTCATGGCCCTTACTATTTCCACTATTAATGTGAGAAGTGTGAGGAGCCCCATTCGAGCACAAAGCGTTTTATCTTTTTTAAAACTCTTAAAGTCTGACGTGTTTTTATTACAAGAATGTGCCTTACCTTTTATCTCTAATTACAGAAAGTGGGAAGACGTGTGGACCCCAGGTCCCTCCCTATGGAGCGGATCGAACCAAAACAAAAATGATGGGGTCGCAATTTTAATAAACAATCCCAACATTCTGGTGAAGGGTACCACTGTGGTGAGAGATGGGCGGGCCTTTTTAGTAACACTGACTTTTTTAGGAAGAGATTTTAATGTTTTAAATATATACGGACACACTGATAAAAACGAGAGATATGAACTTTTAGAAGACTTGCAGCCCCACATGCTTGGTAAACCTCCCCTAGTGGTGGCAGGGGATTTTAATTGTATTCTAACACAGAAAGACAGGAAAAAGGCAGATTTTAAATTGGACAAAACATCAACTCTTTTAAACAATTTAGTTAAAGATTTTAAATTAGTTGACTGTTTTAGACAAGTGCATCCAAGAGAGGAAGGCTTCACTTGGTTCAGTAGTGACAGCACCAGTGCCTCTCGAATAGACTATATTTTTACAAGAGATTTCCCGCCCGTGGATGCTACATTGACCCCCACCTTTTTTTCTGATCACACAATACTATCCTGCACTCTTTCACTTCCCCCTGGTGTGACGATAGGCGGAGGGCTGTGGAAGCTGAACTGCTCCCTGTTGGAAGAGGAGGAAGTGGTTAAAGGATATAGGGAGCAGTTCAGCCAATGGCAGACCCTCCAGGACTTTTATGATACACGAGCACAGTGGTGGGAAATGGTTAAAGGGAGGACAAAAACATATTTTAAAAAAATAGGAAAACAGAGAAAAAACAAAAGGAAAAAACGCATGTTGGGGCTGCAAAAACGTTTACAAAGATATTTTAACCTTTTAAACATGGGCTTTGATTTTAACAACGAAATTAAAGAAGTTAAAAAAGAGATGTTGGTTTTAGCAGAGGAAAATAGCAGGGGAGTGATTTTAAGAGCAAAAGAGAAAAAAATTGAAGAAAATGAAAAGTGTACAAGATATTTTTTTAAAAAAATAATCACAAAGGGAGGGGGGATATCAAAGATAAAAAACGACGAGGGGACTATTTTAAATACCACAGAGGGGGTTTTAAAAGAAGTCGAAAAGTTTTACGAAAACTTATATGGGAAAAAAATAGTACACGAGGACGCTTCAAATGAGGTTTTAAATTTTTTAGACAAAAAAGTACAAAAAGAAAAACATTCAGTTTTAACCCAAGATTTTAAGAAAGAAGATTTAGATAAAGCTCTTAAAAGTTTTAAAAAGGGGAAGTCTCCAGGAATGGACGGTCTTCCCCTGGAGTTTTATCAATGTTTCTGGGACATTTTAGCTGGGGTTTTACTGACTGTTTTTAATGAATTTGAAAATTTTAACAAACTACCTGCGGATTTTAGATTAGGAATAGTTTCTCTGCTTTTTAAAAAAGATGACAAGACAATTTTAAAAAATTGGCGACCAATTACTCTTTTAAACACTGATTATAAATTTTTTACAAAGATTTTAGCGACAAGGATGTCGACAGTTTTAGAGGATGTAATCCACCCGGATCAAGCCTGTGCTGTGCCCGGGAGGAAGATCACGGACAGCCTATTGCTGATCCGAGATGCCATCTGTTACGCGAGAGACAGAAACATTCGTCTAGCCGTGGTAAATTTAGATTTTGAAAAAGCATTTGACAGAGTCTCGCACCAGTACTTGTTACAAGTACTGGAAAAAATGGGGTTCCCGGGAAGATTTTTAGCATGGGTGGGACTGCTGTACAACGACCTTGTCAGCAAAATCATTGTAAATGGGCATTTAACAAAAGCAGTAAATATCTGCAGTGGCGTCCGTCAAGGGTGTCCGTTATCCCCACTCCTGTATGTGGTTTGTATTGAACCACTGGCACAGCTCTTGAGAAGGGATAAATGGATTACAGGTTTTAAAATTCCGGGGGGTTTGACAGCATCTTGTGTTTTATATATGGACGACGTTACCCTTTTAACGACAGACCTCACCTCGGCCCGAAGAGCTATGGATTTGACCGATTTCTACGGTCGGGCCTCGGGAGCCAGATTAAACCGAAAAAAGTCCGAGGCCCAGCTCTTCGGGCCGTGGGGTAACGTCGTCACAGAGGGACTAGAGCTGACTTTTAAGGAAAATGATTTTAAAATTTTAGGGGTAAAATTTGACAAAGAGGGTGGGGGAGGGCAAAATTGGAACGACATTTTAACAAAGGTAAACCAAAAGTTGGGATTCTGGGGGTTACGAAAATTAACAATGGAGGGTAAAATTTTGATTTTTAAATCCGTAATTTTACCACTCATTTTACTTGTTTCTTCTGTTTTTAGTCCACCAAGACGTTTTATCAGGAAGTTGGAAAGGGCGGTGTTTTATTTCCTGTGGGGATCCAAGTGGGAGCGCCTAAGAAGAACAGAGTTAAAGAAAAAGCCCGAACATGGTGGAAAAGGCCTCCCGGATCCCCACCTGTTTTTAGGCAGCCGCTTCACCGCCCTGCATTTTAGTTACGCGTTGACCCCATCCAGAGAAAACAAGACGGCTGCCATGACTCGCTTCTGGATGGGGTCCTACCTGAGAACCCTGAAAGTTTTAGCAGTGGACCTTAAGTACCCAGTGTCTTTTAATTTACCTAGGGAGTATGATTTTATAAAGAAATTTTTAAAGAAGTATGTTTTAGAGACTAACGATGTCACCATTTTAACTAACCACAAGGCTCTCATTTCTCTTGTGCAGGATCGAGAGACGGTGAGTCGGGTCCCGGGCCTCACATTATGTGAGGCCCAACAAGTGTGGAGGAACGCGGCCCACCCAGCTCTCCAGAACGGACACAAGGACCTGTTGTGGATGGTGGCACATGAGATCCTCCCGGTCAGGGCGGTCATGCACTCCAGAGGCATGGCCAGAAACCCCGTCTGCCCACGGCCTGGGTGTGGATGCCCAGAGACCGTGCGGCACCTGCTCTGGGAGTGCGGCGCTGCGCGGGACCTGTGGGCCAGGACCGGCCCCCTGTATCATCAGTACCTGCCGGCGGGGAGGGCCCAGATGGACTACCACCTTATCATCCATGGGGTGGGCCAGGGCGTGAAAGACATGACAAAACAGGACTTTACATCGCTCTGGCTCACCCTGACCGCCATCAAGGATGCCATCTGGGTCACAAGAAACCTGCTGGTGGGGAAGCAGGTCACGGTACCCCTGCAAGGGACAAAGGGACTGATAACAACCACGCTACAGGGGTACCGGACCTTGACAAGAGGCCAAGGGGGCCGGGGTCGCACGGAGGAGGTCCCGGCCGCCACCGTACCTGGCCGCCCGTAGATGCACCCTCACCACTCTGGCTACGGGAACAGCGGGCCAGCAGGCCAGAGGAGGGGGATCTCCGCTATGCCCTTGAAACACAGGGGCTGTGACCGTCCTGGAGAGTTGGTGTGAATGGACTTTTTTTTGGTATGACTCACCCTCGATCCTGGACAAAGAAATGATTTTATCTTCTTATTGTTACTATTGCTTTTCATGCATTTCTTAACGGACTGGTTTTTATCACTTTTTTTATCAACATCTACGCCAAGGACTTTTTTTTACATAACACACGCACACACAAAAGACTTTCGCACAACATACACTTTTATTTCCTCCACAAACCCTGATTTTAAAGTGTTTTTGTTAAGTGCCATATGTCTTTTAATGTGTATTGAAATATTTTAAAATGTGTGTTTTATGTTTCAACTCATTTTTACTAAGTCCTGCGTTGTTAAAATGGTGACTAGACCGTGATTCTTTTTTAGACCCGTTTTAATTTTTATTGAACAGCTTGTTTTTTAGTCTTTCATTTGTTTGCCTTTTTTTTTAAAAAAAAAAAAACATGTCCTCTATACACTTGACATTTTATGTTCATTTAAAGTACTTTTGCAAGTATTTATTTATTTATTTATTTATTTATTTATTTATTTATTTATGTATATATTTATTCATTTTTTATTTATTTACTGTTAAGTACTCAAATGAAACTAAGGGAAGAGATATGTTTTTAAATATGATTGTGATGTAAGAAACAAATGGGAAACGCTGTCAATAAATTTTTTTCGAAAGAAAAAATCTGTTCTTATCAGTTTAATATCTGATACGTGCCCTACCCGGGCACTATATATTAAATTGATTTTTGCAGCTGGGAGATGGGTTAGGGGCTTGCTCCACCCACTCCACGCATCGACCTGGTATTGCAGTACCTCCGGGAACGGTGCACTCATTAAGCGGTGAACAGCAGAACTAGATTGCATGAAATTTAACATAACGTTAGATTGAATGTAGGGACTTGCGCTTCTTTGCGATTAGGTATCTGTCTTATGCGCTCGTTTAGACAGTGAGCATGAACAACCCTCTTGGCAGGATCCTCTTATTCTAGTCCATGAGCCACGATGCACATATTGCAACTCAGGGAGGAAAAAAAAATAAATAAAAAAAATCCATCCAAAATTCCCAATCAGGACCTAAGTCTGACCTGGGGGATGGTGGGTCCAGAGAGCTGTGGAGAGGATAATTCCCAATCAGGACCCAAGTCTGACTTGGGGGATGGTGGGTCCAGAGAGCTGTGGAGAGGATAATTCCCAATCAGGACCTAAGTCTGACCTGGGGGATGGTGGGTCCAGAGAGCTGTGCAGAGGATTTGAAAAATGGCAAAGCATGAAACCCCCGCTCCTGTCGCATTCACCCAGGGTCCAAAGCGCCGGGCCGGGGCCCCAACTCCCAGCCTACGTGTGGGGACGTCCCGCGCCTAGAGGTACATGCCCCTTTGGGGCACCAGCGGCACGCAAGGCTGGCACCTGCGGTTAACCAAGTCAATGTTCCCGGGCTTAAGTTTGGGCTACCCGGGCACTGCTGGAGAACAGGTGTTCCTCCAGGGTCCCCCACAGGGCAGGTGCTTGCCCCCAGAGAGGGTGAAGATTACCCAGCCAGAGTCAAGGCCAGTGCGGGCAAGGAAAAACGCTCCGGAAAGGGGGGCCCTTAGGAGCTTAAGCGTATCCCCGGGAAAGGGTGACTGATTTCCGGCCAAGCTGGATTGGAAGAAAGGCTCTGGAAGTCCTTCCCATGGAAGGGTCCCTTAAGAGCTGGGTCTGACCCTAAAAAAGGTGATGGTTTCCCGCTAATTGTGGCCATGGAAGTCCTTCCAGGGCGCTTTTGAGAGCTAAAACACACCCCAGAAAGAGTGACCGATTCCTGCTGATTATGGTGGCTCAAGTGGGCATGGAAGAATCGCCCTGGAAGTCCTTCCCACTGGTCCCTTGAGTAGCCGAAGCTGCCCCAGAAAGGGTGACTGATTGCCGCTTGTGGAGGCATCTCGTTTGGGCTTGGAAGAAACGCCCTGGAGGTCTGTTCTTGGGGCCCTTCCAGAGGTCTAGCTGCCCCAGAAAGAGTGACTGATTCCCGCCTATTGTGGCAGCTCGTTTGGGCTTGGAAGAAACGCCCTGGAGGTCTTGTTCTTGGGGTCCTTCAAGAGGTCTAGCTGCCCCAGAAAGAGTGACTGATTCCCGCCTATTGTGGCAGTTGCTGGCAGCTTGTTTTGGCATTCAAGAAACCCTCCATAAGTCTTACCCAGGGGTCCCTTTGGAGCTGAAGCTGCCCCAGACAGGGTGACTGACTCCCGCTTATTGTGGCAGCTCAATTGGGCATGGAAGAAACGCCCTGGAGGTCTTGTTCTTGGGGCCCTTCAAGAGCTCAAGCTGCCCCAGAAAGAGTGACTGATTCCTGCCAGTTGCTGGCAGCTCGTTTTGGCATTCAAGAAACCCTCCGCAAGTCTTACCCAGGGGTCCCTTTAGAGCTGAAGCTGCCCCAGAAAGAGTGACTCCTTCCCCGCTGACTGTGGTGGCTCAAGTGGGCATGGAAGAATCACCCTGGAGGTCCTTCCCAGGGGTCCCTTAAGTAGCTGAGGCTGCCCCAGAAAGAGTGACTGATTCCTGCTAGTTGGGGCAGCTCGTTTGGGATTGGAAGAAATGCCCTGGAGGTCTTTTCTTGGGCTCCTTCAAGAGCTCAAGCTGCCCCAGAAGGAGTGACTGATGTGGTGGCTCACGCGGGCATGGAAGAAATGCCATGCAAGTCCTTTCCAGGGGTTCCTTTAGAGCTGGAGCTGCCCCAAAAAAGAGTCACTGATTCCCGCTGACTGTGGTGGCTCATACGGGCATGGAAGTCTTTTCCCAAGGCTCAAGCAGGTAAAGGAAGACAGGTTGATCTCCGAGGCCGGCCCAGACAAAATCCTGGTCTGGACTTCTGAAGGGGGGATGGCAACTACACTGACTTGGTCGGAAAAGTCTCTCAAACAGGGGCTTTTCAAGTACCCTCATTGGGCACCAGCGGCCCATAGTCACGTCTCTTTGCCGTATTCAAGCTTGGAGTTTGTTTTTGGTCACCAACGGCTCTTAGTTAAGCCTAAAATGTTATGTCTGTCTGTCTGTCAGCAAATGTGCTGGAGGTTTAAGGGTTAAAAATTAGTACCTGTTATGCTTGCCGACATTGTATTATTTGTGGCGTAGATTGCGGCTCCTACTGCTGACAGTTTGTGGGTATCGCTTCTCGGCCTTTTGGCTAAGATCAAGTGTAGTATCTGTTCTTATCAGTTTAATATCTGATACGTGCCCTACCCGGGCACTATATATTAAATTGATTTTTGCAGCTGGGAGATGGGTTAGGGGCTTGCTCCACCCACTCCACGCATCGACCTGGTATTGCAGTACCTCCGGGAACGGTGCACTCATTAAGCGGTGAACAGCAGAACTAGATTGCATGAAATTTAACATAACGTTAGATTGAATGTAGGGACTTGCGCTTCTTTGCGATTAGGTATCTGTCTTATGCGCTCGTTTAGACAGTGAGCATGAACAACCCTCTTGGCAGGATCCTCTTATTCTAGTCCATGAGCCACGATGCACATATTGCAACTCAGGGAGGAAAAAAAAATAAATAAAAAAAATCCATCCAAAATTCCCAATCAGGACCTAAGTCTGACCTGGGGGATGGTGGGTCCAGAGAGCTGTGGAGAGGATAATTCCCAATCAGGACCCAAGTCTGACTTGGGGGATGGTGGGTCCAGAGAGCTGTGGAGAGGATAATTCCCAATCAGGACCTAAGTCTGACCTGGGGGATGGTGGGTCCAGAGAGCTGTGCAGAGGATTTGAAAAATGGCAAAGCATGAAACCCCCGCTCCTGTCGCATTCACCCAGGGTCCAAAGCGCCGGGCCGGGGCCCCAACTCCCAGCCTACGTGTGGGGACGTCCCGCGCCTAGAGGTACATGCCCCTTTGGGGCACCAGCGGCACGCAAGGCTGGCACCTGCGGTTAACCAAGTCAATGTTCCCGGGCTTAAGTTTGGGCTACCCGGGCACTGCTGGAGAACAGGTGTTCCTCCAGGGTCCCCCACAGGGCAGGTGCTTGCCCCCAGAGAGGGTGAAGATTACCCAGCCAGAGTCAAGGCCAGTGCGGGCAAGGAAAAACGCTCCGGAAAGGGGGGCCCTTAGGAGCTTAAGCGTATCCCCGGGAAAGGGTGACTGATTTCCGGCCAAGCTGGATTGGAAGAAAGGCTCTGGAAGTCCTTCCCATGGAAGGGTCCCTTAAGAGCTGGGTCTGACCCTAAAAAAGGTGATGGTTTCCCGCTAATTGTGGCCATGGAAGTCCTTCCAGGGCGCTTTTGAGAGCTAAAACACACCCCAGAAAGAGTGACCGATTCCTGCTGATTATGGTGGCTCAAGTGGGCATGGAAGAATCGCCCTGGAAGTCCTTCCCACTGGTCCCTTGAGTAGCCGAAGCTGCCCCAGAAAGGGTGACTGATTGCCGCTTGTGGAGGCATCTCGTTTGGGCTTGGAAGAAACGCCCTGGAGGTCTGTTCTTGGGGCCCTTCCAGAGGTCTAGCTGCCCCAGAAAGAGTGACTGATTCCCGCCTATTGTGGCAGCTCGTTTGGGCTTGGAAGAAACGCCCTGGAGGTCTTGTTCTTGGGGTCCTTCAAGAGGTCTAGCTGCCCCAGAAAGAGTGACTGATTCCCGCCTATTGTGGCAGTTGCTGGCAGCTTGTTTTGGCATTCAAGAAACCCTCCATAAGTCTTACCCAGGGGTCCCTTTGGAGCTGAAGCTGCCCCAGACAGGGTGACTGACTCCCGCTTATTGTGGCAGCTCAATTGGGCATGGAAGAAACGCCCTGGAGGTCTTGTTCTTGGGGCCCTTCAAGAGCTCAAGCTGCCCCAGAAAGAGTGACTGATTCCTGCCAGTTGCTGGCAGCTCGTTTTGGCATTCAAGAAACCCTCCGCAAGTCTTACCCAGGGGTCCCTTTAGAGCTGAAGCTGCCCCAGAAAGAGTGACTCCTTCCCCGCTGACTGTGGTGGCTCAAGTGGGCATGGAAGAATCACCCTGGACGTCCTTCCCAATGGTCCCTTGGGCAGCTGAAGCTGCCCCAGACAGGGTGACTGATTCCTGCTAGTTGGGGCAGCACGTTTGGGCATGGAAGAAACGCCCTGGAGGTCTGTTCTTGGGGCCCTTCCAGAGGTCTAGCTGCCCCAGAAAGAGTGACTGATTCCCGCCTATTGTGGCAGCTCGTTTGGGCTTGGAAGAAACGCCCTGGAGGTCTTGTTCTTGGGGTCCTTCAAGAGGTCTAGCTGCCCCAGAAAGAGTGACTGATTCCCGCCTATTGTGGCAGTTGCTGGCAGCTTGTTTTGGCATTCAAGAAACCCTCCATAAGTCTTACCCAGGGGTCCCTTTGGAGCTGAAGCTGCCCCAGACAGGGTGACTGACTCCCGCTTATTGTGGCAGCTCAATTGGGCA
This sequence comes from Danio rerio, assembly GCF_052040795.2. Classification (NCBI taxonomy): domain Eukaryota; kingdom Metazoa; phylum Chordata; class Actinopteri; order Cypriniformes; family Danionidae; genus Danio; species Danio rerio. The sequence continues at coordinate 17,132,432 of NC_141022.1, forward strand.
TGGAAGAAACGCCCTGGAGGTCTTGTTCTTGGGGCCCTTCAAGAGCTCAAGCTGCCCCAGAAAGAGTGACTGATTCCTGCCAGTTGCTGGCAGCTCGTTTTGGCATTCAAGAAACCCTCCGCAAGTCTTACCCAGGGGTCCCTTTAGAGCTGAAGCTGCCCCAGAAAGAGTGACTCCTTCCCCGCTGACTGTGGTGGCTCAAGTGGGCATGGAAGAATCACCCTGGACGTCCTTCCCAATGGTCCCTTGGGCAGCTGAAGCTGCCCCAGACAGGGTGACTGATTCCTGCTAGTTGGGGCAGCACGTTTGGGCATGGAAGAAACGCCCTGGAGGTCTGTTCTTGGGGCCCTTCCAGAGGTCTAGCTGCCCCAGAAAGAGTGACTGATTCCCGCCTATTGTGGCAGCTCGTTTGGGCTTGGAAGAAACGCCCTGGAGGTCTTGTTCTTGGGGTCCTTCAAGAGCTCAAGCTGCCCCAGAAAGAGTGACTGATTCCTGCCAGTTGCTGGCAGCTCGTTTTGGCATTCAAGAAACCCTCCACAAGTCTTACCCAGGGGTCCCTTTGGAGCTGAAGCTGCCCCAGACAGGGTGACTGACTCCCGCTTATTGTGGCAGCTCAATTGGGCATGGAAGAAACGCCCTGGAGGTCTTGTTCTTGGGGCCCTTCAAGAGCTCAAGCTGCCCCAGAAAGAGTGACTGATTCCTGCCAGTTGCTGGCAGCTCGTTTTGGCATTCAAGAAACCCTCCGCAAGTCTTACCCAGGGGTCCCTTTAGAGCTGAAGCTGCCCCAGAAAGAGTGACTCCTTCCCCGCTGACTGTGGTGGCTCAAGTGGGCATGGAAGAATCACCCTGGACGTCCTTCCCAATGGTCCCTTGGGCAGCTGAAGCTGCCCCAGACAGGGTGACTGATTCCAGCTAGTTGGGGCAGCACGTTTGGGCATGGAAGAAACGCCCTGGAGGTCTGTTCTTGGGGCCCTTCCAGAGGTCTAGCTGCCCCAGAAAGAGTGACTGATTCCCGCCTATTGTGGCAGCTCGTTTGGGCTTGGAAGAAACGCCCTGGAGGTCTTGTTCTTGGGGTCCTTCAAGAGCTCAAGCTGCCCCAGAAAGAGTGACTGATTCCTGCCAGTTGCTGGCAGCTCGTTTTGGCATTCAAGAAACCCTCCACAAGTCTTACCCAGGGGTCCCTTTAGAGCTGAAGCTGCCCCAGAAAGAGTGACTCCTTCCCCGCTGACTGTGGTGGCTCAAGTGGGCATGGAAGAATCACCCTGGAGGTCCTTCCCAGGGGTCCCTTAAGTAGCTGAGGCTGCCCCAGAAAGAGTGACTGATTCCTGCCAGTTGGGGCAGCTCCTTTGGGCATGGAAGAAATGCCCTGGAGGTCTTTTCTTGGGGTCCTTCAAGAGCTCAAGCTGCCCCGGAAAGAGTGACTGATTCCTGCCAATTGCTGGCAGCTCGTTTGGGCATGGAAGAAATGCCCTGGAGGTATTCTCTTGGGCTCCTTCAAGAGATCAAGCTGCCCCGGAAAGAGTGACATATTCCTGCCAGTTGCTGGCAGCTCGTTAGGGCATTCAAGAAACCCTCTGGAAGTCTTTCCCAGGGGTCCATTTTGAGCTGAAGCCGCCCCCGGAAAGAGTGACTGATTCCCCGCCGACTGTGGTGGCTCAAGTGGGCATGGAAGAAACACCCTGGAGGTCTTTTCTTGGGCTACTTCACGAGCTCAAGCTGTCCCAGAAAGAGTGACTGATCCCTGCCAGGAGCTGGCAGCTCGCGTGGGCGTTCAAGAAGCCCCCTGGAAGTCTTTTTCCAGGGTTCCCTTCAGAGCTGAAGCTGCCCCCGGAAAGAGTGGCTGGTTCCTGCCAATTGCTGGCAGCTCGTTCGGGCACGCAAGAAACTCTCTGGAGGTCTTTCCCAGGGTTCCCTTTAGAGCTGAAGCTGCCCCAAAAAGAGTGACTGATTCCCGCTGATTGTGGTGGCTCAAGTGGGCATGAAAGAATCACCCTGGAGGTCCTTCCCAATGGTCCCTTAAGTAGCTGAAGCTACCCCACAAAGAGTGACTGATTCCTGCTAGTTGGGGCAGCTCCTTTGGGCATGGAAGAAATGCCCTGGAGGTCTTTTCTTGGGGTCCTTCAAGAGCTCAAGCTGCCCCAGAAAGAGTGACCTATTCCTGCCAGTTGCTGGCAGCTCGTTTTGGCATTCAAGAAACCCTCCGCAAGTCTTACCCAGGGGTCCCTTTAGAGCTGAAGCTGCCCCAGAAAGAGTGACTCCTTCCCCGCTGACTGTGGTGGCTCAAGTGGGCATGGAAGAATCACCCTGGAGGTCCTTCCCAGGGGTCCCTTAAGTAGCTGAGGCTGCCCCAGAAAGAGTGACTGATTCCTGCTAGTTGGGGCAGCTCGTTTGGGATTGGAAGAAATGCCCTGGAGGTCTTTTCTTGGGCTCCTTCAAGAGCTCAAGCTGCCCCAGAAGGAGTGACTGATGTGGTGGCTCACGCGGGCATGGAAGAAATGCCATGCAAGTCCTTTCCAGGGGTTCCTTTAGAGCTGGAGCTGCCCCAAAAAAGAGTCACTGATTCCCGCTGACTGTGGTGGCTCATACGGGCATGGAAGTCTTTTCCCAAGGCTCAAGCAGGTAAAGGAAGACAGGTTGATCTCCGAGGCCGGCCCAGACAAAATCCTGGTCTGGACTTCTGAAGGGGGGATGGCAACTACACTGACTTGGTCGGAAAAGTCTCTCAAACAGGGGCTTTTCAAGTACCCTCATTGGGCACCAGCGGCCCATAGTCACGTCTCTTTGCCGTATTCAAGCTTGGAGTTTGTTTTTGGTCACCAACGGCTCTTAGTTAAGCCTAAAATGTTATGTCTGTCTGTCTGTCAGCAAATGTGCTGGAGGTTTAAGGGTTAAAAATTAGTACCTGTTATGCTTGCCGACATTGTATTATTTGTGGCGTAGATTGCGGCTCCTACTGCTGACAGTTTGTGGGTATCGCTTCTCGGCCTTTTGGCTAAGATCAAGTGTAGTATCTGTTCTTATCAGTTTAATATCTGATACGTGCCCTACCCGGGCACTATATATTAAATTGATTTTTGCAGCTGGGAGATGGGTTAGGGGCTTGCTCCACCCACTCCACGCATCGACCTGGTATTGCAGTACCTCCGGGAACGGTGCACTCATTAAGCGGTGAACAGCAGAACTAGATTGCATGAAATTTAACATAACGTTAGATTGAATGTAGGGACTTGCGCTTCTTTGCGATTAGGTATCTGTCTTATGCGCTCGTTTAGACAGTGAGCATGAACAACCCTCTTGGCAGGATCCTCTTATTCTAGTCCATGAGCCACGATGCACATATTGCAACTCAGGGAGGAAAAAAAAATAAATAAAAAAAATCCATCCAAAATTCCCAATCAGGACCTAAGTCTGACCTGGGGGATGGTGGGTCCAGAGAGCTGTGGAGAGGATAATTCCCAATCAGGACCCAAGTCTGACTTGGGGGATGGTGGGTCCAGAGAGCTGTGGAGAGGATAATTCCCAATCAGGACCTAAGTCTGACCTGGGGGATGGTGGGTCCAGAGAGCTGTGCAGAGGATTTGAAAAATGGCAAAGCATGAAACCCCCGCTCCTGTCGCATTCACCCAGGGTCCAAAGCGCCGGGCCGGGGCCCCAACTCCCAGCCTATGTGTGGGGACGTCCCGCGCCTAGAGGTACATGCCCCTTTGGGGCACCAGCGGCACGCAAGGCTGGCACCTGCGGTTAACCAAGTCAATGTTCCCGGGCTTAAGTTTGGGCTACCCGGGCACTGCTGGAGAACAGGTGTTCCTCCAGGGTCCCCCACAGGGCAGGTGCTTGCCCCCAGAGAGGGTGAAGATTACCCAGCCAGAGTCAAGGCCAGTGCGGGCAAGGAAAAACGCTCCGGAAAGGGGGGCCCTTAGGAGCTTAAGCGTATCCCCGGGAAAGGGTGACTGATTTCCGGCCAAGCTGGATTGGAAGAAAGGCTCTGGAAGTCCTTCCCATGGAAGGGTCCCTTAAGAGCTGGGTCTGACCCTAAAAAAGGTGATGGTTTCCCGCTAATTGTGGCCATGGAAGTCCTTCCAGGGCGCTTTTGAGAGCTAAAACACACCCCAGAAAGAGTGACCGATTCCTGCTGATTATGGTGGCTCAAGTGGGCATGGAAGAATCGCCCTGGAAGTCCTTCCCACTGGTCCCTTGAGTAGCCGAAGCTGCCCCAGAAAGGGTGACTGATTGCCGCTTGTGGAGGCATCTCGTTTGGGCTTGGAAGAAACGCCCTGGAGGTCTGTTCTTGGGGCCCTTCCAGAGGTCTAGCTGCCCCAGAAAGAGTGACTGATTCCCGCCTATTGTGGCAGCTCGTTTGGGCTTGGAAGAAACGCCCTGGAGGTCTTGTTCTTGGGGTCCTTCAAGAGGTCTAGCTGCCCCAGAAAGAGTGACTGATTCCCGCCTATTGTGGCAGTTGCTGGCAGCTTGTTTTGGCATTCAAGAAACCCTCCATAAGTCTTACCCAGGGGTCCCTTTGGAGCTGAAGCTGCCCCAGACAGGGTGACTGACTCCCGCTTATTGTGGCAGCTCAATTGGGCATGGAAGAAACGCCCTGGAGGTCTTGTTCTTGGGGCCCTTCAAGAGCTCAAGCTGCCCCAGAAAGAGTGACTGATTCCTGCCAGTTGCTGGCAGCTCGTTTTGGCATTCAAGAAACCCTCCGCAAGTCTTACCCAGGGGTCCCTTTAGAGCTGAAGCTGCCCCAGAAAGAGTGACTCCTTCCCCGCTGACTGTGGTGGCTCAAGTGGGCATGGAAGAATCACCCTGGACGTCCTTCCCAATGGTCCCTTGGGCAGCTGAAGCTGCCCCAGACAGGGTGACTGATTCCAGCTAGTTGGGGCAGCACGTTTGGGCATGGAAGAAACGCCCTGGAGGTCTGTTCTTGGGGCCCTTCCAGAGGTCTAGCTGCCCCAGAAAGAGTGACTGATTCCCGCCTATTGTGGCAGCTCGTTTGGGCTTGGAAGAAACGCCCTGGAGGTCTTGTTCTTGGGGTCCTTCAAGAGGTCTAGCTGCCCCAGAAAGAGTGACTGATTCCCGCCTATTGTGGCAGTTGCTGGCAGCTTGTTTTGGCATTCAAGAAACCCTCCATAAGTCTTACCCAGGGGTCCCTTTGGAGCTGAAGCTGCCCCAGACAGGGTGACTGACTCCCGCTTATTGTGGCAGCTCAATTGGGCATGGAAGAAACGCCCTGGAGGTCTTGTTCTTGGGGCCCTTCAAGAGCTCAAGCTGCCCCAGAAAGAGTGACTGATTCCTGCCAGTTGCTGGCAGCTCGTTTTGGCATTCAAGAAACCCTCCGCAAGTCTTACCCAGGGGTCCCTTTAGAGCTGAAGCTGCCCCAGAAAGAGTGACTCCTTCCCCGCTGACTGTGGTGGCTCAAGTGGGCATGGAAGAATCACCCTGGACGTCCTTCCCAATGGTCCCTTGGGCAGCTGAAGCTGCCCCAGACAGGGTGACTGATTCCTGCTAGTTGGGGCAGCACGTTTGGGCATGGAAGAAACGCCCTGGAGGTCTGTTCTTGGGGCCCTTCCAGAGGTCTAGCTGCCCCAGAAAGAGTGACTGATTCCCGCCTATTGTGGCAGCTCGTTTGGGCTTGGAAGAAACGCCCTGGAGGTCTTGTTCTTGGGGTCCTTCAAGAGCTCAAGCTGCCCCAGAAAGAGTGACTGATTCCTGCCAGTTGCTGGCAGCTCGTTTTGGCATTCAAGAAACCCTCCACAAGTCTTACCCAGGGGTCCCTTTAGAGCTGAAGCTGCCCCAGAAAGAGTGACTCCTTCCCCGCTGACTGTGGTGGCTCAAGTGGGCATGGAAGAATCACCCTGGAGGTCCTTCCCAGGGGTCCCTTAAGTAGCTGAGGCTGCCCCAGAAAGAGTGACTGATTCCTGCCAGTTGGGGCAGCTCCTTTGGGCATGGAAGAAATGCCCTGGAGGTCTTTTCTTGGGGTCCTTCAAGAGCTCAAGCTGCCCCGGAAAGAGTGACTGATTCCTGCCAATTGCTGGCAGCTCGTTTGGGCATGGAAGAAATGCCCTGGAGGTATTCTCTTGGGCTCCTTCAAGAGATCAAGCTGCCCCGGAAAGAGTGACATATTCCTGCCAGTTGCTGGCAGCTCGTTAGGGCATTCAAGAAACCCTCTGGAAGTCTTTCCCAGGGGTCCATTTTGAGCTGAAGCCGCCCCCGGAAAGAGTGACTGATTCCCCGCCGACTGTGGTGGCTCAAGTGGGCATGGAAGAAACACCCTGGAGGTCTTTTCTTGGGCTACTTCACGAGCTCAAGCTGTCCCAGAAAGAGTGACTGATCCCTGCCAGGAGCTGGCAGCTCGCGTGGGCGTTCAAGAAGCCCCCTGGAAGTCTTTTTCCAGGGTTCCCTTCAGAGCTGAAGCTGCCCCCGGAAAGAGTGGCTGGTTCCTGCCAATTGCTGGCAGCTCGTTCGGGCACGCAAGAAACTCTCTGGAGGTCTTTCCCAGGGTTCCCTTTAGAGCTGAAGCTGCCCCAAAAAGAGTGACTGATTCCCGCTGATTGTGGTGGCTCAAGTGGGCATGAAAGAATCACCCTGGAGGTCCTTCCCAATGGTCCCTTAAGTAGCTGAAGCTACCCCACAAAGAGTGACTGATTCCTGCTAGTTGGGGCAGCTCCTTTGGGCATGGAAGAAATGCCCTGGAGGTCTTTTCTTGGGGTCCTTCAAGAGCTCAAGCTGCCCCAGAAAGAGTGACTGATTCCTGCCAGTTGCTGGCAGCTCGTTTTGGCATTCAAGAAACCCTCCGCAAGTCTTACCCAGGGGTCCCTTTAGAGCTGAAGCTGCCCCAGAAAGAGTGACTCCTTCCCCGCTGACTGTGGTGGCTCAAGTGGGCATGGAAGAATCACCCTGGAGGTCCTTCCCAGGGGTCCCTTAAGTAGCTGAGGCTGCCCCAGAAAGAGTGACTGATTCCTGCTAGTTGGGGCAGCTCGTTTGGGATTGGAAGAAATGCCCTGGAGGTCTTTTCTTGGGCTCCTTCAAGAGCTCAAGCTGCCCCAGAAGGAGTGACTGATGTGGTGGCTCACGCGGGCATGGAAGAAATGCCATGCAAGTCCTTTCCAGGGGTTCCTTTAGAGCTGGAGCTGCCCCAAAAAAGAGTCACTGATTCCCGCTGACTGTGGTGGCTCATACGGGCATGGAAGTCTTTTCCCAAGGCTCAAGCAGGTAAAGGAAGACAGGTTGATCTCCGAGGCCGGCCCAGACAAAATCCTGGTCTGGACTTCTGAAGGGGGGATGGCAACTACACTGACTTGGTCGGAAAAGTCTCTCAAACAGGGGCTTTTCAAGTACCCTCATTGGGCACCAGCGGCCCATAGTCACGTCTCTTTGCCGTATTCAAGCTTGGAGTTTGTTTTTGGTCACCAACGGCTCTTAGTTAAGCCTAAAATGTTATGTCTGTCTGTCTGTCAGCAAATGTGCTGGAGGTTTAAGGGTTAAAAATTAGTACCTGTTATGCTTGCCGACATTGTATTATTTGTGGCGTAGATTGCGGCTCCTACTGCTGACAGTTTGTGGGTATCGCTTCTCGGCCTTTTGGCTAAGATCAAGTGTAGTATCTGTTCTTATCAGTTTAATATCTGATACGTGCCCTACCCGGGCACTATATATTAAATTGATTTTTGCAGCTGGGAGATGGGTTAGGGGCTTGCTCCACCCACTCCACGCATCGACCTGGTATTGCAGTACCTCCGGGAACGGTGCACTCATTAAGCGGTGAACAGCAGAACTAGATTGCATGAAATTTAACATAACGTTAGATTGAATGTAGGGACTTGCGCTTCTTTGCGATTAGGTATCTGTCTTATGCGCTCGTTTAGACAGTGAGCATGAACAACCCTCTTGGCAGGATCCTCTTATTCTAGTCCATGAGCCACGATGCACATATTGCAACTCAGGGAGGAAAAAAAAATAAATAAAAAAAATCCATCCAAAATTCCCAATCAGGACCTAAGTCTGACCTGGGGGATGGTGGGTCCAGAGAGCTGTGGAGAGGATAATTCCCAATCAGGACCCAAGTCTGACTTGGGGGATGGTGGGTCCAGAGAGCTGTGGAGAGGATAATTCCCAATCAGGACCTAAGTCTGACCTGGGGGATGGTGGGTCCAGAGAGCTGTGCAGAGGATTTGAAAAATGGCAAAGCATGAAACCCCCGCTCCTGTCGCATTCACCCAGGGTCCAAAGCGCCGGGCCGGGGCCCCAACTCCCAGCCTACGTGTGGGGACGTCCCGCGCCTAGAGGTACATGCCCCTTTGGGGCACCAGCGGCACGCAAGGCTGGCACCTGCGGTTAACCAAGTCAATGTTCCCGGGCTTAAGTTTGGGCTACCCGGGCACTGCTGGAGAACAGGTGTTCCTCCAGGGTCCCCCACAGGGCAGGTGCTTGCCCCCAGAGAGGGTGAAGATTACCCAGCCAGAGTCAAGGCCAGTGCGGGCAAGGAAAAACGCTCCGGAAAGGGGGGCCCTTAGGAGCTTAAGCGTATCCCCGGGAAAGGGTGACTGATTTCCGGCCAAGCTGGATTGGAAGAAAGGCTCTGGAAGTCCTTCCCATGGAAGGGTCCCTTAAGAGCTGGGTCTGACCCTAAAAAAGGTGATGGTTTCCCGCTAATTGTGGCCATGGAAGTCCTTCCAGGGCGCTTTTGAGAGCTAAAACACACCCCAGAAAGAGTGACCGATTCCTGCTGATTATGGTGGCTCAAGTGGGCATGGAAGAATCGCCCTGGAAGTCCTTCCCACTGGTCCCTTGAGTAGCCGAAGCTGCCCCAGAAAGGGTGACTGATTGCCGCTTGTGGAGGCATCTCGTTTGGGCTTGGAAGAAACGCCCTGGAGGTCTGTTCTTGGGGCCCTTCCAGAGGTCTAGCTGCCCCAGAAAGAGTGACTGATTCCCGCCTATTGTGGCAGCTCGTTTGGGCTTGGAAGAAACGCCCTGGAGGTCTTGTTCTTGGGGTCCTTCAAGAGGTCTAGCTGCCCCAGAAAGAGTGACTGATTCCCGCCTATTGTGGCAGTTGCTGGCAGCTTGTTTTGGCATTCAAGAAACCCTCCATAAGTCTTACCCAGGGGTCCCTTTGGAGCTGAAGCTGCCCCAGACAGGGTGACTGACTCCCGCTTATTGTGGCAGCTCAATTGGGCATGGAAGAAACGCCCTGGAGGTCTTGTTCTTGGGGCCCTTCAAGAGCTCAAGCTGCCCCAGAAAGAGTGACTGATTCCTGCCAGTTGCTGGCAGCTCGTTTTGGCATTCAAGAAACCCTCCGCAAGTCTTACCCAGGGGTCCCTTTAGAGCTGAAGCTGCCCCAGAAAGAGTGACTCCTTCCCCGCTGACTGTGGTGGCTCAAGTGGGCATGGAAGAATCACCCTGGACGTCCTTCCCAATGGTCCCTTGGGCAGCTGAAGCTGCCCCAGACAGGGTGACTGATTCCTGCTAGTTGGGGCAGCACGTTTGGGCATGGAAGAAACGCCCTGGAGGTCTGTTCTTGGGGCCCTTCCAGAGGTCTAGCTGCCCCAGAAAGAGTGACTGATTCCCGCCTATTGTGGCAGCTCGTTTGGGCTTGGAAGAAACGCCCTGGAGGTCTTGTTCTTGGGGTCCTTCAAGAGGTCTAGCTGCCCCAGAAAGAGTGACTGATTCCCGCCTATTGTGGCAGTTGCTGGCAGCTTGTTTTGGCATTCAAGAAACCCTCCATAAGTCTTACCCAGGGGTCCCTTTGGAGCTGAAGCTGCCCCAGACAGGGTGACTGACTCCCGCTTATTGTGGCAGCTCAATTGGGCATGGAAGAAACGCCCTGGAGGTCTTGTTCTTGGGGCCCTTCAAGAGCTCAAGCTGCCCCAGAAAGAGTGACTGATTCCTGCCAGTTGCTGGCAGCTCGTTTTGGCATTCAAGAAACCCTCCGCAAGTCTTACCCAGGGGTCCCTTTAGAGCTGAAGCTGCCCCAGAAAGAGTGACTCCTTCCCCGCTGACTGTGGTGGCTCAAGTGGGCATGGAAGAATCACCCTGGACGTCCTTCCCAATGGTCCCTTGGGCAGCTGAAGCTGCCCCAGACAGGGTGACTGATTCCTGCTAGTTGGGGCAGCACGTTTGGGCATGGAAGAAACGCCCTGGAGGTCTGTTCTTGGGGCCCTTCCAGAGGTCTAGCTGCCCCAGAAAGAGTGACTGATTCCCGCCTATTGTGGCAGCTCGTTTGGGCTTGGAAGAAACGCCCTGGAGGTCTTGTTCTTGGGGTCCTTCAAGAGCTCAAGCTGCCCCAGAAAGAGTGACTGATTCCTGCCAGTTGCTGGCAGCTCGTTTTGGCATTCAAGAAACCCTCCACAAGTCTTACCCAGGGGTCCCTTTAGAGCTGAAGCTGCCCCAGAAAGAGTGACTCCTTCCCCGCTGACTGTGGTGGCTCAAGTGGGCATGGAAGAATCACCCTGGAGGTCCTTCCCAGGGGTCCCTTAAGTAGCTGAGGCTGCCCCAGAAAGAGTGACTGATTCCTGCCAGTTGGGGCAGCTCCTTTGGGCATGGAAGAAATGCCCTGGAGGTCTTTTCTTGGGGTCCTTCAAGAGCTCAAGCTGCCCCGGAAAGAGTGACTGATTCCTGCCAATTGCTGGCAGCTCGTTTGGGCATGGAAGAAATGCCCTGGAGGTATTCTCTTGGGCTCCTTCAAGAGATCAAGCTGCCCCGGAAAGAGTGACATATTCCTGCCAGTTGCTGGCAGCTCGTTAGGGCATTCAAGAAACCCTCTGGAAGTCTTTCCCAGGGGTCCATTTTGAGCTGAAGCCGCCCCCGGAAAGAGTGACTGATTCCCCGCCGACTGTGGTGGCTCAAGTGGGCATGGAAGAAACACCCTGGAGGTCTTTTCTTGGGCTACTTCACGAGCTCAAGCTGTCCCAGAAAGAGTGACTGATCCCTGCCAGGAGCTGGCAGCTCGCGTGGGCGTTCAAGAAGCCCCCTGGAAGTCTTTTTCCAGGGTTCCCTTCAGAGCTGAAGCTGCCCCCGGAAAGAGTGGCTGGTTCCTGCCAATTGCTGGCAGCTCGTTCGGGCACGCAAGAAACTCTCTGGAGGTCTTTCCCAGGGTTCCCTTTAGAGCTGAAGCTGCCCCAAAAAGAGTGACTGATTCCCGCTGATTGTGGTGGCTCAAGTGGGCATGAAAGAATCACCCTGGAGGTCCTTCCCAATGGTCCCTTAAGTAGCTGAAGCTACCCCACAAAGAGTGACTGATTCCTGCTAGTTGGGGCAGCTCCTTTGGGCATGGAAGAAATGCCCTGGAGGTCTTTTCTTGGGGTCCTTCAAGAGCTCAAGCTGCCCCAGAAAGAGTGACTGATTCCTGCCAGTTGCTGGCAGCTCGTTTTGGCATTCAAGAAACCCTCCGCAAGTCTTACCCAGGGGTCCCTTTAGAGCTGAAGCTGCCCCAGAAAGAGTGACTCCTTCCCCGCTGACTGTGGTGGCTCAAGTGGGCATGGAAGAATCACCCTGGAGGTCCTTCCCAGGGGTCCCTTAAGTAGCTGAGGCTGCCCCAGAAAGAGTGACTGATTCCTGCTAGTTGGGGCAGCTCGTTTGGGATTGGAAGAAATGCCCTGGAGGTCTTTTCTTGGGCTCCTTCAAGAGCTCAAGCTGCCCCAGAAGGAGTGACTGATGTGGTGGCTCACGCGGGCATGGAAGAAATGCCATGCAAGTCCTTTCCAGGGGTTCCTTTAGAGCTGGAGCTGCCCCAAAAAAGAGTCACTGATTCCCGCTGACTGTGGTGGCTCATACGGGCATGGAAGTCTTTTCCCAAGGCTCAAGCAGGTAAAGGAAGACAGGTTGATCTCCGAGGCCGGCCCAGACAAAATCCTGGTCTGGACTTCTGAAGGGGGGATGGCAACTACACTGACTTGGTCGGAAAAGTCTCTCAAACAGGGGCTTTTCAAGTACCCTCATTGGGCACCAGCGGCCCATAGTCACGTCTCTTTGCCGTATTCAAGCTTGGAGTTTGTTTTTGGTCACCAACGGCTCTTAGTTAAGCCTAAAATGTTATGTCTGTCTGTCTGTCAGCAAATGTGCTGGAGGTTTAAGGGTTAAAAATTAGTACCTGTTATGCTTGCCGACATTGTATTATTTGTGGCGTAGATTGCGGCTCCTACTGCTGACAGTTTGTGGGTATCGCTTCTCGGCCTTTTGGCTAAGATCAAGTGTAGTATCTGTTCTTATCAGTTTAATATCTGATACGTGCCCTACCCGGGCACTATATATTAAATTGATTTTTGCAGCTGGGAGATGGGTTAGGGGCTTGCTCCACCCACTCCACGCATCGACCTGGTATTGCAGTACCTCCGGGAACGGTGCACTCATTAAGCGGTGAACAGCAGAACTAGATTGCATGAAATTTAACATAACGTTAGATTGAATGTAGGGACTTGCGCTTCTTTGCGATTAGGTATCTGTCTTATGCGCTCGTTTAGACAGTGAGCATGAACAACCCTCTTGGCAGGATCCTCTTATTCTAGTCCATGAGCCACGATGCACATATTGCAACTCAGGGAGGAAAAAAAAATAAATAAAAAAAATCCATCCAAAATTCCCAATCAGGACCTAAGTCTGACCTGGGGGATGGTGGGTCCAGAGAGCTGTGGAGAGGATAATTCCCAATCAGGACCCAAGTCTGACTTGGGGGATGGTGGGTCCAGAGAGCTGTGGAGAGGATAATTCCCAATCAGGACCTAAGTCTGACCTGGGGGATGGTGGGTCCAGAGAGCTGTGCAGAGGATTTGAAAAATGGCAAAGCATGAAACCCCCGCTCCTGTCGCATTCACCCAGGGTCCAAAGCGCCGGGCCGGGGCCCCAACTCCCAGCCTACGTGTGGGGACGTCCCGCGCCTAGAGGTACATGCCCCTTTGGGGCACCAGCGGCACGCAAGGCTGGCACCTGCGGTTAACCAAGTCAATGTTCCCGGGCTTAAGTTTGGGCTACCCGGGCACTGCTGGAGAACAGGTGTTCCTCCAGGGTCCCCCACAGGGCAGGTGCTTGCCCCCAGAGAGGGTGAAGATTACCCAGCCAGAGTCAAGGCCAGTGCGGGCAAGGAAAAACGCTCCGGAAAGGGGGGCCCTTAGGAGCTTAAGCGTATCCCCGGGAAAGGGTGACTGATTTCCGGCCAAGCTGGATTGGAAGAAAGGCTCTGGAAGTCCTTCCCATGGAAGGGTCCCTTAAGAGCTGGGTCTGACCCTAAAAAAGGTGATGGTTTCCCGCTAATTGTGGCCATGGAAGTCCTTCCAGGGCGCTTTTGAGAGCTAAAACACACCCCAGAAAGAGTGACCGATTCCTGCTGATTATGGTGGCTCAAGTGGGCATGGAAGAATCGCCCTGGAAGTCCTTCCCACTGGTCCCTTGAGTAGCCGAAGCTGCCCCAGAAAGGGTGACTGATTGCCGCTTGTGGAGGCATCTCGTTTGGGCTTGGAAGAAACGCCCTGGAGGTCTGTTCTTGGGGCCCTTCCAGAGGTCTAGCTGCCCCAGAAAGAGTGACTGATTCCCGCCTATTGTGGCAGCTCGTTTGGGCTTGGAAGAAACGCCCTGGAGGTCTTGTTCTTGGGGTCCTTCAAGAGGTCTAGCTGCCCCAGAAAGAGTGACTGATTCCCGCCTATTGTGGCAGTTGCTGGCAGCTTGTTTTGGCATTCAAGAAACCCTCCATAAGTCTTACCCAGGGGTCCCTTTGGAGCTGAAGCTGCCCCAGACAGGGTGACTGACTCCCGCTTATTGTGGCAGCTCAATTGGGCATGGAAGAAACGCCCTGGAGGTCTTGTTCTTGGGGCCCTTCAAGAGCTCAAGCTGCCCCAGAAAGAGTGACTGATTCCTGCCAGTTGCTGGCAGCTCGTTTTGGCATTCAAGAAACCCTCCGCAAGTCTTACCCAGGGGTCCCTTTAGAGCTGAAGCTGCCCCAGAAAGAGTGACTCCTTCCCCGCTGACTGTGGTGGCTCAAGTGGGCATGGAAGAATCACCCTGGACGTCCTTCCCAATGGTCCCTTGGGCAGCTGAAGCTGCCCCAGACAGGGTGACTGATTCCTGCTAGTTGGGGCAGCACGTTTGGGCATGGAAGAAACGCCCTGGAGGTCTGTTCTTGGGGCCCTTCCAGAGGTCTAGCTGCCCCAGAAAGAGTGACTGATTCCCGCCTATTGTGGCAGCTCGTTTGGGCTTGGAAGAAACGCCCTGGAGGTCTTGTTCTTGGGGTCCTTCAAGAGGTCTAGCTGCCCCAGAAAGAGTGACTGATTCCCGCCTATTGTGGCAGTTGCTGGCAGCTTGTTTTGGCATTCAAGAAACCCTCCATAAGTCTTACCCAGGGGTCCCTTTGGAGCTGAAGCTGCCCCAGACAGGGTGACTGACTCCCGCTTATTGTGGCAGCTCAATTGGGCATGGAAGAAACGCCCTGGAGGTCTTGTTCTTGGGGCCCTTCAAGAGCTCAAGCTGCCCCAGAAAGAGTGACTGATTCCTGCCAGTTGCTGGCAGCTCGTTTTGGCATTCAAGAAACCCTCCGCAAGTCTTACCCAGGGGTCCCTTTAGAGCTGAAGCTGCCCCAGAAAGAGTGACTCCTTCCCCGCTGACTGTGGTGGCTCAAGTGGGCATGGAAGAATCACCCTGGACGTCCTTCCCAATGGTCCCTTGGGCAGCTGAAGCTGCCCCAGACAGGGTGACTGATTCCTGCTAGTTGGGGCAGCACGTTTGGGCATGGAAGAAACGCCCTGGAGGTCTGTTCTTGGGGCCCTTCCAGAGGTCTAGCTGCCCCAGAAAGAGTGACTGATTCCCGCCTATTGTGGCAGCTCGTTTGGGCTTGGAAGAAACGCCCTGGAGGTCTTGTTCTTGGGGTCCTTCAAGAGCTCAAGCTGCCCCAGAAAGAGTGACTGATTCCTGCCAGTTGCTGGCAGCTCGTTTTGGCATTCAAGAAACCCTCCACAAGTCTTACCCAGGGGTCCCTTTAGAGCTGAAGCTGCCCCAGAAAGAGTGACTCCTTCCCCGCTGACTGTGGTGGCTCAAGTGGGCATGGAAGAATCACCCTGGAGGTCCTTCCCAGGGGTCCCTTAAGTAGCTGAGGCTGCCCCAGAAAGAGTGACTGATTCCTGCCAGTTGGGGCAGCTCCTTTGGGCATGGAAGAAATGCCCTGGAGGTCTTTTCTTGGGGTCCTTCAAGAGCTCAAGCTGCCCCGGAAAGAGTGACTGATTCCTGCCAATTGCTGGCAGCTCGTTTGGGCATGGAAGAAATGCCCTGGAGGTATTCTCTTGGGCTCCTTCAAGAGATCAAGCTGCCCCGGAAAGAGTGACATATTCCTGCCAGTTGCTGGCAGCTCGTTAGGGCATTCAAGAAACCCTCTGGAAGTCTTTCCCAGGGGTCCATTTTGAGCTGAAGCCGCCCCCGGAAAGAGTGACTGATTCCCCGCCGACTGTGGTGGCTCAAGTGGGCATGGAAGAAACACCCTGGAGGTCTTTTCTTGGGCTACTTCACGAGCTCAAGCTGTCCCAGAAAGAGTGACTGATCCCTGCCAGGAGCTGGCAGCTCGCGTGGGCGTTCAAGAAGCCCCCTGGAAGTCTTTTTCCAGGGTTCCCTTCAGAGCTGAAGCTGCCCCCGGAAAGAGTGGCTGGTTCCTGCCAATTGCTGGCAGCTCGTTCGGGCACGCAAGAAACTCTCTGGAGGTCTTTCCCAGGGTTCCCTTTAGAGCTGAAGCTGCCCCAAAAAGAGTGACTGATTCCCGCTGATTGTGGTGGCTCAAGTGGGCATGAAAGAATCACCCTGGAGGTCCTTCCCAATGGTCCCTTAAGTAGCTGAAGCTACCCCACAAAGAGTGACTGATTCCTGCTAGTTGGGGCAGCTCCTTTGGGCATGGAAGAAATGCCCTGGAGGTCTTTTCTTGGGGTCCTTCAAGAGCTCAAGCTGCCCCAGAAAGAGTGACTGATTCCTGCCAGTTGCTGGCAGCTCGTTTTGGCATTCAAGAAACCCTCCGCAAGTCTTACCCAGGGGTCCCTTTAGAGCTGAAGCTGCCCCAGAAAGAGTGACTCCTTCCCCGCTGACTGTGGTGGCTCAAGTGGGCATGGAAGAATCACCCTGGAGGTCCTTCCCAGGGGTCCCTTAAGTAGCTGAGGCTGCCCCAGAAAGAGTGACTGATTCCTGCTAGTTGGGGCAGCTCGTTTGGGATTGGAAGAAATGCCCTGGAGGTCTTTTCTTGGGCTCCTTCAAGAGCTCAAGCTGCCCCAGAAGGAGTGACTGATGTGGTGGCTCACGCGGGCATGGAAGAAATGCCATGCAAGTCCTTTCCAGGGGTTCCTTTAGAGCTGGAGCTGCCCCAAAAAAGAGTCACTGATTCCCGCTGACTGTGGTGGCTCATACGGGCATGGAAGTCTTTTCCCAAGGCTCAAGCAGGTAAAGGAAGACAGGTTGATCTCCGAGGCCGGCCCAGACAAAATCCTGGTCTGGACTTCTGAAGGGGGGATGGCAACTACACTGACTTGGTCGGAAAAGTCTCTCAAACAGGGGCTTTTCAAGTACCCTCATTGGGCACCAGCGGCCCATAGTCACGTCTCTTTGCCGTATTCAAGCTTGGAGTTTGTTTTTGGTCACCAACGGCTCTTAGTTAAGCCTAAAATGTTATGTCTGTCTGTCTGTCAGCAAATGTGCTGGAGGTTTAAGGGTTAAAAATTAGTACCTGTTATGCTTGCCGACATTGTATTATTTGTGGCGTAGATTGCGGCTCCTACTGCTGACAGTTTGTGGGTATCGCTTCTCGGCCTTTTGGCTAAGATCAAGTGTAGTATCTGTTCTTATCAGTTTAATATCTGATACGTGCCCTACCCGGGCACTATATATTAAATTGATTTTTGCAGCTGGGAGATGGGTTAGGGGCTTGCTCCACCCACTCCACGCATCGACCTGGTATTGCAGTACCTCCGGGAACGGTGCACTCATTAAGCGGTGAACAGCAGAACTAGATTGCATGAAATTTAACATAACGTTAGATTGAATGTAGGGACTTGCGCTTCTTTGCGATTAGGTATCTGTCTTATGCGCTCGTTTAGACAGTGAGCATGAACAACCCTCTTGGCAGGATCCTCTTATTCTAGTCCATGAGCCACGATGCACATATTGCAACTCAGGGAGGAAAAAAAAATAAATAAAAAAAATCCATCCAAAATTCCCAATCAGGACCTAAGTCTGACCTGGGGGATGGTGGGTCCAGAGAGCTGTGGAGAGGATAATTCCCAATCAGGACCCAAGTCTGACTTGGGGGATGGTGGGTCCAGAGAGCTGTGGAGAGGATAATTCCCAATCAGGACCTAAGTCTGACCTGGGGGATGGTGGGTCCAGAGAGCTGTGCAGAGGATTTGAAAAATGGCAAAGCATGAAACCCCCGCTCCTGTCGCATTCACCCAGGGTCCAAAGCGCCGGGCCGGGGCCCCAACTCCCAGCCTACGTGTGGGGACGTCCCGCGCCTAGAGGTACATGCCCCTTTGGGGCACCAGCGGCACGCAAGGCTGGCACCTGCGGTTAACCAAGTCAATGTTCCCGGGCTTAAGTTTGGGCTACCCGGGCACTGCTGGAGAACAGGTGTTCCTCCAGGGTCCCCCACAGGGCAGGTGCTTGCCCCCAGAGAGGGTGAAGATTACCCAGCCAGAGTCAAGGCCAGTGCGGGCAAGGAAAAACGCTCCGGAAAGGGGGGCCCTTAGGAGCTTAAGCGTATCCCCGGGAAAGGGTGACTGATTTCCGGCCAAGCTGGATTGGAAGAAAGGCTCTGGAAGTCCTTCCCATGGAAGGGTCCCTTAAGAGCTGGGTCTGACCCTAAAAAAGGTGATGGTTTCCCGCTAATTGTGGCCATGGAAGTCCTTCCAGGGCGCTTTTGAGAGCTAAAACACACCCCAGAAAGAGTGACCGATTCCTGCTGATTATGGTGGCTCAAGTGGGCATGGAAGAATCGCCCTGGAAGTCCTTCCCACTGGTCCCTTGAGTAGCCGAAGCTGCCCCAGAAAGGGTGACTGATTGCCGCTTGTGGAGGCATCTCGTTTGGGCTTGGAAGAAACGCCCTGGAGGTCTGTTCTTGGGGCCCTTCCAGAGGTCTAGCTGCCCCAGAAAGAGTGACTGATTCCCGCCTATTGTGGCAGCTCGTTTGGGCTTGGAAGAAACGCCCTGGAGGTCTTGTTCTTGGGGTCCTTCAAGAGGTCTAGCTGCCCCAGAAAGAGTGACTGATTCCCGCCTATTGTGGCAGTTGCTGGCAGCTTGTTTTGGCATTCAAGAAACCCTCCATAAGTCTTACCCAGGGGTCCCTTTGGAGCTGAAGCTGCCCCAGACAGGGTGACTGACTCCCGCTTATTGTGGCAGCTCAATTGGGCATGGAAGAAACGCCCTGGAGGTCTTGTTCTTGGGGCCCTTCAAGAGCTCAAGCTGCCCCAGAAAGAGTGACTGATTCCTGCCAGTTGCTGGCAGCTCGTTTTGGCATTCAAGAAACCCTCCGCAAGTCTTACCCAGGGGTCCCTTTAGAGCTGAAGCTGCCCCAGAAAGAGTGACTCCTTCCCCGCTGACTGTGGTGGCTCAAGTGGGCATGGAAGAATCACCCTGGACGTCCTTCCCAATGGTCCCTTGGGCAGCTGAAGCTGCCCCAGACAGGGTGACTGATTCCTGCTAGTTGGGGCAGCACGTTTGGGCATGGAAGAAACGCCCTGGAGGTCTGTTCTTGGGGCCCTTCCAGAGGTCTAGCTGCCCCAGAAAGAGTGACTGATTCCCGCCTATTGTGGCAGCTCGTTTGGGCTTGGAAGAAACGCCCTGGAGGTCTTGTTCTTGGGGTCCTTCAAGAGGTCTAGCTGCCCCAGAAAGAGTGACTGATTCCCGCCTATTGTGGCAGTTGCTGGCAGCTTGTTTTGGCATTCAAGAAACCCTCCATAAGTCTTACCCAGGGGTCCCTTTGGAGCTGAAGCTGCCCCAGACAGGGTGACTGACTCCCGCTTATTGTGGCAGCTCAATTGGGCATGGAAGAAACGCCCTGGAGGTCTTGTTCTTGGGGCCCTTCAAGAGCTCAAGCTGCCCCAGAAAGAGTGACTGATTCCTGCCAGTTGCTGGCAGCTCGTTTTGGCATTCAAGAAACCCTCCGCAAGTCTTACCCAGGGGTCCCTTTAGAGCTGAAGCTGCCCCAGAAAGAGTGACTCCTTCCCCGCTGACTGTGGTGGCTCAAGTGGGCATGGAAGAATCACCCTGGACGTCCTTCCCAATGGTCCCTTGGGCAGCTGAAGCTGCCCCAGACAGGGTGACTGATTCCTGCTAGTTGGGGCAGCACGTTTGGGCATGGAAGAAACGCCCTGGAGGTCTGTTCTTGGGGCCCTTCCAGAGGTCTAGCTGCCCCAGAAAGAGTGACTGATTCCCGCCTATTGTGGCAGCTCGTTTGGGCTTGGAAGAAACGCCCTGGAGGTCTTGTTCTTGGGGTCCTTCAAGAGCTCAAGCTGCCCCAGAAAGAGTGACTGATTCCTGCCAGTTGCTGGCAGCTCGTTTTGGCATTCAAGAAACCCTCCACAAGTCTTACCCAGGGGTCCCTTTAGAGCTGAAGCTGCCCCAGAAAGAGTGACTCCTTCCCCGCTGACTGTGGTGGCTCAAGTGGGCATGGAAGAATCACCCTGGAGGTCCTTCCCAGGGGTCCCTTAAGTAGCTGAGGCTGCCCCAGAAAGAGTGACTGATTCCTGCCAGTTGGGGCAGCTCCTTTGGGCATGGAAGAAATGCCCTGGAGGTCTTTTCTTGGGGTCCTTCAAGAGCTCAAGCTGCCCCGGAAAGAGTGACTGATTCCTGCCAATTGCTGGCAGCTCGTTTGGGCATGGAAGAAATGCCCTGGAGGTATTCTCTTGGGCTCCTTCAAGAGATCAAGCTGCCCCGGAAAGAGTGACATATTCCTGCCAGTTGCTGGCAGCTCGTTAGGGCATTCAAGAAACCCTCTGGAAGTCTTTCCCAGGGGTCCATTTTGAGCTGAAGCCGCCCCCGGAAAGAGTGACTGATTCCCCGCCGACTGTGGTGGCTCAAGTGGGCATGGAAGAAACACCCTGGAGGTCTTTTCTTGGGCTACTTCACGAGCTCAAGCTGTCCCAGAAAGAGTGACTGATCCCTGCCAGGAGCTGGCAGCTCGCGTGGGCGTTCAAGAAGCCCCCTGGAAGTCTTTTTCCAGGGTTCCCTTCAGAGCTGAAGCTGCCCCCGGAAAGAGTGGCTGGTTCCTGCCAATTGCTGGCAGCTCGTTCGGGCACGCAAGAAACTCTCTGGAGGTCTTTCCCAGGGTTCCCTTTAGAGCTGAAGCTGCCCCAAAAAGAGTGACTGATTCCCGCTGATTGTGGTGGCTCAAGTGGGCATGAAAGAATCACCCTGGAGGTCCTTCCCAATGGTCCCTTAAGTAGCTGAAGCTACCCCACAAAGAGTGACTGATTCCTGCTAGTTGGGGCAGCTCCTTTGGGCATGGAAGAAATGCCCTGGAGGTCTTTTCTTGGGGTCCTTCAAGAGCTCAAGCTGCCCCAGAAAGAGTGACTGATTCCTGCCAGTTGCTGGCAGCTCGTTTTGGCATTCAAGAAACCCTCCGCAAGTCTTACCCAGGGGTCCCTTTAGAGCTGAAGCTGCCCCAGAAAGAGTGACTCCTTCCCCGCTGACTGTGGTGGCTCAAGTGGGCATGGAAGAATCACCCTGGAGGTCCTTCCCAGGGGTCCCTTAAGTAGCTGAGGCTGCCCCAGAAAGAGTGACTGATTCCTGCTAGTTGGGGCAGCTCGTTTGGGATTGGAAGAAATGCCCTGGAGGTCTTTTCTTGGGCTCCTTCAAGAGCTCAAGCTGCCCCAGAAGGAGTGACTGATGTGGTGGCTCACGCGGGCATGGAAGAAATGCCATGCAAGTCCTTTCCAGGGGTTCCTTTAGAGCTGGAGCTGCCCCAAAAAAGAGTCACTGATTCCCGCTGACTGTGGTGGCTCATACGGGCATGGAAGTCTTTTCCCAAGGCTCAAGCAGGTAAAGGAAGACAGGTTGATCTCCGAGGCCGGCCCAGACAAAATCCTGGTCTGGACTTCTGAAGGGGGGATGGCAACTACACTGACTTGGTCGGAAAAGTCTCTCAAACAGGGGCTTTTCAAGTACCCTCATTGGGCACCAGCGGCCCATAGTCACGTCTCTTTGCCGTATTCAAGCTTGGAGTTTGTTTTTGGTCACCAACGGCTCTTAGTTAAGCCTAAAATGTTATGTCTGTCTGTCTGTCAGCAAATGTGCTGGAGGTTTAAGGGTTAAAAATTAGTACCTGTTATGCTTGCCGACATTGTATTATTTGTGGCGTAGATTGCGGCTCCTACTGCTGACAGTTTGTGGGTATCGCTTCTCGGCCTTTTGGCTAAGATCAAGTGTAGTATCTGTTCTTATCAGTATTATACTTGGGCTTACCTCGCGGGCAGTGACAGCGATCGCCTCTTGGAGGTTTCCTGGCTCACAATTACCTCTGTGTTGTGAGCTCTCAACCCTTGAGAGGTAAAGGAATTGCACTTTTTAAGGTAAGACGTTTTAAGTATTTATTGGCTATTTATTGTGGTTTTAGTGTTTTAGTGTGTTTTAAGCTGTTGGTGCCTCCACCATGTCGGCTGCTCGTGCCGGCGTGAGGAGGCACCACAGCGTACGCTTTTTATTAAAAGAAAAAAATGGTAAGCTCCTGGAGATGTCCAGACTGGACTTCTCCAGGAAGCTGATACAAAAAACCTTAAATTTTAGACCTGAAGACCTGAATTGTATAGTGACTCTGCCTCTAGGAAAAGGATTTGATGTTAGTTTTAGAGCTGCTTCCCTATTAAATGACTTCTGGCAAAGGTTTGATGCGGTTAAGATCCAGTTTTCCATGTTTACTGTGGAAAAACTTTCTGACAACACACTTAAAACTGTGATTGTCAGAATGTTTAATGAAACAGTTACTGGAGATGACATTTGTGTGTGGCTGGGCAGATATTGCACTGTTCGAGGCCAGCCAGTCAAGGTGCTAGATGAGGATGGCATCTGGAATTGCTCCTGGCGAATTCCCATTAAACAATGGGAAGATGCCGGGGGCTACCAGGGCCTGAGACATCTGCCCTCAATGATTGTGCTTGGAGAGAACAGGGGCTACATTCATTATCAGGGGATGCCCAAATTGTGCAGAAAGTGTGGGAAGAATGGGCATCTCGCTGAAGCATGCCAGGAGTTAATCTGTGGGAAGTGCAGAGAAGTTGGTCACAGTTTTGAGCAGTGCACCAATGGCAGGCGGTGCAATCTGTGTGGAGAAGAAAACCATCTCTTCAGAGATTGCCCAAAAAGCTTTGCCAACAAGCTGAAAAACAACAAAATGGCCGCCCCACAAGCAAGCATGGTTGAACAAAGGGAGGAGGCGGTCCCTGTGGTTTTGGCGGGAAATTCCCTGCCAGCCACAGGAACCGGCCAGGAAGAAGGAAATGGGGCGGCCATAGGGGCGGAGTCACCCATTTTATTTGAACAGAGGGAGGAAGCCCCTCCCCAACAAAGTGTGACACAAAATGTAACAGCCAATGAGGAGGAGGAAACGGCTTCCTCTCTCCTCACCGTCTCTGAGGCAAGTGTTGACGCTAGTCAAAGTGAAACTCAGTGTTCACTTCCTTATGCTCAGATGCAGAAACGGGCTGCGAGATCTCCTCTAGAAATGGAGGAGAAAAGACTAAGGGCTTCAGAGCGGCTAGATAGTTCCAAATCGGAAGATCTAGACCGTTCATGGCCCTTAGGTTCTCCTAATGGAGTTTCATTTCTGCATGTAAAGCTAAGATCATCATCACCGAAGGAGCCACAAGAGGTCTTCTCTGTGGCTTCTGAAGTGGTTAGCATCTCCTCCCCTGACCCAACACCTGTTGGGATAGGTGAAGAGCAGATGCAACAAGACATAACCTGATTTTTATCTTGTTTTTAAAACCATTGATATCTTTGTAAACTAACTGTAACTCTTTTAAATGTTCATATCCCCTTTTCATCTGCTCATGGCCCTTACTATTTCCACTATTAATGTGAGAAGTGTGAGGAGCCCCATTCGAGCACAAAGCGTTTTATCTTTTTTAAAACTCTTAAAGTCTGACGTGTTTTTATTACAAGAATGTGCCTTACCTTTTATCTCTAATTACAGAAAGTGGGAAGACGTGTGGACCCCAGGTCCCTCCCTATGGAGCGGATCGAACCAAAACAAAAATGATGGGGTCGCAATTTTAATAAACAATCCCAACATTCTGGTGAAGGGTACCACTGTGGTGAGAGATGGGCGGGCCTTTTTAGTAACACTGACTTTTTTAGGAAGAGATTTTAATGTTTTAAATATATACGGACACACTGATAAAAACGAGAGATATGAACTTTTAGAAGACTTGCAGCCCCACATGCTTGGTAAACCTCCCCTAGTGGTGGCAGGGGATTTTAATTGTATTCTAACACAGAAAGACAGGAAAAAGGCAGATTTTAAATTGGACAAAACATCAACTCTTTTAAACAATTTAGTTAAAGATTTTAAATTAGTTGACTGTTTTAGACAAGTGCATCCAAGAGAGGAAGGCTTCACTTGGTTCAGTAGTGACAGCACCAGTGCCTCTCGAATAGACTATATTTTTACAAGAGATTTCCCGCCCGTGGATGCTACATTGACCCCCACCTTTTTTTCTGATCACACAATACTATCCTGCACTCTTTCACTTCCCCCTGGTGTGACGATAGGCGGAGGGCTGTGGAAGCTGAACTGCTCCCTGTTGGAAGAGGAGGAAGTGGTTAAAGGATATAGGGAGCAGTTCAGCCAATGGCAGACCCTCCAGGACTTTTATGATACACGAGCACAGTGGTGGGAAATGGTTAAAGGGAGGACAAAAACATATTTTAAAAAAATAGGAAAACAGAGAAAAAACAAAAGGAAAAAACGCATGTTGGGGCTGCAAAAACGTTTACAAAGATATTTTAACCTTTTAAACATGGGCTTTGATTTTAACAACGAAATTAAAGAAGTTAAAAAAGAGATGTTGGTTTTAGCAGAGGAAAATAGCAGGGGAGTGATTTTAAGAGCAAAAGAGAAAAAAATTGAAGAAAATGAAAAGTGTACAAGATATTTTTTTAAAAAAATAATCACAAAGGGAGGGGGGATATCAAAGATAAAAAACGACGAGGGGACTATTTTAAATACCACAGAGGGGGTTTTAAAAGAAGTCGAAAAGTTTTACGAAAACTTATATGGGAAAAAAATAGTACACGAGGACGCTTCAAATGAGGTTTTAAATTTTTTAGACAAAAAAGTACAAAAAGAAAAACATTCAGTTTTAACCCAAGATTTTAAGAAAGAAGATTTAGATAAAGCTCTTAAAAGTTTTAAAAAGGGGAAGTCTCCAGGAATGGACGGTCTTCCCCTGGAGTTTTATCAATGTTTCTGGGACATTTTAGCTGGGGTTTTACTGACTGTTTTTAATGAATTTGAAAATTTTAACAAACTACCTGCGGATTTTAGATTAGGAATAGTTTCTCTGCTTTTTAAAAAAGATGACAAGACAATTTTAAAAAATTGGCGACCAATTACTCTTTTAAACACTGATTATAAATTTTTTACAAAGATTTTAGCGACAAGGATGTCGACAGTTTTAGAGGATGTAATCCACCCGGATCAAGCCTGTGCTGTGCCCGGGAGGAAGATCACGGACAGCCTATTGCTGATCCGAGATGCCATCTGTTACGCGAGAGACAGAAACATTCGTCTAGCCGTGGTAAATTTAGATTTTGAAAAAGCATTTGACAGAGTCTCGCACCAGTACTTGTTACAAGTACTGGAAAAAATGGGGTTCCCGGGAAGATTTTTAGCATGGGTGGGACTGCTGTACAACGACCTTGTCAGCAAAATCATTGTAAATGGGCATTTAACAAAAGCAGTAAATATCTGCAGTGGCGTCCGTCAAGGGTGTCCGTTATCCCCACTCCTGTATGTGGTTTGTATTGAACCACTGGCACAGCTCTTGAGAAGGGATAAATGGATTACAGGTTTTAAAATTCCGGGGGGTTTGACAGCATCTTGTGTTTTATATATGGACGACGTTACCCTTTTAACGACAGACCTCACCTCGGCCCGAAGAGCTATGGATTTGACCGATTTCTACGGTCGGGCCTCGGGAGCCAGATTAAACCGAAAAAAGTCCGAGGCCCAGCTCTTCGGGCCGTGGGGTAACGTCGTCACAGAGGGACTAGAGCTGACTTTTAAGGAAAATGATTTTAAAATTTTAGGGGTAAAATTTGACAAAGAGGGTGGGGGAGGGCAAAATTGGAACGACATTTTAACAAAGGTAAACCAAAAGTTGGGATTCTGGGGGTTACGAAAATTAACAATGGAGGGTAAAATTTTGATTTTTAAATCCGTAATTTTACCACTCATTTTACTTGTTTCTTCTGTTTTTAGTCCACCAAGACGTTTTATCAGGAAGTTGGAAAGGGCGGTGTTTTATTTCCTGTGGGGATCCAAGTGGGAGCGCCTAAGAAGAACAGAGTTAAAGAAAAAGCCCGAACATGGTGGAAAAGGCCTCCCGGATCCCCACCTGTTTTTAGGCAGCCGCTTCACCGCCCTGCATTTTAGTTACGCGTTGACCCCATCCAGAGAAAACAAGACGGCTGCCATGACTCGCTTCTGGATGGGGTCCTACCTGAGAACCCTGAAAGTTTTAGCAGTGGACCTTAAGTACCCAGTGTCTTTTAATTTACCTAGGGAGTATGATTTTATAAAGAAATTTTTAAAGAAGTATGTTTTAGAGACTAACGATGTCACCATTTTAACTAACCACAAGGCTCTCATTTCTCTTGTGCAGGATCGAGAGACGGTGAGTCGGGTCCCGGGCCTCACATTATGTGAGGCCCAACAAGTGTGGAGGAACGCGGCCCACCCAGCTCTCCAGAACGGACACAAGGACCTGTTGTGGATGGTGGCACATGAGATCCTCCCGGTCAGGGCGGTCATGCACTCCAGAGGCATGGCCAGAAACCCCGTCTGCCCACGGCCTGGGTGTGGATGCCCAGAGACCGTGCGGCACCTGCTCTGGGAGTGCGGCGCTGCGCGGGACCTGTGGGCCAGGACCGGCCCCCTGTATCATCAGTACCTGCCGGCGGGGAGGGCCCAGATGGACTACCACCTTATCATCCATGGGGTGGGCCAGGGCGTGAAAGACATGACAAAACAGGACTTTACATCGCTCTGGCTCACCCTGACCGCCATCAAGGATGCCATCTGGGTCACAAGAAACCTGCTGGTGGGGAAGCAGGTCACGGTACCCCTGCAAGGGACAAAGGGACTGATAACAACCACGCTACAGGGGTACCGGACCTTGACAAGAGGCCAAGGGGGCCGGGGTCGCACGGAGGAGGTCCCGGCCGCCACCGTACCTGGCCGCCCGTAGATGCACCCTCACCACTCTGGCTACGGGAACAGCGGGCCAGCAGGCCAGAGGAGGGGGATCTCCGCTATGCCCTTGAAACACAGGGGCTGTGACCGTCCTGGAGAGTTGGTGTGAATGGACTTTTTTTTGGTATGACTCACCCTCGATCCTGGACAAAGAAATGATTTTATCTTCTTATTGTTACTATTGCTTTTCATGCATTTCTTAACGGACTGGTTTTTATCACTTTTTTTATCAACATCTACGCCAAGGACTTTTTTTTACATAACACACGCACACACAAAAGACTTTCGCACAACATACACTTTTATTTCCTCCACAAACCCTGATTTTAAAGTGTTTTTGTTAAGTGCCATATGTCTTTTAATGTGTATTGAAATATTTTAAAATGTGTGTTTTATGTTTCAACTCATTTTTACTAAGTCCTGCGTTGTTAAAATGGTGACTAGACCGTGATTCTTTTTTAGACCCGTTTTAATTTTTATTGAACAGCTTGTTTTTTAGTCTTTCATTTGTTTGCCTTTTTTTTTAAAAAAAAAAAAACATGTCCTCTATACACTTGACATTTTATGTTCATTTAAAGTACTTTTGCAAGTATTTATTTATTTATTTATTTATTTATTTATTTATTTATTTATGTATATATTTATTCATTTTTTATTTATTTACTGTTAAGTACTCAAATGAAACTAAGGGAAGAGATATGTTTTTAAATATGATTGTGATGTAAGAAACAAATGGGAAACGCTGTCAATAAATTTTTTTCGAAAGAAAAAATCTGTTCTTATCAGTTTAATATCTGATACGTGCCCTACCCGGGCACTATATATTAAATTGATTTTTGCAGCTGGGAGATGGGTTAGGGGCTTGCTCCACCCACTCCACGCATCGACCTGGTATTGCAGTACCTCCGGGAACGGTGCACTCATTAAGCGGTGAACAGCAGAACTAGATTGCATGAAATTTAACATAACGTTAGATTGAATGTAGGGACTTGCGCTTCTTTGCGATTAGGTATCTGTCTTATGCGCTCGTTTAGACAGTGAGCATGAACAACCCTCTTGGCAGGATCCTCTTATTCTAGTCCATGAGCCACGATGCACATATTGCAACTCAGGGAGGAAAAAAAAATAAATAAAAAAAATCCATCCAAAATTCCCAATCAGGACCTAAGTCTGACCTGGGGGATGGTGGGTCCAGAGAGCTGTGGAGAGGATAATTCCCAATCAGGACCCAAGTCTGACTTGGGGGATGGTGGGTCCAGAGAGCTGTGGAGAGGATAATTCCCAATCAGGACCTAAGTCTGACCTGGGGGATGGTGGGTCCAGAGAGCTGTGCAGAGGATTTGAAAAATGGCAAAGCATGAAACCCCCGCTCCTGTCGCATTCACCCAGGGTCCAAAGCGCCGGGCCGGGGCCCCAACTCCCAGCCTACGTGTGGGGACGTCCCGCGCCTAGAGGTACATGCCCCTTTGGGGCACCAGCGGCACGCAAGGCTGGCACCTGCGGTTAACCAAGTCAATGTTCCCGGGCTTAAGTTTGGGCTACCCGGGCACTGCTGGAGAACAGGTGTTCCTCCAGGGTCCCCCACAGGGCAGGTGCTTGCCCCCAGAGAGGGTGAAGATTACCCAGCCAGAGTCAAGGCCAGTGCGGGCAAGGAAAAACGCTCCGGAAAGGGGGGCCCTTAGGAGCTTAAGCGTATCCCCGGGAAAGGGTGACTGATTTCCGGCCAAGCTGGATTGGAAGAAAGGCTCTGGAAGTCCTTCCCATGGAAGGGTCCCTTAAGAGCTGGGTCTGACCCTAAAAAAGGTGATGGTTTCCCGCTAATTGTGGCCATGGAAGTCCTTCCAGGGCGCTTTTGAGAGCTAAAACACACCCCAGAAAGAGTGACCGATTCCTGCTGATTATGGTGGCTCAAGTGGGCATGGAAGAATCGCCCTGGAAGTCCTTCCCACTGGTCCCTTGAGTAGCCGAAGCTGCCCCAGAAAGGGTGACTGATTGCCGCTTGTGGAGGCATCTCGTTTGGGCTTGGAAGAAACGCCCTGGAGGTCTGTTCTTGGGGCCCTTCCAGAGGTCTAGCTGCCCCAGAAAGAGTGACTGATTCCCGCCTATTGTGGCAGCTCGTTTGGGCTTGGAAGAAACGCCCTGGAGGTCTTGTTCTTGGGGTCCTTCAAGAGGTCTAGCTGCCCCAGAAAGAGTGACTGATTCCCGCCTATTGTGGCAGTTGCTGGCAGCTTGTTTTGGCATTCAAGAAACCCTCCATAAGTCTTACCCAGGGGTCCCTTTGGAGCTGAAGCTGCCCCAGACAGGGTGACTGACTCCCGCTTATTGTGGCAGCTCAATTGGGCATGGAAGAAACGCCCTGGAGGTCTTGTTCTTGGGGCCCTTCAAGAGCTCAAGCTGCCCCAGAAAGAGTGACTGATTCCTGCCAGTTGCTGGCAGCTCGTTTTGGCATTCAAGAAACCCTCCGCAAGTCTTACCCAGGGGTCCCTTTAGAGCTGAAGCTGCCCCAGAAAGAGTGACTCCTTCCCCGCTGACTGTGGTGGCTCAAGTGGGCATGGAAGAATCACCCTGGAGGTCCTTCCCAGGGGTCCCTTAAGTAGCTGAGGCTGCCCCAGAAAGAGTGACTGATTCCTGCTAGTTGGGGCAGCTCGTTTGGGATTGGAAGAAATGCCCTGGAGGTCTTTTCTTGGGCTCCTTCAAGAGCTCAAGCTGCCCCAGAAGGAGTGACTGATGTGGTGGCTCACGCGGGCATGGAAGAAATGCCATGCAAGTCCTTTCCAGGGGTTCCTTTAGAGCTGGAGCTGCCCCAAAAAAGAGTCACTGATTCCCGCTGACTGTGGTGGCTCATACGGGCATGGAAGTCTTTTCCCAAGGCTCAAGCAGGTAAAGGAAGACAGGTTGATCTCCGAGGCCGGCCCAGACAAAATCCTGGTCTGGACTTCTGAAGGGGGGATGGCAACTACACTGACTTGGTCGGAAAAGTCTCTCAAACAGGGGCTTTTCAAGTACCCTCATTGGGCACCAGCGGCCCATAGTCACGTCTCTTTGCCGTATTCAAGCTTGGAGTTTGTTTTTGGTCACCAACGGCTCTTAGTTAAGCCTAAAATGTTATGTCTGTCTGTCTGTCAGCAAATGTGCTGGAGGTTTAAGGGTTAAAAATTAGTACCTGTTATGCTTGCCGACATTGTATTATTTGTGGCGTAGATTGCGGCTCCTACTGCTGACAGTTTGTGGGTATCGCTTCTCGGCCTTTTGGCTAAGATCAAGTGTAGTATCTGTTCTTATCAGTTTAATATCTGATACGTGCCCTACCCGGGCACTATATATTAAATTGATTTTTGCAGCTGGGAGATGGGTTAGGGGCTTGCTCCACCCACTCCACGCATCGACCTGGTATTGCAGTACCTCCGGGAACGGTGCACTCATTAAGCGGTGAACAGCAGAACTAGATTGCATGAAATTTAACATAACGTTAGATTGAATGTAGGGACTTGCGCTTCTTTGCGATTAGGTATCTGTCTTATGCGCTCGTTTAGACAGTGAGCATGAACAACCCTCTTGGCAGGATCCTCTTATTCTAGTCCATGAGCCACGATGCACATATTGCAACTCAGGGAGGAAAAAAAAATAAATAAAAAAAATCCATCCAAAATTCCCAATCAGGACCTAAGTCTGACCTGGGGGATGGTGGGTCCAGAGAGCTGTGGAGAGGATAATTCCCAATCAGGACCCAAGTCTGACTTGGGGGATGGTGGGTCCAGAGAGCTGTGGAGAGGATAATTCCCAATCAGGACCTAAGTCTGACCTGGGGGATGGTGGGTCCAGAGAGCTGTGCAGAGGATTTGAAAAATGGCAAAGCATGAAACCCCCGCTCCTGTCGCATTCACCCAGGGTCCAAAGCGCCGGGCCGGGGCCCCAACTCCCAGCCTACGTGTGGGGACGTCCCGCGCCTAGAGGTACATGCCCCTTTGGGGCACCAGCGGCACGCAAGGCTGGCACCTGCGGTTAACCAAGTCAATGTTCCCGGGCTTAAGTTTGGGCTACCCGGGCACTGCTGGAGAACAGGTGTTCCTCCAGGGTCCCCCACAGGGCAGGTGCTTGCCCCCAGAGAGGGTGAAGATTACCCAGCCAGAGTCAAGGCCAGTGCGGGCAAGGAAAAACGCTCCGGAAAGGGGGGCCCTTAGGAGCTTAAGCGTATCCCCGGGAAAGGGTGACTGATTTCCGGCCAAGCTGGATTGGAAGAAAGGCTCTGGAAGTCCTTCCCATGGAAGGGTCCCTTAAGAGCTGGGTCTGACCCTAAAAAAGGTGATGGTTTCCCGCTAATTGTGGCCATGGAAGTCCTTCCAGGGCGCTTTTGAGAGCTAAAACACACCCCAGAAAGAGTGACCGATTCCTGCTGATTATGGTGGCTCAAGTGGGCATGGAAGAATCGCCCTGGAAGTCCTTCCCACTGGTCCCTTGAGTAGCCGAAGCTGCCCCAGAAAGGGTGACTGATTGCCGCTTGTGGAGGCATCTCGTTTGGGCTTGGAAGAAACGCCCTGGAGGTCTGTTCTTGGGGCCCTTCCAGAGGTCTAGCTGCCCCAGAAAGAGTGACTGATTCCCGCCTATTGTGGCAGCTCGTTTGGGCTTGGAAGAAACGCCCTGGAGGTCTTGTTCTTGGGGTCCTTCAAGAGGTCTAGCTGCCCCAGAAAGAGTGACTGATTCCCGCCTATTGTGGCAGTTGCTGGCAGCTTGTTTTGGCATTCAAGAAACCCTCCATAAGTCTTACCCAGGGGTCCCTTTGGAGCTGAAGCTGCCCCAGACAGGGTGACTGACTCCCGCTTATTGTGGCAGCTCAATTGGGCATGGAAGAAACGCCCTGGAGGTCTTGTTCTTGGGGCCCTTCAAGAGCTCAAGCTGCCCCAGAAAGAGTGACTGATTCCTGCCAGTTGCTGGCAGCTCGTTTTGGCATTCAAGAAACCCTCCGCAAGTCTTACCCAGGGGTCCCTTTAGAGCTGAAGCTGCCCCAGAAAGAGTGACTCCTTCCCCGCTGACTGTGGTGGCTCAAGTGGGCATGGAAGAATCACCCTGGACGTCCTTCCCAATGGTCCCTTGGGCAGCTGAAGCTGCCCCAGACAGGGTGACTGATTCCTGCTAGTTGGGGCAGCACGTTTGGGCATGGAAGAAACGCCCTGGAGGTCTGTTCTTGGGGCCCTTCCAGAGGTCTAGCTGCCCCAGAAAGAGTGACTGATTCCCGCCTATTGTGGCAGCTCGTTTGGGCTTGGAAGAAACGCCCTGGAGGTCTTGTTCTTGGGGTCCTTCAAGAGGTCTAGCTGCCCCAGAAAGAGTGACTGATTCCCGCCTATTGTGGCAGTTGCTGGCAGCTTGTTTTGGCATTCAAGAAACCCTCCATAAGTCTTACCCAGGGGTCCCTTTGGAGCTGAAGCTGCCCCAGACAGGGTGACTGACTCCCGCTTATTGTGGCAGCTCAATTGGGCATGGAAGAAACGCCCTGGAGGTCTTGTTCTTGGGGCCCTTCAAGAGCTCAAGCTGCCCCAGAAAGAGTGACTGATTCCTGCCAGTTGCTGGCAGCTCGTTTTGGCATTCAAGAAACCCTCCGCAAGTCTTACCCAGGGGTCCCTTTAGAGCTGAAGCTGCCCCAGAAAGAGTGACTCCTTCCCCGCTGACTGTGGTGGCTCAAGTGGGCATGGAAGAATCACCCTGGACGTCCTTCCCAATGGTCCCTTGGGCAGCTGAAGCTGCCCCAGACAGGGTGACTGATTCCTGCTAGTTGGGGCAGCACGTTTGGGCATGGAAGAAACGCCCTGGAGGTCTGTTCTTGGGGCCCTTCCAGAGGTCTAGCTGCCCCAGAAAGAGTGACTGATTCCCGCCTATTGTGGCAGCTCGTTTGGGCTTGGAAGAAACGCCCTGGAGGTCTTGTTCTTGGGGTCCTTCAAGAGCTCAAGCTGCCCCAGAAAGAGTGACTGATTCCTGCCAGTTGCTGGCAGCTCGTTTTGGCATTCAAGAAACCCTCCACAAGTCTTACCCAGGGGTCCCTTTGGAGCTGAAGCTGCCCCAGACAGGGTGACTGACTCCCGCTTATTGTGGCAGCTCAATTGGGCATGGAAGAAACGCCCTGGAGGTCTTGTTCTTGGGGCCCTTCAAGAGCTCAAGCTGCCCCAGAAAGAGTGACTGATTCCTGCCAGTTGCTGGCAGCTCGTTTTGGCATTCAAGAAACCCTCCGCAAGTCTTACCCAGGGGTCCCTTTAGAGCTGAAGCTGCCCCAGAAAGAGTGACTCCTTCCCCGCTGACTGTGGTGGCTCAAGTGGGCATGGAAGAATCACCCTGGACGTCCTTCCCAATGGTCCCTTGGGCAGCTGAAGCTGCCCCAGACAGGGTGACTGATTCCAGCTAGTTGGGGCAGCACGTTTGGGCATGGAAGAAACGCCCTGGAGGTCTGTTCTTGGGGCCCTTCCAGAGGTCTAGCTGCCCCAGAAAGAGTGACTGATTCCCGCCTATTGTGGCAGCTCGTTTGGGCTTGGAAGAAACGCCCTGGAGGTCTTGTTCTTGGGGTCCTTCAAGAGCTCAAGCTGCCCCAGAAAGAGTGACTGATTCCTGCCAGTTGCTGGCAGCTCGTTTTGGCATTCAAGAAACCCTCCACAAGTCTTACCCAGGGGTCCCTTTAGAGCTGAAGCTGCCCCAGAAAGAGTGACTCCTTCCCCGCTGACTGTGGTGGCTCAAGTGGGCATGGAAGAATCACCCTGGAGGTCCTTCCCAGGGGTCCCTTAAGTAGCTGAGGCTGCCCCAGAAAGAGTGACTGATTCCTGCCAGTTGGGGCAGCTCCTTTGGGCATGGAAGAAATGCCCTGGAGGTCTTTTCTTGGGGTCCTTCAAGAGCTCAAGCTGCCCCGGAAAGAGTGACTGATTCCTGCCAATTGCTGGCAGCTCGTTTGGGCATGGAAGAAATGCCCTGGAGGTATTCTCTTGGGCTCCTTCAAGAGATCAAGCTGCCCCGGAAAGAGTGACATATTCCTGCCAGTTGCTGGCAGCTCGTTAGGGCATTCAAGAAACCCTCTGGAAGTCTTTCCCAGGGGTCCATTTTGAGCTGAAGCCGCCCCCGGAAAGAGTGACTGATTCCCCGCCGACTGTGGTGGCTCAAGTGGGCATGGAAGAAACACCCTGGAGGTCTTTTCTTGGGCTACTTCACGAGCTCAAGCTGTCCCAGAAAGAGTGACTGATCCCTGCCAGGAGCTGGCAGCTCGCGTGGGCGTTCAAGAAGCCCCCTGGAAGTCTTTTTCCAGGGTTCCCTTCAGAGCTGAAGCTGCCCCCGGAAAGAGTGGCTGGTTCCTGCCAATTGCTGGCAGCTCGTTCGGGCACGCAAGAAACTCTCTGGAGGTCTTTCCCAGGGTTCCCTTTAGAGCTGAAGCTGCCCCAAAAAGAGTGACTGATTCCCGCTGATTGTGGTGGCTCAAGTGGGCATGAAAGAATCACCCTGGAGGTCCTTCCCAATGGTCCCTTAAGTAGCTGAAGCTACCCCACAAAGAGTGACTGATTCCTGCTAGTTGGGGCAGCTCCTTTGGGCATGGAAGAAATGCCCTGGAGGTCTTTTCTTGGGGTCCTTCAAGAGCTCAAGCTGCCCCAGAAAGAGTGACCTATTCCTGCCAGTTGCTGGCAGCTCGTTTTGGCATTCAAGAAACCCTCCGCAAGTCTTACCCAGGGGTCCCTTTAGAGCTGAAGCTGCCCCAGAAAGAGTGACTCCTTCCCCGCTGACTGTGGTGGCTCAAGTGGGCATGGAAGAATCACCCTGGAGGTCCTTCCCAGGGGTCCCTTAAGTAGCTGAGGCTGCCCCAGAAAGAGTGACTGATTCCTGCTAGTTGGGGCAGCTCGTTTGGGATTGGAAGAAATGCCCTGGAGGTCTTTTCTTGGGCTCCTTCAAGAGCTCAAGCTGCCCCAGAAGGAGTGACTGATGTGGTGGCTCACGCGGGCATGGAAGAAATGCCATGCAAGTCCTTTCCAGGGGTTCCTTTAGAGCTGGAGCTGCCCCAAAAAAGAGTCACTGATTCCCGCTGACTGTGGTGGCTCATACGGGCATGGAAGTCTTTTCCCAAGGCTCAAGCAGGTAAAGGAAGACAGGTTGATCTCCGAGGCCGGCCCAGACAAAATCCTGGTCTGGACTTCTGAAGGGGGGATGGCAACTACACTGACTTGGTCGGAAAAGTCTCTCAAACAGGGGCTTTTCAAGTACCCTCATTGGGCACCAGCGGCCCATAGTCACGTCTCTTTGCCGTATTCAAGCTTGGAGTTTGTTTTTGGTCACCAACGGCTCTTAGTTAAGCCTAAAATGTTATGTCTGTCTGTCTGTCAGCAAATGTGCTGGAGGTTTAAGGGTTAAAAATTAGTACCTGTTATGCTTGCCGACATTGTATTATTTGTGGCGTAGATTGCGGCTCCTACTGCTGACAGTTTGTGGGTATCGCTTCTCGGCCTTTTGGCTAAGATCAAGTGTAGTATCTGTTCTTATCAGTTTAATATCTGATACGTGCCCTACCCGGGCACTATATATTAAATTGATTTTTGCAGCTGGGAGATGGGTTAGGGGCTTGCTCCACCCACTCCACGCATCGACCTGGTATTGCAGTACCTCCGGGAACGGTGCACTCATTAAGCGGTGAACAGCAGAACTAGATTGCATGAAATTTAACATAACGTTAGATTGAATGTAGGGACTTGCGCTTCTTTGCGATTAGGTATCTGTCTTATGCGCTCGTTTAGACAGTGAGCATGAACAACCCTCTTGGCAGGATCCTCTTATTCTAGTCCATGAGCCACGATGCACATATTGCAACTCAGGGAGGAAAAAAAAATAAATAAAAAAAATCCATCCAAAATTCCCAATCAGGACCTAAGTCTGACCTGGGGGATGGTGGGTCCAGAGAGCTGTGGAGAGGATAATTCCCAATCAGGACCCAAGTCTGACTTGGGGGATGGTGGGTCCAGAGAGCTGTGGAGAGGATAATTCCCAATCAGGACCTAAGTCTGACCTGGGGGATGGTGGGTCCAGAGAGCTGTGCAGAGGATTTGAAAAATGGCAAAGCATGAAACCCCCGCTCCTGTCGCATTCACCCAGGGTCCAAAGCGCCGGGCCGGGGCCCCAACTCCCAGCCTATGTGTGGGGACGTCCCGCGCCTAGAGGTACATGCCCCTTTGGGGCACCAGCGGCACGCAAGGCTGGCACCTGCGGTTAACCAAGTCAATGTTCCCGGGCTTAAGTTTGGGCTACCCGGGCACTGCTGGAGAACAGGTGTTCCTCCAGGGTCCCCCACAGGGCAGGTGCTTGCCCCCAGAGAGGGTGAAGATTACCCAGCCAGAGTCAAGGCCAGTGCGGGCAAGGAAAAACGCTCCGGAAAGGGGGGCCCTTAGGAGCTTAAGCGTATCCCCGGGAAAGGGTGACTGATTTCCGGCCAAGCTGGATTGGAAGAAAGGCTCTGGAAGTCCTTCCCATGGAAGGGTCCCTTAAGAGCTGGGTCTGACCCTAAAAAAGGTGATGGTTTCCCGCTAATTGTGGCCATGGAAGTCCTTCCAGGGCGCTTTTGAGAGCTAAAACACACCCCAGAAAGAGTGACCGATTCCTGCTGATTATGGTGGCTCAAGTGGGCATGGAAGAATCGCCCTGGAAGTCCTTCCCACTGGTCCCTTGAGTAGCCGAAGCTGCCCCAGAAAGGGTGACTGATTGCCGCTTGTGGAGGCATCTCGTTTGGGCTTGGAAGAAACGCCCTGGAGGTCTGTTCTTGGGGCCCTTCCAGAGGTCTAGCTGCCCCAGAAAGAGTGACTGATTCCCGCCTATTGTGGCAGCTCGTTTGGGCTTGGAAGAAACGCCCTGGAGGTCTTGTTCTTGGGGTCCTTCAAGAGGTCTAGCTGCCCCAGAAAGAGTGACTGATTCCCGCCTATTGTGGCAGTTGCTGGCAGCTTGTTTTGGCATTCAAGAAACCCTCCATAAGTCTTACCCAGGGGTCCCTTTGGAGCTGAAGCTGCCCCAGACAGGGTGACTGACTCCCGCTTATTGTGGCAGCTCAATTGGGCATGGAAGAAACGCCCTGGAGGTCTTGTTCTTGGGGCCCTTCAAGAGCTCAAGCTGCCCCAGAAAGAGTGACTGATTCCTGCCAGTTGCTGGCAGCTCGTTTTGGCATTCAAGAAACCCTCCGCAAGTCTTACCCAGGGGTCCCTTTAGAGCTGAAGCTGCCCCAGAAAGAGTGACTCCTTCCCCGCTGACTGTGGTGGCTCAAGTGGGCATGGAAGAATCACCCTGGACGTCCTTCCCAATGGTCCCTTGGGCAGCTGAAGCTGCCCCAGACAGGGTGACTGATTCCAGCTAGTTGGGGCAGCACGTTTGGGCATGGAAGAAACGCCCTGGAGGTCTGTTCTTGGGGCCCTTCCAGAGGTCTAGCTGCCCCAGAAAGAGTGACTGATTCCCGCCTATTGTGGCAGCTCGTTTGGGCTTGGAAGAAACGCCCTGGAGGTCTTGTTCTTGGGGTCCTTCAAGAGCTCAAGCTGCCCCAGAAAGAGTGACTGATTCCTGCCAGTTGCTGGCAGCTCGTTTTGGCATTCAAGAAACCCTCCACAAGTCTTACCCAGGGGTCCCTTTAGAGCTGAAGCTGCCCCAGAAAGAGTGACTCCTTCCCCGCTGACTGTGGTGGCTCAAGTGGGCATGGAAGAATCACCCTGGAGGTCCTTCCCAGGGGTCCCTTAAGTAGCTGAGGCTGCCCCAGAAAGAGTGACTGATTCCTGCCAGTTGGGGCAGCTCCTTTGGGCATGGAAGAAATGCCCTGGAGGTCTTTTCTTGGGGTCCTTCAAGAGCTCAAGCTGCCCCGGAAAGAGTGACTGATTCCTGCCAATTGCTGGCAGCTCGTTTGGGCATGGAAGAAATGCCCTGGAGGTATTCTCTTGGGCTCCTTCAAGAGATCAAGCTGCCCCGGAAAGAGTGACATATTCCTGCCAGTTGCTGGCAGCTCGTTAGGGCATTCAAGAAACCCTCTGGAAGTCTTTCCCAGGGGTCCATTTTGAGCTGAAGCCGCCCCCGGAAAGAGTGACTGATTCCCCGCCGACTGTGGTGGCTCAAGTGGGCATGGAAGAAACACCCTGGAGGTCTTTTCTTGGGCTACTTCACGAGCTCAAGCTGTCCCAGAAAGAGTGACTGATCCCTGCCAGGAGCTGGCAGCTCGCGTGGGCGTTCAAGAAGCCCCCTGGAAGTCTTTTTCCAGGGTTCCCTTCAGAGCTGAAGCTGCCCCCGGAAAGAGTGGCTGGTTCCTGCCAATTGCTGGCAGCTCGTTCGGGCACGCAAGAAACTCTCTGGAGGTCTTTCCCAGGGTTCCCTTTAGAGCTGAAGCTGCCCCAAAAAGAGTGACTGATTCCCGCTGATTGTGGTGGCTCAAGTGGGCATGAAAGAATCACCCTGGAGGTCCTTCCCAATGGTCCCTTAAGTAGCTGAAGCTACCCCACAAAGAGTGACTGATTCCTGCTAGTTGGGGCAGCTCCTTTGGGCATGGAAGAAATGCCCTGGAGGTCTTTTCTTGGGGTCCTTCAAGAGCTCAAGCTGCCCCAGAAAGAGTGACTGATTCCTGCCAGTTGCTGGCAGCTCGTTTTGGCATTCAAGAAACCCTCCGCAAGTCTTACCCAGGGGTCCCTTTAGAGCTGAAGCTGCCCCAGAAAGAGTGACTCCTTCCCCGCTGACTGTGGTGGCTCAAGTGGGCATGGAAGAATCACCCTGGAGGTCCTTCCCAGGGGTCCCTTAAGTAGCTGAGGCTGCCCCAGAAAGAGTGACTGATTCCTGCTAGTTGGGGCAGCTCGTTTGGGATTGGAAGAAATGCCCTGGAGGTCTTTTCTTGGGCTCCTTCAAGAGCTCAAGCTGCCCCAGAAGGAGTGACTGATGTGGTGGCTCACGCGGGCATGGAAGAAATGCCATGCAAGTCCTTTCCAGGGGTTCCTTTAGAGCTGGAGCTGCCCCAAAAAAGAGTCACTGATTCCCGCTGACTGTGGTGGCTCATACGGGCATGGAAGTCTTTTCCCAAGGCTCAAGCAGGTAAAGGAAGACAGGTTGATCTCCGAGGCCGGCCCAGACAAAATCCTGGTCTGGACTTC
Source organism: Danio rerio (assembly GCF_052040795.2). Lineage (NCBI taxonomy): Eukaryota > Metazoa > Chordata > Actinopteri > Cypriniformes > Danionidae > Danio > Danio rerio. The sequence goes on from NC_141022.1 coordinate 17,170,952, forward strand.
TGAAGGGGGGATGGCAACTACACTGACTTGGTCGGAAAAGTCTCTCAAACAGGGGCTTTTCAAGTACCCTCATTGGGCACCAGCGGCCCATAGTCACGTCTCTTTGCCGTATTCAAGCTTGGAGTTTGTTTTTGGTCACCAACGGCTCTTAGTTAAGCCTAAAATGTTATGTCTGTCTGTCTGTCAGCAAATGTGCTGGAGGTTTAAGGGTTAAAAATTAGTACCTGTTATGCTTGCCGACATTGTATTATTTGTGGCGTAGATTGCGGCTCCTACTGCTGACAGTTTGTGGGTATCGCTTCTCGGCCTTTTGGCTAAGATCAAGTGTAGTATCTGTTCTTATCAGTATTATACTTGGGCTTACCTCGCGGGCAGTGACAGCGATCGCCTCTTGGAGGTTTCCTGGCTCACAATTACCCCTGTGTTGTGAGCTCTCAACCCTTGAGAGGTAAAGGAATTGCACTTTTTAAGGTAAGACGTTTTAAGTATTTATTGGCTATTTATTGTGGTTTTAGTGTTTTAGTGTGTTTTAAGCTGTTGGTGCCTCCACCATGTCGGCTGCTCGTGCCGGCGTGAGGAGGCACCACAGCGTACGCTTTTTATTAAAAGAAAAAAATGGTAAGCTCCTGGAGATGTCCAGACTGGACTTCTCCAGGAAGCTGATACAAAAAACCTTAAATTTTAGACCTGAAGACCTGAATTGTATAGTGACTCTGCCTCTAGGAAAAGGATTTGATGTTAGTTTTAGAGCTGCTTCCCTATTAAATGACTTCTGGCAAAGGTTTGATGCGGTTAAGATCCAGTTTTCCATGTTTACTGTGGAAAAACTTTCTGACAACACACTTAAAACTGTGATTGTCAGAATGTTTAATGAAACAGTTACTGGAGATGACATTTGTGTGTGGCTGGGCAGATATTGCACTGTTCGAGGCCAGCCAGTCAAGGTGCTAGATGAGGATGGCATCTGGAATTGCTCCTGGCGAATTCCCATTAAACAATGGGAAGATGCCGGGGGCTACCAGGGCCTGAGACATCTGCCCTCAATGATTGTGCTTGGAGAGAACAGGGGCTACATTCATTATCAGGGGATGCCCAAATTGTGCAGAAAGTGTGGGAAGAATGGGCATCTCGCTGAAGCATGCCAGGAGTTAATCTGTGGGAAGTGCAGAGAAGTTGGTCACAGTTTTGAGCAGTGCACCAATGGCAGGCGGTGCAATCTGTGTGGAGAAGAAAACCATCTCTTCAGAGATTGCCCAAAAAGCTTTGCCAACAAGCTGAAAAACAACAAAATGGCCGCCCCACAAGCAAGCATGGTTGAACAAAGGGAGGAGGCGGTCCCTGTGGTTTTGGCGGGAAATTCCCTGCCAGCCACAGGAACCGGCCAGGAAGAAGGAAATGGGGCGGCCATAGGGGCGGAGTCACCCATTTTATTTGAACAGAGGGAGGAAGCCCCTCCCCAACAAAGTGTGACACAAAATGTAACAGCCAATGAGGAGGAGGAAACGGCTTCCTCTCTCCTCACCGTCTCTGAGGCAAGTGTTGACGCTAGTCAAAGTGAAACTCAGTGTTCACTTCCTTATGCTCAGATGCAGAAACGGGCTGCGAGATCTCCTCTAGAAATGGAGGAGAAAAGACTAAGGGCTTCAGAGCGGCTAGATAGTTCCAAATCGGAAGATCTAGACCGTTCATGGCCCTTAGGTTCTCCTAATGGAGTTTCATTTCTGCATGTAAAGCTAAGATCATCATCACCGAAGGAGCCACAAGAGGTCTTCTCTGTGGCTTCTGAAGTGGTTAGCATCTCCTCCCCTGACCCAACACCTGTTGGGATAGGTGAAGAGCAGATGCAACAAGACATAACCTGATTTTTATCTTGTTTTTAAAACCATTGATATCTTTGTAAACTAACTGTAACTCTTTTAAATGTTCATATCCCCTTTTCATCTGCTCATGGCCCTTACTATTTCCACTATTAATGTGAGAAGTGTGAGGAGCCCCATTCGAGCACAAAGCGTTTTATCTTTTTTAAAACTCTTAAAGTCTGACGTGTTTTTATTACAAGAATGTGCCTTACCCTTTATCTCTAATTACAGAAAGTGGGAAGACGTGTGGACCCCAGGTCCCTCCCTATGGAGCGGATCGAACCAAAACAAAAATGATGGGGTCGCAATTTTAATAAACAATCCCAACATTCTGGTGAAGGGTACCACTGTGGTGAGAGATGGGCGGGCCTTTTTAGTAACACTGACTTTTTTAGGAAGAGATTTTAATGTTTTAAATATATACGGACACACTGATAAAAACGAGAGATATGAACTTTTAGAAGACTTGCAGCCCCACATGCTTGGTAAACCTCCCCTAGTGGTGGCAGGGGATTTTAATTGTATTCTAACACAGAAAGACAGGAAAAAGGCAGATTTTAAATTGGACAAAACATCAACTCTTTTAAACAGTTTAGTTAAAGATTTTAAATTAGTTGACTGTTTTAGACAAGTGCATCCAAGAGAGGAAGGCTTCACTTGGTTCAGTAGTGACAGCACCAGTGCCTCTCGAATAGACTATATTTTTACAAGAGATTTCCCGCCCGTGGATGCTACATTGACCCCCACCTTTTTTTCTGATCACACAATACTATCCTGCACTCTTTCACTTCCCCCTGGTGTGACGATAGGCGGAGGGCTGTGGAAGCTGAACTGCTCCCTGTTGGAAGAGGAGGAAGTGGTTAAAGGATATAGGGAGCAGTTCAGCCAATGGCAGACCCTCCAGGACTTTTATGATACACGAGCACAGTGGTGGGAAATGGTTAAAGGGAGGACAAAAACATATTTTAAAAAAATAGGAAAACAGAGAAAAAACAAAAGGAAAAAACGCATGTTGGGGCTGCAAAAACGTTTACAAAGATATTTTAACCTTTTAAACATGGGCTTTGATTTTAACAACGAAATTAAAGAAGTTAAAAAAGAGATGTTGGTTTTAGCAGAGGAAAATAGCAGGGGAGTGATTTTAAGAGCAAAAGAGAAAAAAATTGAAGAAAATGAAAAGTGTACAAGATATTTTTTTAAAAAAATAATCACAAAGGGAGGGGGGATATCAAAGATAAAAAACGACGAGGGGACTATTTTAAATACCACAGAGGGGGTTTTAAAAGAAGTCGAAAAGTTTTACGAAAACTTATATGGGAAAAAAATAGTACACGAGGACGCTTCAAATGAGGTTTTAAATTTTTTAGACAAAAAAGTACAAAAAGAAAAACATTCAGTTTTAACCCAAGATTTTAAGAAAGAAGATTTAGATAAAGCTCTTAAAAGTTTTAAAAAGGGGAAGTCTCCAGGAATGGACGGTCTTCCCCTGGAGTTTTATCAATGTTTCTGGGACATTTTAGCTGGGGTTTTACTGACTGTTTTTAATGAATTTGAAAATTTTAACAAACTACCTGCGGATTTTAGATTAGGAATAGTTTCTCTGCTTTTTAAAAAAGATGACAAGACAATTTTAAAAAATTGGCGACCAATTACTCTTTTAAACACTGATTATAAATTTTTTACAAAGATTTTAGCGACAAGGATGTCGACAGTTTTAGAGGATGTAATCCACCCGGATCAAGCCTGTGCTGTGCCCGGGAGGAAGATCACGGACAGCCTATTGCTGATCCGAGATGCCATCTGTTACGCGAGAGACAGAAACATTCGTCTAGCCGTGGTAAATTTAGATTTTGAAAAAGCATTTGACAGAGTCTCGCACCAGTACTTGTTACAAGTACTGGAAAAAATGGGGTTCCCGGGAAGATTTTTAGCATGGGTGGGACTGCTGTACAACGACCTTGTCAGCAAAATCATTGTAAATGGGCATTTAACAAAAGCAGTAAATATCTGCAGTGGCGTCCGTCAAGGGTGTCCGTTATCCCCACTCCTGTATGTGGTTTGTATTGAACCACTGGCACAGCTCTTGAGAAGGGATAAATGGATTACAGGTTTTAAAATTCCGGGGGGTTTGACAGCATCTTGTGTTTTATATATGGACGACGTTACCCTTTTAACGACAGACCTCACCTCGGCCCGAAGAGCTATGGATTTGACCGATTTCTACGGTCGGGCCTCGGGAGCCAGATTAAACCGAAAAAAGTCCGAGGCCCAGCTCTTCGGGCCGTGGGGTAACGTCGTCACAGAGGGACTAGAGCTGACTTTTAAGGAAAATGATTTTAAAATTTTAGGGGTAAAATTTGACAAAGAGGGTGGGGGAGGGCAAAATTGGAACGACATTTTAACAAAGGTAAACCAAAAGTTGGGATTCTGGGGGTTACGAAAATTAACAATGGAGGGTAAAATTTTGATTTTTAAATCCGTAATTTTACCACTCATTTTACTTGTTTCTTCTGTTTTTAGTCCACCAAGACGTTTTATCAGGAAGTTGGAAAGGGCGGTGTTTTATTTCCTGTGGGGATCCAAGTGGGAGCGCCTAAGAAGAACAGAGTTAAAGAAAAAGCCCGAACATGGTGGAAAAGGCCTCCCGGATCCCCACCTGTTTTTAGGCAGCCGCTTCACCGCCCTGCATTTTAGTTACGCGTTGACCCCATCCAGAGAAAACAAGACGGCTGCCATGACTCGCTTCTGGATGGGGTCCTACCTGAGAACCCTGAAAGTTTTAGCAGTGGACCTTAAGTACCCAGTGTCTTTTAATTTACCTAGGGAGTATGATTTTATAAAGAAATTTTTAAAGAAGTATGTTTTAGAGACTAACGATGTCACCATTTTAACTAACCACAAGGCTCTCATTTCTCTTGTGCAGGATCGAGAGACGGTGAGTCGGGTCCCGGGCCTCACATTATGTGAGGCCCAACAAGTGTGGAGGAACGCGGCCCACCCAGCTCTCCAGAACGGACACAAGGACCTGTTGTGGATGGTGGCACATGAGATCCTCCCGGTCAGGGCGGTCATGCACTCCAGAGGCATGGCCAGAAACCCCGTCTGCCCACGGCCTGGGTGTGGATGCCCAGAGACCGTGCGGCACCTGCTCTGGGAGTGCGGCGCTGCGCGGGACCTGTGGGCCAGGACCGGCCCCCTGTATCATCAGTACCTGCCGGCGGGGAGGGCCCAGATGGACTACCACCTTATCATCCATGGGGTGGGCCAGGGCGTGAAAGACATGACAAAACAGGACTTTACATCGCTCTGGCTCACCCTGACCGCCATCAAGGATGCCATCTGGGTCACAAGAAACCTGCTGGTGGGGAAGCAGGTCACGGTACCCCTGCAAGGGACAAAGGGACTGATAACAACCACGCTACAGGGGTACCGGACCTTGACAAGAGGCCAAGGGGGCCGGGGTCGCACGGAGGAGGTCCCGGCCGCCACCGTACCTGGCCGCCCGTAGATGCACCCTCACCACTCTGGCTACGGGAACAGCGGGCCAGCAGGCCAGAGGAGGGGGATCTCCGCTATGCCCTTGAAACACAGGGGCTGTGACCGTCCTGGAGAGTTGGTGTGAATGGACTTTTTTTTTGGTATGACTCACCCTCGATCCTGGACAAAGAAATGATTTTATCTTCTTATTGTTACTATTGCTTTTCATGCATTTTTTAACGGACTGGTTTTTATCACTTTTTTTATCAACATCTACGCCAAGGACTTTTTTTTACATAACACACGCACACACAAAAGACTTTCGCACAACATACACTTTTATTTCCTCCACAAACCCTGATTTTAAAGTGTTTTTGTTAAGTGCCATATGTCTTTTAATGTGTATTGAAATGTTTTAAAATGTGTGTTTTATGTTTCAATTCATTTTTACTAAGTCCTGCGTTGTTAAAATGGTGACTAGACCGTGATTCTTTTTTAGACCCGTTTTAATTTTTATTGAACAGCTTGTTTTTTAGTCTTTCATTTGTTTGCCTTTTTTTTTAAAAAAACATGTCCTCTATACACTTGACATTTTATGTTCATTTAAAGTACTTTTGCAAGTATTTATTTATTTATTTATTTATTTATTTATTTATGTATATATTTATTCATTTTTATTTATTTACTGTTAAGTACTCAAATGAAACTAAGTGAAGAGATATGTTTTTAAATATGATTGTGATGTAAGAAACAAATGGGAAACGCTGTCAATAAATTTTTTCGAAAGAAAGAAAAAATCTGTTCTTATCAGTATTATACTTGGGCTTACCTCGCGGGCAGTGACAGCGATCGCCTCTTGGAGGTTTCCTGGCTCACAATTACCCCTGTGTTGTGAGCTCTCAACCCTTGAGAGGTAAAGGAATTGCACTTTTTAAGGTAAGACGTTTTAAGTATTTATTGGCTATTTATTGTGGTTTTAGTGTTTTAGTGTGTTTTAAGCTGTTGGTGCCTCCACCATGTCGGCTGCTCGTGCCGGCGTGAGGAGGCACCACAGCGTACGCTTTTTATTAAAAGAAAAAAATGGTAAGCTCCTGGAGATGTCCAGACTGGACTTCTCCAGGAAGCTGATACAAAAAACCTTAAATTTTAGACCTGAAGACCTGAATTGTATAGTGACTCTGCCTCTAGGAAAAGGATTTGATGTTAGTTTTAGAGCTGCTTCCCTATTAAATGACTTCTGGCAAAGGTTTGATGCGGTTAAGATCCAGTTTTCCATGTTTACTGTGGAAAAACTTTCTGACAACACACTTAAAACTGTGATTGTCAGAATGTTTAATGAAACAGTTACTGGAGATGACATTTGTGTGTGGCTGGGCAGATATTGCACTGTTCGAGGCCAGCCAGTCAAGGTGCTAGATGAGGATGGCATCTGGAATTGCTCCTGGCGAATTCCCATTAAACAATGGGAAGATGCCGGGGGCTACCAGGGCCTGAGACATCTGCCCTCAATGATTGTGCTTGGAGAGAACAGGGGCTACATTCATTATCAGGGGATGCCCAAATTGTGCAGAAAGTGTGGGAAGAATGGACATCTCGCTGAAGCATGCCAGGAGTTAATCTGTGGGAAGTGCAGAGAAGTTGGTCACAGTTTTGAGCAGTGCACCAATGGCAGGCGGTGCAATCTGTGTGGAGAAGAAAACCATCTCTTCAGAGATTGCCCAAAAAGCTTTGCCAACAAGCTGAAAAACAACAAAATGGCCGCCCCACAAGCAAGCATGGTTGAACAAAGGGAGGAGGCGGTCCCTGTGGTTTTGGCGGGAAATTCCCTGCCAGCCACAGGAACCGGCCAGGAAGAAGGAAATGGGGCGGCCATAGGGGCGGAGTCACCCATTTTATTTGAACAGAGGGAGGAAGCCCCTCCCCAACAAAGTGTGACACAAAATGTAACAGCCAATGAGGAGGAGGAAACGGCTTCCTCTCTCCTCACCGTCTCTGAGGCAAGTGTTGACGCTAGTCAAAGTGAAACTCAGTGTTCACTTCCTTATGCTCAGATGCAGAAACGGGCTGCGAGATCTCCTCTAGAAATGGAGGAGAAAAGACTAAGGGCTTCAGAGCGGCTAGATAGTTCCAAATCGGAAGATCTAGACCGTTCATGGCCCTTAGGTTCTCCTAATGGAGTTTCATTTCTGCATGTAAAGCTAAGATCATCATCACCGAAGGAGCCACAAGAGGTCTTCTCTGTGGCTTCTGAAGTGGTTAGCATCTCCTCCCCTGACCCAACACCTGTTGGGATAGGTGAAGAGCAGATGCAACAAGACATAACCTGATTTTTATCTTGTTTTTAAAACCATTGATATCTTTGTAAACTAACTGTAACTCTTTTAAATGTTCATATCCCCTTTTCATCTGCTCATGGCCCTTACTATTTCCACTATTAATGTGAGAAGTGTGAGGAGCCCCATTCGAGCACAAAGCGTTTTATCTTTTTTAAAACTCTTAAAGTCTGACGTGTTTTTATTACAAGAATGTGCCTTACCCTTTATCTCTAATTACAGAAAGTGGGAAGACGTGTGGACCCCAGGTCCCTCCCTATGGAGCGGATCGAACCAAAACAAAAATGATGGGGTCGCAATTTTAATAAACAATCCCAACATTCTGGTGAAGGGTACCACTGTGGTGAGAGATGGGCGGGCCTTTTTAGTAACACTGACTTTTTTAGGAAGAGATTTTAATGTTTTAAATATATACGGACACACTGATAAAAACGAGAGATATGAACTTTTAGAAGACTTGCAGCCCCACATGCTTGGTAAACCTCCCCTAGTGGTGGCAGGGGATTTTAATTGTATTCTAACACAGAAAGACAGGAAAAAGGCAGATTTTAAATTGGACAAAACATCAACTCTTTTAAACAATTTAGTTAAAGATTTTAAATTAGTTGACTGTTTTAGACAAGTGCATCCAAGAGAGGAAGGCTTCACTTGGTTCAGTAGTGACAGCACCAGTGCCTCTCGAATAGACTATATTTTTACAAGAGATTTCCCGCCCGTGGATGCTACATTGACCCCCACCTTTTTTTCTGATCACACAATACTATCCTGCACTCTTTCACTTCCCCCTGGTGTGACGATAGGCGGAGGGCTGTGGAAGCTGAACTGCTCCCTGTTGGAAGAGGAGGAAGTGGTTAAAGGATATAGGGAGCAGTTCAGCCAATGGCAGACCCTCCAGGACTTTTATGATACACGAGCACAGTGGTGGGAAATGGTTAAAGGGAGGACAAAAACATATTTTAAAAAAATAGGAAAACAGAGAAAAAACAAAAGGAAAAAACGCATGTTGGGGCTGCAAAAACGTTTACAAAGATATTTTAACCTTTTAAACATGGGCTTTGATTTTAACAACGAAATTAAAGAAGTTAAAAAAGAGATGTTGGTTTTAGCAGAGGAAAATAGCAGGGGAGTGATTTTAAGAGCAAAAGAGAAAAAAATTGAAGAAAATGAAAAGTGTACAAGATATTTTTTTAAAAAAATAATCACAAAGGGAGGGGGGATATCAAAGATAAAAAACGACGAGGGGACTATTTTAAATACCACAGAGGGGGTTTTAAAAGAAGTCGAAAAGTTTTACGAAAACTTATATGGGAAAAAAATAGTACACGAGGACGCTTCAAATGAGGTTTTAAATTTTTTAGACAAAAAAGTACAAAAAGAAAAACATTCAGTTTTAACCCAAGATTTTAAGAAAGAAGATTTAGATAAAGCTCTTAAAAGTTTTAAAAAGGGGAAGTCTCCAGGAATGGACGGTCTTCCCCTGGAGTTTTATCAATGTTTCTGGGACATTTTAGCTGGGGTTTTACTGACTGTTTTTAATGAATTTGAAAATTTTAACAAACTACCTGCGGATTTTAGATTAGGAATAGTTTCTCTGCTTTTTAAAAAAGATGACAAGACAATTTTAAAAAATTGGCGACCAATTACTCTTTTAAACACTGATTATAAATTTTTTACAAAGATTTTAGCGACAAGGATGTCGACAGTTTTAGAGGATGTAATCCACCCGGATCAAGCCTGTGCTGTGCCCGGGAGGAAGATCACGGACAGCCTATTGCTGATCCGAGATGCCATCTGTTACGCGAGAGACAGAAACATTCGTCTAGCCGTGGTAAATTTAGATTTTGAAAAAGCATTTGACAGAGTCTCGCACCAGTACTTGTTACAAGTACTGGAAAAAATGGGGTTCCCGGGAAGATTTTTAGCATGGGTGGGACTGCTGTACAACGACCTTGTCAGCAAAATCATTGTAAATGGGCATTTAACAAAAGCAGTAAATATCTGCAGTGGCGTCCGTCAAGGGTGTCCGTTATCCCCACTCCTGTATGTGGTTTGTATTGAACCACTGGCACAGCTCTTGAGAAGGGATAAATGGATTACAGGTTTTAAAATTCCGGGGGGTTTGACAGCATCTTGTGTTTTATATATGGACGACGTTACCCTTTTAACGACAGACCTCACCTCGGCCCGAAGAGCTATGGATTTGACCGATTTCTACGGTCGGGCCTCGGGAGCCAGATTAAACCGAAAAAAGTCCGAGGCCCAGCTCTTCGGGCCGTGGGGTAACGTCGTCACAGAGGGACTAGAGCTGACTTTTAAGGAAAATGATTTTAAAATTTTAGGGGTAAAATTTGACAAAGAGGGTGGGGGAGGGCAAAATTGGAACGACATTTTAACAAAGGTAAACCAAAAGTTGGGATTCTGGGGGTTACGAAAATTAACAATGGAGGGTAAAATTTTGATTTTTAAATCCGTAATTTTACCACTCATTTTACTTGTTTCTTCTGTTTTTAGTCCACCAAGACGTTTTATCAGGAAGTTGGAAAGGGCGGTGTTTTATTTCCTGTGGGGATCCAAGTGGGAGCGCCTAAGAAGAACAGAGTTAAAGAAAAAGCCCGAACATGGTGGAAAAGGCCTCCCGGATCCCCACCTGTTTTTAGGCAGCCGCTTCACCGCCCTGCATTTTAGTTACGCGTTGACCCCATCCAGAGAAAACAAGACGGCTGCCATGACTCGCTTCTGGATGGGGTCCTACCTGAGAACCCTGAAAGTTTTAGCAGTGGACCTTAAGTACCCAGTGTCTTTTAATTTACCTAGGGAGTATGATTTTATAAAGAAATTTTTAAAGAAGTATGTTTTAGAGACTAACGATGTCACCATTTTAACTAACCACAAGGCTCTCATTTCTCTTGTGCAGGATCGAGAGACGGTGAGTCGGGTCCCGGGCCTCACATTATGTGAGGCCCAACAAGTGTGGAGGAACGCGGCCCACCCAGCTCTCCAGAACGGACACAAGGACCTGTTGTGGATGGTGGCACATGAGATCCTCCCGGTCAGGGCGGTCATGCACTCCAGAGGCATGGCCAGAAACCCCGTCTGCCCACGGCCTGGGTGTGGATGCCCAGAGACCGTGCGGCACCTGCTCTGGGAGTGCGGCGCTGCGCGGGACCTGTGGGCCAGGACCGGCCCCCTGTATCATCAGTACCTGCCGGCGGGGAGGGCCCAGATGGACTACCACCTTATCATCCATGGGGTGGGCCAGGGCGTGAAAGACATGACAAAACAGGACTTTACATCGCTCTGGCTCACCCTGACCGCCATCAAGGATGCCATCTGGGTCACAAGAAACCTGCTGGTGGGGAAGCAGGTCACGGTACCCCTGCAAGGGACAAAGGGACTGATAACAACCACGCTACAGGGGTACCGGACCTTGACAAGAGGCCAAGGGGGCCGGGGTCGCACGGAGGAGGTCCCGGCCGCCACCGTACCTGGCCGCCCGTAGATGCACCCTCACCACTCTGGCTACGGGAACAGCGGGCCAGCAGGCCAGAGGAGGGGGATCTCCGCTATGCCCTTGAAACACAGGGGCTGTGACCGTCCTGGAGAGTTGGTGTGAATGGACTTTTTTTTGGTATGACTCACCCTCGATCCTGGACAAAGAAATGATTTTATCTTCTTATTGTTACTATTGCTTTTCATGCATTTCTTAACGGACTGGTTTTTATCACTTTTTTTATCAACATCTACGCCAAGGACTTTTTTTTACATAACACACGCACACACAAAAGACTTTCGCACAACATACACTTTTATTTCCTCCACAAACCCTGATTTTAAAGTGTTTTTGTTAAGTGCCATATGTCTTTTAATGTGTATTGAAATATTTTAAAATGTGTGTTTTATGTTTCAACTCATTTTTACTAAGTCCTGCGTTGTTAAAATGGTGACTAGACCGTGATTCTTTTTTAGACCCGTTTTAATTTTTATTGAACAGCTTGTTTTTTAGTCTTTCATTTGTTTGGCTTTTTTTTTAAAAAAAAAAAAAACATGTCCTCTATACACTTGACATTATATGTTCATTTAAAGTACTTTTGCAAGTATTTATTTATTTATTTATTTATTTATTTATTTATTTATTTATTTATGTATATATTTATTCATTTTTTATTTATTTACTGTTAAGTACTCAAATGAAACTAAGTGAAGAGATATGTTTTTAAATATGATTGTGATGTAAGAAACAAATGGGAAACGCTGTCAATAAATTTTTTTCGAAAGAAAAAAATCTGTTCTTATCAGTTTAATATCTGATACGTGCCCTACCCGGGCACTATATATTAAATTGATTTTTGCAGCTGGGAGATGGGTTAGGGGCTTGCTCCACCCACTCCACGCATCGACCTGGTATTGCAGTACCTCCGGGAACGGTGCACTCATTAAGCGGTGAACAGCAGAACTAGATTGCATGAAATTTAACATAACGTTAGATTGAATGTAGGGACTTGCGCTTCTTTGCGATTAGGTATCTGTCTTATGCGCTCGTTTAGACAGTGAGCATGAACAACCCTCTTGGCAGGATCCTCTTATTCTAGTCCATGAGCCACGATGCACATATTGCAACTCAGGGAGGAAAAAAAAATAAATAAAAAAAATCCATCCAAAATTCCCAATCAGGACCTAAGTCTGACCTGGGGGATGGTGGGTCCAGAGAGCTGTGGAGAGGATAATTCCCAATCAGGACCCAAGTCTGACTTGGGGGATGGTGGGTCCAGAGAGCTGTGGAGAGGATAATTCCCAATCAGGACCTAAGTCTGACCTGGGGGATGGTGGGTCCAGAGAGCTGTGCAGAGGATTTGAAAAATGGCAAAGCATGAAACCCCCGCTCCTGTCGCATTCACCCAGGGTCCAAAGCGCCGGGCCGGGGCCCCAACTCCCAGCCTACGTGTGGGGACGTCCCGCGCCTAGAGGTACATGCCCCTTTGGGGCACCAGCGGCACGCAAGGCTGGCACCTGCGGTTAACCAAGTCAATGTTCCCGGGCTTAAGTTTGGGCTACCCGGGCACTGCTGGAGAACAGGTGTTCCTCCAGGGTCCCCCACAGGGCAGGTGCTTGCCCCCAGAGAGGGTGAAGATTACCCAGCCAGAGTCAAGGCCAGTGCGGGCAAGGAAAAACGCTCCGGAAAGGGGGGCCCTTAGGAGCTTAAGCGTATCCCCGGGAAAGGGTGACTGATTTCCGGCCAAGCTGGATTGGAAGAAAGGCTCTGGAAGTCCTTCCCATGGAAGGGTCCCTTAAGAGCTGGGTCTGACCCTAAAAAAGGTGATGGTTTCCCGCTAATTGTGGCCATGGAAGTCCTTCCAGGGCGCTTTTGAGAGCTAAAACACACCCCAGAAAGAGTGACCGATTCCTGCTGATTATGGTGGCTCAAGTGGGCATGGAAGAATCGCCCTGGAAGTCCTTCCCACTGGTCCCTTGAGTAGCCGAAGCTGCCCCAGAAAGGGTGACTGATTGCCGCTTGTGGAGGCATCTCGTTTGGGCTTGGAAGAAACGCCCTGGAGGTCTGTTCTTGGGGCCCTTCCAGAGGTCTAGCTGCCCCAGAAAGAGTGACTGATTCCCGCCTATTGTGGCAGCTCGTTTGGGCTTGGAAGAAACGCCCTGGAGGTCTTGTTCTTGGGGTCCTTCAAGAGGTCTAGCTGCCCCAGAAAGAGTGACTGATTCCCGCCTATTGTGGCAGTTGCTGGCAGCTTGTTTTGGCATTCAAGAAACCCTCCATAAGTCTTACCCAGGGGTCCCTTTGGAGCTGAAGCTGCCCCAGACAGGGTGACTGACTCCCGCTTATTGTGGCAGCTCAATTGGGCATGGAAGAAACGCCCTGGAGGTCTTGTTCTTGGGGCCCTTCAAGAGCTCAAGCTGCCCCAGAAAGAGTGACTGATTCCTGCCAGTTGCTGGCAGCTCGTTTTGGCATTCAAGAAACCCTCCGCAAGTCTTACCCAGGGGTCCCTTTAGAGCTGAAGCTGCCCCAGAAAGAGTGACTCCTTCCCCGCTGACTGTGGTGGCTCAAGTGGGCATGGAAGAATCACCCTGGACGTCCTTCCCAATGGTCCCTTGGGCAGCTGAAGCTGCCCCAGACAGGGTGACTGATTCCTGCTAGTTGGGGCAGCACGTTTGGGCATGGAAGAAACGCCCTGGAGGTCTGTTCTTGGGGCCCTTCCAGAGGTCTAGCTGCCCCAGAAAGAGTGACTGATTCCCGCCTATTGTGGCAGCTCGTTTGGGCTTGGAAGAAACGCCCTGGAGGTCTTGTTCTTGGGGTCCTTCAAGAGCTCAAGCTGCCCCAGAAAGAGTGACTGATTCCTGCCAGTTGCTGGCAGCTCGTTTTGGCATTCAAGAAACCCTCCACAAGTCTTACCCAGGGGTCCCTTTAGAGCTGAAGCTGCCCCAGAAAGAGTGACTCCTTCCCCGCTGACTGTGGTGGCTCAAGTGGGCATGGAAGAATCACCCTGGAGGTCCTTCCCAGGGGTCCCTTAAGTAGCTGAGGCTGCCCCAGAAAGAGTGACTGATTCCTGCCAGTTGGGGCAGCTCCTTTGGGCATGGAAGAAATGCCCTGGAGGTCTTTTCTTGGGGTCCTTCAAGAGCTCAAGCTGCCCCGGAAAGAGTGACTGATTCCTGCCAATTGCTGGCAGCTCGTTTGGGCATGGAAGAAATGCCCTGGAGGTATTCTCTTGGGCTCCTTCAAGAGATCAAGCTGCCCCGGAAAGAGTGACATATTCCTGCCAGTTGCTGGCAGCTCGTTAGGGCATTCAAGAAACCCTCTGGAAGTCTTTCCCAGGGGTCCATTTTGAGCTGAAGCCGCCCCCGGAAAGAGTGACTGATTCCCCGCCGACTGTGGTGGCTCAAGTGGGCATGGAAGAAACACCCTGGAGGTCTTTTCTTGGGCTACTTCACGAGCTCAAGCTGTCCCAGAAAGAGTGACTGATCCCTGCCAGGAGCTGGCAGCTCGCGTGGGCGTTCAAGAAGCCCCCTGGAAGTCTTTTTCCAGGGTTCCCTTCAGAGCTGAAGCTGCCCCCGGAAAGAGTGGCTGGTTCCTGCCAATTGCTGGCAGCTCGTTCGGGCACGCAAGAAACTCTCTGGAGGTCTTTCCCAGGGTTCCCTTTAGAGCTGAAGCTGCCCCAAAAAGAGTGACTGATTCCCGCTGATTGTGGTGGCTCAAGTGGGCATGAAAGAATCACCCTGGAGGTCCTTCCCAATGGTCCCTTAAGTAGCTGAAGCTACCCCACAAAGAGTGACTGATTCCTGCTAGTTGGGGCAGCTCCTTTGGGCATGGAAGAAATGCCCTGGAGGTCTTTTCTTGGGGTCCTTCAAGAGCTCAAGCTGCCCCAGAAAGAGTGACTGATTCCTGCCAGTTGCTGGCAGCTCGTTTTGGCATTCAAGAAACCCTCCGCAAGTCTTACCCAGGGGTCCCTTTAGAGCTGAAGCTGCCCCAGAAAGAGTGACTCCTTCCCCGCTGACTGTGGTGGCTCAAGTGGGCATGGAAGAATCACCCTGGAGGTCCTTCCCAGGGGTCCCTTAAGTAGCTGAGGCTGCCCCAGAAAGAGTGACTGATTCCTGCTAGTTGGGGCAGCTCGTTTGGGATTGGAAGAAATGCCCTGGAGGTCTTTTCTTGGGCTCCTTCAAGAGCTCAAGCTGCCCCAGAAGGAGTGACTGATGTGGTGGCTCACGCGGGCATGGAAGAAATGCCATGCAAGTCCTTTCCAGGGGTTCCTTTAGAGCTGGAGCTGCCCCAAAAAAGAGTCACTGATTCCCGCTGACTGTGGTGGCTCATACGGGCATGGAAGTCTTTTCCCAAGGCTCAAGCAGGTAAAGGAAGACAGGTTGATCTCCGAGGCCGGCCCAGACAAAATCCTGGTCTGGACTTCTGAAGGGGGGATGGCAACTACACTGACTTGGTCGGAAAAGTCTCTCAAACAGGGGCTTTTCAAGTACCCTCATTGGGCACCAGCGGCCCATAGTCACGTCTCTTTGCCGTATTCAAGCTTGGAGTTTGTTTTTGGTCACCAACGGCTCTTAGTTAAGCCTAAAATGTTATGTCTGTCTGTCTGTCAGCAAATGTGCTGGAGGTTTAAGGGTTAAAAATTAGTACCTGTTATGCTTGCCGACATTGTATTATTTGTGGCGTAGATTGCGGCTCCTACTGCTGACAGTTTGTGGGTATCGCTTCTCGGCCTTTTGGCTAAGATCAAGTGTAGTATCTGTTCTTATCAGTTTAATATCTGATACGTGCCCTACCCGGGCACTATATATTAAATTGATTTTTGCAGCTGGGAGATGGGTTAGGGGCTTGCTCCACCCACTCCACGCATCGACCTGGTATTGCAGTACCTCCGGGAACGGTGCACTCATTAAGCGGTGAACAGCAGAACTAGATTGCATGAAATTTAACATAACGTTAGATTGAATGTAGGGACTTGCGCTTCTTTGCGATTAGGTATCTGTCTTATGCGCTCGTTTAGACAGTGAGCATGAACAACCCTCTTGGCAGGATCCTCTTATTCTAGTCCATGAGCCACGATGCACATATTGCAACTCAGGGAGGAAAAAAAAATAAATAAAAAAAATCCATCCAAAATTCCCAATCAGGACCTAAGTCTGACCTGGGGGATGGTGGGTCCAGAGAGCTGTGGAGAGGATAATTCCCAATCAGGACCCAAGTCTGACTTGGGGGATGGTGGGTCCAGAGAGCTGTGGAGAGGATAATTCCCAATCAGGACCTAAGTCTGACCTGGGGGATGGTGGGTCCAGAGAGCTGTGCAGAGGATTTGAAAAATGGCAAAGCATGAAACCCCCGCTCCTGTCGCATTCACCCAGGGTCCAAAGCGCCGGGCCGGGGCCCCAACTCCCAGCCTATGTGTGGGGACGTCCCGCGCCTAGAGGTACATGCCCCTTTGGGGCACCAGCGGCACGCAAGGCTGGCACCTGCGGTTAACCAAGTCAATGTTCCCGGGCTTAAGTTTGGGCTACCCGGGCACTGCTGGAGAACAGGTGTTCCTCCAGGGTCCCCCACAGGGCAGGTGCTTGCCCCCAGAGAGGGTGAAGATTACCCAGCCAGAGTCAAGGCCAGTGCGGGCAAGGAAAAACGCTCCGGAAAGGGGGGCCCTTAGGAGCTTAAGCGTATCCCCGGGAAAGGGTGACTGATTTCCGGCCAAGCTGGATTGGAAGAAAGGCTCTGGAAGTCCTTCCCATGGAAGGGTCCCTTAAGAGCTGGGTCTGACCCTAAAAAAGGTGATGGTTTCCCGCTAATTGTGGCCATGGAAGTCCTTCCAGGGCGCTTTTGAGAGCTAAAACACACCCCAGAAAGAGTGACCGATTCCTGCTGATTATGGTGGCTCAAGTGGGCATGGAAGAATCGCCCTGGAAGTCCTTCCCACTGGTCCCTTGAGTAGCCGAAGCTGCCCCAGAAAGGGTGACTGATTGCCGCTTGTGGAGGCATCTCGTTTGGGCTTGGAAGAAACGCCCTGGAGGTCTGTTCTTGGGGCCCTTCCAGAGGTCTAGCTGCCCCAGAAAGAGTGACTGATTCCCGCCTATTGTGGCAGCTCGTTTGGGCTTGGAAGAAACGCCCTGGAGGTCTTGTTCTTGGGGTCCTTCAAGAGGTCTAGCTGCCCCAGAAAGAGTGACTGATTCCCGCCTATTGTGGCAGTTGCTGGCAGCTTGTTTTGGCATTCAAGAAACCCTCCATAAGTCTTACCCAGGGGTCCCTTTGGAGCTGAAGCTGCCCCAGACAGGGTGACTGACTCCCGCTTATTGTGGCAGCTCAATTGGGCATGGAAGAAACGCCCTGGAGGTCTTGTTCTTGGGGCCCTTCAAGAGCTCAAGCTGCCCCAGAAAGAGTGACTGATTCCTGCCAGTTGCTGGCAGCTCGTTTTGGCATTCAAGAAACCCTCCGCAAGTCTTACCCAGGGGTCCCTTTAGAGCTGAAGCTGCCCCAGAAAGAGTGACTCCTTCCCCGCTGACTGTGGTGGCTCAAGTGGGCATGGAAGAATCACCCTGGACGTCCTTCCCAATGGTCCCTTGGGCAGCTGAAGCTGCCCCAGACAGGGTGACTGATTCCAGCTAGTTGGGGCAGCACGTTTGGGCATGGAAGAAACGCCCTGGAGGTCTGTTCTTGGGGCCCTTCCAGAGGTCTAGCTGCCCCAGAAAGAGTGACTGATTCCCGCCTATTGTGGCAGCTCGTTTGGGCTTGGAAGAAACGCCCTGGAGGTCTTGTTCTTGGGGTCCTTCAAGAGCTCAAGCTGCCCCAGAAAGAGTGACTGATTCCTGCCAGTTGCTGGCAGCTCGTTTTGGCATTCAAGAAACCCTCCACAAGTCTTACCCAGGGGTCCCTTTAGAGCTGAAGCTGCCCCAGAAAGAGTGACTCCTTCCCCGCTGACTGTGGTGGCTCAAGTGGGCATGGAAGAATCACCCTGGAGGTCCTTCCCAGGGGTCCCTTAAGTAGCTGAGGCTGCCCCAGAAAGAGTGACTGATTCCTGCCAGTTGGGGCAGCTCCTTTGGGCATGGAAGAAATGCCCTGGAGGTCTTTTCTTGGGGTCCTTCAAGAGCTCAAGCTGCCCCGGAAAGAGTGACTGATTCCTGCCAATTGCTGGCAGCTCGTTTGGGCATGGAAGAAATGCCCTGGAGGTATTCTCTTGGGCTCCTTCAAGAGATCAAGCTGCCCCGGAAAGAGTGACATATTCCTGCCAGTTGCTGGCAGCTCGTTAGGGCATTCAAGAAACCCTCTGGAAGTCTTTCCCAGGGGTCCATTTTGAGCTGAAGCCGCCCCCGGAAAGAGTGACTGATTCCCCGCCGACTGTGGTGGCTCAAGTGGGCATGGAAGAAACACCCTGGAGGTCTTTTCTTGGGCTACTTCACGAGCTCAAGCTGTCCCAGAAAGAGTGACTGATCCCTGCCAGGAGCTGGCAGCTCGCGTGGGCGTTCAAGAAGCCCCCTGGAAGTCTTTTTCCAGGGTTCCCTTCAGAGCTGAAGCTGCCCCCGGAAAGAGTGGCTGGTTCCTGCCAATTGCTGGCAGCTCGTTCGGGCACGCAAGAAACTCTCTGGAGGTCTTTCCCAGGGTTCCCTTTAGAGCTGAAGCTGCCCCAAAAAGAGTGACTGATTCCCGCTGATTGTGGTGGCTCAAGTGGGCATGAAAGAATCACCCTGGAGGTCCTTCCCAATGGTCCCTTAAGTAGCTGAAGCTACCCCACAAAGAGTGACTGATTCCTGCTAGTTGGGGCAGCTCCTTTGGGCATGGAAGAAATGCCCTGGAGGTCTTTTCTTGGGGTCCTTCAAGAGCTCAAGCTGCCCCAGAAAGAGTGACTGATTCCTGCCAGTTGCTGGCAGCTCGTTTTGGCATTCAAGAAACCCTCCGCAAGTCTTACCCAGGGGTCCCTTTAGAGCTGAAGCTGCCCCAGAAAGAGTGACTCCTTCCCCGCTGACTGTGGTGGCTCAAGTGGGCATGGAAGAATCACCCTGGAGGTCCTTCCCAGGGGTCCCTTAAGTAGCTGAGGCTGCCCCAGAAAGAGTGACTGATTCCTGCTAGTTGGGGCAGCTCGTTTGGGATTGGAAGAAATGCCCTGGAGGTCTTTTCTTGGGCTCCTTCAAGAGCTCAAGCTGCCCCAGAAGGAGTGACTGATGTGGTGGCTCACGCGGGCATGGAAGAAATGCCATGCAAGTCCTTTCCAGGGGTTCCTTTAGAGCTGGAGCTGCCCCAAAAAAGAGTCACTGATTCCCGCTGACTGTGGTGGCTCATACGGGCATGGAAGTCTTTTCCCAAGGCTCAAGCAGGTAAAGGAAGACAGGTTGATCTCCGAGGCCGGCCCAGACAAAATCCTGGTCTGGACTTCTGAAGGGGGGATGGCAACTACACTGACTTGGTCGGAAAAGTCTCTCAAACAGGGGCTTTTCAAGTACCCTCATTGGGCACCAGCGGCCCATAGTCACGTCTCTTTGCCGTATTCAAGCTTGGAGTTTGTTTTTGGTCACCAACGGCTCTTAGTTAAGCCTAAAATGTTATGTCTGTCTGTCTGTCAGCAAATGTGCTGGAGGTTTAAGGGTTAAAAATTAGTACCTGTTATGCTTGCCGACATTGTATTATTTGTGGCGTAGATTGCGGCTCCTACTGCTGACAGTTTGTGTGTATCGCTTCTCGGCCTTTTGGCTAAGATCAAGTGTAGTATCTGTTCTTATCAGTATTATACTTGGGCTTACCTCGCGGGCAGTGACAGCGATCGCCTCTTGGAGGTTTCCTGGCTCACAATTACTCCTGTGTTGTGAGCCCTCAACCCTTGAGAGGTAAAGGAATTGCACTTTTTAAGGTAAGACGTTTTAAGTATTTATTGGCTATTTATTGTGGTTTTAGTGTTTTAGTGTGTTTTAAGCTGTTGGTGCCTCCACCATGTCGGCTGCTCGTGCCGGCGTGAGGAGGCACCACAGCGTACGCTTTTTATTAAAAGAAAAAAATGGTAAGCTCCTGGAGATGTCCAGACTGGACTTCTCCAGGAAGCTGATACAAAAAACCTTAAATTTTAGACCTGAAGACCTGAATTGTATAGTGACTCTGCCTCTAGGAAAAGGATTTGATGTTAGTTTTAGAGCTGCTTCCCTATTAAATGACTTCTGGCAAAGGTTTGATGCGGTTAAGATCCAGTTTTCCATGTTTACTGTGGAAAAACTTTCTGACAACACACTTAAAACTGTGATTGTCAGAATGTTTAATGAAACAGTTACTGGAGATGACATTTGTGTGTGGCTGGGCAGATATTGCACTGTTCGAGGCCAGCCAGTCAAGGTGCTAGATGAGGATGGCATCTGGAATTGCTCCTGGCGAATTCCCATTAAACAATGGGAAGATGCCGGGGGCTACCAGGGCCTGAGACATCTGCCCTCAATGATTGTGCTTGGAGAGAACAGGGGCTACATTCATTATCAGGGGATGCCCAAATTGTGCAGAAAGTGTGGGAAGAATGGGCATCTCGCTGAAGCATGCCAGGAGTTAATCTGTGGGAAGTGCAGAGAAGTTGGTCACAGTTTTGAGCAGTGCACCAATGGCAGGCGGTGCAATCTGTGTGGAGAAGAAAACCATCTCTTCAGAGATTGCCCAAAAAGCTTTGCCAACAAGCTGAAAAACAACAAAATGGCCGCCCCACAAGCAAGCATGGTTGAACAAAGGGAGGAGGCGGTCCCTGTGGTTTTGGCGGGAAATTCCCTGCCAGCCACAGGAACCGGCCAGGAAGAAGGAAATGGGGCGGCCGTAGGGGCGGAGTCACCCATTTTATTTGAACAGAGGGAGGAAGCCCCTCCCCAACAAAGTGTGACACAAAATGTAACAGCCAATGAGGAGGAGGAAACGGCTTCCTCTCTCCTCACCGTCTCTGAGGCAAGTGTTGACGCTAGTCAAAGTGAAACTCAGTGTTCACTTCCTTATGCTCAGATGCAGAAACGGGCTGCGAGATCTCCTCTAGAAATGGAGGAGAAAAGACTAAGGGCTTCAGAGCGGCTAGATAGTTCCAAATCGGAAGATCTAGACCGCTCATGGCCCTTAGGTTCTCCTAATGGAGTTTCATTTCTGCATGTAAAGCTAAGATCATCATCACCGAAGGAGCTACAAGAGGTCTTCTCTGTGGCTTCTGAAGTGGTTAGCATCTCCTCCCCTGACCCAACACCTGTTGGGATAGGTGAAGAGCAGATGCAACAAGACATAACCTGATTTTTATCTTGTTTTTAAAATTATTGATATCTTTGTAAACTAACTGTAACTCTTTTAAATGTTCATATCCCCTTTTCATCTGCTCATGGCCCTTACTATTTCCACTATTAATGTGAGAAGTGTGAGGAGCCCCATTCGAGCACAAAGCGTTTTATCTTTTTTAAAACTCTTAAAGTCTGATGTGTTTTTATTACAAGAATGTGCCTTACCTTTTATCTCTAATTACAGAAAGTGGGAAGACGTGTGGACCCCAGGTCCCTCCCTATGGAGCGGATCGAACCAAAACAAAAATGATGGGGTCGCAATTTTAATAAACAATCCCAACATTCTGGTGAAGGGTACCACTGTGGTGAGAGATGGGCGGGCCTTTTTAGTAACACTGACTTTTTTAGGAAGAGATTTTAATGTTTTAAATATATACGGACACACTGATAAAAACGAGAGATATGAACTTTTAGAAGACTTGCAGCCCCACATGCTTGGTAAACCTCCCCTAGTGGTGGCAGGGGATTTTAATTGTATTCTAACACAGAAAGACAGGAAAAAGGCAGATTTTAAATTGGACAAAACATCAACTCTTTTAAACAATTTAGTTAAAGATTTTAAATTAGTTGACTGTTTTAGACAAGTGCATCCAAGAGAGGAAGGCTTCACTTGGTTCAGTAGTGACAGCACCAGTGCCTCTCGAATAGACTATATTTTTACAAGAGATTTCCCGCCCGTGGATGCTACATTGACCCCCACCTTTTTTTCTGATCACACAATACTATCCTGCACTCTTTCACTTCCCCCTGGTGTGACGTTAGGCGGAGGGCTGTGGAAGCTGAACTGCTCCCTGTTGGAAGAGGAGGAAGTGGTTAAAGGATATAGGGAGCAGTTCAGCCAATGGCAGACCCTCCAGGACTTTTATGATACACGAGCACAGTGGTGGGAAATGGTTAAAGGGAGGACAAAAACATATTTTAAAAAAATAGGAAAACAGAGAAAAAACAAAAGGAAAAAACGCATGTTGGGGCTGCAAAAACGTTTACAAAGATATTTTAACCTTTTAAACATGGGCTTTGATTTTAACAACGAAATTAAAGAAGTTAAAAAAGAGATGTTGGTTTTAGCAGAGGAAAATAGCAGGGGAGTGATTTTAAGAGCAAAAGAGAAAAAAATTGAAGAAAATGAAAAGTGTACAAGATATTTTTTTAAAAAAATAATCACAAAGGGAGGGGGGATATCAAAGATAAAAAACGACGAGGGGACTATTTTAAATACCACAGAGGGGGTTTTAAAAGAAGTCGAAAAGTTTTACGAAAACTTATATGGGGAAAAAATAGTACACGAGGACGCTTCAAATGAGGTTTTAAATTTTTTAGACAAAAAAGTACAAAAAGAAAAACATTCAGTTTTAACCCAAGATTTTAAGAAAGAAGATTTAGATAAAGCTCTTAAAAGTTTTAAAAAGGGGAAGTCTCCAGGAATGGACGGTCTTCCCCTGGAGTTTTATCAATGTTTCTGGGACATTTTAGCTGGGGTTTTACTGACTGTTTTTAATGAATTTGAAAATTTTAACAAACTACCTGCGGATTTTAGATTAGGAATAGTTTCTCTGCTTTTTAAAAAAGATGACAAGACAATTTTAAAAAATTGGCGACCAATTACTCTTTTAAACACTGATTATAAATTTTTTACAAAGATTTTAGCGACAAGGATGTCGACAGTTTTAGAGGATGTAATCCACCCGGATCAAGCCTGTGCTGTGCCCGGGAGGAAGATCACGGACAGCCTATTGCTGATCCGAGATGCCATCTGTTACGCGAGAGACAGAAACATTCGTCTAGCCGTGGTAAATTTAGATTTTGAAAAAGCATTTGACAGAGTCTCGCACCAGTACTTGTTACAAGTACTGGAAAAAATGGGGTTCCCGGGAAGATTTTTAGCATGGGTGGGACTGCTGTACAACGACCTTGTCAGCAAAATCATTGTAAATGGGCATTTAACAAAAGCAGTAAATATCTGCAGTGGCGTCCGTCAAGGGTGTCCGTTATCCCCACTCCTGTATGTGGTTTGTATTGAACCACTGGCACAGCTCTTGAGAAGGGATAAATGGATTACAGGTTTTAAAATTCCGGGGGGTTTGACAGCATCTTGTGTTTTATATATGGACGACGTTACCCTTTTAACGACAGACCTCACCTCGGCCCGAAGAGCTATGGATTTGACCGATTTCTACGGTCGGGCCTCGGGAGCCAGATTAAACCGAAAAAAGTCCGAGGCCCAGCTCTTCGGGCCGTGGGGTAACGTCGTCACAGAGGGACTAGAGCTGACTTTTAAGGAAAATGATTTTAAAATTTTAGGGGTAAAATTTGACAAAGAGGGTGGGGGAGGGCAAAATTGGAACGACATTTTAACAAAGGTAAACCAAAAGTTGGGATTCTGGGGGTTACGAAAATTAACAATGGAGGGTAAAATTTTGATTTTTAAATCCGTAATTTTACCACTCATTTTACTTGTTTCTTCTGTTTTTAGTCCACCAAGACGTTTTATCAGGAAGTTGGAAAGGGCGGTGTTTTATTTCCTGTGGGGATCCAAGTGGGAGCGCCTAAGAAGAACAGAGTTAAAGAAAAAGCCCGAACATGGTGGAAAAGGCCTCCCGGATCCCCACCTGTTTTTAGGCAGCCGCTTCACCGCCCTGCATTTTAGTTACGCGTTGACCCCATCCAGAGAAAACAAGACGGCTGCCATGACTCGCTTCTGGATGGGGTCCTACCTGAGAACCCTGAAAGTTTTAGCAGTGGACCTTAAGTACCCAGTGTCTTTTAATTTACCTAGGGAGTATGATTTTATAAAGAAATTTTTAAAGAAGTATGTTTTAGAGACTAACGATGTCACCATTTTAACTAACCACAAGGCTCTCATTTCTCTTGTGCAGGATCGAGAGACGGTGAGTCGGGTCCCGGGCCTCACATTATGTGAGGCCCAACAAGTGTGGAGGAACGCGGCCCACCCAGCTCTCCAGAACGGACACAAGGACCTGTTGTGGATGGTGGCACATGAGATCCTCCCGGTCAGGGCGGTCATGCACTCCAGAGGCATGGCCAGAAACCCCGTCTGCCCACGGCCTGGGTGTGGATGCCCAGAGACCGTGCGGCACCTGCTCTGGGAGTGCGGCGCTGCGCGGGACCTGTGGGCCAGGACCGGCCCCCTGTATCATCAGTACCTGCCGGCGGGGAGGGCCCAGATGGACTACCACCTTATCATCCATGGGGTGGGCCAGGGCGTGAAAGACATGACAAAACAGGACTTTACATCGCTCTGGCTCACCCTGACCGCCATCAAGGATGCCATCTGGGTCACAAGAAACCTGCTGGTGGGGAAGCAGGTCACGGTACCCCTGCAAGGGACAAAGGGACTGATAACAACCACGCTACAGGGGTACCGGACCTTGACAAGAGGCCAAGGGGGCCGGGGTCGCACGGAGGAGGTCCCGGCCGCCACCGTACCTGGCCGCCCGTAGATGCACCCTCACCACTCTGGCTACGGGAACAGCGGGCCAGCAGGCCAGAGGAGGGGGATCTCCGCTATGCCCTTGAAACACAGGGGCTGTGACCGTCCTGGAGAGTTGGTGTGAATGGACTTTTTTTGGTATGACTCACCCTCGATCCTGGACAAAGAAATGATTTTATCTTCTTATTGTTACTATTGCTTTTCATGCATTTTTTAACGGACTGGTTTTTATCACTTTTTTTATCAACATCTACGCCAAGGACTTTTTTTTACATAACACACGCACACACAAAAGACTTTCGCACAACATACACTTTTATTTCCTCCAAAAACCCTGATTTTAAAGTGTTTTTGTTAAGTGCCATATGTCTTTTAATGTGTATTGAAACGTTTTAAAATGTGTGTTTTATGTTTCAATTCATTTTTACTAAGTCCTGCGTTGTTAAAATGGTGACTAGACCGTGATTCTTTTTTAGACCCGTTTTAATTTTTATTGAACAGCTTGTTTTTTAGTCTTTCATTTGTTTGCCTTTTTTTTTAAAAAAAAAACATGTCCTCTATACACTTGACATTTTATGTTCATTTAAAGTACTTTTGCAAGTATTTATTTATTTATTTATTTATTTATTTATGTATATATTTATTCATTTTTTATTTATTTACTGTTAAGTACTCAAATGAAACTAAGTGAAGAGATATGTTTTTAAATATGATTGTGATGTAAGAAACAAATGGGAAACGCTGTCAATAAATTTTTTTCGTAAGAAAAAAAAATCTGTTCTTATCAGTATTATATTTGATCTGGTCACGCGGCTGGGACGGCGATCGCCTCTTGGAGGTTCACCCTGGTGCCTGCTTTTGTAGCGGCCACCACAACCTTTGGGAGGTACACCGGCTGAGCGTTTTCGTGAAGTCTTTTAAGGTAAGGTTTTAAGTATTTATTGATTTGGCTGTTTTATTGGTGTGGGTTTATAGAGAGCTGTTGGTGCCTCCACCATGTCGGCTGCTCGTGCCGGCATGCGGAGGCACCACAGCGTGCGTTTTAATCTTAAAACTGTTAACGGAAAGCTCCTGGAGTTGTCCCGCTTGGACTTCTCCAGGAAGCTAATCCAAAAAGCCTTGAAATTTAAACCGGATGAACTGAACTGTATAGTGACTCTGCCCCTTAACAAGGGATTTGATGTTAGCTTTAAAGCTGCCTCCCACTTAAACGTTTTTTGGCAAAGATTTGACTCTGTAAAAGACCAGTTCGCCATGTTTACTGTGGAAAAACTTTCAGACAACACACTTAAAACTGTGATTGTCAGAATGTTTAATGAAACAGTGACTGGTGAAGACATTTGTGTATGGCTGGGAAGATTTTGCACTGTTCGCGGACAGCCAGTTAAGGTGCTAGATGAGGATGGCATCTGGAATTGCTCCTGGCGGATTCCCATCAAACAATGGGAGGATGCCGGAGGATTCCAGGGCCTGAGACATCTGCCCTCCATGATTGTGCTGGGAGAGAACAGAGGCTACATTCATTACCAAGGCATGCCCAAACTTTGTAGAAAGTGCAACAAGTTTGGGCATTTAGCAGAAGCGTGCCAAGAAACAGTATGCGGGAAGTGTAAAGAAATTGGACATAGTTTTGAACAATGTACCAATGGCAGGCGGTGCAATCTCTGTGGTGATTCAAACCATCTCTATAGAGATTGCCCAAAAAGCTTTGCAAACAAACTGAAAAGTCAAAAAATGGCCGCCCCACCGACCACGCTGGTTTTAGAACAAAGAGAAGGGGCGGGGCCCGAGGTTTTGGCGGGAGCCGACATCTCCCAGCCAGCCTCGGAACCCAACCAATGCCGAGAAGGTGGGGCGGCCCCGGGGGCGGAGTCACAGTCGGTAGAGGTGGGGAGAGAGGAGGTAAACGAACCAATAGGAATGGAAAAGGGAGAGGAAACGACCTCCTCTCTCCTCACCGTCTCTGAAGTGAGTGTTGCATCAAGTGATGCTTCACTATCCAATGCTCAGGTGCAGAAAAGACCTGCAGACTCTCCTCTGTATGATGCAGAGAAGAAACAAAGAGTGGTCGGTGGCTCAGATGGTTCAGAAATGGACAGTCTGAGCCACGAATGGCCACTCAAGTCTCCAAATGAGGTCTCATTTTTGCACATTAAGCTTACATCATCATCGCCTAAAGAACCACAAGAGCTCGTCTCTGTGGGCTCTGAGGCGATAGGCACTTCCTCTAATTCTTCCCCTGATTGCCATGGGGGAAAAGATGAGGAAATGCTACAGGACCACACGTGAGTTTTAAAAGATTTTATCGTCTTTTAATCTGCGTGATTGGTGAGTTTTACCTCTTTTAATTGTCGCCTTTATAACGGTTCATGTCTTTTATCCATATACTGCTCATGGCCCTCACAATCTCAACTATAAATGTCAGAAGTGTGAGGTCCAACACAAGAGCACAGAGTATCCTATCCTTTTTAAAAACTTTTAAGTCAGACATGTTTTTACTGCAAGAGTGTTCTCTGCCCTTTTTAAAAAACTATAGAAAATGGGAAGAACTCTGGACCCCTGGACCCTCCATTTGGAGTGGATCCAATTTTAATAAAAATGATGGGGTCGCTATTTTAATTAATAATCCCAATATCTTGGTGGAGGGCAGCACGGTTTTAAGAGACGGACGGGCACTTTTAGCTAATCTGACTTTTTTAGATAAGGGTTTTAAGGTTATTAACGTATATGGTTTTAATGATAAAAATGAAAGACATGAGCTTTTAGTGGACTTGCAACCCCACATATTAGGTAGGGCACCCCTAATTTTAGCAGGAGATTTTAATTGCATTTTAACAAACAAGGACAGAAGAAAAACAGAGGGTTTTAAATTGGATAAAACATCCTTTTTATTGCAGGGTATGGTTAGGGATTTTAAATTAGTCGACTGTTTTAAAACAATGCATCAAAGAGAGGAGGGCTTCACCTGGTTCAGTGGTGATGGTACCAGAGCCTCTCGAATCGACTACATTTTTACACGAGACTGCCCGCCAACTGATGCTAAACTAACCCCCCTCTTTTTTACTGACCACACAATGCTATCTTGCACTCTTTCACTCCCCACAGGTGTGACGGTAGGGGGAGGGCTGTGGAAGCTGAACTGCTCTCTGCTAAAAGACGAGGAGGTAGTTAGAGATTACAGAGAGCAGTTCAGCCAATGGCAGACCCTCCAGGACTTTTACGATTCACGAGCACAATGGTGGGAAAAGGTGAAAGACTGGACGAGAGGTTTTTTTAGACATATAGGGAAGAGAAATAAAGATAAAGAAAAAAGACATATGATGGGGTTGCAAAAAAGATTACAACGCTATTTTAATCTTTTAAACGAAGGTCTTGATTTTAATGATGAAATAAAAGAGGTAAAAAATGAAATGTCAGTTTTAAGTGAAATTCAAAGTAAAGGTTTTATTTTAAGAAGTAAAGAAAAACATATTGAGGAAGGGGAAAAGTGCACAAGATATTTTTTTAAAAAAATAATCACTCGGGGACAAACAATAAACAGTTTAAAATTAAATGGGAGGGAAGTGCACACAACTAAAGAAATTTTAAATGGCGTCGAAAATTTTTATGAAGAATTGTATAAAGAAAAACAAACAGATGAATATATTCAATTAGAAGTCTTAAATTTTTTAGAAAAAAAAGTAAGTAAGGAAAACAGTTTTTTAGCTCAAGATTTTACAATTCTAGAAGTTTTTAAAGCTCTTAAAAGTTTTAAAAATGGGAAGTCCCCAGGAATGGATGGACTTCCCCTAGAATTTTATGTCACCTTTTGGGACATTTTAGGACAAGAGCTTTTAACTGTTTTTAAAGAATTTGAGACTTCTAACCGACTGCCAGATAGTTTTAGAACAGGGATAGTTTCACTTTTACATAAAAAAGATGACAAGACTGACTTAAAAAATTGGAGACCAATCACGCTTTTAAATTTTGACTGTAAGCTTTTTACAAAAATTTTAGCGACGCGCATGTCAATGGTTTTAGAAGACGTAATCCACCCGGATCAAGCTTGTGCTGTGCCCGGGAGAAAGATCACGGACAGCCTGGTATTGATTAGAGATGCCATCTGTTACGCGAGAGACAGAGATAATCGGCTAATAGTCCTAAATTTAGATTTTGAAAAAGCATTCGACCGAATCTCGCACCAGTTCCTTTTTAAGGTCCTGGAGAAAATGGGCTTTCCAGGGAGGTTCATAGAGTGGGTGGGACTGCTATATAAAGATCTGATTAGCAAAATTATGGTTAATGGGCATCTAACCAAAGCTGTCAATATTCACAGCGGCGTCCGTCAAGGGTGTCCTTTATCCCCGCTCTTGTATGTGGCTTGTATTGAGCCACTGGCACAGATCTTGAGAAGGGACAAATGGATTAATGGTTTTAACGTGCCTGGCACAGGGGGGTTGACGGCCACCTGTGTCCTATACATGGATGACATAACACTTTTAATGACCAACCTCGCATCGGCCCGAAGAGCTATGGATTTGACAGAATGGTATGGTCGGGCCTCGGGCGCCAGACTAAATCGAAATAAGTCCGAGGCCCAGCTCTTCGGGCCGTGGGGGAAGGTGGACACAGGTGGTCTAGACTTGGTTTTTAAAAAGAGTGATCTTAAAATTTTAGGGATTAAATTTGACGAAGAGGGTGGAGGAGGGGGGAACTGGACTGACTTGTTAGGGAAAGCTAAGAGTAGATTAGGTTTTTGGGGTTTAAGACAACTGACTTTAGAGGGAAAAGTTTTAATTTTTAAAGCTGTTGTTTTACCCTTGCTTTTACTGACATGTTCTGTTTTTAGTCCTCCTAGATTCTTCCTTTTAAATCTGGAGAGGGCGGTCTTTTACTTTCTGTGGGGGTCCAAATGGGACAGAGTGAAGAGGGAGGTCTTTAAGAAAAGGAAGGAAAATGGTGGAAAAGGCCTCCCTGACCTCCACCTGTTTTTAGCAAGTCGTTTGACCGCCCTGCACTTCAGATATGCGGTGACCCCATCCAGAGAAAACAAGACGGCAGCAATGGTGCGATTCTGGATGGGGTCTTACCTCCGCCATTTAAAAATCATACCCGCAGATCTGAAGTGCCCAGTGGCTTTTAACCTGCCAAAAGAATATGGTTTTATCAAGAAATTTTTAAAGAAACATTTTTTAGAGCAGGAAGATGCCACTGTTTTAACTAACCATAAATCTTTGATCTCTCTTGTGCAGGATCGAGAGCAAGTGAGTCGGGTTCCGGGCCTCACACTCGGTGAGGCCCAACAGGCCTGGAAGAACGCGGCCCACCCAGCTCTCCAGAACAGACATAAGGACCTAGCGTGGATGGTGGCACACGAGATCCTCCCGGTCAGGGCGGTAATGCACTCCAGAGGCATGGCCAAGACCTCCATCTGCCCACGGCCCGGATGCTCAAGCCCGGAGACCGTGCGGCATCTGCTCTGGGAGTGCGGCGCTGCGCGGGACCTGTGGGCAGCCACCGGCCCCCTATACCAACGGAATCTGCCAGCGGGAGGGGCCCAGATGAGTTACCACCTAGCCATCCATGGGGTGGGCCGGGGTGCGACGGACATGGAGAAAGAAGACTTTACCGCACTCTGGCTCACCCTAAACGCCATCAAGGATGCCATCTGGGTCACCAGGAACCTGCTGGTAGCAAAGGGCGTCACGGTGCCCCTCCACAGGGCAAAGCACATGGTATCATCTACGCTAGAGGGGTACCGGGCGCCAACTTTAGGACGAGGGGGCCGGGGTCACACGAGGAGGGTCCCGGCCGCCACCGTACCTGGCTGCCCGTAGATGCACCCTCACCAATCTGGCTACGGGAACAGCGGGCCAGCGGGCCGGAGGAGGGGGATCTCCGCTATGCCCCGGAAACATAGAGACTGTGGTTGTTTTGGAGAGCTGGAGTGAATGGACTTTTCTTGTTAAGACTCACTCTCGATCCTGCACAAGAGCGAGTTTTTAGTTTCTGAACTGGCTTTTATTGGTTTGCTTTTATTTCTTTTAGCTTTGGCCTTTTAGTGCTTTTAGTGGACATTTTATTTCATCATTCGCTCTCGTTTTAACAAGGAATTTTCACCACAAACATACATGGACTTTTAACACAAACACTGACTCCTAAACGTACACTCACGAACTTTTACACAAACATGGACTTTGAAGCAGAAATCACAAAACAAAAAAACATAACACAAAGACAGCAACAACAACAAAATTTCACTCTGCTTTTATGTATATATTTAGGTACACATGAACTGATTTTATTTCTCTGAATTTGTAAATTCATTCATTTTATTTTATTTTATTATTGCACCAATATATACATGTTTTTGTTGGTTTTCAAGAGTGAGATTGTAGTCTTTTAGTATTATGCTGTTTTATTTTGACTTTTAAGAAGTGCATTGTGATTTATTGTGTGGTTTTATGATTGTTTTAGTGAGAAGTGATAAGTGTCAACTAATGTAAAGAAAGTTCTTAAAATATGTGTGATTTTTGATAAACGATGAAATTGTGTCAATAAATTTTTTCGAAAGAAAAAAAAAAAAAAATCTGTTCTTATCAGTTTAATATCTGATACGTGCCCTACCCGGGCACTATATATTAAATTGATTTTTGCAGCTGGGAGATGGGTTAGGGGCTTGCTCCACCCACTCCACGCATCGACCTGGTATTGCAGTACCTCCGGGAACGGTGCACTCATTAAGCGGTGAACAGCAGAACTAGATTGCATGAAATTTAACATAACGTTAGATTGAATGTAGGGACTTGCGCTTCTTTGCGATTAGGTATCTGTCTTATGCGCTCGTTTAGACAGTGAGCATGAACAACCCTCTTGGCAGGATCCTCTTATTCTAGTCCATGAGCCACGATGCACATATTGCAACTCAGGGAGGAAAAAAAAATAAATAAAAAAAATCCATCCAAAATTCCCAATCAGGACCTAAGTCTGACCTGGGGGATGGTGGGTCCAGAGAGCTGTGGAGAGGATAATTCCCAATCAGGACCCAAGTCTGACTTGGGGGATGGTGGGTCCAGAGAGCTGTGGAGAGGATAATTCCCAATCAGGACCTAAGTCTGACCTGGGGGATGGTGGGTCCAGAGAGCTGTGCAGAGGATTTGAAAAATGGCAAAGCATGAAACCCCCGCTCCTGTCGCATTCACCCAGGGTCCAAAGCGCCGGGCCGGGGCCCCAACTCCCAGCCTACGTGTGGGGACGTCCCGCGCCTAGAGGTACATGCCCCTTTGGGGCACCAGCGGCACGCAAGTCTGGCACCTGCGGTTAACCAAGTCAATGTTCCCGGGCTTAAGTTTGGGCTACCCGGGCACTGCTGGAGAACAGGTGTTCCTCCAGGGTCCCCCACAGGGCAGGTGCTTGCCCCCAGAGAGGGTGAAGATTACCCAGCCAGAGTCAAGGCCAGTGCGGGCAAGGAAAAACGCTCCGGAAAGGGGGGCCCTTAGGAGCTTAAGCGTATCCCCGGGAAAGGGTGACTGATTTCCGGCCAAGCTGGATTGGAAGAAAGGCTCTGGAAGTCCTTCCCATGGAAGGGTCCCTTAAGAGCTGGGTCTGACCCTAAAAAAGGTGATGGTTTCCCGCTAATTGTGGCCATGGAAGTCCTTCCAGGGCGCTTTTGAGAGCTAAAACACACCCCAGAAAGAGTGACCGATTCCTGCTGATTATGGTGGCTCAAGTGGGCATGGAAGAATCGCCCTGGAAGTCCTTCCCACTGGTCCCTTGAGTAGCCGAAGCTGCCCCAGAAAGGGTGACTGATTGCCGCTTGTGGAGGCATCTCGTTTGGGCTTGGAAGAAACGCCCTGGAGGTCTGTTCTTGGGGCCCTTCCAGAGGTCTAGCTGCCCCAGAAAGAGTGACTGATTCCCGCCTATTGTGGCAGCTCGTTTGGGCTTGGAAGAAACGCCCTGGAGGTCTTGTTCTTGGGGTCCTTCAAGAGGTCTAGCTGCCCCAGAAAGAGTGACTGATTCCCGCCTATTGTGGCAGTTGCTGGCAGCTTGTTTTGGCATTCAAGAAACCCTCCATAAGTCTTACCCAGGGGTCCCTTTGGAGCTGAAGCTGCCCCAGACAGGGTGACTGACTCCCGCTTATTGTGGCAGCTCAATTGGGCATGGAAGAAACGCCCTGGAGGTCTTGTTCTTGGGGCCCTTCAAGAGCTCAAGCTGCCCCAGAAAGAGTGACTGATTCCTGCCAGTTGCTGGCAGCTCGTTTTGGCATTCAAGAAACCCTCCGCAAGTCTTACCCAGGGGTCCCTTTAGAGCTGAAGCTGCCCCAGAAAGAGTGACTCCTTCCCCGCTGACTGTGGTGGCTCAAGTGGGCATGGAAGAATCACCCTGGACGTCCTTCCCAATGGTCCCTTGGGCAGCTGAAGCTGCCCCAGACAGGGTGACTGATTCCTGCTAGTTGGGGCAGCACGTTTGGGCATGGAAGAAACGCCCTGGAGGTCTGTTCTTGGGGCCCTTCCAGAGGTCTAGCTGCCCCAGAAAGAGTGACTGATTCCCGCCTATTGTGGCAGCTCGTTTGGGCTTGGAAGAAACGCCCTGGAGGTCTTGTTCTTGGGGTCCTTCAAGAGCTCAAGCTGCCCCAGAAAGAGTGACTGATTCCCGCCTATTGTGGCAGTTGCTGGCAGCTTGTTTTGGCATTCAAGAAACCCTCCATAAGTCTTACCCAGGGGTCCCTTTGGAGCTGAAGCTGCCCCAGACAGGGTGACTGACTCCCGCTTATTGTGGCAGCTCAATTGGGCATGGAAGAAACGCCCTGGAGGTCTTGTTCTTGGGGCCCTTCAAGAGCTCAAGCTGCCCCAGAAAGAGTGACTGATTCCTGCCAGTTGCTGGCAGCTCGTTTTGGCATTCAAGAAACCCTCCGCAAGTCTTACCCAGGGGTCCCTTTAGAGCTGAAGCTGCCCCAGAAAGAGTGACTCCTTCCCCGCTGACTGTGGTGGCTCAAGTGGGCATGGAAGAATCACCCTGGACGTCCTTCCCAATGGTCCCTTGGGCAGCTGAAGCTGCCCCAGACAGGGTGACTGATTCCTGCTAGTTGGGGCAGCACGTTTGGGCATGGAAGAAACGCCCTGGAGGTCTGTTCTTGGG
Organism: Danio rerio; assembly: GCF_052040795.2. Classification (NCBI taxonomy): domain Eukaryota; kingdom Metazoa; phylum Chordata; class Actinopteri; order Cypriniformes; family Danionidae; genus Danio; species Danio rerio. The sequence goes on from NC_141022.1 coordinate 17,204,959, forward strand.
GCCCTTCCAGAGGTCTAGCTGCCCCAGAAAGAGTGACTGATTCCCGCCTATTGTGGCAGCTCGTTTGGGCTTGGAAGAAACGCCCTGGAGGTCTTGTTCTTGGGGTCCTTCAAGAGCTCAAGCTGCCCCAGAAAGAGTGACTGATTCCTGCCAGTTGCTGGCAGCTCGTTTTGGCATTCAAGAAACCCTCCACAAGTCTTACCCAGGGGTCCCTTTAGAGCTGAAGCTGCCCCAGAAAGAGTGACTCCTTCCCCGCTGACTGTGGTGGCTCAAGTGGGCATGGAAGAATCACCCTGGAGGTCCTTCCCAGGGGTCCCTTAAGTAGCTGAGGCTGCCCCAGAAAGAGTGACTGATTCCTGCCAGTTGGGGCAGCTCCTTTGGGCATGGAAGAAATGCCCTGGAGGTCTTTTCTTGGGGTCCTTCAAGAGCTCAAGCTGCCCCGGAAAGAGTGACTGATTCCTGCCAATTGCTGGCAGCTCGTTTGGGCATGGAAGAAATGCCCTGGAGGTATTCTCTTGGGCTCCTTCAAGAGATCAAGCTGCCCCGGAAAGAGTGACATATTCCTGCCAGTTGCTGGCAGCTCGTTAGGGCATTCAAGAAACCCTCTGGAAGTCTTTCCCAGGGGTCCATTTTGAGCTGAAGCCGCCCCCGGAAAGAGTGACTGATTCCCCGCCGACTGTGGTGGCTCAAGTGGGCATGGAAGAAACACCCTGGAGGTCTTTTCTTGGGCTACTTCACGAGCTCAAGCTGTCCCAGAAAGAGTGACTGATCCCTGCCAGGAGCTGGCAGCTCGCGTGGGCGTTCAAGAAGCCCCCTGGAAGTCTTTTTCCAGGGTTCCCTTCAGAGCTGAAGCTGCCCCCGGAAAGAGTGGCTGGTTCCTGCCAATTGCTGGCAGCTCGTTCGGGCACGCAAGAAACTCTCTGGAGGTCTTTCCCAGGGTTCCCTTTAGAGCTGAAGCTGCCCCAAAAAGAGTGACTGATTCCCGCTGATTGTGGTGGCTCAAGTGGGCATGAAAGAATCACCCTGGAGGTCCTTCCCAATGGTCCCTTAAGTAGCTGAAGCTACCCCACAAAGAGTGACTGATTCCTGCTAGTTGGGGCAGCTCCTTTGGGCATGGAAGAAATGCCCTGGAGGTCTTTTCTTGGGGTCCTTCAAGAGCTCAAGCTGCCCCAGAAAGAGTGACTGATTCCTGCCAGTTGCTGGCAGCTCGTTTTGGCATTCAAGAAACCCTCCGCAAGTCTTACCCAGGGGTCCCTTTAGAGCTGAAGCTGCCCCAGAAAGAGTGACTCCTTCCCCGCTGACTGTGGTGGCTCAAGTGGGCATGGAAGAATCACCCTGGAGGTCCTTCCCAGGGGTCCCTTAAGTAGCTGAGGCTGCCCCAGAAAGAGTGACTGATTCCTGCTAGTTGGGGCAGCTCGTTTGGGATTGGAAGAAATGCCCTGGAGGTCTTTTCTTGGGCTCCTTCAAGAGCTCAAGCTGCCCCAGAAGGAGTGACTGATGTGGTGGCTCACGCGGGCATGGAAGAAATGCCATGCAAGTCCTTTCCAGGGGTTCCTTTAGAGCTGGAGCTGCCCCAAAAAAGAGTCACTGATTCCCGCTGACTGTGGTGGCTCATACGGGCATGGAAGTCTTTTCCCAAGGCTCAAGCAGGTAAAGGAAGACAGGTTGATCTCCGAGGCCGGCCCAGACAAAATCCTGGTCTGGACTTCTGAAGGGGGGATGGCAACTACACTGACTTGGTCGGAAAAGTCTCTCAAACAGGGGCTTTTCAAGTACCCTCATTGGGCACCAGCGGCCCATAGTCACGTCTCTTTGCCGTATTCAAGCTTGGAGTTTGTTTTTGGTCACCAACGGCTCTTAGTTAAGCCTAAAATGTTATGTCTGTCTGTCTGTCAGCAAATGTGCTGGAGGTTTAAGGGTTAAAAATTAGTACCTGTTATGCTTGCCGACATTGTATTATTTGTGGCGTAGATTGCGGCTCCTACTGCTGACAGTTTGTGGGTATCGCTTCTCGGCCTTTTGGCTAAGATCAAGTGTAGTATCTGTTCTTATCAGTATTATACTTGGGCTTACCTCGCGGGCAGTGACAGCGATCGCCTCTTGGAGGTTTCCTGGCTCACAATTACTCCTGTGTTGTGAGCCCTCAACCCTTGAGAGGTAAAGGAATTGCACTTTTTAAGGTAAGACGTTTTAAGTATTTATTGGCTATTTATTGTGGTTTTAGTGTTTTAGTGTGTTTTAAGCTGTTGGTGCCTCCACCATGTCGGCTGCTCGTGCCGGCGTGAGGAGGCACCACAGCGTACGCTTTTTATTAAAAGAAAAAAATGGTAAGCTCCTGGAGATGTCCAGACTGGACTTCTCCAGGAAGCTGATACAAAAAACCTTAAATTTTAGACCTGAAGACCTGAATTGTATAGTGACTCTGCCTCTAGGAAAAGGATTTGATGTTAGTTTTAGAGCTGCTTCCCTATTAAATGACTTCTGGCAAAGGTTTGATGCGGTTAAGATCCAGTTTTCCATGTTTACTGTGGAAAAACTTTCTGACAACACACTTAAAACTGTTATTGTCAGAATGTTTAATGAAACAGTTACTGGAGATGACATTTGTGTGTGGCTGGGCAGATATTGCACTGTTCGAGGCCAGCCAGTCAAGGTGCTAGATGAGGATGGCATCTGGAATTGCTCCTGGCGAATTCCCATTAAACAATGGGAAGATGCCGGGGGCTACCAGGGCCTGAGACATCTGCCCTCAATGATTGTGCTTGGAGAGAACAGGGGCTACATTCATTATCAGGGGATGCCCAAATTGTGCAGAAAGTGTGGGAAGAATGGGCATCTCGCTGAAGCATGCCAGGAGTTAATCTGTGGGAAGTGCAGAGAAGTTGGTCACAGTTTTGAGCAGTGCACCAATGGCAGGCGGTGCAATCTGTGTGGAGAAGAAAACCATCTCTTCAGAGATTGCCCAAAAAGCTTTGCCAACAAGCTGAAAAACAACAAAATGGCCGCCCCACAAGCAAGCATGGTTGAACAAAGGGAGGAGGCGGTCCCTGTGGTTTTGGCGGGAAATTCCCTGCCAGCCACAGGAACCGGCCAGGAAGAAGGAAATGGGGCGGCCATAGGGGCGGAGTCACCCATTTTATTTGAACAGAGGGAGGAAGCCCCTCCCCAACAAAGTGTGACACAAAATGTAACAGCCAATGAGGAGGAGGAAACGGCTTCCTCTCTCCTCACCGTCTCTGAGGCAAGTGTTGACGCTAGTCAAAGTGAAACTCAGTGTTCACTTCCTTATGCTCAGATGCAGAAACGGGCTGCGAGATCTCCTCTAGAAATGGAGGAGAAAAGACTAAGGGCTTCAGAGCGGCTAGATAGTTCCAAATCGGAAGATCTAGACCGCTCATGGCCCTTAGGTTCTCCTAATGGAGTTTCATTTCTGCATGTAAAGCTAAGATCATCATCACCGAAGGAGCTACAAGAGGTCTTCTCTGTGGCTTCTGAAGTGGTTAGCATCTCCTCCCCTGACCCAACACCTGTTGGGATAGGTGAAGAGCAGATGCAACAAGACATAACCTGATTTTTATCTTGTTTTTAAAATTATTGATATCTTTGTAAACTAACTGTAACTCTTTTAAATGTTCATATCCCCTTTTCATCTGCTCATGGCCCTTACTATTTCCACTATTAATGTGAGAAGTGTGAGGAGCCCCATTCGAGCACAAAGCGTTTTATCTTTTTTAAAACTCTTAAAGTCTGATGTGTTTTTATTACAAGAATGTGCCTTACCTTTTATCTCTAATTACAGAAAGTGGGAAGACGTGTGGACCCCAGGTCCCTCCCTATGGAGCGGATCGAACCAAAACAAAAATGATGGGGTCGCAATTTTAATAAACAATCCCAACATTCTGGTGAAGGGTACCACTGTGGTGAGAGATGGGCGGGCCTTTTTAGTAACACTGACTTTTTTAGGAAGAGATTTTAATGTTTTAAATATATACGGACACACTGATAAAAACGAGAGATATGAACTTTTAGAAGACTTGCAGCCCCACATGCTTGGTAAACCTCCCCTAGTGGTGGCAGGGGATTTTAATTGTATTCTAACACAGAAAGACAGGAAAAAGGCAGATTTTAAATTGGACAAAACATCAACTCTTTTAAACAATTTAGTTAAAGATTTTAAATTAGTTGACTGTTTTAGACAAGTGCATCCAAGAGAGGAAGGCTTCACTTGGTTCAGTAGTGACAGCACCAGTGCCTCTCGAATAGACTATATTTTTACAAGAGATTTCCCGCCCGTGGATGCTACATTGACCCCCACCTTTTTTTCTGATCACACAATACTATCCTGCACTCTTTCACTTCCCCCTGGTGTGACGTTAGGCGGAGGGCTGTGGAAGCTGAACTGCTCCCTGTTGGAAGAGGAGGAAGTGGTTAAAGGATATAGGGAGCAGTTCAGCCAATGGCAGACCCTCCAGGACTTTTATGATACACGAGCACAGTGGTGGGAAATGGTTAAAGGGAGGACAAAAACATATTTTAAAAAAATAGGAAAACAGAGAAAAAACAAAAGGAAAAAACGCATGTTGGGGCTGCAAAAACGTTTACAAAGATATTTTAACCTTTTAAACATGGGCTTTGATTTTAACAACGAAATTAAAGAAGTTAAAAAAGAGATGTTGGTTTTAGCAGAGGAAAATAGCAGGGGAGTGATTTTAAGAGCAAAAGAGAAAAAAATTGAAGAAAATGAAAAGTGTACAAGATATTTTTTTAAAAAAATAATCACAAAGGGAGGGGGGATATCAAAGATAAAAAACGACGAGGGGACTATTTTAAATACCACAGAGGGGGTTTTAAAAGAAGTCGAAAAGTTTTACGAAAACTTATATGGGGAAAAAATAGTACACGAGGACGCTTCAAATGAGGTTTTAAATTTTTTAGACAAAAAAGTACAAAAAGAAAAACATTCAGTTTTAACCCAAGATTTTAAGAAAGAAGATTTAGATAAAGCTCTTAAAAGTTTTAAAAAGGGGAAGTCTCCAGGAATGGACGGTCTTCCCCTGGAGTTTTATCAATGTTTCTGGGACATTTTAGCTGGGGTTTTACTGACTGTTTTTAATGAATTTGAAAATTTTAACAAACTACCTGCGGATTTTAGATTAGGAATAGTTTCTCTGCTTTTTAAAAAAGATGACAAGACAATTTTAAAAAATTGGCGACCAATTACTCTTTTAAACACTGATTATAAATTTTTTACAAAGATTTTAGCGACAAGGATGTCGACAGTTTTAGAGGATGTAATCCACCCGGATCAAGCCTGTGCTGTGCCCGGGAGGAAGATCACGGACAGCCTATTGCTGATCCGAGATGCCATCTGTTACGCGAGAGACAGAAACATTCGTCTAGCCGTGGTAAATTTAGATTTTGAAAAAGCATTTGACAGAGTCTCGCACCAGTACTTGTTACAAGTACTGGAAAAAATGGGGTTCCCGGGAAGATTTTTAGCATGGGTGGGACTGCTGTACAACGACCTTGTCAGCAAAATCATTGTAAATGGGCATTTAACAAAAGCAGTAAATATCTGCAGTGGCGTCCGTCAAGGGTGTCCGTTATCCCCACTCCTGTATGTGGTTTGTATTGAACCACTGGCACAGCTCTTGAGAAGGGATAAATGGATTACAGGTTTTAAAATTCCGGGGGGTTTGACAGCATCTTGTGTTTTATATATGGACGACGTTACCCTTTTAACGACAGACCTCACCTCGGCCCGAAGAGCTATGGATTTGACCGATTTCTACGGTCGGGCCTCGGGAGCCAGATTAAACCGAAAAAAGTCCGAGGCCCAGCTCTTCGGGCCGTGGGGTAACGTCGTCACAGAGGGACTAGAGCTGACTTTTAAGGAAAATGATTTTAAAATTTTAGGGGTAAAATTTGACAAAGAGGGTGGGGGAGGGCAAAATTGGAACGACATTTTAACAAAGGTAAACCAAAAGTTGGGATTCTGGGGGTTACGAAAATTAACAATGGAGGGTAAAATTTTGATTTTTAAATCCGTAATTTTACCACTCATTTTACTTGTTTCTTCTGTTTTTAGTCCACCAAGACGTTTTATCAGGAAGTTGGAAAGGGCGGTGTTTTATTTCCTGTGGGGATCCAAGTGGGAGCGCCTAAGAAGAACAGAGTTAAAGAAAAAGCCCGAACATGGTGGAAAAGGCCTCCCGGATCCCCACCTGTTTTTAGGCAGCCGCTTCACCGCCCTGCATTTTAGTTACGCGTTGACCCCATCCAGAGAAAACAAGACGGCTGCCATGACTCGCTTCTGGATGGGGTCCTACCTGAGAACCCTGAAAGTTTTAGCAGTGGACCTTAAGTACCCAGTGTCTTTTAATTTACCTAGGGAGTATGATTTTATAAAGAAATTTTTAAAGAAGTATGTTTTAGAGACTAACGATGTCACCATTTTAACTAACCACAAGGCTCTCATTTCTCTTGTGCAGGATCGAGAGACGGTGAGTCGGGTCCCGGGCCTCACATTATGTGAGGCCCAACAAGTGTGGAGGAACGCGGCCCACCCAGCTCTCCAGAACGGACACAAGGACCTGTTGTGGATGGTGGCACATGAGATCCTCCCGGTCAGGGCGGTCATGCACTCCAGAGGCATGGCCAGAAACCCCGTCTGCCCACGGCCTGGGTGTGGATGCCCAGAGACCGTGCGGCACCTGCTCTGGGAGTGCGGCGCTGCGCGGGACCTGTGGGCCAGGACCGGCCCCCTGTATCATCAGTACCTGCCGGCGGGGAGGGCCCAGATGGACTACCACCTTATCATCCATGGGGTGGGCCAGGGCGTGAAAGACATGACAAAACAGGACTTTACATCGCTCTGGCTCACCCTGACCGCCATCAAGGATGCCATCTGGGTCACAAGAAACCTGCTGGTGGGGAAGCAGGTCACGGTACCCCTGCAAGGGACAAAGGGACTGATAACAACCACGCTACAGGGGTACCGGACCTTGACAAGAGGCCAAGGGGGCCGGGGTCGCACGGAGGAGGTCCCGGCCGCCACCGTACCTGGCCGCCCGTAGATGCACCCTCACCACTCTGGCTACGGGAACAGCGGGCCAGCAGGCCAGAGGAGGGGGATCTCCGCTATGCCCTTGAAACACAGGGGCTGTGACCGTCCTGGAGAGTTGGTGTGAATGGACTTTTTTTGGTATGACTCACCCTCGATCCTGGACAAAGAAATGATTTTATCTTCTTATTGTTACTATTGCTTTTCATGCATTTTTTAACGGACTGGTTTTTATCACTTTTTTTATCAACATCTACGCCAAGGACTTTTTTTTACATAACACACGCACACACAAAAGACTTTCGCACAACATACACTTTTATTTCCTCCAAAAACCCTGATTTTAAAGTGTTTTTGTTAAGTGCCATATGTCTTTTAATGTGTATTGAAACGTTTTAAAATGTGTGTTTTATGTTTCAATTCATTTTTACTAAGTCCTGCGTTGTTAAAATGGTGACTAGACCGTGATTCTTTTTTAGACCCGTTTTAATTTTTATTGAACAGCTTGTTTTTTAGTCTTTCATTTGTTTGCCTTTTTTTTTAAAAAAAAACATGTCCTCTATACACTTGACATTTTATGTTCATTTAAAGTACTTTTGCAAGTATTTATTTATTTATTTATTTATTTATGTATATATTTATTCATTTTTTATTTATTTACTGTTAAGTACTCAAATGAAACTAAGTGAAGAGATATGTTTTTAAATATGATTGTGATGTAAGAAACAAATGGGAAACGCTGTCAATAAATTTTTTTCGTAAGAAAAAAAAAATCTGTTCTTATCAGTATTATACTTGGGCTTACCTCGCGGGCAGTGACAGCGATCGCCTCTTGGAGGTTTCCTGGCTCACAATTACCTCTGTGTTGTGAGCTCTCAACCCTTGAGAGGTAAAGGAATTGCACTTTTTAAGGTAAGACGTTTTAAGTATTTATTGGCTATTTATTTGGGTTTTAGTGTTTTAGTGTGTTTTAAGCTGTTGGTGCCTCCACCATGTCGGCTGCTCGTGCCGGCGTGAGGAGGCACCACAGCGTACGCTTTTTATTAAAAGAAAAAAATGGTAAGCTCCTGGAGATGTCCAGACTGGACTTCTCCAGGAAGCTGATACAAAAAACCTTAAATTTTAGACCTGAAGACCTGAATTGTATCGTGACTCTGCCTCTAGGAAAAGGATTTGATGTTAGTTTTAGAGCTGCTTCCCTATTAAATGACTTCTGGCAAAGGTTTGATGCGGTTAAGATCCAGTTTTCCATGTTTACTGTGGAAAAACTTTCTGACAACACACTTAAAACTGTGATTGTCAGAATGTTTAATGAAACAGTTACTGGAGATGACATTTGTGTGTGGCTGGGCAGATATTGCACTGTTCGAGGCCAGCCAGTCAAGGTGCTAGATGAGGATGGCATCTGGAATTGCTCCTGGCGAATTCCCATTAAACAATGGGAAGATGCCGGGGGCTACCAGGGCCTGAGACATCTGCCCTCAATGATTGTGCTTGGAGAGAACAGGGGCTACATTCATTATCAGGGGATGCCCAAATTGTGCAGAAAGTGTGGGAAGAATGGGCATCTCGCTGAAGCATGCCAGGAGTTAATCTGTGGGAAGTGCAGAGAAGTTGGTCACAGTTTTGAGCAGTGCACCAATGGCAGGCGGTGCAATCTGTGTGGAGAAGAAAACCATCTCTTCAGAGATTGCCCAAAAAGCTTTGCCAACAAGCTGAAAAACAACAAAATGGCCGCCCCACAAGCAAGCATGGTTGAACAAAGGGAGGAGGCGGTCCCTGTGGTTTTGGCGGGAAATTCCCTGCCAGCCACAGGAACCGGCCAGGAAGAAGGAAATGGGGCGGCCATAGGGGCGGAGTCACCCATTTTATTTGAACAGAGGGAGGAAGCCCCTCCCCAACAAAGTGTGACACAAAATGTAACAGCCAATGAGGAGGAGGAAACGGCTTCCTCTCTCCTCACCGTCTCTGAGGCAAGTGTTGACGCTAGTCAAAGTGAAACTCAGTGTTCACTTCCTTATGCTCAGATGCAGAAACGGGCTGCGAGATCTCCTCTAGAAATGGAGGAGAAAAGACTAAGGGCTTCAGAGCGGCTAGATAGTTCCAAATCGGAAGATCTAGACCGCTCATGGCCCTTAGGTTCTCCTAATGGAGTTTCATTTCTGCATGTAAAGCTAAGATCATCATCACCGAAGGAGCCACAAGAGGTCTTCTCTGTGGCTTCTGAAGTGGTTAGCATCTCCTCCCCTGACCCAACACCTGTTGGGATAGGTGAAGAGCAGATGCAACAAGACATAACCTGATTTTTATCTTGTTTTTAAAACCATTGATATCTTTGTAAACTAACTGTAACTCTTTTAAATGTTCATATCCCCTTTTCATCTGCTCATGGCCCTTACTATTTCCACTATTAATGTGAGAAGTGTGAGGAGCCCCATTCGAGCACAAAGCGTTTTATCTTTTTTAAAACTCTTAAAGTCTGACGTGTTTTTATTACAAGAATGTGCCTTACCTTTTATCTCTAATTACAGAAAGTGGGAAGACGTGTGGACCCCAGGTCCCTCCCTATGGAGCGGATCGAACCAAAACAAAAATGATGGGGTCGCAATTTTAATAAACAATCCCAACATTCTGGTGAAGGGTACCACTGTGGTGAGAGATGGGCGGGCCTTTTTAGTAACACTGACTTTTTTAGGAAGAGATTTTAACGTTTTAAATATATACGGACACACTGATAAAAACGAGAGATATGAACTTTTAGAAGACTTGCAGCCCCACATGCTTGGTAAACCTCCCCTAGTGGTGGCAGGGGATTTTAATTGTATTCTAACACAGAAAGACAGGAAAAAGGCAGATTTTAAATTGGACAAAACATCAACTCTTTTAAACAATTTAGTTAAAGATTTTAAATTAGTTGACTGTTTTAGACAAGTGCATCCAAGAGAGGAAGGCTTCACTTGGTTCAGTAGTGACAGCACCAGTGCCTCTCGAATAGACGATATTTTTACAAGAGATTTCCCGCCCGTGGATGCTACATTGACCCCCACCTTTTTTTCTGATCACACAATACTATCCTGCACTCTTTCACTTCCCCCTGGTGTGACGATAGGCGGAGGGCTGTGGAAGCTGAACTGCTCCCTGTTGGAAGAGGAGGAAGTGGTTAAAGGATATAGGGAGCAGTTCAGCCAATGGCAGACCCTCCAGGACTTTTATGATACACGAGCACAGTGGTGGGAAATGGTTAAAGGGAGGACAAAAACATATTTTAAAAAAATAGGAAAACAGAGAAAAAACAAAAGGAAAAAACGCATGTTGGGGCTGCAAAAACGTTTACAAAGATATTTTAACCTTTTAAACAATGGATTTGATTTTAAACAAGAAGTAATTGAAGTTAAAAAAGAAATGCTAGAATTGTCAAAAATACAAAGTAAAGGTGTAATAGTAAGAAGCAAAGAAAAAGAAATTGAAGAAGGGGAAAAATGCACAAGGTACTTTTTTAAGAAAATCATGACAAGTGGGAGGGCAATAAACACTCTAAAAACAGAAGGGAGGGAGGCAAGTACCACACAAGACATTTTAGAAACAATAGAACTTTTTTATACACAACTTTTTAACGAAAAAGAAGTAAATCAGGAAGTCCAAAAAGAAGTTTTATCCTTTTTAGACAACAAAGTTAAAAACAGCAATCATGCACTTTTAACCCAAAATTTTAGCATTTTAGATTTTCAAAAAGCCCTCGAAGGTTTTAAACGAGGTAAATCCCCAGGCTTTGACGGGCTCCCATACGAATTTTATTCAACCTTCGGGGATATTTTAGTGCAAGATTTAATGACTGTTTTTAATGAATTTGAGAACACAAATAGACTTCCTGATAGTTTTAAAATGGGGATTGTAACACTTTTGTATAAAAAAGGAGATAGACAGAAATTGCAGAACTGGAGACCTATTACACTTTTAAATTTTGACTACAAGATTTTTAGCAAGATTTTAGCTTCACGAATGACCACAGTTTTAGAGGACGTGATCCACCTGGATCAAGCCTGTGCTGTACCTGGAAGGAAGATCACGGACAGCCTCATACTGATCAGAGATGCCATCTGTTTTGCGAGAGACAGAAACATTCGGTTAGCAGTCCTAAATTTAGATTTTGAAAAAGCCTTTGATCGAGTCTCGCACCAGTACCTCCTAGAGGTACTGAAAAATATGGGTTTCCCGGGGAAATTCATAGCCTGGGTGGGATTGCTATACAATGGGTTGACAAGCAAAATCCTAGTAAATGGGCATCTATCAAAGGAAGTTAAAATTTCCAGCGGCGTCCGTCAGGGGTGTCCGTTATCCCCCCTTCTGTACGTGGCATGTATAGAGCCTTTAGCACAGATCTTGAGAAGGGACAAATGGGTCAATGGTTTTAAGGTACCAGGGACAGGGGGACTGATCGCTAAGTGCGTCTTATACATGGATGATATAACGATTTTAGCCACTGACTTTTTAACCCTACAAAGAGTTTTAGATTTAACAGACTGGTATGGTCGGGCCTCGGGCGCCAAACTAAACAGGAACAAGTCCGAGGCCCAACTCTTTGGGCCATGGGGGGACGTACAGACGACGGGGCTGGACCTTATTTTTAATGACAACTTTTTAAAGATTTTAGGGGTGAAGTTCGATAAAGAGGGTGGAGGAGGGCATAACTGGGATGATATTTTAAATAAAGTAAATAAAAAGTTGGGATACTGGGGTTTGAGAAAGCTGACTATGGAGGGCAAAATTTTGATTTTTAAATCTGTGATTTTACCCCTCATTTTACTTGTTTCCTCTGTTTTTAGTCCACCGAGAAGTTTTATCAGGAAGCTGGAAAGGGCGGTGTTTTATTTCCTGTGGGGATCCAAGTGGGAGCGCCTAAAAAGGACTGAACTGAAGAAAAAGCCAGAACATGGTGGAAAAGGCCTCCCAGATCCCCACCTGTTTTTAGGCAGCCGCTTCACCGCCCTGCATTTTAGCTACGCATTGACCCCATCCAAGGAAAACAAGACGGCAGCCATGACTCGATTCTGGATGGGGTCCTACTTAAGAAGCCTGAAAGTTTTAACGGTGGATCTTAAAAACCCAGTATCTTTTAATTTACCAAAAGAATATGATTTTATAAAGAAATTTTTAAAGAAGTATGTTTTAGAGACCAACGATGTCACCATTTTGACTAACCACAAGGCTCTCATTTCTCTTGTCCAGGATCGAGAGACGGTGAGTCGGGTGCCGGGCCTCACATTATGTGAGGCCCAACAAGTGTGGAGAAACGTGGCCCACCCAGCTCTCCAGAACGGACACAAGGACCTGTTGTGGATGGTGGCACATGAGATCCTCCCGGTCAGGGCGGTTATGCACTCCAGAGGCATGGCCAAAAACCCCACCTGCCCACGGCCTGGGTGTGGATGCCCAGAGACCGTGCGGCACCTGCTCTGGGAGTGCGGCGCTGCGCGGGACCTGTGGGCCAGGACCGGCCCCCTGTATCATCAGTACCTGCCGGCGGGGAGGGCCCAGATGGACTACCACCTTTTCATCCATGGGGTGGGCCAGGGCGTGAAAGACATGACAAAACAGGATTTTACAGCGCTCTGGCTCACCCTGACCGCCATCAAGGATGCCATCTGGGTCTCAAGAAACCTGCTGGTGGGGAAGCAGGTCACGGTACCCCTTCAAGGGACAAAGAGAATGATAGCAACCACGCTACAGGGGTACCGTACCTTAACAAGAGGCCAAGGGGGCCGGGGTCAAACGGAGGAGGTCCCGGCCGCCACCGTACCTGGCTGCCCGTAGATGCACCCTCACCACTCTGGCTACGGGAACAGCGGGCCAGCAGGCCAGAGGAGGGGGATCTCCGCTATGCCCCTGAAACGCAGGGACTGTGACCGGCCTGGAGAGTTGGTGTGAATGGATTTTATTGTTAGGACTCACCCTCGATCCGGGACAAAGAAATGATTTTATTTCTTTGTATTGCGTCTACGCTTTTACATTGTTTTTACTGGACCAGTTTTATTCGCTTTTATCAACGCTGCGCCTGGACTCTCTCGCTTTTAACATAACACACGCACACACAAAGACTTTTTGCACAACATACACTTTTATTTCTTCCAAGAACCAAGTTTTTTTTTTTTTTTTTTTAAAGGGAAATTTTATGTTTATTGTCTGTGTTTTATTGTCTTTTAAAGTGTGCAAAAATGTTTTATCGTGTGTTTTGTTTTGCTTTAGTTCCATTAAGTCCAGTGCTTAGTTAAAATGGTGACTAGCCAACAAGTTTTTAGGCCAGTTTTATTGTTTTATTGTTTATGGTTTTATTTTTTATCCTTTATTTTTATTGAACAGCCTTGTTTTTTACCCTATTGTATGTTTTTGTTTTTAAAAACATGTCCCTTTTACAAACATTATTGTATTTTAAGTTCACACAAAACACCTGCCCTTTTAATTTATCCTCTGTTTTACTCCTATTCATTTACTCTGGAAGATTTTAAGGGAAAAATGTGAACAAAAAAGATAAAGATATGTTTTTGGAGATGAAAATGTTATGGAAAACGCTGTCAATAAATTTTTTTTTTTTTTCGAAAGAAAAATCTGTTCTTATCAGTATTATACTTGGGCTTACCTCGCGGGCAGTGACAGCGATCGCCTCTTGGAGGTTTCCTGGCTCACAATTACCCCTGTGTTGTGAGCTCTCAACCCTTGAGAGGTAAAGGAATTGCACTTTTTAAGGTAAGACGTTTTAAGTATTTATTGGCTATTTATTTGGGTTTTAGTGTTTTAGTGTGTTTTAAGCTGTTGGTGCCTCCACCATGTCGGCTGCTCGTGCCGGCGTGAGGAGGCACCACAGCGTACGCTTTTTATTAAAAGAAAAAAATGGTAAGCTCCTGGAGATGTCCAGACTGGACTTCTCCAGGAAGCTGATACAAAAAACCTTAAATTTTAGACCTGAAGACCTGAATTGTATCGTGACTCTGCCTCTAGGAAAAGGATTTGATGTTAGTTTTAGAGCTGCTTCCCTATTAAATGACTTCTGGCAAAGGTTTGATGCGGTTAAGATCCAGTTTTCCATGTTTACTGTGGAAAAACTTTCTGACAACACACTTAAAACTGTGATTGTCAGAATGTTTAATGAAACAGTTACTGGAGATGACATTTGTGTGTGGCTGGGCAGATATTGCACTGTTCGAGGCCAGCCAGTCAAGGTGCTAGATGAGGATGGCATCTGGAATTGCTCCTGGCGAATTCCCATTAAACAATGGGAAGATGCCGGGGGCTACCAGGGCCTGAGACATCTGCCCTCAATGATTGTGCTTGGAGAGAACAGGGGCTACATTCATTATCAGGGGATGCCCAAATTGTGCAGAAAGTGTGGGAAGAATGGGCATCTCGCTGAAGCATGCCAGGAGTTAATCTGTGGGAAGTGCAGAGAAGTTGGTCACAGTTTTGAGCAGTGCACCAATGGCAGGCGGTGCAATCTGTGTGGAGAAGAAAACCATCTCTTCAGAGATTGCCCAAAAAGCTTTGCCAACAAGCTGAAAAACAACAAAATGGCCGCCCCACAAGCAAGCATGGTTGAACAAAGGGAGGAGGCGGTCCCTGTGGTTTTGGCGGGAAATTCCCTGCCAGCCACAGGAACCGGCCAGGAAGAGGGAAGTGGGGCGGCCGTAGGGGCGGAGTCACCCATTTTATTTGAACAGAGGGAGGAAGCCCCTCCCCAACAAAGTGTGACACAAGGTGTAACAGCCAATGAGGAGGAGGAAACGGCTTCCTCTCTCCTCACCGTCTCTGAGGCAAGTGTTGACGCTAGTCAAAGTGAAACTCAGTGTTCACTTCCTTATGCTCAGATGCAGAAACGGGCTGCGAGATCTCCTCTAGAAATGGAGGAGAAAAGACTAAGGGCTTCAGAGCGGCTAGATAGTTCCAAATCGGAAGATCTAGACCGCTCATGGCCCTTAGGTTCTCCTAATGGAGTTTCATTTCTGCATGTAAAGCTAAGATCATCATCACCGAAGGAGCTACAAGAGGTCTTCTCTGTGGCTTCTGAAGTGGTTAGCATCTCCTCCCCTGACCCAACACCTGTTGGGATAGGTGAAGAGCAGATGCAACAAGACATAACCTGATTTTTATCTTGTTTTTAAAACCATTGATATCTTTGTAAACTAACTGTAACTCTTTTAAATGTTCATATCCCCTTTTCATCTGCTCATGGCCCTTACTATTTCCACTATTAATGTGAGAAGTGTGAGGAGCCCCATTCGAGCACAAAGCGTTTTATCTTTTTTAAAACTCTTAAAGTCTGATGTGTTCTTATTACAAGAATGTGCCTTACCTTTTATCTCTAATTACAGAAAGTGGGAAGACGTGTGGACCCCAGGTCCCTCCCTATGGAGCGGATCGAACCAAAACAAAAATGATGGGGTCGCAATTTTAATAAACAATCCCAACATTCTGGTGAAGGGTACCACTGTGGTGAGAGATGGGCGGGCCTTTTTAGTAACACTGACTTTTTTAGGAAGAGATTTTAACGTTTTAAATATATACGGACACACTGATAAAAACGAGAGATATGAACTTTTAGAAGACTTGCAGCCCCACATGCTTGGCAAACCTCCCCTAGTGGTGGCAGGGGATTTTAATTGTATTCTAACACAGAAAGACAGGAAAAAGGCAGATTTTAAATTGGACAAAACATCAACTCTTTTAAACCATTTAGTTAAAGATTTTAGATTAGTTGACTGTTTTAGACAAGTGCATCCAAGAGAGGAAGGCTTCACTTGGTTCAGTAGTGACAGCACCAGTGCCTCTCGAATAGATTATATTTTTACAAGAGATTTCCCGCCCGTGGATGCTACATTGACCCCCACCTTTTTTTCTGATCACACAATACTATCCTGCACTCTTTCACTCCCCCCTGGTGTGACGATAGGCGGAGGGCTGTGGAAGCTGAACTGCTCCCTGTTGGAAGAGGAGGAAGTGGTTAAAGGATATAGGGAGCAGTTCAGCCAATGGCAGACCCTCCAGGACTTTTATGATACACGAGCACAGTGGTGGGAAATGGTTAAAGGGAGGACAAGAACATATTTTAAAAAAATAGGAAAACAGAGAAAAAACAAAGGGAAAAAACGCATGTTGGGGCTGCAAAAACGTTTACAAAGATATTTTAACCTTTTAAACAATGGATTTGATTTTAAACAAGAAGTAATTGAAGTTAAAAAAGAAATGCTAGAATTGTCAAAAATACAAAGTAAAGGTGTAATAGTAAGAAGCAAAGAAAAAGAAATTGAAGAAGGGGAAAAATGCACAAGGTACTTTTTTAAGAAAATCATGACAAGTGGGAGGGCAATAAACACTCTAAAAACAGAAGGGAGGGAGGCAAGTACCACACAAGACATTTTAGAAACAATAGAACTTTTTTATACACAACTTTTTAACGAAAAAGAAGTAAATCAGGAAGTCCAAAAAGAAGTTTTATCCTTTTTAGACAACAAAGTTAAAAACAGCAATCATGCACTTTTAACCCAAAATTTTAGCATTTTAGATTTTCAAAAAGCCCTCAAAGGTTTTAAACGAGGTAAATCCCCAGGCTTTGACGGGCTCCCATACGAATTTTATTCAACCTTCGGGGATACTTTAGTGCAAGATTTAATGACTGTTTTTAATGAATTTGAGAACACAAATAGACTTCCTGATAGTTTTAAAATGGGGATTGTAACACTTTTGTATAAAAAAGGAGATAGACAGAAATTGCAGAACTGGAGACCTATTACACTTTTAAATTTTGACTACAAGATTTTTAGCAAGATTTTAGCTTCACGAATGACCACAGTTTTAGAGGACGTGATCCACCTGGATCAAGCCTGTGCTGTACCTGGAAGGAAGATCACGGACAGCCTCATACTGATCAGAGATGCCATCTGTTTTGCGAGAGACAGAAACATTCGGTTAGCAGTCCTAAATTTAGATTTTGAAAAAGCCTTTGATCGAGTCTCGCACCAGTACCTCCTAGAGGTACTGAAAAATATGGGTTTCCCGGGGAAATTCATAGCCTGGGTGGGATTGCTATACAATGGGTTGACAAGCAAAATCCTAGTAAATGGGCATCTATCAAAGGAAGTTAAAATTTCCAGCGGCGTCCGTCAGGGGTGTCCGTTATCCCCCCTTCTGTACGTGGCATGTATAGAGCCTTTAGCACAGATCTTGAGAAGGGACAAATGGGTCAATGGTTTTAAGGTACCAGGGACAGGGGGACTGATCGCTAAGTGCGTCTTATACATGGATGATATAACGATTTTAGCCACTGACTTTTTAACCCTACAAAGAGTTTTAGATTTAACAGACTGGTATGGTCGGGCCTCGGGCGCCAAACTAAACAGGAACAAGTCCGAGGCCCAACTCTTTGGGCCATGGGGGGACGTACAGACGACGGGGCTGGACCTTATTTTTAATGACAACTTTTTAAAGATTTTAGGGGTGAAGTTCGATAAAGAGGGTGGAGGAGGGCATAACTGGGATGATATTTTAAATAAAGTAAATAAAAAGTTGGGATACTGGGGTTTGAGAAAGCTGACTATGGAGGGCAAAATTTTGATTTTTAAATCTGTGATTTTACCCCTCATTTTACTTGTTTCCTCTGTTTTTAGTCCACCGAGAAGTTTTATCAGGAAGCTGGAAAGGGCGGTGTTTTATTTCCTGTGGGGATCCAAGTGGGAGCGCCTAAAAAGGACTGAACTGAAGAAAAAGCCAGAACATGGTGGAAAAGGCCTCCCAGATCCCCACCTGTTTTTAGGCAGCCGCTTCACCGCCCTGCATTTTAGCTACGCATTGACCCCATCCAAGGAAAACAAGACGGCAGCCATGACTCGATTCTGGATGGGGTCCTACTTAAGAAGCCTGAAAGTTTTAACGGTGGATCTTAAAAACCCAGTATCTTTTAATTTACCAAAAGAATATGATTTTATAAAGAAATTTTTAAAGAAGTATGTTTTAGAGACCAACGATGTCACCATTTTGACTAACCACAAGGCTCTCATTTCTCTTGTCCAGGATCGAGAGACGGTGAGTCGGGTGCCGGGCCTCACATTATGTGAGGCCCAACAAGTGTGGAGAAACGTGGCCCACCCAGCTCTCCAGAACGGACACAAGGACCTGTTGTGGATGGTGGCACATGAGATCCTCCCGGTCAGGGCGGTTATGCACTCCAGAGGCATGGCCAAAAACCCCACCTGCCCACGGCCTGGGTGTGGATGCCCAGAGACCGTGCGGCACCTGCTCTGGGAGTGCAGCGCTGCGCGGGACCTGTGGGCCAGGACCGGCCCCCTGTATCATCAGTACCTGCCGGCGGGGAGGGCCCAGATGGACTACCACCTTTTCATCCATGGGGTGGGCCAGGGCGTGAAAGACATGACAAAACAGGATTTTACAGCGCTCTGGCTCACCCTGACCGCCATCAAGGATGCCATCTGGGTCTCAAGAAACCTGCTGGTGGGGAAGCAGGTCACGGTACCCCTTCAAGGGACAAAGAGAATGATAGCAACCACGCTACAGGGGTACCGTACCTTAACAAGAGGCCAAGGGGGCCGGGGTCAAACGGAGGAGGTCCCGGCCGCCACCGTACCTGGCCGCCCGTAGATGCACCCTCACCACTCTGGCTACGGGAACAGCGGGCCAGCAGGCCAGAGGAGGGGGATCTCCGCTATGCCCCTGAAACGCAGGGACTGTGACCGGCCTGGAGAGTTGGTGTGAATGGATTTTATTGTTAGGACTCACCCTCGATCCGGGACAAAGAAATGATTTTATTTCTTTGTATTGCGTCTACGCTTTTACATTGTTTTTACTGGACCGGTTTTATTCGCTTTTATCAACGCTGCGCCTGGACTCTCTCGCTTTTAACATAACACACGCACACACAAAGACTTTTTGCACAACATACACTTTTATTTCTTCCAAGAACCAAGTTTTTTTTTTTAAAGGGAAATTTTATGTTTATTGTCTGCGTTTTATTGTCTTTTAAAGTGTGCAAAAATGTTTTATCGTGTGTTTTGTTTTGCTTTAGTTCCATTAAGTCCAGTGCTTAGTTAAAATGGTGACTAGCCAACAAGTTTTTAGGCCAGTTTTATTGTTTTATTGTTTATGGTTTTATTTTTTATCCTTTATTTTTATTGAACAGCCTTGTTTTTTACCCTATTGTATGTTTTTGTTTTTAAAAACATGTCCCTTTTACAAACATTATTGTATTTTAAGTTCACACAAAACACCTGCCCTTTTAATTTATCCTCTGTTTTACTCCTATTCATTTACTCTGGAAGATTTTAAGGGAAATATGTGAACAAAAAAGATAAAGATATGTTTTTGAAGATGAAAATGTTATGGAAAACGCTGTCAATAAATTTTTTTTCGAAAGAAAAATCTGTTCTTATCAGTTTAATATCTGATACGTGCCCTACCCGGGCACTATATATTAAATTGATTTTTGCAGCTGGGAGATGGGTTAGGGGCTTGCTCCACCCACTCCACGCATCGACCTGGTATTGCAGTACCTCCGGGAACGGTGCACTCATTAAGCGGTGAACAGCAGAACTAGATTGCATGAAATTTAACATAACGTTAGATTGAATGTAGGGACTTGCGCTTCTTTGCGATTAGGTATCTGTCTTATGCGCTCGTTTAGACAGTGAGCATGAACAACCCTCTTGGCAGGATCCTCTTATTCTAGTCCATGAGCCACGATGCACATATTGCAACTCAGGGAGGAAAAAAAAATAAATAAAAAAAATCCATCCAAAATTCCCAATCAGGACCTAAGTCTGACCTGGGGGATGGTGGGTCCAGAGAGCTGTGGAGAGGATAATTCCCAATCAGGACCCAAGTCTGACTTGGGGGATGGTGGGTCCAGAGAGCTGTGGAGAGGATAATTCCCAATCAGGACCTAAGTCTGACCTGGGGGATGGTGGGTCCAGAGAGCTGTGCAGAGGATTTGAAAAATGGCAAAGCATGAAACCCCCGCTCCTGTCGCATTCACCCAGGGTCCAAAGCGCCGGGCCGGGGCCCCAACTCCCAGCCTACGTGTGGGGACGTCCCGCGCCTAGAGGTACATGCCCCTTTGGGGCACCAGCGGCACGCAAGGCTGGCACCTGCGGTTAACCAAGTCAATGTTCCCGGGCTTAAGTTTGGGCTACCCGGGCACTGCTGGAGAACAGGTGTTCCTCCAGGGTCCCCCACAGGGCAGGTGCTTGCCCCCAGAGAGGGTGAAGATTACCCAGCCAGAGTCAAGGCCAGTGCGGGCAAGGAAAAACGCTCCGGAAAGGGGGGCCCTTAGGAGCTTAAGCGTATCCCCGGGAAAGGGTGACTGATTTCCGGCCAAGCTGGATTGGAAGAAAGGCTCTGGAAGTCCTTCCCATGGAAGGGTCCCTTAAGAGCTGGGTCTGACCCTAAAAAAGGTGATGGTTCCCCGCTAATTGTGGCCATGGAAGTCCTTCCAGGGCGCTTTTGAGAGCTAAAACACACCCCAGAAAGAGTGACCGATTCCTGCTGA
Source organism: Danio rerio (assembly GCF_052040795.2). Lineage (NCBI taxonomy): Eukaryota > Metazoa > Chordata > Actinopteri > Cypriniformes > Danionidae > Danio > Danio rerio. The sequence goes on from NC_141022.1 coordinate 17,225,565, forward strand.
TTATGGTGGCTCAAGTGGGCATGGAAGAATCGCCCTGGAAGTCCTTCCCACTGGTCCCTTGAGTAGCCGAAGCTGCCCCAGAAAGGGTGACTGATTGCCGCTTGTGGAGGCATCTCGTTTGGGCTTGGAAGAAACGCCCTGGAGGTCTGTTCTTGGGGCCCTTCCAGAGGTCTAGCTGCCCCAGAAAGAGTGACTGATTCCCGCCTATTGTGGCAGCTCGTTTGGGCTTGGAAGAAACGCCCTGGAGGTCTTGTTCTTGGGGTCCTTCAAGAGGTCTAGCTGCCCCAGAAAGAGTGACTGATTCCCGCCTATTGTGGCAGTTGCTGGCAGCTTGTTTTGGCATTCAAGAAACCCTCCATAAGTCTTACCCAGGGGTCCCTTTGGAGCTGAAGCTGCCCCAGACAGGGTGACTGACTCCCGCTTATTGTGGCAGCTCAATTGGGCATGGAAGAAACGCCCTGGAGGTCTTGTTCTTGGGGCCCTTCAAGAGCTCAAGCTGCCCCAGAAAGAGTGACTGATTCCTGCCAGTTGCTGGCAGCTCGTTTTGGCATTCAAGAAACCCTCCGCAAGTCTTACCCAGGGGTCCCTTTAGAGCTGAAGCTGCCCCAGAAAGAGTGACTCCTTCCCCGCTGACTGTGGTGGCTCAAGTGGGCATGGAAGAATCACCCTGGACGTCCTTCCCAATGGTCCCTTGGGCAGCTGAAGCTGCCCCAGACAGGGTGACTGATTCCTGCTAGTTGGGGCAGCACGTTTGGGCATGGAAGAAACGCCCTGGAGGTCTGTTCTTGGGGCCCTTCCAGAGGTCTAGCTGCCCCAGAAAGAGTGACTGATTCCCGCCTATTGTGGCAGCTCGTTTGGGCTTGGAAGAAACGCCCTGGAGGTCTTGTTCTTGGGGTCCTTCAAGAGGTCTAGCTGCCCCAGAAAGAGTGACTGATTCCCGCCTATTGTGGCAGTTGCTGGCAGCTTGTTTTGGCATTCAAGAAACCCTCCATAAGTCTTACCCAGGGGTCCCTTTGGAGCTGAAGCTGCCCCAGACAGGGTGACTGACTCCCGCTTATTGTGGCAGCTCAATTGGGCATGGAAGAAACGCCCTGGAGGTCTTGTTCTTGGGGCCCTTCAAGAGCTCAAGCTGCCCCAGAAAGAGTGACTGATTCCTGCCAGTTGCTGGCAGCTCGTTTTGGCATTCAAGAAACCCTCCGCAAGTCTTACCCAGGGGTCCCTTTAGAGCTGAAGCTGCCCCAGAAAGAGTGACTCCTTCCCCGCTGACTGTGGTGGCTCAAGTGGGCATGGAAGAATCACCCTGGACGTCCTTCCCAATGGTCCCTTGGGCAGCTGAAGCTGCCCCAGACAGGGTGACTGATTCCTGCTAGTTGGGGCAGCACGTTTGGGCATGGAAGAAACGCCCTGGAGGTCTGTTCTTGGGGCCCTTCCAGAGGTCTAGCTGCCCCAGAAAGAGTGACTGATTCCCACCTATTGTGGCAGCTCGTTTGGGCTTGGAAGAAACGCCCTGGAGGTCTTGTTCTTGGGGTCCTTCAAGAGCTCAAGCTGCCCCAGAAAGAGTGACTGATTCCTGCCAGTTGCTGGCAGCTCGTTTTGGCATTCAAGAAACCCTCCACAAGTCTTACCCAGGGGTCCCTTTAGAGCTGAAGCTGCCCCAGAAAGAGTGACTCCTTCCCCGCTGACTGTGGTGGCTCAAGTGGGCATGGAAGAATCACCCTGGAGGTCCTTCCCAGGGGTCCCTTAAGTAGCTGAGGCTGCCCCAGAAAGAGTGACTGATTCCTGCTAGTTGGGGCAGCTCGTTTGGGATTGGAAGAAATGCCCTGGAGGTCTTTTCTTGGGCTCCTTCAAGAGCTCAAGCTGCCCCAGAAGGAGTGACTGATGTGGTGGCTCACGCGGGCATGGAAGAAATGCCATGCAAGTCCTTTCCAGGGGTTCCTTTAGAGCTGGAGCTGCCCCAAAAAAGAGTCACTGATTCCCGCTGACTGTGGTGGCTCATACGGGCATGGAAGTCTTTTCCCAAGGCTCAAGCAGGTAAAGGAAGACAGGTTGATCTCCGAGGCCGGCCCAGACAAAATCCTGGTCTGGACTTCTGAAGGGGGGATGGCAACTACACTGACTTGGTCGGAAAAGTCTCTCAAACAGGGGCTTTTCAAGTACCCTCATTGGGCACCAGCGGCCCATAGTCACGTCTCTTTGCCGTATTCAAGCTTGGAGTTTGTTTTTGGTCACCAACGGCTCTTAGTTAAGCCTAAAATGTTATGTCTGTCTGTCTGTCAGCAAATGTGCTGGAGGTTTAAGGGTTAAAAATTAGTACCTGTTATGCTTGCCGACATTGTATTATTTGTGGCGTAGATTGCGGCTCCTACTGCTGACAGTTTGTGGGTATCGCTTCTCGGCCTTTTGGCTAAGATCAAGTGTAGTATCTGTTCTTATCAGTATTATACTTGGGCTTACCTCGCGGGCAGTGACAGCGATCGCCTCTTGGAGGTTTCCTGGCTCACAATTACCCCTGTGTTGTGAGCTCTCAACCCTTGAGAGGTAAAGGAATTGCACTTTTTAAGGTAAGACGTTTTAAGTATTTATTGGCTATTTATTGTGGTTTTAGTGTTTTAGTGTGTTTTAAGCTGTTGGTGCCTCCACCATGTCGGCTGCTCGTGCCGGCGTGAGGAGGCACCACAGCGTACGCTTTTTATTAAAAGAAAAAAATGGTAAGCTCCTGGAGATGTCCAGACTGGACTTCTCCAGGAAGCTGATACAAAAAACCTTAAATTTTAGACCTGAAGACCTGAATTGTATAGTGACTCTGCCTCTAGGAAAAGGATTTGATGTTAGTTTTAGAGCTGCTTCCCTATTAAATGACTTCTGGCAAAGGTTTGATGCGGTTAAGATCCAGTTTTCCATGTTTACTGTGGAAAAACTTTCTGACAACACACTTAAAACTGTGATTGTCAGAATGTTTAATGAAACAGTTACTGGAGATGACATTTGTGTGTGGCTGGGCAGATATTGCACTGTTCGAGGCCAGCCAGTCAAGGTGCTAGATGAGGATGGCATCTGGAATTGCTCCTGGCGAATTCCCATTAAACAATGGGAAGATGCCGGGGGCTACCAGGGCCTGAGACATCTGCCCTCAATGATTGTGCTTGGAGAGAACAGGGGCTACATTCATTATCAGGGGATGCCCAAATTGTGCAGAAAGTGTGGGAAGAATGGGCATCTCGCTGAAGCATGCCAGGAGTTAATCTGTGGGAAGTGCAGAGAAGTTGGTCACAGTTTTGAGCAGTGCACCAATGGCAGGCGGTGCAATCTGTGTGGAGAAGAAAACCATCTCTTCAGAGATTGCCCAAAAAGCTTTGCCAACAAGCTGAAAAACAACAAAATGGCCGCCCCACAAGCAAGCATGGTTGAACAAAGGGAGGAGGCGGTCCCTGTGGTTTTGGCGGGAAATTCCCTGCCAGCCACAGGAACCGGCCAGGAAGAAGGAAATGGGGCGGCCATAGGGGCGGAGTCACCCATTTTATTTGAACAGAGGGAGGAAGCCCCTCCCCAACAAAGTGTGACACAAAATGTAACAGCCAATGAGGAGGAGGAAACGGCTTCCTCTCTCCTCACCGTCTCTGAGGCAAGTGTTGACGCTAGTCAAAGTGAAACTCAGTGTTCACTTCCTTATGCTCAGATGCAGAAACGGGCTGCGAGATCTCCTCTAGAAATGGAGGAGAAAAGACTAAGGGCTTCAGAGCGGCTAGATAGTTCCAAATCGGAAGATCTAGACCGTTCATGGCCCTTAGGTTCTCCTAATGGAGTTTCATTTCTGCATGTAAAGCTAAGATCATCATCACCGAAGGAGCCACAAGAGGTCTTCTCTGTGGCTTCTGAAGTGGTTAGCATCTCCTCCCCTGACCCAACACCTGTTGGGATAGGTGAAGAGCAGATGCAACAAGACATAACCTGATTTTTATCTTGTTTTTAAAACCATTGATATCTTTGTAAACTAACTGTAACTCTTTTAAATGTTCATATCCCCTTTTCATCTGCTCATGGCCCTTACTATTTCCACTATTAATGTGAGAAGTGTGAGGAGCCCCATTCGAGCACAAAGCGTTTTATCTTTTTTAAAACTCTTAAAGTCTGACGTGTTTTTATTACAAGAATGTGCCTTACCCTTTATCTCTAATTACAGAAAGTGGGAAGACGTGTGGACCCCAGGTCCCTCCCTATGGAGCGGATCGAACCAAAACAAAAATGATGGGGTCGCAATTTTAATAAACAATCCCAACATTCTGGTGAAGGGTACCACTGTGGTGAGAGATGGGCGGGCCTTTTTAGTAACACTGACTTTTTTAGGAAGAGATTTTAATGTTTTAAATATATACGGACACACTGATAAAAACGAGAGATATGAACTTTTAGAAGACTTGCAGCCCCACATGCTTGGTAAACCTCCCCTAGTGGTGGCAGGGGATTTTAATTGTATTCTAACACAGAAAGACAGGAAAAAGGCAGATTTTAAATTGGACAAAACATCAACTCTTTTAAACAGTTTAGTTAAAGATTTTAAATTAGTTGACTGTTTTAGACAAGTGCATCCAAGAGAGGAAGGCTTCACTTGGTTCAGTAGTGACAGCACCAGTGCCTCTCGAATAGACTATATTTTTACAAGAGATTTCCCGCCCGTGGATGCTACATTGACCCCCACCTTTTTTTCTGATCACACAATACTATCCTGCACTCTTTCACTTCCCCCTGGTGTGACGATAGGCGGAGGGCTGTGGAAGCTGAACTGCTCCCTGTTGGAAGAGGAGGAAGTGGTTAAAGGATATAGGGAGCAGTTCAGCCAATGGCAGACCCTCCAGGACTTTTATGATACACGAGCACAGTGGTGGGAAATGGTTAAAGGGAGGACAAAAACATATTTTAAAAAAATAGGAAAACAGAGAAAAAACAAAAGGAAAAAACGCATGTTGGGGCTGCAAAAACGTTTACAAAGATATTTTAACCTTTTAAACATGGGCTTTGATTTTAACAACGAAATTAAAGAAGTTAAAAAAGAGATGTTGGTTTTAGCAGAGGAAAATAGCAGGGGAGTGATTTTAAGAGCAAAAGAGAAAAAAATTGAAGAAAATGAAAAGTGTACAAGATATTTTTTTAAAAAAATAATCACAAAGGGAGGGGGGATATCAAAGATAAAAAACGACGAGGGGACTATTTTAAATACCACAGAGGGGGTTTTAAAAGAAGTCGAAAAGTTTTACGAAAACTTATATGGGAAAAAAATAGTACACGAGGACGCTTCAAATGAGGTTTTAAATTTTTTAGACAAAAAAGTACAAAAAGAAAAACATTCAGTTTTAACCCAAGATTTTAAGAAAGAAGATTTAGATAAAGCTCTTAAAAGTTTTAAAAAGGGGAAGTCTCCAGGAATGGACGGTCTTCCCCTGGAGTTTTATCAATGTTTCTGGGACATTTTAGCTGGGGTTTTACTGACTGTTTTTAATGAATTTGAAAATTTTAACAAACTACCTGCGGATTTTAGATTAGGAATAGTTTCTCTGCTTTTTAAAAAAGATGACAAGACAATTTTAAAAAATTGGCGACCAATTACTCTTTTAAACACTGATTATAAATTTTTTACAAAGATTTTAGCGACAAGGATGTCGACAGTTTTAGAGGATGTAATCCACCCGGATCAAGCCTGTGCTGTGCCCGGGAGGAAGATCACGGACAGCCTATTGCTGATCCGAGATGCCATCTGTTACGCGAGAGACAGAAACATTCGTCTAGCCGTGGTAAATTTAGATTTTGAAAAAGCATTTGACAGAGTCTCGCACCAGTACTTGTTACAAGTACTGGAAAAAATGGGGTTCCCGGGAAGATTTTTAGCATGGGTGGGACTGCTGTACAACGACCTTGTCAGCAAAATCATTGTAAATGGGCATTTAACAAAAGCAGTAAATATCTGCAGTGGCGTCCGTCAAGGGTGTCCGTTATCCCCACTCCTGTATGTGGTTTGTATTGAACCACTGGCACAGCTCTTGAGAAGGGATAAATGGATTACAGGTTTTAAAATTCCGGGGGGTTTGACAGCATCTTGTGTTTTATATATGGACGACGTTACCCTTTTAACGACAGACCTCACCTCGGCCCGAAGAGCTATGGATTTGACCGATTTCTACGGTCGGGCCTCGGGAGCCAGATTAAACCGAAAAAAGTCCGAGGCCCAGCTCTTCGGGCCGTGGGGTAACGTCGTCACAGAGGGACTAGAGCTGACTTTTAAGGAAAATGATTTTAAAATTTTAGGGGTAAAATTTGACAAAGAGGGTGGGGGAGGGCAAAATTGGAACGACATTTTAACAAAGGTAAACCAAAAGTTGGGATTCTGGGGGTTACGAAAATTAACAATGGAGGGTAAAATTTTGATTTTTAAATCCGTAATTTTACCACTCATTTTACTTGTTTCTTCTGTTTTTAGTCCACCAAGACGTTTTATCAGGAAGTTGGAAAGGGCGGTGTTTTATTTCCTGTGGGGATCCAAGTGGGAGCGCCTAAGAAGAACAGAGTTAAAGAAAAAGCCCGAACATGGTGGAAAAGGCCTCCCGGATCCCCACCTGTTTTTAGGCAGCCGCTTCACCGCCCTGCATTTTAGTTACGCGTTGACCCCATCCAGAGAAAACAAGACGGCTGCCATGACTCGCTTCTGGATGGGGTCCTACCTGAGAACCCTGAAAGTTTTAGCAGTGGACCTTAAGTACCCAGTGTCTTTTAATTTACCTAGGGAGTATGATTTTATAAAGAAATTTTTAAAGAAGTATGTTTTAGAGACTAACGATGTCACCATTTTAACTAACCACAAGGCTCTCATTTCTCTTGTGCAGGATCGAGAGACGGTGAGTCGGGTCCCGGGCCTCACATTATGTGAGGCCCAACAAGTGTGGAGGAACGCGGCCCACCCAGCTCTCCAGAACGGACACAAGGACCTGTTGTGGATGGTGGCACATGAGATCCTCCCGGTCAGGGCGGTCATGCACTCCAGAGGCATGGCCAGAAACCCCGTCTGCCCACGGCCTGGGTGTGGATGCCCAGAGACCGTGCGGCACCTGCTCTGGGAGTGCGGCGCTGCGCGGGACCTGTGGGCCAGGACCGGCCCCCTGTATCATCAGTACCTGCCGGCGGGGAGGGCCCAGATGGACTACCACCTTATCATCCATGGGGTGGGCCAGGGCGTGAAAGACATGACAAAACAGGACTTTACATCGCTCTGGCTCACCCTGACCGCCATCAAGGATGCCATCTGGGTCACAAGAAACCTGCTGGTGGGGAAGCAGGTCACGGTACCCCTGCAAGGGACAAAGGGACTGATAACAACCACGCTACAGGGGTACCGGACCTTGACAAGAGGCCAAGGGGGCCGGGGTCGCACGGAGGAGGTCCCGGCCGCCACCGTACCTGGCCGCCCGTAGATGCACCCTCACCACTCTGGCTACGGGAACAGCGGGCCAGCAGGCCAGAGGAGGGGGATCTCCGCTATGCCCTTGAAACACAGGGGCTGTGACCGTCCTGGAGAGTTGGTGTGAATGGACTTTTTTTTTGGTATGACTCACCCTCGATCCTGGACAAAGAAATGATTTTATCTTCTTATTGTTACTATTGCTTTTCATGCATTTTTTAACGGACTGGTTTTTATCACTTTTTTTATCAACATCTACGCCAAGGACTTTTTTTTACATAACACACGCACACACAAAAGACTTTCGCACAACATACACTTTTATTTCCTCCACAAACCCTGATTTTAAAGTGTTTTTGTTAAGTGCCATATGTCTTTTAATGTGTATTGAAATGTTTTAAAATGTGTGTTTTATGTTTCAATTCATTTTTACTAAGTCCTGCGTTGTTAAAATGGTGACTAGACCGTGATTCTTTTTTAGACCCGTTTTAATTTTTATTGAACAGCTTGTTTTTTAGTCTTTCATTTGTTTGCCTTTTTTTTTAAAAAAACATGTCCTCTATACACTTGACATTTTATGTTCATTTAAAGTACTTTTGCAAGTATTTATTTATTTATTTATTTATTTATTTATTTATGTATATATTTATTCATTTTTATTTATTTACTGTTAAGTACTCAAATGAAACTAAGTGAAGAGATATGTTTTTAAATATGATTGTGATGTAAGAAACAAATGGGAAACGCTGTCAATAAATTTTTTCGAAAGAAAAATCTGTTCTTATCAGTTTAATATCTGATACGTGCCCTACCCGGGCACTATATATTAAATTGATTTTTGCAGCTGGGAGATGGGTTAGGGGCTTGCTCCACCCACTCCACGCATCGACCTGGTATTGCAGTACCTCCGGGAACGGTGCACTCATTAAGCGGTGAACAGCAGAACTAGATTGCATGAAATTTAACATAACGTTAGATTGAATGTAGGGACTTGCGCTTCTTTGCGATTAGGTATCTGTCTTATGCGCTCGTTTAGACAGTGAGCATGAACAACCCTCTTGGCAGGATCCTCTTATTCTAGTCCATGAGCCACGATGCACATATTGCAACTCAGGGAGGAAAAAAAAATAAATAAAAAAAATCCATCCAAAATTCCCAATCAGGACCTAAGTCTGACCTGGGGGATGGTGGGTCCAGAGAGCTGTGGAGAGGATAATTCCCAATCAGGACCCAAGTCTGACTTGGGGGATGGTGGGTCCAGAGAGCTGTGGAGAGGATAATTCCCAATCAGGACCTAAGTCTGACCTGGGGGATGGTGGGTCCAGAGAGCTGTGCAGAGGATTTGAAAAATGGCAAAGCATGAAACCCCCGCTCCTGTCGCATTCACCCAGGGTCCAAAGCGCCGGGCCGGGGCCCCAACTCCCAGCCTACGTGTGGGGACGTCCCGCGCCTAGAGGTACATGCCCCTTTGGGGCACCAGCGGCACGCAAGGCTGGCACCTGCGGTTAACCAAGTCAATGTTCCCGGGCTTAAGTTTGGGCTACCCGGGCACTGCTGGAGAACAGGTGTTCCTCCAGGGTCCCCCACAGGGCAGGTGCTTGCCCCCAGAGAGGGTGAAGATTACCCAGCCAGAGTCAAGGCCAGTGCGGGCAAGGAAAAACGCTCCGGAAAGGGGGGCCCTTAGGAGCTTAAGCGTATCCCCGGGAAAGGGTGACTGATTTCCGGCCAAGCTGGATTGGAAGAAAGGCTCTGGAAGTCCTTCCCATGGAAGGGTCCCTTAAGAGCTGGGTCTGACCCTAAAAAAGGTGATGGTTTCCCGCTAATTGTGGCCATGGAAGTCCTTCCAGGGCGCTTTTGAGAGCTAAAACACACCCCAGAAAGAGTGACCGATTCCTGCTGATTATGGTGGCTCAAGTGGGCATGGAAGAATCGCCCTGGAAGTCCTTCCCACTGGTCCCTTGAGTAGCCGAAGCTGCCCCAGAAAGGGTGACTGATTGCCGCTTGTGGAGGCATCTCGTTTGGGCTTGGAAGAAACGCCCTGGAGGTCTGTTCTTGGGGCCCTTCCAGAGGTCTAGCTGCCCCAGAAAGAGTGACTGATTCCCGCCTATTGTGGCAGCTCGTTTGGGCTTGGAAGAAACGCCCTGGAGGTCTTGTTCTTGGGGTCCTTCAAGAGGTCTAGCTGCCCCAGAAAGAGTGACTGATTCCCGCCTATTGTGGCAGTTGCTGGCAGCTTGTTTTGGCATTCAAGAAACCCTCCATAAGTCTTACCCAGGGGTCCCTTTGGAGCTGAAGCTGCCCCAGACAGGGTGACTGACTCCCGCTTATTGTGGCAGCTCAATTGGGCATGGAAGAAACGCCCTGGAGGTCTTGTTCTTGGGGCCCTTCAAGAGCTCAAGCTGCCCCAGAAAGAGTGACTGATTCCTGCCAGTTGCTGGCAGCTCGTTTTGGCATTCAAGAAACCCTCCGCAAGTCTTACCCAGGGGTCCCTTTAGAGCTGAAGCTGCCCCAGAAAGAGTGACTCCTTCCCCGCTGACTGTGGTGGCTCAAGTGGGCATGGAAGAATCACCCTGGACGTCCTTCCCAATGGTCCCTTGGGCAGCTGAAGCTGCCCCAGACAGGGTGACTGATTCCTGCTAGTTGGGGCAGCACGTTTGGGCATGGAAGAAACGCCCTGGAGGTCTGTTCTTGGGGCCCTTCCAGAGGTCTAGCTGCCCCAGAAAGAGTGACTGATTCCCGCCTATTGTGGCAGCTCGTTTGGGCTTGGAAGAAACGCCCTGGAGGTCTTGTTCTTGGGGTCCTTCAAGAGGTCTAGCTGCCCCAGAAAGAGTGACTGATTCCCGCCTATTGTGGCAGTTGCTGGCAGCTTGTTTTGGCATTCAAGAAACCCTCCATAAGTCTTACCCAGGGGTCCCTTTGGAGCTGAAGCTGCCCCAGACAGGGTGACTGACTCCCGCTTATTGTGGCAGCTCAATTGGGCATGGAAGAAACGCCCTGGAGGTCTTGTTCTTGGGGCCCTTCAAGAGCTCAAGCTGCCCCAGAAAGAGTGACTGATTCCTGCCAGTTGCTGGCAGCTCGTTTTGGCATTCAAGAAACCCTCCGCAAGTCTTACCCAGGGGTCCCTTTAGAGCTGAAGCTGCCCCAGAAAGAGTGACTCCTTCCCCGCTGACTGTGGTGGCTCAAGTGGGCATGGAAGAATCACCCTGGACGTCCTTCCCAATGGTCCCTTGGGCAGCTGAAGCTGCCCCAGACAGGGTGACTGATTCCTGCTAGTTGGGGCAGCACGTTTGGGCATGGAAGAAACGCCCTGGAGGTCTGTTCTTGGGGCCCTTCCAGAGGTCTAGCTGCCCCAGAAAGAGTGACTGATTCCCGCCTATTGTGGCAGCTCGTTTGGGCTTGGAAGAAACGCCCTGGAGGTCTTGTTCTTGGGGTCCTTCAAGAGCTCAAGCTGCCCCAGAAAGAGTGACTGATTCCTGCCAGTTGCTGGCAGCTCGTTTTGGCATTCAAGAAACCCTCCACAAGTCTTACCCAGGGGTCCCTTTAGAGCTGAAGCTGCCCCAGAAAGAGTGACTCCTTCCCCGCTGACTGTGGTGGCTCAAGTGGGCATGGAAGAATCACCCTGGAGGTCCTTCCCAGGGGTCCCTTAAGTAGCTGAGGCTGCCCCAGAAAGAGTGACTGATTCCTGCCAGTTGGGGCAGCTCCTTTGGGCATGGAAGAAATGCCCTGGAGGTCTTTTCTTGGGGTCCTTCAAGAGCTCAAGCTGCCCCGGAAAGAGTGACTGATTCCTGCCAATTGCTGGCAGCTCGTTTGGGCATGGAAGAAATGCCCTGGAGGTATTCTCTTGGGCTCCTTCAAGAGATCAAGCTGCCCCGGAAAGAGTGACATATTCCTGCCAGTTGCTGGCAGCTCGTTAGGGCATTCAAGAAACCCTCTGGAAGTCTTTCCCAGGGGTCCATTTTGAGCTGAAGCCGCCCCCGGAAAGAGTGACTGATTCCCCGCCGACTGTGGTGGCTCAAGTGGGCATGGAAGAAACACCCTGGAGGTCTTTTCTTGGGCTACTTCACGAGCTCAAGCTGTCCCAGAAAGAGTGACTGATCCCTGCCAGGAGCTGGCAGCTCGCGTGGGCGTTCAAGAAGCCCCCTGGAAGTCTTTTTCCAGGGTTCCCTTCAGAGCTGAAGCTGCCCCCGGAAAGAGTGGCTGGTTCCTGCCAATTGCTGGCAGCTCGTTCGGGCACGCAAGAAACTCTCTGGAGGTCTTTCCCAGGGTTCCCTTTAGAGCTGAAGCTGCCCCAAAAAGAGTGAATGATTCCCGCTGATTGTGGTGGCTCAAGTGGGCATGAAAGAATCACCCTGGAGGTCCTTCCCAATGGTCCCTTAAGTAGCTGAAGCTACCCCACAAAGAGTGACTGATTCCTGCTAGTTGGGGCAGCTCCTTTGGGCATGGAAGAAATGCCCTGGAGGTCTTTTCTTGGGGTCCTTCAAGAGCTCAAGCTGCCCCAGAAAGAGTGACTGATTCCTGCCAGTTGCTGGCAGCTCGTTTTGGCATTCAAGAAACCCTCCGCAAGTCTTACCCAGGGGTCCCTTTAGAGCTGAAGCTGCCCCAGAAAGAGTGACTCCTTCCCCGCTGACTGTGGTGGCTCAAGTGGGCATGGAAGAATCACCCTGGAGGTCCTTCCCAGGGGTCCCTTAAGTAGCTGAGGCTGCCCCAGAAAGAGTGACTGATTCCTGCTAGTTGGGGCAGCTCGTTTGGGATTGGAAGAAATGCCCTGGAGGTCTTTTCTTGGGCTCCTTCAAGAGCTCAAGCTGCCCCAGAAGGAGTGACTGATGTGGTGGCTCACGCGGGCATGGAAGAAATGCCATGCAAGTCCTTTCCAGGGGTTCCTTTAGAGCTGGAGCTGCCCCAAAAAAGAGTCACTGATTCCCGCTGACTGTGGTGGCTCATACGGGCATGGAAGTCTTTTCCCAAGGCTCAAGCAGGTAAAGGAAGACAGGTTGATCTCCGAGGCCGGCCCAGACAAAATCCTGGTCTGGACTTCTGAAGGGGGGATGGCAACTACACTGACTTGGTCGGAAAAGTCTCTCAAACAGGGGCTTTTCAAGTACCCTCATTGGGCACCAGCGGCCCATAGTCACGTCTCTTTGCCGTATTCAAGCTTGGAGTTTGTTTTTGGTCACCAACGGCTCTTAGTTAAGCCTAAAATGTTATGTCTGTCTGTCTGTCAGCAAATGTGCTGGAGGTTTAAGGGTTAAAAATTAGTACCTGTTATGCTTGCCGACATTGTATTATTTGTGGCGTAGATTGCGGCTCCTACTGCTGACAGTTTGTGGGTATCGCTTCTCGGCCTTTTGGCTAAGATCAAGTGTAGTATCTGTTCTTATCAGTTTAATATCTGATACGTGCCCTACCCGGGCACTATATATTAAATTGATTTTTGCAGCTGGGAGATGGGTTAGGGGCTTGCTCCACCCACTCCACGCATCGACCTGGTATTGCAGTACCTCCGGGAACGGTGCACTCATTAAGCGGTGAACAGCAGAACTAGATTGCATGAAATTTAACATAACGTTAGATTGAATGTAGGGACTTGCGCTTCTTTGCGATTAGGTATCTGTCTTATGCGCTCGTTTAGACAGTGAGCATGAACAACCCTCTTGGCAGGATCCTCTTATTCTAGTCCATGAGCCACGATGCACATATTGCAACTCAGGGAGGAAAAAAAAATAAATAAAAAAAATCCATCCAAAATTCCCAATCAGGACCTAAGTCTGACCTGGGGGATGGTGGGTCCAGAGAGCTGTGGAGAGGATAATTCCCAATCAGGACCCAAGTCTGACTTGGGGGATGGTGGGTCCAGAGAGCTGTGGAGAGGATAATTCCCAATCAGGACCTAAGTCTGACCTGGGGGATGGTGGGTCCAGAGAGCTGTGCAGAGGATTTGAAAAATGGCAAAGCATGAAACCCCCGCTCCTGTCGCATTCACCCAGGGTCCAAAGCGCCGGGCCGGGGCCCCAACTCCCAGCCTACGTGTGGGGACGTCCCGCGCCTAGAGGTACATGCCCCTTTGGGGCACCAGCGGCACGCAAGGCTGGCACCTGCGGTTAACCAAGTCAATGTTCCCGGGCTTAAGTTTGGGCTACCCGGGCACTGCTGGAGAACAGGTGTTCCTCCAGGGTCCCCCACAGGGCAGGTGCTTGCCCCCAGAGAGGGTGAAGATTACCCAGCCAGAGTCAAGGCCAGTGCGGGCAAGGAAAAACGCTCCGGAAAGGGGGGCCCTTAGGAGCTTAAGCGTATCCCCGGGAAAGGGTGACTGATTTCCGGCCAAGCTGGATTGGAAGAAAGGCTCTGGAAGTCCTTCCCATGGAAGGGTCCCTTAAGAGCTGGGTCTGACCCTAAAAAAGGTGATGGTTTCCCGCTAATTGTGGCCATGGAAGTCCTTCCAGGGCGCTTTTGAGAGCTAAAACACACCCCAGAAAGAGTGACCGATTCCTGCTGATTATGGTGGCTCAAGTGGGCATGGAAGAATCGCCCTGGAAGTCCTTCCCACTGGTCCCTTGAGTAGCCGAAGCTGCCCCAGAAAGGGTGACTGATTGCCGCTTGTGGAGGCATCTCGTTTGGGCTTGGAAGAAACGCCCTGGAGGTCTGTTCTTGGGGCCCTTCCAGAGGTCTAGCTGCCCCAGAAAGAGTGACTGATTCCCGCCTATTGTGGCAGCTCGTTTGGGCTTGGAAGAAACGCCCTGGAGGTCTTGTTCTTGGGGTCCTTCAAGAGGTCTAGCTGCCCCAGAAAGAGTGACTGATTCCCGCCTATTGTGGCAGTTGCTGGCAGCTTGTTTTGGCATTCAAGAAACCCTCCATAAGTCTTACCCAGGGGTCCCTTTGGAGCTGAAGCTGCCCCAGACAGGGTGACTGACTCCCGCTTATTGTGGCAGCTCAATTGGGCATGGAAGAAACGCCCTGGAGGTCTTGTTCTTGGGGCCCTTCAAGAGCTCAAGCTGCCCCAGAAAGAGTGACTGATTCCTGCCAGTTGCTGGCAGCTCGTTTTGGCATTCAAGAAACCCTCCGCAAGTCTTACCCAGGGGTCCCTTTAGAGCTGAAGCTGCCCCAGAAAGAGTGACTCCTTCCCCGCTGACTGTGGTGGCTCAAGTGGGCATGGAAGAATCACCCTGGACGTCCTTCCCAATGGTCCCTTGGGCAGCTGAAGCTGCCCCAGACAGGGTGACTGATTCCTGCTAGTTGGGGCAGCACGTTTGGGCATGGAAGAAACGCCCTGGAGGTCTGTTCTTGGGGCCCTTCCAGAGGTCTAGCTGCCCCAGAAAGAGTGACTGATTCCCGCCTATTGTGGCAGCTCGTTTGGGCTTGGAAGAAACGCCCTGGAGGTCTTGTTCTTGGGGTCCTTCAAGAGCTCAAGCTGCCCCAGAAAGAGTGACTGATTCCTGCCAGTTGCTGGCAGCTCGTTTTGGCATTCAAGAAACCCTCCACAAGTCTTACCCAGGGGTCCCTTTAGAGCTGAAGCTGCCCCAGAAAGAGTGACTCCTTCCCCGCTGACTGTGGTGGCTCAAGTGGGCATGGAAGAATCACCCTGGAGGTCCTTCCCAGGGGTCCCTTAAGTAGCTGAGGCTGCCCCAGAAAGAGTGACTGATTCCTGCCAGTTGGGGCAGCTCCTTTGGGCATGGAAGAAATGCCCTGGAGGTCTTTTCTTGGGGTCCTTCAAGAGCTCAAGCTGCCCCGGAAAGAGTGACTGATTCCTGCCAATTGCTGGCAGCTCGTTTGGGCATGGAAGAAATGCCCTGGAGGTATTCTCTTGGGCTCCTTCAAGAGATCAAGCTGCCCCGGAAAGAGTGACATATTCCTGCCAGTTGCTGGCAGCTCGTTAGGGCATTCAAGAAACCCTCTGGAAGTCTTTCCCAGGGGTCCATTTTGAGCTGAAGCCGCCCCCGGAAAGAGTGACTGATTCCCCGCCGACTGTGGTGGCTCAAGTGGGCATGGAAGAAACACCCTGGAGGTCTTTTCTTGGGCTACTTCACGAGCTCAAGCTGTCCCAGAAAGAGTGACTGATCCCTGCCAGGAGCTGGCAGCTCGCGTGGGCGTTCAAGAAGCCCCCTGGAAGTCTTTTTCCAGGGTTCCCTTCAGAGCTGAAGCTGCCCCCGGAAAGAGTGGCTGGTTCCTGCCAATTGCTGGCAGCTCGTTCGGGCACGCAAGAAACTCTCTGGAGGTCTTTCCCAGGGTTCCCTTTAGAGCTGAAGCTGCCCCAAAAAGAGTGACTGATTCCCGCTGATTGTGGTGGCTCAAGTGGGCATGAAAGAATCACCCTGGAGGTCCTTCCCAATGGTCCCTTAAGTAGCTGAAGCTACCCCACAAAGAGTGACTGATTCCTGCTAGTTGGGGCAGCTCCTTTGGGCATGGAAGAAATGCCCTGGAGGTCTTTTCTTGGGGTCCTTCAAGAGCTCAAGCTGCCCCAGAAAGAGTGACTGATTCCTGCCAGTTGCTGGCAGCTCGTTTTGGCATTCAAGAAACCCTCCGCAAGTCTTACCCAGGGGTCCCTTTAGAGCTGAAGCTGCCCCAGAAAGAGTGACTCCTTCCCCGCTGACTGTGGTGGCTCAAGTGGGCATGGAAGAATCACCCTGGAGGTCCTTCCCAGGGGTCCCTTAAGTAGCTGAGGCTGCCCCAGAAAGAGTGACTGATTCCTGCTAGTTGGGGCAGCTCGTTTGGGATTGGAAGAAATGCCCTGGAGGTCTTTTCTTGGGCTCCTTCAAGAGCTCAAGCTGCCCCAGAAGGAGTGACTGATGTGGTGGCTCACGCGGGCATGGAAGAAATGCCATGCAAGTCCTTTCCAGGGGTTCCTTTAGAGCTGGAGCTGCCCCAAAAAAGAGTCACTGATTCCCGCTGACTGTGGTGGCTCATACGGGCATGGAAGTCTTTTCCCAAGGCTCAAGCAGGTAAAGGAAGACAGGTTGATCTCCGAGGCCGGCCCAGACAAAATCCTGGTCTGGACTTCTGAAGGGGGGATGGCAACTACACTGACTTGGTCGGAAAAGTCTCTCAAACAGGGGCTTTTCAAGTACCCTCATTGGGCACCAGCGGCCCATAGTCACGTCTCTTTGCCGTATTCAAGCTTGGAGTTTGTTTTTGGTCACCAACGGCTCTTAGTTAAGCCTAAAATGTTATGTCTGTCTGTCTGTCAGCAAATGTGCTGGAGGTTTAAGGGTTAAAAATTAGTACCTGTTATGCTTGCCGACATTGTATTATTTGTGGCGTAGATTGCGGCTCCTACTGCTGACAGTTTGTGGGTATCGCTTCTCGGCCTTTTGGCTAAGATCAAGTGTAGTATCTGTTCTTATCAGTTTAATATCTGATACGTGCCCTACCCGGGCACTATATATTAAATTGATTTTTGCAGCTGGGAGATGGGTTAGGGGCTTGCTCCACCCACTCCACGCATCGACCTGGTATTGCAGTACCTCCGGGAACGGTGCACTCATTAAGCGGTGAACAGCAGAACTAGATTGCATGAAATTTAACATAACGTTAGATTGAATGTAGGGACTTGCGCTTCTTTGCGATTAGGTATCTGTCTTATGCGCTCGTTTAGACAGTGAGCATGAACAACCCTCTTGGCAGGATCCTCTTATTCTAGTCCATGAGCCACGATGCACATATTGCAACTCAGGGAGGAAAAAAAAATAAATAAAAAAAATCCATCCAAAATTCCCAATCAGGACCTAAGTCTGACCTGGGGGATGGTGGGTCCAGAGAGCTGTGGAGAGGATAATTCCCAATCAGGACCCAAGTCTGACTTGGGGGATGGTGGGTCCAGAGAGCTGTGGAGAGGATAATTCCCAATCAGGACCTAAGTCTGACCTGGGGGATGGTGGGTCCAGAGAGCTGTGCAGAGGATTTGAAAAATGGCAAAGCATGAAACCCCCGCTCCTGTCGCATTCACCCAGGGTCCAAAGCGCCGGGCCGGGGCCCCAACTCCCAGCCTACGTGTGGGGACGTCCCGCGCCTAGAGGTACATGCCCCTTTGGGGCACCAGCGGCACGCAAGGCTGGCACCTGCGGTTAACCAAGTCAATGTTCCCGGGCTTAAGTTTGGGCTACCCGGGCACTGCTGGAGAACAGGTGTTCCTCCAGGGTCCCCCACAGGGCAGGTGCTTGCCCCCAGAGAGGGTGAAGATTACCCAGCCAGAGTCAAGGCCAGTGCGGGCAAGGAAAAACGCTCCGGAAAGGGGGGCCCTTAGGAGCTTAAGCGTATCCCCGGGAAAGGGTGACTGATTTCCGGCCAAGCTGGATTGGAAGAAAGGCTCTGGAAGTCCTTCCCATGGAAGGGTCCCTTAAGAGCTGGGTCTGACCCTAAAAAAGGTGATGGTTTCCCGCTAATTGTGGCCATGGAAGTCCTTCCAGGGCGCTTTTGAGAGCTAAAACACACCCCAGAAAGAGTGACCGATTCCTGCTGATTATGGTGGCTCAAGTGGGCATGGAAGAATCGCCCTGGAAGTCCTTCCCACTGGTCCCTTGAGTAGCCGAAGCTGCCCCAGAAAGGGTGACTGATTGCCGCTTGTGGAGGCATCTCGTTTGGGCTTGGAAGAAACGCCCTGGAGGTCTGTTCTTGGGGCCCTTCCAGAGGTCTAGCTGCCCCAGAAAGAGTGACTGATTCCCGCCTATTGTGGCAGCTCGTTTGGGCTTGGAAGAAACGCCCTGGAGGTCTTGTTCTTGGGGTCCTTCAAGAGGTCTAGCTGCCCCAGAAAGAGTGACTGATTCCCGCCTATTGTGGCAGTTGCTGGCAGCTTGTTTTGGCATTCAAGAAACCCTCCATAAGTCTTACCCAGGGGTCCCTTTGGAGCTGAAGCTGCCCCAGACAGGGTGACTGACTCCCGCTTATTGTGGCAGCTCAATTGGGCATGGAAGAAACGCCCTGGAGGTCTTGTTCTTGGGGCCCTTCAAGAGCTCAAGCTGCCCCAGAAAGAGTGACTGATTCCTGCCAGTTGCTGGCAGCTCGTTTTGGCATTCAAGAAACCCTCCGCAAGTCTTACCCAGGGGTCCCTTTAGAGCTGAAGCTGCCCCAGAAAGAGTGACTCCTTCCCCGCTGACTGTGGTGGCTCAAGTGGGCATGGAAGAATCACCCTGGACGTCCTTCCCAATGGTCCCTTGGGCAGCTGAAGCTGCCCCAGACAGGGTGACTGATTCCTGCTAGTTGGGGCAGCACGTTTGGGCATGGAAGAAACGCCCTGGAGGTCTGTTCTTGGGGCCCTTCCAGAGGTCTAGCTGCCCCAGAAAGAGTGACTGATTCCCGCCTATTGTGGCAGCTCGTTTGGGCTTGGAAGAAACGCCCTGGAGGTCTTGTTCTTGGGGTCCTTCAAGAGGTCTAGCTGCCCCAGAAAGAGTGACTGATTCCCGCCTATTGTGGCAGTTGCTGGCAGCTTGTTTTGGCATTCAAGAAACCCTCCATAAGTCTTACCCAGGGGTCCCTTTGGAGCTGAAGCTGCCCCAGACAGGGTGACTGACTCCCGCTTATTGTGGCAGCTCAATTGGGCATGGAAGAAACGCCCTGGAGGTCTTGTTCTTGGGGCCCTTCAAGAGCTCAAGCTGCCCCAGAAAGAGTGACTGATTCCTGCCAGTTGCTGGCAGCTCGTTTTGGCATTCAAGAAACCCTCCGCAAGTCTTACCCAGGGGTCCCTTTAGAGCTGAAGCTGCCCCAGAAAGAGTGACTCCTTCCCCGCTGACTGTGGTGGCTCAAGTGGGCATGGAAGAATCACCCTGGACGTCCTTCCCAATGGTCCCTTGGGCAGCTGAAGCTGCCCCAGACAGGGTGACTGATTCCTGCTAGTTGGGGCAGCACGTTTGGGCATGGAAGAAACGCCCTGGAGGTCTGTTCTTGGGGCCCTTCCAGAGGTCTAGCTGCCCCAGAAAGAGTGACTGATTCCCGCCTATTGTGGCAGCTCGTTTGGGCTTGGAAGAAACGCCCTGGAGGTCTTGTTCTTGGGGTCCTTCAAGAGCTCAAGCTGCCCCAGAAAGAGTGACTGATTCCTGCCAGTTGCTGGCAGCTCGTTTTGGCATTCAAGAAACCCTCCACAAGTCTTACCCAGGGGTCCCTTTAGAGCTGAAGCTGCCCCAGAAAGAGTGACTCCTTCCCCGCTGACTGTGGTGGCTCAAGTGGGCATGGAAGAATCACCCTGGAGGTCCTTCCCAGGGGTCCCTTAAGTAGCTGAGGCTGCCCCAGAAAGAGTGACTGATTCCTGCCAGTTGGGGCAGCTCCTTTGGGCATGGAAGAAATGCCCTGGAGGTCTTTTCTTGGGGTCCTTCAAGAGCTCAAGCTGCCCCGGAAAGAGTGACTGATTCCTGCCAATTGCTGGCAGCTCGTTTGGGCATGGAAGAAATGCCCTGGAGGTATTCTCTTGGGCTCCTTCAAGAGATCAAGCTGCCCCGGAAAGAGTGACATATTCCTGCCAGTTGCTGGCAGCTCGTTAGGGCATTCAAGAAACCCTCTGGAAGTCTTTCCCAGGGGTCCATTTTGAGCTGAAGCCGCCCCCGGAAAGAGTGACTGATTCCCCGCCGACTGTGGTGGCTCAAGTGGGCATGGAAGAAACACCCTGGAGGTCTTTTCTTGGGCTACTTCACGAGCTCAAGCTGTCCCAGAAAGAGTGACTGATCCCTGCCAGGAGCTGGCAGCTCGCGTGGGCGTTCAAGAAGCCCCCTGGAAGTCTTTTTCCAGGGTTCCCTTCAGAGCTGAAGCTGCCCCCGGAAAGAGTGGCTGGTTCCTGCCAATTGCTGGCAGCTCGTTCGGGCACGCAAGAAACTCTCTGGAGGTCTTTCCCAGGGTTCCCTTTAGAGCTGAAGCTGCCCCAAAAAGAGTGACTGATTCCCGCTGATTGTGGTGGCTCAAGTGGGCATGAAAGAATCACCCTGGAGGTCCTTCCCAATGGTCCCTTAAGTAGCTGAAGCTACCCCACAAAGAGTGACTGATTCCTGCTAGTTGGGGCAGCTCCTTTGGGCATGGAAGAAATGCCCTGGAGGTCTTTTCTTGGGGTCCTTCAAGAGCTCAAGCTGCCCCAGAAAGAGTGACTGATTCCTGCCAGTTGCTGGCAGCTCGTTTTGGCATTCAAGAAACCCTCCGCAAGTCTTACCCAGGGGTCCCTTTAGAGCTGAAGCTGCCCCAGAAAGAGTGACTCCTTCCCCGCTGACTGTGGTGGCTCAAGTGGGCATGGAAGAATCACCCTGGAGGTCCTTCCCAGGGGTCCCTTAAGTAGCTGAGGCTGCCCCAGAAAGAGTGACTGATTCCTGCTAGTTGGGGCAGCTCGTTTGGGATTGGAAGAAATGCCCTGGAGGTCTTTTCTTGGGCTCCTTCAAGAGCTCAAGCTGCCCCAGAAGGAGTGACTGATGTGGTGGCTCACGCGGGCATGGAAGAAATGCCATGCAAGTCCTTTCCAGGGGTTCCTTTAGAGCTGGAGCTGCCCCAAAAAAGAGTCACTGATTCCCGCTGACTGTGGTGGCTCATACGGGCATGGAAGTCTTTTCCCAAGGCTCAAGCAGGTAAAGGAAGACAGGTTGATCTCCGAGGCCGGCCCAGACAAAATCCTGGTCTGGACTTCTGAAGGGGGGATGGCAACTACACTGACTTGGTCGGAAAAGTCTCTCAAACAGGGGCTTTTCAAGTACCCTCATTGGGCACCAGCGGCCCATAGTCACGTCTCTTTGCCGTATTCAAGCTTGGAGTTTGTTTTTGGTCACCAACGGCTCTTAGTTAAGCCTAAAATGTTATGTCTGTCTGTCTGTCAGCAAATGTGCTGGAGGTTTAAGGGTTAAAAATTAGTACCTGTTATGCTTGCCGACATTGTATTATTTGTGGCGTAGATTGCGGCTCCTACTGCTGACAGTTTGTGGGTATCGCTTCTCGGCCTTTTGGCTAAGATCAAGTGTAGTATCTGTTCTTATCAGTTTAATATCTGATACGTGCCCTACCCGGGCACTATATATTAAATTGATTTTTGCAGCTGGGAGATGGGTTAGGGGCTTGCTCCACCCACTCCACGCATCGACCTGGTATTGCAGTACCTCCGGGAACGGTGCACTCATTAAGCGGTGAACAGCAGAACTAGATTGCATGAAATTTAACATAACGTTAGATTGAATGTAGGGACTTGCGCTTCTTTGCGATTAGGTATCTGTCTTATGCGCTCGTTTAGACAGTGAGCATGAACAACCCTCTTGGCAGGATCCTCTTATTCTAGTCCATGAGCCACGATGCACATATTGCAACTCAGGGAGGAAAAAAAAATAAATAAAAAAAATCCATCCAAAATTCCCAATCAGGACCTAAGTCTGACCTGGGGGATGGTGGGTCCAGAGAGCTGTGGAGAGGATAATTCCCAATCAGGACCCAAGTCTGACTTGGGGGATGGTGGGTCCAGAGAGCTGTGGAGAGGATAATTCCCAATCAGGACCTAAGTCTGACCTGGGGGATGGTGGGTCCAGAGAGCTGTGCAGAGGATTTGAAAAATGGCAAAGCATGAAACCCCCGCTCCTGTCGCATTCACCCAGGGTCCAAAGCGCCGGGCCGGGGCCCCAACTCCCAGCCTACGTGTGGGGACGTCCCGCGCCTAGAGGTACATGCCCCTTTGGGGCACCAGCGGCACGCAAGGCTGGCACCTGCGGTTAACCAAGTCAATGTTCCCGGGCTTAAGTTTGGGCTACCCGGGCACTGCTGGAGAACAGGTGTTCCTCCAGGGTCCCCCACAGGGCAGGTGCTTGCCCCCAGAGAGGGTGAAGATTACCCAGCCAGAGTCAAGGCCAGTGCGGGCAAGGAAAAACGCTCCGGAAAGGGGGGCCCTTAGGAGCTTAAGCGTATCCCCGGGAAAGGGTGACTGATTTCCGGCCAAGCTGGATTGGAAGAAAGGCTCTGGAAGTCCTTCCCATGGAAGGGTCCCTTAAGAGCTGGGTCTGACCCTAAAAAAGGTGATGGTTTCCCGCTAATTGTGGCCATGGAAGTCCTTCCAGGGCGCTTTTGAGAGCTAAAACACACCCCAGAAAGAGTGACCGATTCCTGCTGATTATGGTGGCTCAAGTGGGCATGGAAGAATCGCCCTGGAAGTCCTTCCCACTGGTCCCTTGAGTAGCCGAAGCTGCCCCAGAAAGGGTGACTGATTGCCGCTTGTGGAGGCATCTCGTTTGGGCTTGGAAGAAACGCCCTGGAGGTCTGTTCTTGGGGCCCTTCCAGAGGTCTAGCTGCCCCAGAAAGAGTGACTGATTCCCGCCTATTGTGGCAGCTCGTTTGGGCTTGGAAGAAACGCCCTGGAGGTCTTGTTCTTGGGGTCCTTCAAGAGGTCTAGCTGCCCCAGAAAGAGTGACTGATTCCCGCCTATTGTGGCAGTTGCTGGCAGCTTGTTTTGGCATTCAAGAAACCCTCCATAAGTCTTACCCAGGGGTCCCTTTGGAGCTGAAGCTGCCCCAGACAGGGTGACTGACTCCCGCTTATTGTGGCAGCTCAATTGGGCATGGAAGAAACGCCCTGGAGGTCTTGTTCTTGGGGCCCTTCAAGAGCTCAAGCTGCCCCAGAAAGAGTGACTGATTCCTGCCAGTTGCTGGCAGCTCGTTTTGGCATTCAAGAAACCCTCCGCAAGTCTTACCCAGGGGTCCCTTTAGAGCTGAAGCTGCCCCAGAAAGAGTGACTCCTTCCCCGCTGACTGTGGTGGCTCAAGTGGGCATGGAAGAATCACCCTGGACGTCCTTCCCAATGGTCCCTTGGGCAGCTGAAGCTGCCCCAGACAGGGTGACTGATTCCTGCTAGTTGGGGCAGCACGTTTGGGCATGGAAGAAACGCCCTGGAGGTCTGTTCTTGGGGCCCTTCCAGAGGTCTAGCTGCCCCAGAAAGAGTGACTGATTCCCGCCTATTGTGGCAGCTCGTTTGGGCTTGGAAGAAACGCCCTGGAGGTCTTGTTCTTGGGGTCCTTCAAGAGCTCAAGCTGCCCCAGAAAGAGTGACTGATTCCTGCCAGTTGCTGGCAGCTCGTTTTGGCATTCAAGAAACCCTCCACAAGTCTTACCCAGGGGTCCCTTTAGAGCTGAAGCTGCCCCAGAAAGAGTGACTCCTTCCCCGCTGACTGTGGTGGCTCAAGTGGGCATGGAAGAATCACCCTGGAGGTCCTTCCCAGGGGTCCCTTAAGTAGCTGAGGCTGCCCCAGAAAGAGTGACTGATTCCTGCCAGTTGGGGCAGCTCCTTTGGGCATGGAAGAAATGCCCTGGAGGTCTTTTCTTGGGGTCCTTCAAGAGCTCAAGCTGCCCCGGAAAGAGTGACTGATTCCTGCCAATTGCTGGCAGCTCGTTTGGGCATGGAAGAAATGCCCTGGAGGTATTCTCTTGGGCTCCTTCAAGAGATCAAGCTGCCCCGGAAAGAGTGACATATTCCTGCCAGTTGCTGGCAGCTCGTTAGGGCATTCAAGAAACCCTCTGGAAGTCTTTCCCAGGGGTCCATTTTGAGCTGAAGCCGCCCCCGGAAAGAGTGACTGATTCCCCGCCGACTGTGGTGGCTCAAGTGGGCATGGAAGAAACACCCTGGAGGTCTTTTCTTGGGCTACTTCACGAGCTCAAGCTGTCCCAGAAAGAGTGACTGATCCCTGCCAGGAGCTGGCAGCTCGCGTGGGCGTTCAAGAAGCCCCCTGGAAGTCTTTTTCCAGGGTTCCCTTCAGAGCTGAAGCTGCCCCCGGAAAGAGTGGCTGGTTCCTGCCAATTGCTGGCAGCTCGTTCGGGCACGCAAGAAACTCTCTGGAGGTCTTTCCCAGGGTTCCCTTTAGAGCTGAAGCTGCCCCAAAAAGAGTGACTGATTCCCGCTGATTGTGGTGGCTCAAGTGGGCATGAAAGAATCACCCTGGAGGTCCTTCCCAATGGTCCCTTAAGTAGCTGAAGCTACCCCACAAAGAGTGACTGATTCCTGCTAGTTGGGGCAGCTCCTTTGGGCATGGAAGAAATGCCCTGGAGGTCTTTTCTTGGGGTCCTTCAAGAGCTCAAGCTGCCCCAGAAAGAGTGACTGATTCCTGCCAGTTGCTGGCAGCTCGTTTTGGCATTCAAGAAACCCTCCGCAAGTCTTACCCAGGGGTCCCTTTAGAGCTGAAGCTGCCCCAGAAAGAGTGACTCCTTCCCCGCTGACTGTGGTGGCTCAAGTGGGCATGGAAGAATCACCCTGGAGGTCCTTCCCAGGGGTCCCTTAAGTAGCTGAGGCTGCCCCAGAAAGAGTGACTGATTCCTGCTAGTTGGGGCAGCTCGTTTGGGATTGGAAGAAATGCCCTGGAGGTCTTTTCTTGGGCTCCTTCAAGAGCTCAAGCTGCCCCAGAAGGAGTGACTGATGTGGTGGCTCACGCGGGCATGGAAGAAATGCCATGCAAGTCCTTTCCAGGGGTTCCTTTAGAGCTGGAGCTGCCCCAAAAAAGAGTCACTGATTCCCGCTGACTGTGGTGGCTCATACGGGCATGGAAGTCTTTTCCCAAGGCTCAAGCAGGTAAAGGAAGACAGGTTGATCTCCGAGGCCGGCCCAGACAAAATCCTGGTCTGGACTTCTGAAGGGGGGATGGCAACTACACTGACTTGGTCGGAAAAGTCTCTCAAACAGGGGCTTTTCAAGTACCCTCATTGGGCACCAGCGGCCCATAGTCACGTCTCTTTGCCGTATTCAAGCTTGGAGTTTGTTTTTGGTCACCAACGGCTCTTAGTTAAGCCTAAAATGTTATGTCTGTCTGTCTGTCAGCAAATGTGCTGGAGGTTTAAGGGTTAAAAATTAGTACCTGTTATGCTTGCCGACATTGTATTATTTGTGGCGTAGATTGCGGCTCCTACTGCTGACAGTTTGTGGGTATCGCTTCTCGGCCTTTTGGCTAAGATCAAGTGTAGTATCTGTTCTTATCAGTTTAATATCTGATACGTGCCCTACCCGGGCACTATATATTAAATTGATTTTTGCAGCTGGGAGATGGGTTAGGGGCTTGCTCCACCCACTCCACGCATCGACCTGGTATTGCAGTACCTCCGGGAACGGTGCACTCATTAAGCGGTGAACAGCAGAACTAGATTGCATGAAATTTAACATAACGTTAGATTGAATGTAGGGACTTGCGCTTCTTTGCGATTAGGTATCTGTCTTATGCGCTCGTTTAGACAGTGAGCATGAACAACCCTCTTGGCAGGATCCTCTTATTCTAGTCCATGAGCCACGATGCACATATTGCAACTCAGGGAGGAAAAAAAAATAAATAAAAAAAATCCATCCAAAATTCCCAATCAGGACCTAAGTCTGACCTGGGGGATGGTGGGTCCAGAGAGCTGTGGAGAGGATAATTCCCAATCAGGACCCAAGTCTGACTTGGGGGATGGTGGGTCCAGAGAGCTGTGGAGAGGATAATTCCCAATCAGGACCTAAGTCTGACCTGGGGGATGGTGGGTCCAGAGAGCTGTGCAGAGGATTTGAAAAATGGCAAAGCATGAAACCCCCGCTCCTGTCGCATTCACCCAGGGTCCAAAGCGCCGGGCCGGGGCCCCAACTCCCAGCCTACGTGTGGGGACGTCCCGCGCCTAGAGGTACATGCCCCTTTGGGGCACCAGCGGCACGCAAGGCTGGCACCTGCGGTTAACCAAGTCAATGTTCCCGGGCTTAAGTTTGGGCTACCCGGGCACTGCTGGAGAACAGGTGTTCCTCCAGGGTCCCCCACAGGGCAGGTGCTTGCCCCCAGAGAGGGTGAAGATTACCCAGCCAGAGTCAAGGCCAGTGCGGGCAAGGAAAAACGCTCCGGAAAGGGGGGCCCTTAGGAGCTTAAGCGTATCCCCGGGAAAGGGTGACTGATTTCCGGCCAAGCTGGATTGGAAGAAAGGCTCTGGAAGTCCTTCCCATGGAAGGGTCCCTTAAGAGCTGGGTCTGACCCTAAAAAAGGTGATGGTTTCCCGCTAATTGTGGCCATGGAAGTCCTTCCAGGGCGCTTTTGAGAGCTAAAACACACCCCAGAAAGAGTGACCGATTCCTGCTGATTATGGTGGCTCAAGTGGGCATGGAAGAATCGCCCTGGAAGTCCTTCCCACTGGTCCCTTGAGTAGCCGAAGCTGCCCCAGAAAGGGTGACTGATTGCCGCTTGTGGAGGCATCTCGTTTGGGCTTGGAAGAAACGCCCTGGAGGTCTGTTCTTGGGGCCCTTCCAGAGGTCTAGCTGCCCCAGAAAGAGTGACTGATTCCCGCCTATTGTGGCAGCTCGTTTGGGCTTGGAAGAAACGCCCTGGAGGTCTTGTTCTTGGGGTCCTTCAAGAGGTCTAGCTGCCCCAGAAAGAGTGACTGATTCCCGCCTATTGTGGCAGTTGCTGGCAGCTTGTTTTGGCATTCAAGAAACCCTCCATAAGTCTTACCCAGGGGTCCCTTTGGAGCTGAAGCTGCCCCAGACAGGGTGACTGACTCCCGCTTATTGTGGCAGCTCAATTGGGCATGGAAGAAACGCCCTGGAGGTCTTGTTCTTGGGGCCCTTCAAGAGCTCAAGCTGCCCCAGAAAGAGTGACTGATTCCTGCCAGTTGCTGGCAGCTCGTTTTGGCATTCAAGAAACCCTCCGCAAGTCTTACCCAGGGGTCCCTTTAGAGCTGAAGCTGCCCCAGAAAGAGTGACTCCTTCCCCGCTGACTGTGGTGGCTCAAGTGGGCATGGAAGAATCACCCTGGACGTCCTTCCCAATGGTCCCTTGGGCAGCTGAAGCTGCCCCAGACAGGGTGACTGATTCCTGCTAGTTGGGGCAGCACGTTTGGGCATGGAAGAAACGCCCTGGAGGTCTGTTCTTGGGGCCCTTCCAGAGGTCTAGCTGCCCCAGAAAGAGTGACTGATTCCCGCCTATTGTGGCAGCTCGTTTGGGCTTGGAAGAAACGCCCTGGAGGTCTTGTTCTTGGGGTCCTTCAAGAGCTCAAGCTGCCCCAGAAAGAGTGACTGATTCCTGCCAGTTGCTGGCAGCTCGTTTTGGCATTCAAGAAACCCTCCACAAGTCTTACCCAGGGGTCCCTTTAGAGCTGAAGCTGCCCCAGAAAGAGTGACTCCTTCCCCGCTGACTGTGGTGGCTCAAGTGGGCATGGAAGAATCACCCTGGAGGTCCTTCCCAGGGGTCCCTTAAGTAGCTGAGGCTGCCCCAGAAAGAGTGACTGATTCCTGCCAGTTGGGGCAGCTCCTTTGGGCATGGAAGAAATGCCCTGGAGGTCTTTTCTTGGGGTCCTTCAAGAGCTCAAGCTGCCCCGGAAAGAGTGACTGATTCCTGCCAATTGCTGGCAGCTCGTTTGGGCATGGAAGAAATGCCCTGGAGGTATTCTCTTGGGCTCCTTCAAGAGATCAAGCTGCCCCGGAAAGAGTGACATATTCCTGCCAGTTGCTGGCAGCTCGTTAGGGCATTCAAGAAACCCTCTGGAAGTCTTTCCCAGGGGTCCATTTTGAGCTGAAGCCGCCCCCGGAAAGAGTGACTGATTCCCCGCCGACTGTGGTGGCTCAAGTGGGCATGGAAGAAACACCCTGGAGGTCTTTTCTTGGGCTACTTCACGAGCTCAAGCTGTCCCAGAAAGAGTGACTGATCCCTGCCAGGAGCTGGCAGCTCGCGTGGGCGTTCAAGAAGCCCCCTGGAAGTCTTTTTCCAGGGTTCCCTTCAGAGCTGAAGCTGCCCCCGGAAAGAGTGGCTGGTTCCTGCCAATTGCTGGCAGCTCGTTCGGGCACGCAAGAAACTCTCTGGAGGTCTTTCCCAGGGTTCCCTTTAGAGCTGAAGCTGCCCCAAAAAGAGTGACTGATTCCCGCTGATTGTGGTGGCTCAAGTGGGCATGAAAGAATCACCCTGGAGGTCCTTCCCAATGGTCCCTTAAGTAGCTGAAGCTACCCCACAAAGAGTGACTGATTCCTGCTAGTTGGGGCAGCTCCTTTGGGCATGGAAGAAATGCCCTGGAGGTCTTTTCTTGGGGTCCTTCAAGAGCTCAAGCTGCCCCAGAAAGAGTGACTGATTCCTGCCAGTTGCTGGCAGCTCGTTTTGGCATTCAAGAAACCCTCCGCAAGTCTTACCCAGGGGTCCCTTTAGAGCTGAAGCTGCCCCAGAAAGAGTGACTCCTTCCCCGCTGACTGTGGTGGCTCAAGTGGGCATGGAAGAATCACCCTGGAGGTCCTTCCCAGGGGTCCCTTAAGTAGCTGAGGCTGCCCCAGAAAGAGTGACTGATTCCTGCTAGTTGGGGCAGCTCGTTTGGGATTGGAAGAAATGCCCTGGAGGTCTTTTCTTGGGCTCCTTCAAGAGCTCAAGCTGCCCCAGAAGGAGTGACTGATGTGGTGGCTCACGCGGGCATGGAAGAAATGCCATGCAAGTCCTTTCCAGGGGTTCCTTTAGAGCTGGAGCTGCCCCAAAAAAGAGTCACTGATTCCCGCTGACTGTGGTGGCTCATACGGGCATGGAAGTCTTTTCCCAAGGCTCAAGCAGGTAAAGGAAGACAGGTTGATCTCCGAGGCCGGCCCAGACAAAATCCTGGTCTGGACTTCTGAAGGGGGGATGGCAACTACACTGACTTGGTCGGAAAAGTCTCTCAAACAGGGGCTTTTCAAGTACCCTCATTGGGCACCAGCGGCCCATAGTCACGTCTCTTTGCCGTATTCAAGCTTGGAGTTTGTTTTTGGTCACCAACGGCTCTTAGTTAAGCCTAAAATGTTATGTCTGTCTGTCTGTCAGCAAATGTGCTGGAGGTTTAAGGGTTAAAAATTAGTACCTGTTATGCTTGCCGACATTGTATTATTTGTGGCGTAGATTGCGGCTCCTACTGCTGACAGTTTGTGGGTATCGCTTCTCGGCCTTTTGGCTAAGATCAAGTGTAGTATCTGTTCTTATCAGTTTAATATCTGATACGTGCCCTACCCGGGCACTATATATTAAATTGATTTTTGCAGCTGGGAGATGGGTTAGGGGCTTGCTCCACCCACTCCACGCATCGACCTGGTATTGCAGTACCTCCGGGAACGGTGCACTCATTAAGCGGTGAACAGCAGAACTAGATTGCATGAAATTTAACATAACGTTAGATTGAATGTAGGGACTTGCGCTTCTTTGCGATTAGGTATCTGTCTTATGCGCTCGTTTAGACAGTGAGCATGAACAACCCTCTTGGCAGGATCCTCTTATTCTAGTCCATGAGCCACGATGCACATATTGCAACTCAGGGAGGAAAAAAAAATAAATAAAAAAAATCCATCCAAAATTCCCAATCAGGACCTAAGTCTGACCTGGGGGATGGTGGGTCCAGAGAGCTGTGGAGAGGATAATTCCCAATCAGGACCCAAGTCTGACTTGGGGGATGGTGGGTCCAGAGAGCTGTGGAGAGGATAATTCCCAATCAGGACCTAAGTCTGACCTGGGGGATGGTGGGTCCAGAGAGCTGTGCAGAGGATTTGAAAAATGGCAAAGCATGAAACCCCCGCTCCTGTCGCATTCACCCAGGGTCCAAAGCGCCGGGCCGGGGCCCCAACTCCCAGCCTACGTGTGGGGACGTCCCGCGCCTAGAGGTACATGCCCCTTTGGGGCACCAGCGGCACGCAAGGCTGGCACCTGCGGTTAACCAAGTCAATGTTCCCGGGCTTAAGTTTGGGCTACCCGGGCACTGCTGGAGAACAGGTGTTCCTCCAGGGTCCCCCACAGGGCAGGTGCTTGCCCCCAGAGAGGGTGAAGATTACCCAGCCAGAGTCAAGGCCAGTGCGGGCAAGGAAAAACGCTCCGGAAAGGGGGGCCCTTAGGAGCTTAAGCGTATCCCCGGGAAAGGGTGACTGATTTCCGGCCAAGCTGGATTGGAAGAAAGGCTCTGGAAGTCCTTCCCATGGAAGGGTCCCTTAAGAGCTGGGTCTGACCCTAAAAAAGGTGATGGTTTCCCGCTAATTGTGGCCATGGAAGTCCTTCCAGGGCGCTTTTGAGAGCTAAAACACACCCCAGAAAGAGTGACCGATTCCTGCTGATTATGGTGGCTCAAGTGGGCATGGAAGAATCGCCCTGGAAGTCCTTCCCACTGGTCCCTTGAGTAGCCGAAGCTGCCCCAGAAAGGGTGACTGATTGCCGCTTGTGGAGGCATCTCGTTTGGGCTTGGAAGAAACGCCCTGGAGGTCTGTTCTTGGGGCCCTTCCAGAGGTCTAGCTGCCCCAGAAAGAGTGACTGATTCCCGCCTATTGTGGCAGCTCGTTTGGGCTTGGAAGAAACGCCCTGGAGGTCTTGTTCTTGGGGTCCTTCAAGAGGTCTAGCTGCCCCAGAAAGAGTGACTGATTCCCGCCTATTGTGGCAGTTGCTGGCAGCTTGTTTTGGCATTCAAGAAACCCTCCATAAGTCTTACCCAGGGGTCCCTTTGGAGCTGAAGCTGCCCCAGACAGGGTGACTGACTCCCGCTTATTGTGGCAGCTCAATTGGGCATGGAAGAAACGCCCTGGAGGTCTTGTTCTTGGGGCCCTTCAAGAGCTCAAGCTGCCCCAGAAAGAGTGACTGATTCCTGCCAGTTGCTGGCAGCTCGTTTTGGCATTCAAGAAACCCTCCGCAAGTCTTACCCAGGGGTCCCTTTAGAGCTGAAGCTGCCCCAGAAAGAGTGACTCCTTCCCCGCTGACTGTGGTGGCTCAAGTGGGCATGGAAGAATCACCCTGGACGTCCTTCCCAATGGTCCCTTGGGCAGCTGAAGCTGCCCCAGACAGGGTGACTGATTCCTGCTAGTTGGGGCAGCACGTTTGGGCATGGAAGAAACGCCCTGGAGGTCTGTTCTTGGGGCCCTTCCAGAGGTCTAGCTGCCCCAGAAAGAGTGACTGATTCCCGCCTATTGTGGCAGCTCGTTTGGGCTTGGAAGAAACGCCCTGGAGGTCTTGTTCTTGGGGTCCTTCAAGAGGTCTAGCTGCCCCAGAAAGAGTGACTGATTCCCGCCTATTGTGGCAGTTGCTGGCAGCTTGTTTTGGCATTCAAGAAACCCTCCATAAGTCTTACCCAGGGGTCCCTTTGGAGCTGAAGCTGCCCCAGACAGGGTGACTGACTCCCGCTTATTGTGGCAGCTCAATTGGGCATGGAAGAAACGCCCTGGAGGTCTTGTTCTTGGGGCCCTTCAAGAGCTCAAGCTGCCCCAGAAAGAGTGACTGATTCCTGCCAGTTGCTGGCAGCTCGTTTTGGCATTCAAGAAACCCTCCGCAAGTCTTACCCAGGGGTCCCTTTAGAGCTGAAGCTGCCCCAGAAAGAGTGACTCCTTCCCCGCTGACTGTGGTGGCTCAAGTGGGCATGGAAGAATCACCCTGGACGTCCTTCCCAATGGTCCCTTGGGCAGCTGAAGCTGCCCCAGACAGGGTGACTGATTCCTGCTAGTTGGGGCAGCACGTTTGGGCATGGAAGAAACGCCCTGGAGGTCTGTTCTTGGGGCCCTTCCAGAGGTCTAGCTGCCCCAGAAAGAGTGACTGATTCCCGCCTATTGTGGCAGCTCGTTTGGGCTTGGAAGAAACGCCCTGGAGGTCTTGTTCTTGGGGTCCTTCAAGAGCTCAAGCTGCCCCAGAAAGAGTGACTGATTCCTGCCAGTTGCTGGCAGCTCGTTTTGGCATTCAAGAAACCCTCCACAAGTCTTACCCAGGGGTCCCTTTAGAGCTGAAGCTGCCCCAGAAAGAGTGACTCCTTCCCCGCTGACTGTGGTGGCTCAAGTGGGCATGGAAGAATCACCCTGGAGGTCCTTCCCAGGGGTCCCTTAAGTAGCTGAGGCTGCCCCAGAAAGAGTGACTGATTCCTGCCAGTTGGGGCAGCTCCTTTGGGCATGGAAGAAATGCCCTGGAGGTCTTTTCTTGGGGTCCTTCAAGAGCTCAAGCTGCCCCGGAAAGAGTGACTGATTCCTGCCAATTGCTGGCAGCTCGTTTGGGCATGGAAGAAATGCCCTGGAGGTATTCTCTTGGGCTCCTTCAAGAGATCAAGCTGCCCCGGAAAGAGTGACATATTCCTGCCAGTTGCTGGCAGCTCGTTAGGGCATTCAAGAAACCCTCTGGAAGTCTTTCCCAGGGGTCCATTTTGAGCTGAAGCCGCCCCCGGAAAGAGTGACTGATTCCCCGCCGACTGTGGTGGCTCAAGTGGGCATGGAAGAAACACCCTGGAGGTCTTTTCTTGGGCTACTTCACGAGCTCAAGCTGTCCCAGAAAGAGTGACTGATCCCTGCCAGGAGCTGGCAGCTCGCGTGGGCGTTCAAGAAGCCCCCTGGAAGTCTTTTTCCAGGGTTCCCTTCAGAGCTGAAGCTGCCCCCGGAAAGAGTGGCTGGTTCCTGCCAATTGCTGGCAGCTCGTTCGGGCACGCAAGAAACTCTCTGGAGGTCTTTCCCAGGGTTCCCTTTAGAGCTGAAGCTGCCCCAAAAAGAGTGACTGATTCCCGCTGATTGTGGTGGCTCAAGTGGGCATGAAAGAATCACCCTGGAGGTCCTTCCCAATGGTCCCTTAAGTAGCTGAAGCTACCCCACAAAGAGTGACTGATTCCTGCTAGTTGGGGCAGCTCCTTTGGGCATGGAAGAAATGCCCTGGAGGTCTTTTCTTGGGGTCCTTCAAGAGCTCAAGCTGCCCCAGAAAGAGTGACTGATTCCTGCCAGTTGCTGGCAGCTCGTTTTGGCATTCAAGAAACCCTCCGCAAGTCTTACCCAGGGGTCCCTTTAGAGCTGAAGCTGCCCCAGAAAGAGTGACTCCTTCCCCGCTGACTGTGGTGGCTCAAGTGGGCATGGAAGAATCACCCTGGAGGTCCTTCCCAGGGGTCCCTTAAGTAGCTGAGGCTGCCCCAGAAAGAGTGACTGATTCCTGCTAGTTGGGGCAGCTCGTTTGGGATTGGAAGAAATGCCCTGGAGGTCTTTTCTTGGGCTCCTTCAAGAGCTCAAGCTGCCCCAGAAGGAGTGACTGATGTGGTGGCTCACGCGGGCATGGAAGAAATGCCATGCAAGTCCTTTCCAGGGGTTCCTTTAGAGCTGGAGCTGCCCCAAAAAAGAGTCACTGATTCCCGCTGACTGTGGTGGCTCATACGGGCATGGAAGTCTTTTCCCAAGGCTCAAGCAGGTAAAGGAAGACAGGTTGATCTCCGAGGCCGGCCCAGACAAAATCCTGGTCTGGACTTCTGAAGGGGGGATGGCAACTACACTGACTTGGTCGGAAAAGTCTCTCAAACAGGGGCTTTTCAAGTACCCTCATTGGGCACCAGCGGCCCATAGTCACGTCTCTTTGCCGTATTCAAGCTTGGAGTTTGTTTTTGGTCACCAACGGCTCTTAGTTAAGCCTAAAATGTTATGTCTGTCTGTCTGTCAGCAAATGTGCTGGAGGTTTAAGGGTTAAAAATTAGTACCTGTTATGCTTGCCGACATTGTATTATTTGTGGCGTAGATTGCGGCTCCTACTGCTGACAGTTTGTGGGTATCGCTTCTCGGCCTTTTGGCTAAGATCAAGTGTAGTATCTGTTCTTATCAGTTTAATATCTGATACGTGCCCTACCCGGGCACTATATATTAAATTGATTTTTGCAGCTGGGAGATGGGTTAGGGGCTTGCTCCACCCACTCCACGCATCGACCTGGTATTGCAGTACCTCCGGGAACGGTGCACTCATTAAGCGGTGAACAGCAGAACTAGATTGCATGAAATTTAACATAACGTTAGATTGAATGTAGGGACTTGCGCTTCTTTGCGATTAGGTATCTGTCTTATGCGCTCGTTTAGACAGTGAGCATGAACAACCCTCTTGGCAGGATCCTCTTATTCTAGTCCATGAGCCACGATGCACATATTGCAACTCAGGGAGGAAAAAAAAATAAATAAAAAAAATCCATCCAAAATTCCCAATCAGGACCTAAGTCTGACCTGGGGGATGGTGGGTCCAGAGAGCTGTGGAGAGGATAATTCCCAATCAGGACCCAAGTCTGACTTGGGGGATGGTGGGTCCAGAGAGCTGTGGAGAGGATAATTCCCAATCAGGACCTAAGTCTGACCTGGGGGATGGTGGGTCCAGAGAGCTGTGCAGAGGATTTGAAAAATGGCAAAGCATGAAACCCCCGCTCCTGTCGCATTCACCCAGGGTCCAAAGCGCCGGGCCGGGGCCCCAACTCCCAGCCTACGTGTGGGGACGTCCCGCGCCTAGAGGTACATGCCCCTTTGGGGCACCAGCGGCACGCAAGGCTGGCACCTGCGGTTAACCAAGTCAATGTTCCCGGGCTTAAGTTTGGGCTACCCGGGCACTGCTGGAGAACAGGTGTTCCTCCAGGGTCCCCCACAGGGCAGGTGCTTGCCCCCAGAGAGGGTGAAGATTACCCAGCCAGAGTCAAGGCCAGTGCGGGCAAGGAAAAACGCTCCGGAAAGGGGGGCCCTTAGGAGCTTAAGCGTATCCCCGGGAAAGGGTGACTGATTTCCGGCCAAGCTGGATTGGAAGAAAGGCTCTGGAAGTCCTTCCCATGGAAGGGTCCCTTAAGAGCTGGGTCTGACCCTAAAAAAGGTGATGGTTTCCCGCTAATTGTGGCCATGGAAGTCCTTCCAGGGCGCTTTTGAGAGCTAAAACACACCCCAGAAAGAGTGACCGATTCCTGCTGATTATGGTGGCTCAAGTGGGCATGGAAGAATCGCCCTGGAAGTCCTTCCCACTGGTCCCTTGAGTAGCCGAAGCTGCCCCAGAAAGGGTGACTGATTGCCGCTTGTGGAGGCATCTCGTTTGGGCTTGGAAGAAACGCCCTGGAGGTCTGTTCTTGGGGCCCTTCCAGAGGTCTAGCTGCCCCAGAAAGAGTGACTGATTCCCGCCTATTGTGGCAGCTCGTTTGGGCTTGGAAGAAACGCCCTGGAGGTCTTGTTCTTGGGGTCCTTCAAGAGGTCTAGCTGCCCCAGAAAGAGTGACTGATTCCCGCCTATTGTGGCAGTTGCTGGCAGCTTGTTTTGGCATTCAAGAAACCCTCCATAAGTCTTACCCAGGGGTCCCTTTGGAGCTGAAGCTGCCCCAGACAGGGTGACTGACTCCCGCTTATTGTGGCAGCTCAATTGGGCATGGAAGAAACGCCCTGGAGGTCTTGTTCTTGGGGCCCTTCAAGAGCTCAAGCTGCCCCAGAAAGAGTGACTGATTCCTGCCAGTTGCTGGCAGCTCGTTTTGGCATTCAAGAAACCCTCCGCAAGTCTTACCCAGGGGTCCCTTTAGAGCTGAAGCTGCCCCAGAAAGAGTGACTCCTTCCCCGCTGACTGTGGTGGCTCAAGTGGGCATGGAAGAATCACCCTGGACGTCCTTCCCAATGGTCCCTTGGGCAGCTGAAGCTGCCCCAGACAGGGTGACTGATTCCTGCTAGTTGGGGCAGCACGTTTGGGCATGGAAGAAACGCCCTGGAGGTCTGTTCTTGGGGCCCTTCCAGAGGTCTAGCTGCCCCAGAAAGAGTGACTGATTCCCGCCTATTGTGGCAGCTCGTTTGGGCTTGGAAGAAACGCCCTGGAGGTCTTGTTCTTGGGGTCCTTCAAGAGGTCTAGCTGCCCCAGAAAGAGTGACTGATTCCCGCCTATTGTGGCAGTTGCTGGCAGCTTGTTTTGGCATTCAAGAAACCCTCCATAAGTCTTACCCAGGGGTCCCTTTGGAGCTGAAGCTGCCCCAGACAGGGTGACTGACTCCCGCTTATTGTGGCAGCTCAATTGGGCATGGAAGAAACGCCCTGGAGGTCTTGTTCTTGGGGCCCTTCAAGAGCTCAAGCTGCCCCAGAAAGAGTGACTGATTCCTGCCAGTTGCTGGCAGCTCGTTTTGGCATTCAAGAAACCCTCCGCAAGTCTTACCCAGGGGTCCCTTTAGAGCTGAAGCTGCCCCAGAAAGAGTGACTCCTTCCCCGCTGACTGTGGTGGCTCAAGTGGGCATGGAAGAATCACCCTGGACGTCCTTCCCAATGGTCCCTTGGGCAGCTGAAGCTGCCCCAGACAGGGTGACTGATTCCTGCTAGTTGGGGCAGCACGTTTGGGCATGGAAGAAACGCCCTGGAGGTCTGTTCTTGGGGCCCTTCCAGAGGTCTAGCTGCCCCAGAAAGAGTGACTGATTCCCGCCTATTGTGGCAGCTCGTTTGGGCTTGGAAGAAACGCCCTGGAGGTCTTGTTCTTGGGGTCCTTCAAGAGCTCAAGCTGCCCCAGAAAGAGTGACTGATTCCTGCCAGTTGCTGGCAGCTCGTTTTGGCATTCAAGAAACCCTCCACAAGTCTTACCCAGGGGTCCCTTTAGAGCTGAAGCTGCCCCAGAAAGAGTGACTCCTTCCCCGCTGACTGTGGTGGCTCAAGTGGGCATGGAAGAATCACCCTGGAGGTCCTTCCCAGGGGTCCCTTAAGTAGCTGAGGCTGCCCCAGAAAGAGTGACTGATTCCTGCCAGTTGGGGCAGCTCCTTTGGGCATGGAAGAAATGCCCTGGAGGTCTTTTCTTGGGGTCCTTCAAGAGCTCAAGCTGCCCCGGAAAGAGTGACTGATTCCTGCCAATTGCTGGCAGCTCGTTTGGGCATGGAAGAAATGCCCTGGAGGTATTCTCTTGGGCTCCTTCAAGAGATCAAGCTGCCCCGGAAAGAGTGACATATTCCTGCCAGTTGCTGGCAGCTCGTTAGGGCATTCAAGAAACCCTCTGGAAGTCTTTCCCAGGGGTCCATTTTGAGCTGAAGCCGCCCCCGGAAAGAGTGACTGATTCCCCGCCGACTGTGGTGGCTCAAGTGGGCATGGAAGAAACACCCTGGAGGTCTTTTCTTGGGCTACTTCACGAGCTCAAGCTGTCCCAGAAAGAGTGACTGATCCCTGCCAGGAGCTGGCAGCTCGCGTGGGCGTTCAAGAAGCCCCCTGGAAGTCTTTTTCCAGGGTTCCCTTCAGAGCTGAAGCTGCCCCCGGAAAGAGTGGCTGGTTCCTGCCAATTGCTGGCAGCTCGTTCGGGCACGCAAGAAACTCTCTGGAGGTCTTTCCCAGGGTTCCCTTTAGAGCTGAAGCTGCCCCAAAAAGAGTGACTGATTCCCGCTGATTGTGGTGGCTCAAGTGGGCATGAAAGAATCACCCTGGAGGTCCTTCCCAATGGTCCCTTAAGTAGCTGAAGCTACCCCACAAAGAGTGACTGATTCCTGCTAGTTGGGGCAGCTCCTTTGGGCATGGAAGAAATGCCCTGGAGGTCTTTTCTTGGGGTCCTTCAAGAGCTCAAGCTGCCCCAGAAAGAGTGACTGATTCCTGCCAGTTGCTGGCAGCTCGTTTTGGCATTCAAGAAACCCTCCGCAAGTCTTACCCAGGGGTCCCTTTAGAGCTGAAGCTGCCCCAGAAAGAGTGACTCCTTCCCCGCTGACTGTGGTGGCTCAAGTGGGCATGGAAGAATCACCCTGGAGGTCCTTCCCAGGGGTCCCTTAAGTAGCTGAGGCTGCCCCAGAAAGAGTGACTGATTCCTGCTAGTTGGGGCAGCTCGTTTGGGATTGGAAGAAATGCCCTGGAGGTCTTTTCTTGGGCTCCTTCAAGAGCTCAAGCTGCCCCAGAAGGAGTGACTGATGTGGTGGCTCACGCGGGCATGGAAGAAATGCCATGCAAGTCCTTTCCAGGGGTTCCTTTAGAGCTGGAGCTGCCCCAAAAAAGAGTCACTGATTCCCGCTGACTGTGGTGGCTCATACGGGCATGGAAGTCTTTTCCCAAGGCTCAAGCAGGTAAAGGAAGACAGGTTGATCTCCGAGGCCGGCCCAGACAAAATCCTGGTCTGGACTTCTGAAGGGGGGATGGCAACTACACTGACTTGGTCGGAAAAGTCTCTCAAACAGGGGCTTTTCAAGTACCCTCATTGGGCACCAGCGGCCCATAGTCACGTCTCTTTGCCGTATTCAAGCTTGGAGTTTGTTTTTGGTCACCAACGGCTCTTAGTTAAGCCTAAAATGTTATGTCTGTCTGTCTGTCAGCAAATGTGCTGGAGGTTTAAGGGTTAAAAATTAGTACCTGTTATGCTTGCCGACATTGTATTATTTGTGGCGTAGATTGCGGCTCCTACTGCTGACAGTTTGTGGGTATCGCTTCTCGGCCTTTTGGCTAAGATCAAGTGTAGTATCTGTTCTTATCAGTTTAATATCTGATACGTGCCCTACCCGGGCACTATATATTAAATTGATTTTTGCAGCTGGGAGATGGGTTAGGGGCTTGCTCCACCCACTCCACGCATCGACCTGGTATTGCAGTACCTCCGGGAACGGTGCACTCATTAAGCGGTGAACAGCAGAACTAGATTGCATGAAATTTAACATAACGTTAGATTGAATGTAGGGACTTGCGCTTCTTTGCGATTAGGTATCTGTCTTATGCGCTCGTTTAGACAGTGAGCATGAACAACCCTCTTGGCAGGATCCTCTTATTCTAGTCCATGAGCCACGATGCACATATTGCAACTCAGGGAGGAAAAAAAAATAAATAAAAAAAATCCATCCAAAATTCCCAATCAGGACCTAAGTCTGACCTGGGGGATGGTGGGTCCAGAGAGCTGTGGAGAGGATAATTCCCAATCAGGACCCAAGTCTGACTTGGGGGATGGTGGGTCCAGAGAGCTGTGGAGAGGATAATTCCCAATCAGGACCTAAGTCTGACCTGGGGGATGGTGGGTCCAGAGAGCTGTGCAGAGGATTTGAAAAATGGCAAAGCATGAAACCCCCGCTCCTGTCGCATTCACCCAGGGTCCAAAGCGCCGGGCCGGGGCCCCAACTCCCAGCCTACGTGTGGGGACGTCCCGCGCCTAGAGGTACATGCCCCTTTGGGGCACCAGCGGCACGCAAGGCTGGCACCTGCGGTTAACCAAGTCAATGTTCCCGGGCTTAAGTTTGGGCTACCCGGGCACTGCTGGAGAACAGGTGTTCCTCCAGGGTCCCCCACAGGGCAGGTGCTTGCCCCCAGAGAGGGTGAAGATTACCCAGCCAGAGTCAAGGCCAGTGCGGGCAAGGAAAAACGCTCCGGAAAGGGGGGCCCTTAGGAGCTTAAGCGTATCCCCGGGAAAGGGTGACTGATTTCCGGCCAAGCTGGATTGGAAGAAAGGCTCTGGAAGTCCTTCCCATGGAAGGGTCCCTTAAGAGCTGGGTCTGACCCTAAAAAAGGTGATGGTTTCCCGCTAATTGTGGCCATGGAAGTCCTTCCAGGGCGCTTTTGAGAGCTAAAACACACCCCAGAAAGAGTGACCGATTCCTGCTGATTATGGTGGCTCAAGTGGGCATGGAAGAATCGCCCTGGAAGTCCTTCCCACTGGTCCCTTGAGTAGCCGAAGCTGCCCCAGAAAGGGTGACTGATTGCCGCTTGTGGAGGCATCTCGTTTGGGCTTGGAAGAAACGCCCTGGAGGTCTGTTCTTGGGGCCCTTCCAGAGGTCTAGCTGCCCCAGAAAGAGTGACTGATTCCCGCCTATTGTGGCAGCTCGTTTGGGCTTGGAAGAAACGCCCTGGAGGTCTTGTTCTTGGGGTCCTTCAAGAGGTCTAGCTGCCCCAGAAAGAGTGACTGATTCCCGCCTATTGTGGCAGTTGCTGGCAGCTTGTTTTGGCATTCAAGAAACCCTCCATAAGTCTTACCCAGGGGTCCCTTTGGAGCTGAAGCTGCCCCAGACAGGGTGACTGACTCCCGCTTATTGTGGCAGCTCAATTGGGCATGGAAGAAACGCCCTGGAGGTCTTGTTCTTGGGGCCCTTCAAGAGCTCAAGCTGCCCCAGAAAGAGTGACTGATTCCTGCCAGTTGCTGGCAGCTCGTTTTGGCATTCAAGAAACCCTCCGCAAGTCTTACCCAGGGGTCCCTTTAGAGCTGAAGCTGCCCCAGAAAGAGTGACTCCTTCCCCGCTGACTGTGGTGGCTCAAGTGGGCATGGAAGA
Source organism: Danio rerio (assembly GCF_052040795.2). Lineage (NCBI taxonomy): Eukaryota > Metazoa > Chordata > Actinopteri > Cypriniformes > Danionidae > Danio > Danio rerio. The sequence continues at coordinate 17,265,801 of NC_141022.1, forward strand.
ATCACCCTGGACGTCCTTCCCAATGGTCCCTTGGGCAGCTGAAGCTGCCCCAGACAGGGTGACTGATTCCTGCTAGTTGGGGCAGCACGTTTGGGCATGGAAGAAACGCCCTGGAGGTCTGTTCTTGGGGCCCTTCCAGAGGTCTAGCTGCCCCAGAAAGAGTGACTGATTCCCGCCTATTGTGGCAGCTCGTTTGGGCTTGGAAGAAACGCCCTGGAGGTCTTGTTCTTGGGGTCCTTCAAGAGGTCTAGCTGCCCCAGAAAGAGTGACTGATTCCCGCCTATTGTGGCAGTTGCTGGCAGCTTGTTTTGGCATTCAAGAAACCCTCCATAAGTCTTACCCAGGGGTCCCTTTGGAGCTGAAGCTGCCCCAGACAGGGTGACTGACTCCCGCTTATTGTGGCAGCTCAATTGGGCATGGAAGAAACGCCCTGGAGGTCTTGTTCTTGGGGCCCTTCAAGAGCTCAAGCTGCCCCAGAAAGAGTGACTGATTCCTGCCAGTTGCTGGCAGCTCGTTTTGGCATTCAAGAAACCCTCCGCAAGTCTTACCCAGGGGTCCCTTTAGAGCTGAAGCTGCCCCAGAAAGAGTGACTCCTTCCCCGCTGACTGTGGTGGCTCAAGTGGGCATGGAAGAATCACCCTGGACGTCCTTCCCAATGGTCCCTTGGGCAGCTGAAGCTGCCCCAGACAGGGTGACTGATTCCTGCTAGTTGGGGCAGCACGTTTGGGCATGGAAGAAACGCCCTGGAGGTCTGTTCTTGGGGCCCTTCCAGAGGTCTAGCTGCCCCAGAAAGAGTGACTGATTCCCGCCTATTGTGGCAGCTCGTTTGGGCTTGGAAGAAACGCCCTGGAGGTCTTGTTCTTGGGGTCCTTCAAGAGCTCAAGCTGCCCCAGAAAGAGTGACTGATTCCTGCCAGTTGCTGGCAGCTCGTTTTGGCATTCAAGAAACCCTCCACAAGTCTTACCCAGGGGTCCCTTTAGAGCTGAAGCTGCCCCAGAAAGAGTGACTCCTTCCCCGCTGACTGTGGTGGCTCAAGTGGGCATGGAAGAATCACCCTGGAGGTCCTTCCCAGGGGTCCCTTAAGTAGCTGAGGCTGCCCCAGAAAGAGTGACTGATTCCTGCCAGTTGGGGCAGCTCCTTTGGGCATGGAAGAAATGCCCTGGAGGTCTTTTCTTGGGGTCCTTCAAGAGCTCAAGCTGCCCCGGAAAGAGTGACTGATTCCTGCCAATTGCTGGCAGCTCGTTTGGGCATGGAAGAAATGCCCTGGAGGTATTCTCTTGGGCTCCTTCAAGAGATCAAGCTGCCCCGGAAAGAGTGACATATTCCTGCCAGTTGCTGGCAGCTCGTTAGGGCATTCAAGAAACCCTCTGGAAGTCTTTCCCAGGGGTCCATTTTGAGCTGAAGCCGCCCCCGGAAAGAGTGACTGATTCCCCGCCGACTGTGGTGGCTCAAGTGGGCATGGAAGAAACACCCTGGAGGTCTTTTCTTGGGCTACTTCACGAGCTCAAGCTGTCCCAGAAAGAGTGACTGATCCCTGCCAGGAGCTGGCAGCTCGCGTGGGCGTTCAAGAAGCCCCCTGGAAGTCTTTTTCCAGGGTTCCCTTCAGAGCTGAAGCTGCCCCCGGAAAGAGTGGCTGGTTCCTGCCAATTGCTGGCAGCTCGTTCGGGCACGCAAGAAACTCTCTGGAGGTCTTTCCCAGGGTTCCCTTTAGAGCTGAAGCTGCCCCAAAAAGAGTGACTGATTCCCGCTGATTGTGGTGGCTCAAGTGGGCATGAAAGAATCACCCTGGAGGTCCTTCCCAATGGTCCCTTAAGTAGCTGAAGCTACCCCACAAAGAGTGACTGATTCCTGCTAGTTGGGGCAGCTCCTTTGGGCATGGAAGAAATGCCCTGGAGGTCTTTTCTTGGGGTCCTTCAAGAGCTCAAGCTGCCCCAGAAAGAGTGACTGATTCCTGCCAGTTGCTGGCAGCTCGTTTTGGCATTCAAGAAACCCTCCGCAAGTCTTACCCAGGGGTCCCTTTAGAGCTGAAGCTGCCCCAGAAAGAGTGACTCCTTCCCCGCTGACTGTGGTGGCTCAAGTGGGCATGGAAGAATCACCCTGGAGGTCCTTCCCAGGGGTCCCTTAAGTAGCTGAGGCTGCCCCAGAAAGAGTGACTGATTCCTGCTAGTTGGGGCAGCTCGTTTGGGATTGGAAGAAATGCCCTGGAGGTCTTTTCTTGGGCTCCTTCAAGAGCTCAAGCTGCCCCAGAAGGAGTGACTGATGTGGTGGCTCACGCGGGCATGGAAGAAATGCCATGCAAGTCCTTTCCAGGGGTTCCTTTAGAGCTGGAGCTGCCCCAAAAAAGAGTCACTGATTCCCGCTGACTGTGGTGGCTCATACGGGCATGGAAGTCTTTTCCCAAGGCTCAAGCAGGTAAAGGAAGACAGGTTGATCTCCGAGGCCGGCCCAGACAAAATCCTGGTCTGGACTTCTGAAGGGGGGATGGCAACTACACTGACTTGGTCGGAAAAGTCTCTCAAACAGGGGCTTTTCAAGTACCCTCATTGGGCACCAGCGGCCCATAGTCACGTCTCTTTGCCGTATTCAAGCTTGGAGTTTGTTTTTGGTCACCAACGGCTCTTAGTTAAGCCTAAAATGTTATGTCTGTCTGTCTGTCAGCAAATGTGCTGGAGGTTTAAGGGTTAAAAATTAGTACCTGTTATGCTTGCCGACATTGTATTATTTGTGGCGTAGATTGCGGCTCCTACTGCTGACAGTTTGTGGGTATCGCTTCTCGGCCTTTTGGCTAAGATCAAGTGTAGTATCTGTTCTTATCAGTTTAATATCTGATACGTGCCCTACCCGGGCACTATATATTAAATTGATTTTTGCAGCTGGGAGATGGGTTAGGGGCTTGCTCCACCCACTCCACGCATCGACCTGGTATTGCAGTACCTCCGGGAACGGTGCACTCATTAAGCGGTGAACAGCAGAACTAGATTGCATGAAATTTAACATAACGTTAGATTGAATGTAGGGACTTGCGCTTCTTTGCGATTAGGTATCTGTCTTATGCGCTCGTTTAGACAGTGAGCATGAACAACCCTCTTGGCAGGATCCTCTTATTCTAGTCCATGAGCCACGATGCACATATTGCAACTCAGGGAGGAAAAAAAAATAAATAAAAAAAATCCATCCAAAATTCCCAATCAGGACCTAAGTCTGACCTGGGGGATGGTGGGTCCAGAGAGCTGTGGAGAGGATAATTCCCAATCAGGACCCAAGTCTGACTTGGGGGATGGTGGGTCCAGAGAGCTGTGGAGAGGATAATTCCCAATCAGGACCTAAGTCTGACCTGGGGGATGGTGGGTCCAGAGAGCTGTGCAGAGGATTTGAAAAATGGCAAAGCATGAAACCCCCGCTCCTGTCGCATTCACCCAGGGTCCAAAGCGCCGGGCCGGGGCCCCAACTCCCAGCCTACGTGTGGGGACGTCCCGCGCCTAGAGGTACATGCCCCTTTGGGGCACCAGCGGCACGCAAGGCTGGCACCTGCGGTTAACCAAGTCAATGTTCCCGGGCTTAAGTTTGGGCTACCCGGGCACTGCTGGAGAACAGGTGTTCCTCCAGGGTCCCCCACAGGGCAGGTGCTTGCCCCCAGAGAGGGTGAAGATTACCCAGCCAGAGTCAAGGCCAGTGCGGGCAAGGAAAAACGCTCCGGAAAGGGGGGCCCTTAGGAGCTTAAGCGTATCCCCGGGAAAGGGTGACTGATTTCCGGCCAAGCTGGATTGGAAGAAAGGCTCTGGAAGTCCTTCCCATGGAAGGGTCCCTTAAGAGCTGGGTCTGACCCTAAAAAAGGTGATGGTTTCCCGCTAATTGTGGCCATGGAAGTCCTTCCAGGGCGCTTTTGAGAGCTAAAACACACCCCAGAAAGAGTGACCGATTCCTGCTGATTATGGTGGCTCAAGTGGGCATGGAAGAATCGCCCTGGAAGTCCTTCCCACTGGTCCCTTGAGTAGCCGAAGCTGCCCCAGAAAGGGTGACTGATTGCCGCTTGTGGAGGCATCTCGTTTGGGCTTGGAAGAAACGCCCTGGAGGTCTGTTCTTGGGGCCCTTCCAGAGGTCTAGCTGCCCCAGAAAGAGTGACTGATTCCCGCCTATTGTGGCAGCTCGTTTGGGCTTGGAAGAAACGCCCTGGAGGTCTTGTTCTTGGGGTCCTTCAAGAGGTCTAGCTGCCCCAGAAAGAGTGACTGATTCCCGCCTATTGTGGCAGTTGCTGGCAGCTTGTTTTGGCATTCAAGAAACCCTCCATAAGTCTTACCCAGGGGTCCCTTTGGAGCTGAAGCTGCCCCAGACAGGGTGACTGACTCCCGCTTATTGTGGCAGCTCAATTGGGCATGGAAGAAACGCCCTGGAGGTCTTGTTCTTGGGGCCCTTCAAGAGCTCAAGCTGCCCCAGAAAGAGTGACTGATTCCTGCCAGTTGCTGGCAGCTCGTTTTGGCATTCAAGAAACCCTCCGCAAGTCTTACCCAGGGGTCCCTTTAGAGCTGAAGCTGCCCCAGAAAGAGTGACTCCTTCCCCGCTGACTGTGGTGGCTCAAGTGGGCATGGAAGAATCACCCTGGACGTCCTTCCCAATGGTCCCTTGGGCAGCTGAAGCTGCCCCAGACAGGGTGACTGATTCCTGCTAGTTGGGGCAGCACGTTTGGGCATGGAAGAAACGCCCTGGAGGTCTGTTCTTGGGGCCCTTCCAGAGGTCTAGCTGCCCCAGAAAGAGTGACTGATTCCCGCCTATTGTGGCAGCTCGTTTGGGCTTGGAAGAAACGCCCTGGAGGTCTTGTTCTTGGGGTCCTTCAAGAGGTCTAGCTGCCCCAGAAAGAGTGACTGATTCCCGCCTATTGTGGCAGTTGCTGGCAGCTTGTTTTGGCATTCAAGAAACCCTCCATAAGTCTTACCCAGGGGTCCCTTTGGAGCTGAAGCTGCCCCAGACAGGGTGACTGACTCCCGCTTATTGTGGCAGCTCAATTGGGCATGGAAGAAACGCCCTGGAGGTCTTGTTCTTGGGGCCCTTCAAGAGCTCAAGCTGCCCCAGAAAGAGTGACTGATTCCTGCCAGTTGCTGGCAGCTCGTTTTGGCATTCAAGAAACCCTCCGCAAGTCTTACCCAGGGGTCCCTTTAGAGCTGAAGCTGCCCCAGAAAGAGTGACTCCTTCCCCGCTGACTGTGGTGGCTCAAGTGGGCATGGAAGAATCACCCTGGACGTCCTTCCCAATGGTCCCTTGGGCAGCTGAAGCTGCCCCAGACAGGGTGACTGATTCCTGCTAGTTGGGGCAGCACGTTTGGGCATGGAAGAAACGCCCTGGAGGTCTGTTCTTGGGGCCCTTCCAGAGGTCTAGCTGCCCCAGAAAGAGTGACTGATTCCCGCCTATTGTGGCAGCTCGTTTGGGCTTGGAAGAAACGCCCTGGAGGTCTTGTTCTTGGGGTCCTTCAAGAGCTCAAGCTGCCCCAGAAAGAGTGACTGATTCCTGCCAGTTGCTGGCAGCTCGTTTTGGCATTCAAGAAACCCTCCACAAGTCTTACCCAGGGGTCCCTTTAGAGCTGAAGCTGCCCCAGAAAGAGTGACTCCTTCCCCGCTGACTGTGGTGGCTCAAGTGGGCATGGAAGAATCACCCTGGAGGTCCTTCCCAGGGGTCCCTTAAGTAGCTGAGGCTGCCCCAGAAAGAGTGACTGATTCCTGCCAGTTGGGGCAGCTCCTTTGGGCATGGAAGAAATGCCCTGGAGGTCTTTTCTTGGGGTCCTTCAAGAGCTCAAGCTGCCCCGGAAAGAGTGACTGATTCCTGCCAATTGCTGGCAGCTCGTTTGGGCATGGAAGAAATGCCCTGGAGGTATTCTCTTGGGCTCCTTCAAGAGATCAAGCTGCCCCGGAAAGAGTGACATATTCCTGCCAGTTGCTGGCAGCTCGTTAGGGCATTCAAGAAACCCTCTGGAAGTCTTTCCCAGGGGTCCATTTTGAGCTGAAGCCGCCCCCGGAAAGAGTGACTGATTCCCCGCCGACTGTGGTGGCTCAAGTGGGCATGGAAGAAACACCCTGGAGGTCTTTTCTTGGGCTACTTCACGAGCTCAAGCTGTCCCAGAAAGAGTGACTGATCCCTGCCAGGAGCTGGCAGCTCGCGTGGGCGTTCAAGAAGCCCCCTGGAAGTCTTTTTCCAGGGTTCCCTTCAGAGCTGAAGCTGCCCCCGGAAAGAGTGGCTGGTTCCTGCCAATTGCTGGCAGCTCGTTCGGGCACGCAAGAAACTCTCTGGAGGTCTTTCCCAGGGTTCCCTTTAGAGCTGAAGCTGCCCCAAAAAGAGTGACTGATTCCCGCTGATTGTGGTGGCTCAAGTGGGCATGAAAGAATCACCCTGGAGGTCCTTCCCAATGGTCCCTTAAGTAGCTGAAGCTACCCCACAAAGAGTGACTGATTCCTGCTAGTTGGGGCAGCTCCTTTGGGCATGGAAGAAATGCCCTGGAGGTCTTTTCTTGGGGTCCTTCAAGAGCTCAAGCTGCCCCAGAAAGAGTGACTGATTCCTGCCAGTTGCTGGCAGCTCGTTTTGGCATTCAAGAAACCCTCCGCAAGTCTTACCCAGGGGTCCCTTTAGAGCTGAAGCTGCCCCAGAAAGAGTGACTCCTTCCCCGCTGACTGTGGTGGCTCAAGTGGGCATGGAAGAATCACCCTGGAGGTCCTTCCCAGGGGTCCCTTAAGTAGCTGAGGCTGCCCCAGAAAGAGTGACTGATTCCTGCTAGTTGGGGCAGCTCGTTTGGGATTGGAAGAAATGCCCTGGAGGTCTTTTCTTGGGCTCCTTCAAGAGCTCAAGCTGCCCCAGAAGGAGTGACTGATGTGGTGGCTCACGCGGGCATGGAAGAAATGCCATGCAAGTCCTTTCCAGGGGTTCCTTTAGAGCTGGAGCTGCCCCAAAAAAGAGTCACTGATTCCCGCTGACTGTGGTGGCTCATACGGGCATGGAAGTCTTTTCCCAAGGCTCAAGCAGGTAAAGGAAGACAGGTTGATCTCCGAGGCCGGCCCAGACAAAATCCTGGTCTGGACTTCTGAAGGGGGGATGGCAACTACACTGACTTGGTCGGAAAAGTCTCTCAAACAGGGGCTTTTCAAGTACCCTCATTGGGCACCAGCGGCCCATAGTCACGTCTCTTTGCCGTATTCAAGCTTGGAGTTTGTTTTTGGTCACCAACGGCTCTTAGTTAAGCCTAAAATGTTATGTCTGTCTGTCTGTCAGCAAATGTGCTGGAGGTTTAAGGGTTAAAAATTAGTACCTGTTATGCTTGCCGACATTGTATTATTTGTGGCGTAGATTGCGGCTCCTACTGCTGACAGTTTGTGGGTATCGCTTCTCGGCCTTTTGGCTAAGATCAAGTGTAGTATCTGTTCTTATCAGTTTAATATCTGATACGTGCCCTACCCGGGCACTATATATTAAATTGATTTTTGCAGCTGGGAGATGGGTTAGGGGCTTGCTCCACCCACTCCACGCATCGACCTGGTATTGCAGTACCTCCGGGAACGGTGCACTCATTAAGCGGTGAACAGCAGAACTAGATTGCATGAAATTTAACATAACGTTAGATTGAATGTAGGGACTTGCGCTTCTTTGCGATTAGGTATCTGTCTTATGCGCTCGTTTAGACAGTGAGCATGAACAACCCTCTTGGCAGGATCCTCTTATTCTAGTCCATGAGCCACGATGCACATATTGCAACTCAGGGAGGAAAAAAAAATAAATAAAAAAAATCCATCCAAAATTCCCAATCAGGACCTAAGTCTGACCTGGGGGATGGTGGGTCCAGAGAGCTGTGGAGAGGATAATTCCCAATCAGGACCCAAGTCTGACTTGGGGGATGGTGGGTCCAGAGAGCTGTGGAGAGGATAATTCCCAATCAGGACCTAAGTCTGACCTGGGGGATGGTGGGTCCAGAGAGCTGTGCAGAGGATTTGAAAAATGGCAAAGCATGAAACCCCCGCTCCTGTCGCATTCACCCAGGGTCCAAAGCGCCGGGCCGGGGCCCCAACTCCCAGCCTACGTGTGGGGACGTCCCGCGCCTAGAGGTACATGCCCCTTTGGGGCACCAGCGGCACGCAAGGCTGGCACCTGCGGTTAACCAAGTCAATGTTCCCGGGCTTAAGTTTGGGCTACCCGGGCACTGCTGGAGAACAGGTGTTCCTCCAGGGTCCCCCACAGGGCAGGTGCTTGCCCCCAGAGAGGGTGAAGATTACCCAGCCAGAGTCAAGGCCAGTGCGGGCAAGGAAAAACGCTCCGGAAAGGGGGGCCCTTAGGAGCTTAAGCGTATCCCCGGGAAAGGGTGACTGATTTCCGGCCAAGCTGGATTGGAAGAAAGGCTCTGGAAGTCCTTCCCATGGAAGGGTCCCTTAAGAGCTGGGTCTGACCCTAAAAAAGGTGATGGTTTCCCGCTAATTGTGGCCATGGAAGTCCTTCCAGGGCGCTTTTGAGAGCTAAAACACACCCCAGAAAGAGTGACCGATTCCTGCTGATTATGGTGGCTCAAGTGGGCATGGAAGAATCGCCCTGGAAGTCCTTCCCACTGGTCCCTTGAGTAGCCGAAGCTGCCCCAGAAAGGGTGACTGATTGCCGCTTGTGGAGGCATCTCGTTTGGGCTTGGAAGAAACGCCCTGGAGGTCTGTTCTTGGGGCCCTTCCAGAGGTCTAGCTGCCCCAGAAAGAGTGACTGATTCCCGCCTATTGTGGCAGCTCGTTTGGGCTTGGAAGAAACGCCCTGGAGGTCTTGTTCTTGGGGTCCTTCAAGAGGTCTAGCTGCCCCAGAAAGAGTGACTGATTCCCGCCTATTGTGGCAGTTGCTGGCAGCTTGTTTTGGCATTCAAGAAACCCTCCATAAGTCTTACCCAGGGGTCCCTTTGGAGCTGAAGCTGCCCCAGACAGGGTGACTGACTCCCGCTTATTGTGGCAGCTCAATTGGGCATGGAAGAAACGCCCTGGAGGTCTTGTTCTTGGGGCCCTTCAAGAGCTCAAGCTGCCCCAGAAAGAGTGACTGATTCCTGCCAGTTGCTGGCAGCTCGTTTTGGCATTCAAGAAACCCTCCGCAAGTCTTACCCAGGGGTCCCTTTAGAGCTGAAGCTGCCCCAGAAAGAGTGACTCCTTCCCCGCTGACTGTGGTGGCTCAAGTGGGCATGGAAGAATCACCCTGGACGTCCTTCCCAATGGTCCCTTGGGCAGCTGAAGCTGCCCCAGACAGGGTGACTGATTCCTGCTAGTTGGGGCAGCACGTTTGGGCATGGAAGAAACGCCCTGGAGGTCTGTTCTTGGGGCCCTTCCAGAGGTCTAGCTGCCCCAGAAAGAGTGACTGATTCCCGCCTATTGTGGCAGCTCGTTTGGGCTTGGAAGAAACGCCCTGGAGGTCTTGTTCTTGGGGTCCTTCAAGAGGTCTAGCTGCCCCAGAAAGAGTGACTGATTCCCGCCTATTGTGGCAGTTGCTGGCAGCTTGTTTTGGCATTCAAGAAACCCTCCATAAGTCTTACCCAGGGGTCCCTTTGGAGCTGAAGCTGCCCCAGACAGGGTGACTGACTCCCGCTTATTGTGGCAGCTCAATTGGGCATGGAAGAAACGCCCTGGAGGTCTTGTTCTTGGGGCCCTTCAAGAGCTCAAGCTGCCCCAGAAAGAGTGACTGATTCCTGCCAGTTGCTGGCAGCTCGTTTTGGCATTCAAGAAACCCTCCGCAAGTCTTACCCAGGGGTCCCTTTAGAGCTGAAGCTGCCCCAGAAAGAGTGACTCCTTCCCCGCTGACTGTGGTGGCTCAAGTGGGCATGGAAGAATCACCCTGGACGTCCTTCCCAATGGTCCCTTGGGCAGCTGAAGCTGCCCCAGACAGGGTGACTGATTCCTGCTAGTTGGGGCAGCACGTTTGGGCATGGAAGAAACGCCCTGGAGGTCTGTTCTTGGGGCCCTTCCAGAGGTCTAGCTGCCCCAGAAAGAGTGACTGATTCCCGCCTATTGTGGCAGCTCGTTTGGGCTTGGAAGAAACGCCCTGGAGGTCTTGTTCTTGGGGTCCTTCAAGAGCTCAAGCTGCCCCAGAAAGAGTGACTGATTCCTGCCAGTTGCTGGCAGCTCGTTTTGGCATTCAAGAAACCCTCCACAAGTCTTACCCAGGGGTCCCTTTAGAGCTGAAGCTGCCCCAGAAAGAGTGACTCCTTCCCCGCTGACTGTGGTGGCTCAAGTGGGCATGGAAGAATCACCCTGGAGGTCCTTCCCAGGGGTCCCTTAAGTAGCTGAGGCTGCCCCAGAAAGAGTGACTGATTCCTGCCAGTTGGGGCAGCTCCTTTGGGCATGGAAGAAATGCCCTGGAGGTCTTTTCTTGGGGTCCTTCAAGAGCTCAAGCTGCCCCGGAAAGAGTGACTGATTCCTGCCAATTGCTGGCAGCTCGTTTGGGCATGGAAGAAATGCCCTGGAGGTATTCTCTTGGGCTCCTTCAAGAGATCAAGCTGCCCCGGAAAGAGTGACATATTCCTGCCAGTTGCTGGCAGCTCGTTAGGGCATTCAAGAAACCCTCTGGAAGTCTTTCCCAGGGGTCCATTTTGAGCTGAAGCCGCCCCCGGAAAGAGTGACTGATTCCCCGCCGACTGTGGTGGCTCAAGTGGGCATGGAAGAAACACCCTGGAGGTCTTTTCTTGGGCTACTTCACGAGCTCAAGCTGTCCCAGAAAGAGTGACTGATCCCTGCCAGGAGCTGGCAGCTCGCGTGGGCGTTCAAGAAGCCCCCTGGAAGTCTTTTTCCAGGGTTCCCTTCAGAGCTGAAGCTGCCCCCGGAAAGAGTGGCTGGTTCCTGCCAATTGCTGGCAGCTCGTTCGGGCACGCAAGAAACTCTCTGGAGGTCTTTCCCAGGGTTCCCTTTAGAGCTGAAGCTGCCCCAAAAAGAGTGACTGATTCCCGCTGATTGTGGTGGCTCAAGTGGGCATGAAAGAATCACCCTGGAGGTCCTTCCCAATGGTCCCTTAAGTAGCTGAAGCTACCCCACAAAGAGTGACTGATTCCTGCTAGTTGGGGCAGCTCCTTTGGGCATGGAAGAAATGCCCTGGAGGTCTTTTCTTGGGGTCCTTCAAGAGCTCAAGCTGCCCCAGAAAGAGTGACTGATTCCTGCCAGTTGCTGGCAGCTCGTTTTGGCATTCAAGAAACCCTCCGCAAGTCTTACCCAGGGGTCCCTTTAGAGCTGAAGCTGCCCCAGAAAGAGTGACTCCTTCCCCGCTGACTGTGGTGGCTCAAGTGGGCATGGAAGAATCACCCTGGAGGTCCTTCCCAGGGGTCCCTTAAGTAGCTGAGGCTGCCCCAGAAAGAGTGACTGATTCCTGCTAGTTGGGGCAGCTCGTTTGGGATTGGAAGAAATGCCCTGGAGGTCTTTTCTTGGGCTCCTTCAAGAGCTCAAGCTGCCCCAGAAGGAGTGACTGATGTGGTGGCTCACGCGGGCATGGAAGAAATGCCATGCAAGTCCTTTCCAGGGGTTCCTTTAGAGCTGGAGCTGCCCCAAAAAAGAGTCACTGATTCCCGCTGACTGTGGTGGCTCATACGGGCATGGAAGTCTTTTCCCAAGGCTCAAGCAGGTAAAGGAAGACAGGTTGATCTCCGAGGCCGGCCCAGACAAAATCCTGGTCTGGACTTCTGAAGGGGGGATGGCAACTACACTGACTTGGTCGGAAAAGTCTCTCAAACAGGGGCTTTTCAAGTACCCTCATTGGGCACCAGCGGCCCATAGTCACGTCTCTTTGCCGTATTCAAGCTTGGAGTTTGTTTTTGGTCACCAACGGCTCTTAGTTAAGCCTAAAATGTTATGTCTGTCTGTCTGTCAGCAAATGTGCTGGAGGTTTAAGGGTTAAAAATTAGTACCTGTTATGCTTGCCGACATTGTATTATTTGTGGCGTAGATTGCGGCTCCTACTGCTGACAGTTTGTGGGTATCGCTTCTCGGCCTTTTGGCTAAGATCAAGTGTAGTATCTGTTCTTATCAGTTTAATATCTGATACGTGCCCTACCCGGGCACTATATATTAAATTGATTTTTGCAGCTGGGAGATGGGTTAGGGGCTTGCTCCACCCACTCCACGCATCGACCTGGTATTGCAGTACCTCCGGGAACGGTGCACTCATTAAGCGGTGAACAGCAGAACTAGATTGCATGAAATTTAACATAACGTTAGATTGAATGTAGGGACTTGCGCTTCTTTGCGATTAGGTATCTGTCTTATGCGCTCGTTTAGACAGTGAGCATGAACAACCCTCTTGGCAGGATCCTCTTATTCTAGTCCATGAGCCACGATGCACATATTGCAACTCAGGGAGGAAAAAAAAATAAATAAAAAAAATCCATCCAAAATTCCCAATCAGGACCTAAGTCTGACCTGGGGGATGGTGGGTCCAGAGAGCTGTGGAGAGGATAATTCCCAATCAGGACCCAAGTCTGACTTGGGGGATGGTGGGTCCAGAGAGCTGTGGAGAGGATAATTCCCAATCAGGACCTAAGTCTGACCTGGGGGATGGTGGGTCCAGAGAGCTGTGCAGAGGATTTGAAAAATGGCAAAGCATGAAACCCCCGCTCCTGTCGCATTCACCCAGGGTCCAAAGCGCCGGGCCGGGGCCCCAACTCCCAGCCTACGTGTGGGGACGTCCCGCGCCTAGAGGTACATGCCCCTTTGGGGCACCAGCGGCACGCAAGGCTGGCACCTGCGGTTAACCAAGTCAATGTTCCCGGGCTTAAGTTTGGGCTACCCGGGCACTGCTGGAGAACAGGTGTTCCTCCAGGGTCCCCCACAGGGCAGGTGCTTGCCCCCAGAGAGGGTGAAGATTACCCAGCCAGAGTCAAGGCCAGTGCGGGCAAGGAAAAACGCTCCGGAAAGGGGGGCCCTTAGGAGCTTAAGCGTATCCCCGGGAAAGGGTGACTGATTTCCGGCCAAGCTGGATTGGAAGAAAGGCTCTGGAAGTCCTTCCCATGGAAGGGTCCCTTAAGAGCTGGGTCTGACCCTAAAAAAGGTGATGGTTTCCCGCTAATTGTGGCCATGGAAGTCCTTCCAGGGCGCTTTTGAGAGCTAAAACACACCCCAGAAAGAGTGACCGATTCCTGCTGATTATGGTGGCTCAAGTGGGCATGGAAGAATCGCCCTGGAAGTCCTTCCCACTGGTCCCTTGAGTAGCCGAAGCTGCCCCAGAAAGGGTGACTGATTGCCGCTTGTGGAGGCATCTCGTTTGGGCTTGGAAGAAACGCCCTGGAGGTCTGTTCTTGGGGCCCTTCCAGAGGTCTAGCTGCCCCAGAAAGAGTGACTGATTCCCGCCTATTGTGGCAGCTCGTTTGGGCTTGGAAGAAACGCCCTGGAGGTCTTGTTCTTGGGGTCCTTCAAGAGGTCTAGCTGCCCCAGAAAGAGTGACTGATTCCCGCCTATTGTGGCAGTTGCTGGCAGCTTGTTTTGGCATTCAAGAAACCCTCCATAAGTCTTACCCAGGGGTCCCTTTGGAGCTGAAGCTGCCCCAGACAGGGTGACTGACTCCCGCTTATTGTGGCAGCTCAATTGGGCATGGAAGAAACGCCCTGGAGGTCTTGTTCTTGGGGCCCTTCAAGAGCTCAAGCTGCCCCAGAAAGAGTGACTGATTCCTGCCAGTTGCTGGCAGCTCGTTTTGGCATTCAAGAAACCCTCCGCAAGTCTTACCCAGGGGTCCCTTTAGAGCTGAAGCTGCCCCAGAAAGAGTGACTCCTTCCCCGCTGACTGTGGTGGCTCAAGTGGGCATGGAAGAATCACCCTGGACGTCCTTCCCAATGGTCCCTTGGGCAGCTGAAGCTGCCCCAGACAGGGTGACTGATTCCTGCTAGTTGGGGCAGCACGTTTGGGCATGGAAGAAACGCCCTGGAGGTCTGTTCTTGGGGCCCTTCCAGAGGTCTAGCTGCCCCAGAAAGAGTGACTGATTCCCGCCTATTGTGGCAGCTCGTTTGGGCTTGGAAGAAACGCCCTGGAGGTCTTGTTCTTGGGGTCCTTCAAGAGGTCTAGCTGCCCCAGAAAGAGTGACTGATTCCCGCCTATTGTGGCAGTTGCTGGCAGCTTGTTTTGGCATTCAAGAAACCCTCCATAAGTCTTACCCAGGGGTCCCTTTGGAGCTGAAGCTGCCCCAGACAGGGTGACTGACTCCCGCTTATTGTGGCAGCTCAATTGGGCATGGAAGAAACGCCCTGGAGGTCTTGTTCTTGGGGCCCTTCAAGAGCTCAAGCTGCCCCAGAAAGAGTGACTGATTCCTGCCAGTTGCTGGCAGCTCGTTTTGGCATTCAAGAAACCCTCCGCAAGTCTTACCCAGGGGTCCCTTTAGAGCTGAAGCTGCCCCAGAAAGAGTGACTCCTTCCCCGCTGACTGTGGTGGCTCAAGTGGGCATGGAAGAATCACCCTGGACGTCCTTCCCAATGGTCCCTTGGGCAGCTGAAGCTGCCCCAGACAGGGTGACTGATTCCTGCTAGTTGGGGCAGCACGTTTGGGCATGGAAGAAACGCCCTGGAGGTCTGTTCTTGGGGCCCTTCCAGAGGTCTAGCTGCCCCAGAAAGAGTGACTGATTCCCGCCTATTGTGGCAGCTCGTTTGGGCTTGGAAGAAACGCCCTGGAGGTCTTGTTCTTGGGGTCCTTCAAGAGCTCAAGCTGCCCCAGAAAGAGTGACTGATTCCTGCCAGTTGCTGGCAGCTCGTTTTGGCATTCAAGAAACCCTCCACAAGTCTTACCCAGGGGTCCCTTTAGAGCTGAAGCTGCCCCAGAAAGAGTGACTCCTTCCCCGCTGACTGTGGTGGCTCAAGTGGGCATGGAAGAATCACCCTGGAGGTCCTTCCCAGGGGTCCCTTAAGTAGCTGAGGCTGCCCCAGAAAGAGTGACTGATTCCTGCCAGTTGGGGCAGCTCCTTTGGGCATGGAAGAAATGCCCTGGAGGTCTTTTCTTGGGGTCCTTCAAGAGCTCAAGCTGCCCCGGAAAGAGTGACTGATTCCTGCCAATTGCTGGCAGCTCGTTTGGGCATGGAAGAAATGCCCTGGAGGTATTCTCTTGGGCTCCTTCAAGAGATCAAGCTGCCCCGGAAAGAGTGACATATTCCTGCCAGTTGCTGGCAGCTCGTTAGGGCATTCAAGAAACCCTCTGGAAGTCTTTCCCAGGGGTCCATTTTGAGCTGAAGCCGCCCCCGGAAAGAGTGACTGATTCCCCGCCGACTGTGGTGGCTCAAGTGGGCATGGAAGAAACACCCTGGAGGTCTTTTCTTGGGCTACTTCACGAGCTCAAGCTGTCCCAGAAAGAGTGACTGATCCCTGCCAGGAGCTGGCAGCTCGCGTGGGCGTTCAAGAAGCCCCCTGGAAGTCTTTTTCCAGGGTTCCCTTCAGAGCTGAAGCTGCCCCCGGAAAGAGTGGCTGGTTCCTGCCAATTGCTGGCAGCTCGTTCGGGCACGCAAGAAACTCTCTGGAGGTCTTTCCCAGGGTTCCCTTTAGAGCTGAAGCTGCCCCAAAAAGAGTGACTGATTCCCGCTGATTGTGGTGGCTCAAGTGGGCATGAAAGAATCACCCTGGAGGTCCTTCCCAATGGTCCCTTAAGTAGCTGAAGCTACCCCACAAAGAGTGACTGATTCCTGCTAGTTGGGGCAGCTCCTTTGGGCATGGAAGAAACGCCCTGGAGGTCTTGTTCTTGGGGCCCTTCAAGAGCTCAAGCTGCCCCAGAAAGAGTGACTGATTCCTGCCAGTTGCTGGCAGCTCGTTTTGGCATTCAAGAAACCCTCCGCAAGTCTTACCCAGGGGTCCCTTTAGAGCTGAAGCTGCCCCAGAAAGAGTGACTCCTTCCCCGCTGACTGTGGTGGCTCAAGTGGGCATGGAAGAATCACCCTGGACGTCCTTCCCAATGGTCCCTTGGGCAGCTGAAGCTGCCCCAGACAGGGTGACTGATTCCTGCTAGTTGGGGCAGCACGTTTGGGCATGGAAGAAACGCCCTGGAGGTCTGTTCTTGGGGCCCTTCCAGAGGTCTAGCTGCCCCAGAAAGAGTGACTGATTCCCGCCTATTGTGGCAGCTCGTTTGGGCTTGGAAGAAACGCCCTGGAGGTCTTGTTCTTGGGGTCCTTCAAGAGGTCTAGCTGCCCCAGAAAGAGTGACTGATTCCCGCCTATTGTGGCAGTTGCTGGCAGCTTGTTTTGGCATTCAAGAAACCCTCCATAAGTCTTACCCAGGGGTCCCTTTGGAGCTGAAGCTGCCCCAGACAGGGTGACTGACTCCCGCTTATTGTGGCAGCTCAATTGGGCATGGAAGAAACGCCCTGGAGGTCTTGTTCTTGGGGCCCTTCAAGAGCTCAAGCTGCCCCAGAAAGAGTGACTGATTCCTGCCAGTTGCTGGCAGCTCGTTTTGGCATTCAAGAAACCCTCCGCAAGTCTTACCCAGGGGTCCCTTTAGAGCTGAAGCTGCCCCAGAAAGAGTGACTCCTTCCCCGCTGACTGTGGTGGCTCAAGTGGGCATGGAAGAATCACCCTGGACGTCCTTCCCAATGGTCCCTTGGGCAGCTGAAGCTGCCCCAGACAGGGTGACTGATTCCTGCTAGTTGGGGCAGCACGTTTGGGCATGGAAGAAACGCCCTGGAGGTCTGTTCTTGGGGCCCTTCCAGAGGTCTAGCTGCCCCAGAAAGAGTGACTGATTCCCGCCTATTGTGGCAGCTCGTTTGGGCTTGGAAGAAACGCCCTGGAGGTCTTGTTCTTGGGGTCCTTCAAGAGCTCAAGCTGCCCCAGAAAGAGTGACTGATTCCTGCCAGTTGCTGGCAGCTCGTTTTGGCATTCAAGAAACCCTCCACAAGTCTTACCCAGGGGTCCCTTTAGAGCTGAAGCTGCCCCAGAAAGAGTGACTCCTTCCCCGCTGACTGTGGTGGCTCAAGTGGGCATGGAAGAATCACCCTGGAGGTCCTTCCCAGGGGTCCCTTAAGTAGCTGAGGCTGCCCCAGAAAGAGTGACTGATTCCTGCCAGTTGGGGCAGCTCCTTTGGGCATGGAAGAAATGCCCTGGAGGTCTTTTCTTGGGGTCCTTCAAGAGCTCAAGCTGCCCCGGAAAGAGTGACTGATTCCTGCCAATTGCTGGCAGCTCGTTTGGGCATGGAAGAAATGCCCTGGAGGTATTCTCTTGGGCTCCTTCAAGAGATCAAGCTGCCCCGGAAAGAGTGACATATTCCTGCCAGTTGCTGGCAGCTCGTTAGGGCATTCAAGAAACCCTCTGGAAGTCTTTCCCAGGGGTCCATTTTGAGCTGAAGCCGCCCCCGGAAAGAGTGACTGATTCCCCGCCGACTGTGGTGGCTCAAGTGGGCATGGAAGAAACACCCTGGAGGTCTTTTCTTGGGCTACTTCACGAGCTCAAGCTGTCCCAGAAAGAGTGACTGATCCCTGCCAGGAGCTGGCAGCTCGCGTGGGCGTTCAAGAAGCCCCCTGGAAGTCTTTTTCCAGGGTTCCCTTCAGAGCTGAAGCTGCCCCCGGAAAGAGTGGCTGGTTCCTGCCAATTGCTGGCAGCTCGTTCGGGCACGCAAGAAACTCTCTGGAGGTCTTTCCCAGGGTTCCCTTTAGAGCTGAAGCTGCCCCAAAAAGAGTGACTGATTCCCGCTGATTGTGGTGGCTCAAGTGGGCATGAAAGAATCACCCTGGAGGTCCTTCCCAATGGTCCCTTAAGTAGCTGAAGCTACCCCACAAAGAGTGACTGATTCCTGCTAGTTGGGGCAGCTCCTTTGGGCATGGAAGAAATGCCCTGGAGGTCTTTTCTTGGGGTCCTTCAAGAGCTCAAGCTGCCCCAGAAAGAGTGACTGATTCCTGCCAGTTGCTGGCAGCTCGTTTTGGCATTCAAGAAACCCTCCGCAAGTCTTACCCAGGGGTCCCTTTAGAGCTGAAGCTGCCCCAGAAAGAGTGACTCCTTCCCCGCTGACTGTGGTGGCTCAAGTGGGCATGGAAGAATCACCCTGGAGGTCCTTCCCAGGGGTCCCTTAAGTAGCTGAGGCTGCCCCAGAAAGAGTGACTGATTCCTGCTAGTTGGGGCAGCTCGTTTGGGATTGGAAGAAATGCCCTGGAGGTCTTTTCTTGGGCTCCTTCAAGAGCTCAAGCTGCCCCAGAAGGAGTGACTGATGTGGTGGCTCACGCGGGCATGGAAGAAATGCCATGCAAGTCCTTTCCAGGGGTTCCTTTAGAGCTGGAGCTGCCCCAAAAAAGAGTCACTGATTCCCGCTGACTGTGGTGGCTCATACGGGCATGGAAGTCTTTTCCCAAGGCTCAAGCAGGTAAAGGAAGACAGGTTGATCTCCGAGGCCGGCCCAGACAAAATCCTGGTCTGGACTTCTGAAGGGGGGATGGCAACTACACTGACTTGGTCGGAAAAGTCTCTCAAACAGGGGCTTTTCAAGTACCCTCATTGGGCACCAGCGGCCCATAGTCACGTCTCTTTGCCGTATTCAAGCTTGGAGTTTGTTTTTGGTCACCAACGGCTCTTAGTTAAGCCTAAAATGTTATGTCTGTCTGTCTGTCAGCAAATGTGCTGGAGGTTTAAGGGTTAAAAATTAGTACCTGTTATGCTTGCCGACATTGTATTATTTGTGGCGTAGATTGCGGCTCCTACTGCTGACAGTTTGTGGGTATCGCTTCTCGGCCTTTTGGCTAAGATCAAGTGTAGTATCTGTTCTTATCAGTATAATACTTGGGCTTACCTCGCGGGCAGTGACAGCGATCGCCTCTTGGAGGTTTCCTGGCTCACAATTACCCCTGTGTTGTGAGCTCTCAACCCTTGAGAGGTAAAGGAATTGCACTTTTTAAGGTAAGACGTTTTAAGTATTTATTGGCTATTTATTGTGGTTTTAGTGTTTTAGTGTGTTTTAAGCTGTTGGTGCCTCCACCATGTCGGCTGCTCGTGCCGGCGTGAGGAGGCACCACAGCGTACGCTTTTTATTAAAAGAAAAAAATGGTAAGCTCCTGGAGATGTCCAGACTGGACTTCTCCAGGAAGCTGATACAAAAAACCTTAAATTTTAGACCTGAAGACCTGAATTGTATAGTGACTCTGCCTCTAGGAAAAGGATTTGATGTTAGTTTTAGAGCTGCTTCCCTATTAAATGACTTCTGGCAAAGGTTTGATGCGGTTAAGATCCAGTTTTCCATGTTTACTGTGGAAAAACTTTCTGACAACACACTTAAAACTGTGATTGTCAGAATGTTTAATGAAACAGTTACTGGAGATGACATTTGTGTGTGGCTGGGCAGATATTGCACTGTTCGAGGCCAGCCAGTCAAGGTGCTAGATGAGGATGGCATCTGGAATTGCTCCTGGCGAATTCCCATTAAACAATGGGAAGATGCCGGGGGCTACCAGGGCCTGAGACATCTGCCCTCAATGATTGTGCTTGGAGAGAACAGGGGCTACATTCATTATCAGGGGATGCCCAAATTGTGCAGAAAGTGTGGGAAGAATGGGCATCTCGCTGAAGCATGCCAGGAGTTAATCTGTGGGAAGTGCAGAGAAGTTGGTCACAGTTTTGAGCAGTGCACCAATGGCAGGCGGTGCAATCTGTGTGGAGAAGAAAACCATCTCTTCAGAGATTGCCCAAAAAGCTTTGCCAACAAGCTGAAAAACAACAAAATGGCCGCCCCACAAGCAAGCATGGTTGAACAAAGGGAGGAGGCGGTCCCTGTGGTTTTGGCGGGAAATTCCCTGCCAGCCACAGGAACCGGCCAGGAAGAAGGAAATGGGGCGGCCATAGGGGCGGAGTCACCCATTTTATTTGAACAGAGGGAGGAAGCCCCTCCCCAACAAAGTGTGACACAAAATGTAACAGCCAATGAGGAGGAGGAAACGGCTTCCTCTCTCCTCACCGTCTCTGAGGCAAGTGTTGACGCTAGTCAAAGTGAAACTCAGTGTTCACTTCCTTATGCTCAGATGCAGAAACGGGCTGCGAGATCTCCTCTAGAAATGGAGGAGAAAAGACTAAGGGCTTCAGAGCGGCTAGATAGTTCCAAATCGGAAGATCTAGACCGCTCATGGCCCTTAGGTTCTCCTAATGGAGTTTCATTTCTGCATGTAAAGCTAAGAGCATCATCACCGAAGGAGCCACAAGAGGTCTTCTCTGTGGCTTCTGAAGTGGTTAGCATCTCCTCCCCTGACCCAACACCTGTTGGGATAGGTGAAGAGCAGATGCAACAAGACATAACCTGATTTTTATCTTGTTTTTAAAACCATTGATATCTTTGTAAACTAACTGTAACTCTTTTAAATGTTCATATCCCCTTTTCATCTGCTCATGGCCCTTACTATTTCCACTATTAATGTGAGAAGTGTGAGGAGCCCCATTCGAGCACAAAGCGTTTTATCTTTTTTAAAACTCTTAAAGTCTGACGTGTTTTTATTACAAGAATGTGCCTTACCTTTTATCTCTAATTACAGAAAGTGGGAAGACGTGTGGACCCCAGGTCCCTCCCTATGGAGCGGATCGAACCAAAACAAAAATGATGGGGTCGCAATTTTAATAAACAATCCCAACATTCTGGTGAAGGGTACCACTGTGGTGAGAGATGGGCGGGCCTTTTTAGTAACACTGACTTTTTTAGGAAGAGATTTTAATGTTTTAAATATATACGGACACACTGATAAAAACGAGAGATATGAACTTTTAGAAGACTTGCAGCCCCACATGCTTGGTAAACCTCCCCTAGTGGTGGCAGGGGATTTTAATTGTATTCTAACACAGAAAGACAGGAAAAAGGCAGATTTTAAATTGGACAAAACATCAACTCTTTTAAACAATTTAGTTAAAGATTTTAAATTAGTTGACTGTTTTAGACAAGTGCATCCAAGAGAGGAAGGCTTCACTTGGTTCAGTAGTGACAGCACCAGTGCCTCTCGAATAGACTATATTTTTACAAGAGATTTCCCGCCCGTGGATGCTACATTGACCCCCACCTTTTTTTCTGATCACACAATACTATCCTGCACTCTTTCACTTCCCCCTGGTGTGACGATAGGCGGAGGGCTGTGGAAGCTGAACTGCTCCCTGTTGGAAGAGGAGGAAGTGGTTAAAGGATATAGGGAGCAGTTCAGCCAATGGCAGACCCTCCAGGACTTTTATGATACACGAGCACAGTGGTGGGAAATGGTTAAAGGGAGGACAAAAACATATTTTAAAAAAATAGGAAAACAGAGAAAAAACAAAAGGAAAAAACGCATGTTGGGGCTGCAAAAACGTTTACAAAGATATTTTAACCTTTTAAACATGGGCTTTGATTTTAACAATGAAATTAAAGAAGTTAAAAAAGAGATGTTGGTTTTAGCAGAGGAAAATAGCAGGGGAGTGATTTTAAGAGCAAAAGAGAAAAAAATTGAAGAAAATGAAAAGTGTACAAGATATTTTTTTAAAAAAATAATCACAAAGGGAGGGGGGATATCAAAGATAAAAAACGACGAGGGGACTATTTTAAATACCACAGAGGGGGTTTTAAAAGAAGTCGAAAAGTTTTACGAAAACTTATATGGGAAAAAAATAGTACACGAGGACGCTTCAAATGAGGTTTTAAATTTTTTAGACAAAAAAGTACAAAAAGAAAAACATTCAGTTTTAACCCAAGATTTTAAGAAAGAAGATTTAGATAAAGCTCTTAAAAGTTTTAAAAAGGGGAAGTCTCCAGGAATGGACGGTCTTCCCCTGGAGTTTTATCAATGTTTCTGGGACATTTTAGCTGGGGTTTTACTGACTGTTTTTAATGAATTTGAAAATTTTAACAAACTACCTGCGGATTTTAGATTAGGAATAGTTTCTCTGCTTTTTAAAAAAGATGACAAGACAATTTTAAAAAATTGGCGACCAATTACTCTTTTAAACACTGATTATAAATTTTTTACAAAGATTTTAGCGACAAGGATGTCGACAGTTTTAGAGGATGTAATCCACCCGGATCAAGCCTGTGCTGTGCCCGGGAGGAAGATCACGGACAGCCTATTGCTGATCCGAGATGCCATCTGTTACGCGAGAGACAGAAACATTCGTCTAGCCGTGGTAAATTTAGATTTTGAAAAAGCATTTGACAGAGTCTCGCACCAGTACTTGTTACAAGTACTGGAAAAAATGGGGTTCCCGGGAAGATTTTTAGCATGGGTGGGACTGCTGTACAACGACCTTGTCAGCAAAATCATTGTAAATGGGCATTTAACAAAAGCAGTAAATATCTGCAGTGGCGTCCGTCAAGGGTGTCCGTTATCCCCACTCCTGTATGTGGTTTGTATTGAACCACTGGCACAGCTCTTGAGAAGGGATAAATGGATCACAGGTTTTAAAATTCCGGGGGGTTTGACAGCATCTTGTGTTTTATATATGGACGACGTTACCCTTTTAACGACAGACCTCACCTCGGCCCGAAGAGCTATGGATTTGACCGATTTCTACGGTCGGGCCTCGGGAGCCAGATTAAACCGAAAAAAGTCCGAGGCCCAGCTCTTCGGGCCGTGGGGTAACGTCGTCACAGAGGGACTAGAGCTGACTTTTAAGGAAAATGATTTTAAAATTTTAGGGGTAAAATTTGACAAAGAGGGTGGGGGAGGGCAAAATTGGAACGACATTTTAACAAAGGTAAACCAAAAGTTGGGATTCTGGGGGTTACGAAAATTAACAATGGAGGGTAAAATTTTGATTTTTAAATCCGTAATTTTACCACTCATTTTACTTGTTTCTTCTGTTTTTAGTCCACCAAGACGTTTTATCAGGAAGTTGGAAAGGGCGGTGTTTTATTTCCTGTGGGGATCCAAGTGGGAGCGCCTAAGAAGAACAGAGTTAAAGAAAAAGCCCGAACATGGTGGAAAAGGCCTCCCGGATCCCCACCTGTTTTTAGGCAGCCGCTTCACCGCCCTGCATTTTAGTTACGCGTTGACCCCATCCAGAGAAAACAAGACGGCTGCCATGACTCGCTTCTGGATGGGGTCCTACCTGAGAACCCTGAAAGTTTTAGCAGTGGACCTTAAGTACCCAGTGTCTTTTAATTTACCTAGGGAGTATGATTTTATAAAGAAATTTTTAAAGAAGTATGTTTTAGAAACTAACGATGTCACCATTTTAACTAACCACAAGGCTCTCATTTCTCTTGTGCAGGATCGAGAGACGGTGAGTCGGGTCCCGGGCCTCACATTATGTGAGGCCCAACAAGTGTGGAGGAACGCGGCCCACCCAGCTCTCCAGAACGGACACAAGGACCTGTTGTGGATGGTGGCACATGAGATCCTCCCGGTCAGGGCGGTCATGCACTCCAGAGGCATGGCCAGAAACCCCGTCTGCCCACGGCCTGGGTGTGGATGCCCAGAGACCGTGCGGCACCTGCTCTGGGAGTGCGGCGCTGCGCGGGACCTGTGGGCCAGGACCGGCCCCCTGTATCATCAGTACCTGCCGGCGGGGAGGGCCCAGATGGACTACCACCTTATCATCCATGGGGTGGGCCAGGGCGTGAAAGACATGACAAAACAGGACTTTACATCGCTCTGGCTCACCCTGACCGCCATCAAGGATGCCATCTGGGTCACAAGAAACCTGCTGGTGGGGAAGCAGGTCACGGTACCCCTGCAAGGGACAAAGGGACTGATAACAACCACGCTACAGGGGTACCGGACCTTGACAAGAGGCCAAGGGGGCCGGGGTCGCACGGAGGAGGTCCCGGCCGCCACCGTACCTGGCCGCCCGTAGATGCACCCTCACCACTCTGGCTACGGGAACAGCGGGCCAGCAGGCCAGAGGAGGGGGATCTCCGCTATGCCCTTGAAACACAGGGGCTGTGACCGTCCTGGAGAGTTGGTGTGAATGGACTTTTTTTTGGTATGACTCACCCTCGATCCTGGACAAAGAAATGATTTTATCTTCTTATTGTTACTATTGCTTTTCATGCATTTTTTAACGGACTGGTTTTTATCACTTTTTTTATCAACATCTACGCCAAGGACTTTTTTTTACATAACACACGCACACACAAAAGACTTTCGCACAACATACACTTTTATTTCCTCCACAAACCCTGATTTTAAAGTGTTTTTGTTAAGTGCCATATGTCTTTTAATGTGTATTGAAATGTTTTAAAATGTGTGTTTTATGTTTCAATTCATTTTTACTAAGTCCTGCGTTGTTAAAATGGTGACTAGACCGTGATTCTTTTTTAGACCCGTTTTAATTTTTATTGAACAGCCTGTTTTTTTAGTCTTTCATTTGTTTGCCTTTTTTTTTAAAAAAAAAACATGTCCTCTATACACTTGACATTTTATGTTCATTTAAAGTACTTTTGCAAGTATTTATTTATTTATTTATTTATTTATTTATGTATATATTTATTCATTTTTTATTTATTTACTGTTAAGTACTCAAATGAAACTAAGTGAAGAGATATGTTTTTAAATATGATTGTGATGTAAGAAACAAATGGGAAACGCTGTCAATAAATTTTTTTCGTAAGAAAAAATCTGTTCTTATCAGTTTAATATCTGATACGTGCCCTACCCGGGCACTATATATTAAATTGATTTTTGCAGCTGGGAGATGGGTTAGGGGCTTGCTCCACCCACTCCACGCATCGACCTGGTATTGCAGTACCTCCGGGAACGGTGCACTCATTAAGCGGTGAACAGCAGAACTAGATTGCATGAAATTTAACATAACGTTAGATTGAATGTAGGGACTTTCGCTTCTTTGCGATTAGGTATCTGTCTTATGCGCTCGTTTAGACAGTGAGCATGAACAACCCTCTTGGCAGGATCCTCTTATTCTAGTCCATGAGCCACGATGCACATATTGCAACTCAGGGAGGAAAAAAAAATAAATAAAAAAAATCCATCCAAAATTCCCAATCAGGACCTAAGTCTGACCTGGGGGATGGTGGGTCCAGAGAGCTGTGGAGAGGATAATTCCCAATCAGGACCTAAGTCTGACCTGGGGGATGGTGGGTCCAGAGAGCTGTGCAGAGGATTTGAAAAATGGCAAAGCATGAAACCCCCGCTCCTGTCGCATTCACCCAGGGTCCAAAGCGCCGGGCCGGGGCCCCAACTCCCAGCCTACGTGTGGGGACGTCCCGCGCCTAGAGGTACATGCCCCTTTGGGGCACCAGCGGCACGCAAGGCTGGCACCTGCGGTTAACCAAGTCAATGTTCCCGGGCTTAAGTTTGGGCTACCCGGGCACTGCTGGAGAACAGGTGTTCCTCCAGGGTCCCCCACAGGGCAGGTGCTTGCCCCCAGAGAGGGTGAAGATTACCCAGCCAGAGTCAAGGCCAGTGCGGGCAAGGAAAAACGCTCCGGAAAGGGGGGCCCTTAGGAGCTTAAGCGTATCCCCGGGAAAGGGTGACTGATTTCCGGCCAAGCTGGATTGGAAGAAAGGCTCTGGAAGTCCTTCCCATGGAAGGGTCCCTTAAGAGCTGGGTCTGACCCTAAAAAAGGTGATGGTTCCCCGCTAATTGTGGCCATGGAAGTCCTTCCAGGGCGCTTTTGAGAGCTAAAACACACCCCAGAAAGAGTGACCGATTCCTGCTGATTATGGTGGCTCAAGTGGGCATGGAAGAATCGCCCTGGAAGTCCTTCCCACTGGTCCCTTGAGTAGCCGAAGCTGCCCCAGAAAGGGTGACTGATTGCCGCTTATGGAGGCATCTCGTTTGGGCTTGGAAGAAACGCCCTGGAGGTCTGTTCTTGGGGCCCTTCCAGAGGTCTAGCTGCCCCAGAAAGAGTGACTGATTCCCGCCTATTGTGGCAGCTCGTTTGGGCTTGGAAGAAACGCCCTGGAGGTCTTGTTCTTGGGGTCCTTCAAGAGGTCTAGCTGCCCCAGAAAGAGTGACTGATTCCCGCCTATTGTGGCAGTTGCTGGCAGCTTGTTTTGGCATTCAAGAAACCCTCCATAAGTCTTACCCAGGGGTCCCTTTGGAGCTGAAGCTGCCCCAGACAGGGTGACTGACTCCCGCTTATTGTGGCAGCTCAATTGGGCATGGAAGAAACGCCCTGGAGGTCTTGTTCTTGGGGCCCTTCAAGAGCTCAAGCTGCCCCAGAAAGAGTGACTGATTCCTGCCAGTTGCTGGCAGCTCGTTTTGGCATTCAAGAAACCCTCCGCAAGTCTTACCCAGGGGTCCCTTTAGAGCTGAAGCTGCCCCAGAAAGAGTGACTCCTTCCCCGCTGACTGTGGTGGCTCAAGTGGGCATGGAAGAATCACCCTGGACGTCCTTCCCAATGGTCCCTTGGGCAGCTGAAGCTGCCCCAGACAGGGTGACTGATTCCTGCTAGTTGGGGCAGCACGTTTGGGCATGGAAGAAACGCCCTGGAGGTCTGTTCTTGGGGCCCTTCCAGAGGTCTAGCTGCCCCAGAAAGAGTGACTGATTCCCGCCTATTGTGGCAGCTCGTTTGGGCTTGGAAGAAACGCCCTGGAGGTCTTGTTCTTGGGGTCCTTCAAGAGCTCAAGCTGCCCCAGAAAGAGTGACTGATTCCTGCCAGTTGCTGGCAGCTCGTTTTGGCATTCAAGAAACCCTCCACAAGTCTTACCCAGGGGTCCCTTTAGAGCTGAAGCTGCCCCAGAAAGAGCGACTCCTTCCCCGCTGACTGTGGTGGCTCAAGTGGGCATGGAAGAATCACCCTGGAGGTCCTTCCCAGGGGTCCCTTAAGTAGCTGAGGCTGCCCCAGAAAGAGTGACTGATTCCTGCCAGTTGGGGCAGCTCCTTTGGGCATGGAAGAAATGCCCTGGAGGTCTTTTCTTGGGGTCCTTCAAGAGCTCAAGCTGCCCCGGAAAGAGTGACTGATTCCTGCCAATTGCTGGCAGCTCGTTTGGGCATGGAAGAAATGCCCTGGAGGTATTCTCTTGGGCTCCTTCAAGAGATCAAGCTGCCCCGGAAAGAGTGACATATTCCTGCCAGTTGCTGGCAGCTCGTTAGGGCATTCAAGAAACCCTCTGGAAGTCTTTCCCAGGGGTCCATTTTGAGCTGAAGCCGCCCCCGGAAAGAGTGACTGATTCCCCGCCGACTGTGGTGGCTCAAGTGGGCATGGAAGAAACACCCTGGAGGTCTTTTCTTGGGCTACTTCAAGAGCTCAAGCTGTCCCAGAAAGAGTGACTGATCCCTGCCAGGAGCTGGCAGCTCGCGTGGGCGTTCAAGAAGCCCCCTGGAAGTCTTTTTCCAGGGTTCCCTTCAGAGCTGAAGCTGCCCCCGGAAAGAGTGGCTGGTTCCTGCCAATTGCTGGCAGCTCGTTCGGGCACGCAAGAAACTCTCTGGAGGTCTTTCCCAGGGTTCCCTTTAGAGCTGAAGCTGCCCCAAAAAGAGTGACTGATTCCCGCTGATTGTGGTGGCTCAAGTGGGCATGAAAGAATCACCCTGGAGGTCCTTCCCAATGGTCCCTTAAGTAGCTGAAGCTACCCCACAAAGAGTGACTGATTCCTGCTAGTTGGGGCAGCTCCTTTGGGCATGGAAGAAATGCCCTGGAGGTCTTTTCTTGGGGTCCTTCAAGAGCTCAAGCTGCCCCAGAAAGAGTGACTGATTCCTGCCAGTTGCTGGCAGCTCGTTTTGGCATTCAAGAAACCCTCCGCAAGTCTTACCCAGGGGTCCCTTTAGAGCTGAAGCTGCCCCAGAAAGAGTGACTCCTTCCCCGCTGACTGTGGTGGCTCAAGTGGGCATGGAAGAATCACCCTGGAGGTCCTTCCCAGGGGTCCCTTAAGTAGCTGAGGCTGCCCCAGAAAGAGTGACTGATTCCTGCTAGTTGGGGCAGCTCGTTTGGGATTGGAAGAAATGCCCTGGAGGTCTTTTCTTGGGCTCCTTCAAGAGCTCAAGCTGCCCCAGAAGGAGTGACTGATGTGGTGGCTCACGCGGGCATGGAAGAAATGCCATGCAAGTCCTTTCCAGGGGTTCCTTTAGAGCTGGAGCTGCCCCAAAAAAGAGTCACTGATTCCCGCTGACTGTGGTGGCTCATACGGGCATGGAAGTCTTTTCCCAAGGCTCAAGCAGGTAAAGGAAGACAGGTTGATCTCCGAGGCCGGCCCAGACAAAATCCTGGTCTGGACTTCTGAAGGGGGGATGGCAACTACACTGACTTGGTCGGAAAAGTCTCTCAAACAGGGGCTTTTCAAGTACCCTCATTGGGCACCAGCGGCCCATAGTCACGTCTCTTTGCCGTATTCAAGCTTGGAGTTTGTTTTTGGTCACCAACGGCTCTTAGTTAAGCCTAAAATGTTATGTCTGTCTGTCTGTCAGCAAATGTGCTGGAGGTTTAAGGGTTAAAAATTAGTACCTGTTATGCTTGCCGACATTGTATTATTTGTGGCGTAGATTGCGGCTCCTACTGCTGACAGTTTGTGGGTATCGCTTCTCGGCCTTTTGGCTAAGATCAAGTGTAGTATCTGTTCTTATCAGTATTATATTTGATCTGGTCACGCGGCTGGGACTGCGATCGCCTCTGGGAGGTTCACCCTGGTGAGCGCTTTTGTAGTGCTTACCAAGACCTGCGAGAGGTACATCGGCTGCGTTTTTACAAAGTCTTTTAAGGTAAGGTCTCTTTTAAATATTTATTCTGCTGGTTTTAAGTTTATTGTTGTTTTTAGAGAGCTGTAGGTGCCTCCACCATGTCGGCTGCTCGTGCCGGCATGCGGAGGCACCACAGCGTGCGTTTCAATTTTAAAACTGTTAATGGGAAGCTCCTGGAGTTGTCCAGATTGGACTTCTCCAGGAAGCTTATCCAAAAAGCTTTAAATTTCAAACCGGAAGAATTGAACTGTATTGTGACTCTGCCCCTGAACAAAGGATTTGATGTAAGTTTTAAGGCTGCTTCTCTGCTTAATGCTTTTTGGCAAAGATTTGATTCGGTTAAAGCCCAGTTTTCCATGTTTACTGTGGAAAAGCTTTCGGACAACACTCTTAAAACAGTGATTGTCCGAATGTTCAATGAAACAGTAACTGGTGACGATATCTGCGTGTGGCTGGGTAGATATTGCACTGTTCGTGGCCAGCCAGTCAAGGTTTTAGATGAGGACGGCATCTGGAACTGCTCTTGGCGTGTTCCCATTAAACAGTGGGAAGACGCCGAGGGCTTCCAGGGCCTGAGACATCTGCCTTCTATGATTGTGCTTGGGGAGAACAGGGGCTACATCCATTATCAGGGGATGCCCAAACTGTGCAGGAAGTGTGGGAAAAATGGGCATCTCGCTGAAGCATGCCAAGAGCTAGTTTGTGGGAAGTGCAGAGAAATTGGGCACAGCTTTGAGCAGTGTACCAATGGCAGGCGGTGCAATCTGTGTGGAGACACTAACCATCTTTTCAGAGATTGCCCTAAGAGTTTTGCCAACAGAGTGAAAAGCAACAAAATGGCCGCCCCGCAAAACGTGGTGGCCGAGGAACAAAGGGAGGAGGCGGTCCCTGAAGTTTTGGCGGGAAACGAAAGTTTGCCGTCGGCTTCGGGGACCGGCCAAGAAGGAGGAGGCGGGGCGGCCAAGGGGGCGGAGTCACAATCGGTTGAGGTGAGGAGAGGGGAAGCTGTCGAATCAGAAGTGAGTTTAGAGAGGAAAGAGGAGGAAGACACAGCTTCCTCTCTCCTCACCGTCTCGGAGATAGTGGAGGCTTCAGAGGGGAGTGAAATCAATGTTTCACTCCCAAATGCTCAGGTGCAAAAGAGACCCGCGGGATCTCCTCTGTTTGATACAGAGAAGAAATTGAGAGTCTCACACGATTCGGATAGTTCACCCGTAACTATTTCGAGTCGTGTGTGGCCTCTTGAGTCCCCAAATGAGGTGTCCTTTTTGCACGTTAAGCTTATATCATCATCGCCAAAAGAGACACAAGAGAATATCTCTGTGGATTTGGAGGCGATAGACACACAACCTAACAATCCAGGGATAATTCCTGGAAAGGAGGGGAGTGTGCAACAAGAAAAGACATGATTTTAATGTCGGTTTTAAGACTTTTCTGTAGGTTTTAAAATTGTCTTTTAAGCAGCTCATGTCTTTAAAATATAGTGCTCATGGATATCACCTTCTCCACTATAAATGTGAGAAGTGTGAAGTCCCTAGTAAGAGCACAGAGCATATTTTCCCTCTTAAAAACTTTTAAAACAGACGTCTTTTTATTACAAGAATGTGCTTTACCCTTTTTAAAAAATTATAAAAAATGGGAGGATTTATGGACCCCCGGACCCTCCATATGGAGTGGCTCAAATTTTAATAAAAATGACGGGGTGGCCATTTTAATCAATAATCCAAACATCTTGGTGAAGGGAAGCACGGTGGTGAGAGATGGGCGGGCTATTTTAGCTAATTTGACTGTTTTAGATAGGGATTTTAATGTTCTAAATTTTTATGGTTTTACGGACAAAAACAAAAGATTTGAGCTTTTAGAAGACATACAGCCCCACATGCTAGGTAGGGTGCCCTTCATTTTAGCAGGTGATTTTAACTGTGTTTTAACTCAAAAAGACAGAAGAAGGGCAGATGATTTTAAAGTAGATAAGACATCGGTTTTACTGCAGGGTTTAGTTAGAGATTTTAAATTAGTGGACTGTTTTAAAGCTATGCATCAGAGAGAGGAGGGCTTCACCTGGTTCAGTGGTGATGGTACCAGAGCCTCTCGAATCGATTACATGTTCACACGTGACTACCCGCCAACCGATGCAAAATTAACCCCCCTCTTCTTTTCCGATCACTTAATGCTGTCTTGCACGCTTTCACTGCCCCTGGGTGTGACAATAGGTGGAGGGCTGTGGAAGCTGAACTGCTCTCTGTTAAAAGATGAGAAAGTGGTGAGGGAATACAGAGAGCAGTTCAGCCAATGGCAGACCCTCCAGGACTTTTATGATACACAAGCACAGTGGTGGGAAATGGTAAAAGGACGCACAAAACGTTTTTTTAAAAGGATAGGTAGGGAAAAAAAGAATAGGGAAAAGAGACGCATGATGGGGCTGCAAAAACGCCTACAGAGATATTTTAACCTTTTAAACATGGGCTTTGATTTTAACAACGAAATTAAAGAAGTTAAAAAAGAGATGTTGGTTTTAGCAGAGGAAAATAGCAGGGGAGTGATTTTAAGAGCAAAAGAGAAAAAAATTGAAGAAAATGAAAAGTGTACAAGATATTTTTTTAAAAAAATAATCACAAAGGGAGGGGGGATATCAAAGATAAAAAACGACGAGGGGACTATTTTAAATACCACAGAGGGGGTTTTAAAAGAAGTCGAAAAGTTTTACGAAAATTTATATGGAAAAAAAATAGTACACGAGGACGCTTTAAATGAGGTTTTAAATTTTTTAGACAAAAAAGTACAAAAAGAAAAACATTCAGTTTTAACCCAAGATTTTAAGAAAGAAGATTTAGATAAAGCTCTTAAAAGTTTTAAAAAGGGGAAGTCTCCAGGAATGGACGGTCTTCCCCTGGAGTTTTATCAATGTTTCTGGGACATTTTAGCTGGGGTTTTACTGACTGTTTTTAATGAATTCGAAAATTTTAACAAACTACCTGCGGATTTTAGATTAGGAATAGTTTCTCTGCTTTTTAAAAAAGATGACAAGACAATTTTAAAAAATTGGCGACCAATTACTCTTTTAAACACTGATTATAAATTTTTTACAAAGATTTTAGCGACAAGGATGTCGACAGTTTTAGAGGATGTAATCCACCCGGATCAAGCCTGTGCTGTGCCCGGGAGGAAGATCACGGACAGCCTATTGCTGATCCGAGATGCCATCTGTTACGCGAGAGACAGAAACATTCGTCTAGCCGTGGTAAATTTAGATTTTGAAAAAGCATTTGACAGAGTCTCGCACCAGTACTTGTTACAAGTACTGGAAAAAATGGGGTTCCCGGGAAGATTTTTAGCATGGGTGGGACTGCTGTACAACGACCTTGTCAGCAAAATCATTGTAAATGGGCATTTAACAAAAGCAGTAAATATCTGCAGTGGCGTCCGTCAAGGGTGTCCGTTATCCCCACTCCTGTATGTGGTTTGTATTGAACCACTGGCACAGCTCTTGAGAAGGGATAAATGGATTACAGGTTTTAAAATTCCGGGGGGTTTGACAGCATCTTGTGTTTTATATATGGACGACGTTACCCTTTTAACGACAGACCTCACCTCGGCCCGAAGAGCTATGGATTTGACCGATTTCTACGGTCGGGCCTCGGGAGCCAGATTAAACCGAAAAAAGTCCGAGGCCCAGCTCTTCGGGCCGTGGGGTAACGTCGTCACAGAGGGACTAGAGCTGACTTTTAAGGAAAATGATTTTAAAATTTTAGGGGTAAAATTTGACAAAGAGGGTGGGGGAGGGCAAAATTGGAACGACATTTTAACAAAGGTAAACCAAAAGTTGGGATTCTGGGGGTTACGAAAATTAACAATGGAGGGTAAAATTTTGATTTTTAAATCCGTAATTTTACCACTCATTTTACTTGTTTCTTCTGTTTTTAGTCCACCAAGACGTTTTATCAGGAAGTTGGAAAGGGCGGTGTTTTATTTCCTGTGGGGATCCAAGTGGGAGCGCCTAAGAAGAACAGAGTTAAAGAAAAAGCCCGAACATGGTGGAAAAGGCCTCCCGGATCCCCACCTGTTTTTAGGCAGCCGCTTCACCGCCCTGCATTTTAGTTACGCGTTGACCCCATCCAGAGAAAACAAGACGGCTGCCATGACTCGCTTCTGGATGGGGTCCTACCTGAGAACCCTGAAAGTTTTAGCAGTGGACCTTAAGTACCCAGTGTCTTTTAATTTACCTAGGGAGTATGATTTTATAAAGAAATTTTTAAAGAAGTATGTTTTAGAGACTAACGATGTCACCATTTTAACTAACCACAAGGCTCTCATTTCTCTTGTGCAGGATCGAGAGACGGTGAGTCGGGTCCCGGGCCTCACATTATGTGAGGCCCAACAAGTGTGGAGGAACGCGGCCCACCCAGCTCTCCAGAACGGACACAAGGACCTGTTGTGGATGGTGGCACATGAGATCCTCCCGGTCAGGGCGGTCATGCACTCCAGAGGCATGGCCAGAAACCCCGTCTGCCCACGGCCTGGGTGTGGATGCCCAGAGACCGTGCGGCACCTGCTCTGGGAGTGCGGCGCTGCGCGGGACCTGTGGGCCAGGACCGGCCCCCTGTATCATCAGTACCTGCCGGCGGGGAGGGCCCAGATGGACTACCACCTTATCATCCATGGGGTGGGCCAGGGCGTGAAAGACATGACAAAACAGGATTTTACATCGCTCTGGCTCACCCTGACCGCCATCAAGGATGCCATCTGGGTCACAAGAAACCTGCTGGTGGGGAAGCAGGTCACGGTACCCCTGCAAGGGACAAAGGGACTGATAACAACCACGCTACAGGGGTACCGGACCTTGACAAGAGGCCAAGGGGGCCGGGGTCGCACGGAGGAGGTCCCGGCCGCCACCGTACCTGGCCGCCCGTAGATGCACCCTCACCACTCTGGCTACGGGAACAGCGGGCCAGCAGGCCAGAGGAGGGGGATCTCCGCTATGCCCTTGAAACACAGGGGCTGTGACCGTCCTGGAGAGTTGGTGTGAATGGACTTTTTTTGGTATGACTCACCCTCGATCCTGGACAAAGAAATGATTTTATCTTCTTATCGTTTCTATCGCTTTTCATGCATTTTTTATCGGACTGGTTTTTATCACTTTTTTTTATCAACATCTACGCCGAGGACTTTTTTTTACATAACACACGCACACACAAAAGACTTTCGCACAACATACACTTTTATTTTCTCCACAAACCCTGATTTTAAAGTGTTTTTGTTAAGTGCCATATGTCTTTTAATGTGTATTGAAATGTTTTTAATGTGTGTTTTATGTTTCAATTCATTTTTACTAAGTCCTGCGTTGTTAAAATGGTGACTAGACTGTGATTCTTTTTTAGACCCGTTTTAAGTTTTATTGAACAGCTTGTGTTTTTTAGTCTTTCATTTGTTTGCCTTTTTAAAAAAGAAAAAAAAAAAAAATGTCCTCTATACAAAAACACTTGACATTTTATGTTCATTTAAAGTACTTTTGCATGTATTTATTTATGTATTTATTTATGTATATATTTATTCATTTTTATTTATTTTACTGTTAAGTACTCAAATGAGGCTAAGTGAAGAGATATGTGTTCAATAATTATTGTGATGTAAGAAACAAATGGGAAACGCTGTCAATAAATTTTTTTCGAAAGAAAAATCTGTTCTTATCAGTATTATATTTGATCTGGTCACGCGGCTGGGACGGCGATCGCCTCTTGGAGGTTCACCCTGGTGCCTGCTTTTGTAGCGGCCACCACAACCTTTGGGAGGTACACCGGCTGAGCGTTTTCGTGAAGTCTTTTAAGGTAAGGTTTTAAGTATTTATTGATTTGGCTGTTTTATTGGTGTGGTTTTATAGAGAGCTGTTGGTGCCTCCACCATGTCGGCTGCTCGTGCCGGCATGCGGAGGCACCACAGCGTGCGTTTTAATTTTAAAACTGTTAATGGAAAGCTCCTGGAGTTGTCCCGCTTGGACTTCTCCAGGAAGCTAATCCAAAAAGCCTTGAAATTTAAACCCGACGAACTGAACTGTATAGTGACTCTGCCCCTTAACAAGGGATTTGATGTTAGCTTTAAAGCTGCCTCCCACTTAAACGTTTTTTGGCAAAGATTTGACTCTGTAAAAGACCAGTTCTCCATGTTTACTGTGGAAAAACTTTCAGACAACACACTTAAAACTGTGATTGTCAGAATGTTTAATGAAACAGTGACTGGTGAAGACATTTGTGTATGGCTGGGAAGATTTTGCACTGTTCGTGGACAGCCAGTTAAGGTGCTAGATGAGGATGGCATCTGGAATTGCTCCTGGCGGATTCCCATCAAACAATGGGAGGATGCCGGAGGATTCCAGGGCCTGAGACATCTGCCCTCCATGATTGTGCTGGGAGAGAACAGAGGCTACATTCATTACCAAGGCATGCCCAAACTTTGTAGAAAGTGCAACAAGTTTGGGCATTTAGCAGAAGCGTGCCAAGAAACAGTATGCGGGAAGTGTAAAGAAATTGGACATAGTTTTGAACAATGTACCAATGGCAGGCGGTGCAATCTCTGTGGTGATTCAAACCATCTCTATAGAGATTGCCCAAAAAGCTTTGCAAACAAACTGAAAAGTCAAAAAATGGCCGCCCCACCGACCACGCTGGTTTCAGAACAAAGAGAAGGGGCGGGGCCTGAGGTTTTGGCGGGAGCCGACATCTCCCAGCCAGCCTCAGAGCCCAACCAATGCCGAGAAGGTGGGGCGGCCCCAGGGGCGGAGTCACAGTCGGTAGAGGTGGGGAGAGAGGAGGTAAACGAACCAATAGGAATGGAAAAGGGAGAGGAAACGACCTCCTCTCTCCTCACCGTCTCTGAGGTGAGTGTTGCATCAAGTGATGCCTCACTCCCGAATGCTCAGGTGCAGAAAAGACCTGCAGACTCTCCACTGTGCGATACAGAGAAGAAACAAAGAGTGGTCAGGGGCTCAGATGGTTCAGAAATGGACAGTCTGAGCCATGAATGGCCACTCAAGTCTCCAAATGAGGTCTCTTTTTTGCACATAAAGCTAACAACATCGTCGCCTAAAGATCCACAAGAGCTTGTCTCTGTGGGCTCTGAGGCGATAGGCACTTCCTCTAATTCCTCCCCTGATTGCCATGGGGGAAAAGACGAGGAAATGCTACAGGACCACACGTGAGTTTTAAAAGATTTTATTGTCTTTTAATCTGCGTGATTGGTGAGTTTTACCTCTTTTAATTGTCGTCTTTATAACGGTTCATGTCTTTTATCCATATACTGCTCAT
Organism: Danio rerio; assembly: GCF_052040795.2. Taxonomy (NCBI): domain Eukaryota; kingdom Metazoa; phylum Chordata; class Actinopteri; order Cypriniformes; family Danionidae; genus Danio; species Danio rerio. The sequence goes on from NC_141022.1 coordinate 17,301,580, forward strand.
GGCCCTCACAATCTCAACCATAAATGTTAGAAGTGTGAGGTCCACCACAAGAGCACAGAGCATCCTATCCTTTTTAAAAAACTTTTAAGTCAGACATGTTTTTATTGCAAGAGTGTTCTCTGCCCTTTTTAAAAAACTATAGAAGATGGGAAGAACTTTGGACCCCTGGACCCTCCATTTGGAGTGGATCCAATTTTAATAAAAATGATGGGGTCGCTATTTTAATTAATAACCCCAATATCTTGGTGGAGGGCAGCACGGTTTTAAGAGACGGACGGGCACTTTTAGCTAATCTGACTTTTTTAGATAAGGGTTTTAAGGTTATTAACGTATATGGTTTTAATGATAAAAATGAAAGACATGAGCTTTTAGTGGACTTGCAACCCCACATATTAGGTAGGGCACCCCTTATTTTAGCAGGAGATTTTAATTGTATTTTAACAAACAAAGACAGAAGAAAAACAGAGGGTTTTAAATTGGATAAAACATCCTTTTTATTGCAGGGTATGGTTAGGGATTTTAAATTAGTCGACTGTTTTAAAACAATGCATCAAAGAGAGGAGGGCTTCACCTGGTTCAGTGGTGATGGTACCAGAGCCTCTCGAATCGACTATATTTTTACACGAGACTGCCCGCCAACTGATGCTAAACTAACCCCCCTCTTTTTTACTGACCACACAATGCTATCTTGCACTCTTTCACTCCCCACAGGTGTGACGGTAGGGGGAGGGCTGTGGAAGCTGAACTGCTCTCTGCTAAAAGACGAGGAGGTAGTTAGAGATTACAGAGAGCAGTTCAGCCAATGGCAGACCCTCCAGGACTTTTACGATTCACGAGCACAATGGTGGGAAAAGGTGAAAGACTGGACGAGAGGTTTTTTTAGACATATAGGGAAGTAAAATAAAAATAAAGAAAAAAGACATATGATGGGGTTGCAAAAAAGATTACAACGCTATTTTAATCTTTTAAACGAAGGTCTTGATTTTAATGATGAAATAAAAGAGGTAAAAAATGAAATGTCAGTTTTAAGTGAAATTCAAAGTAAAGGTTTTATCTTAAGAAGTAAAGAAAAACATATTGAGGAAGGGGAAAAGTGCACAAGATATTTTTTTAAAAAAATAATCACTCGGGGACAAACAATAAACAGTTTAAAATTAAATGGGAGGAAAGTGCACACAACTAAAGAAATTTTAAATGGCGTCGAAAATTTTTATGAAGAATTGTATAAAGAAAAACAAACAGATGAATATATTCAATTAGAAGTCTTAAATTTTTTAGAAAAAAAAGTAAGTAGGGAAAACAGTTTTTTAGCCCAAGATTTTACAATTCTGGAAGTTTTTAAAGCTCTTAAAAGTTTTAAAAATGGGAAGTCCCCAGGAATGGATGGACTTCCCCTAGAATTTTATGTCACCTTTTGGGACATTTTAGGACAAGAGCTTTTAACTGTTTTTAAAGAATTTGAGACTTCCAACCGACTGCCAGATAGTTTTAGAACAGGGATAGTTTCACTTTTACATAAAAAAGATGACAAGACTGACTTAAAAAATTGGAGACCAATCACGCTTTTAAATTTTGACTGTAAGCTTTTTACAAAGATTTTAGCGACACGCATGTCAAGGGTTTTAGAAGACGTAATCCACCCGGATCAAGCTTGTGCTGTGCCCGGGAGAAAGATCACGGACAGCCTGGTATTGATTAGAGATGCCATCTGTTATGCGAGAGACAGAGATAATCGGCTAATAGTCCTAAATTTAGATTTTGAAAAAGCATTCGACCGAATCTCGCACCAGTTCCTTTTTAAGGTCCTGGAGAAAATGGGCTTTCCAGGGAGGTTCATAGAGTGGGTGGGACTGCTATATAAAGATCTGATTAGCAAAATTATGGTTAATGGGCATCTAACCAAAGCTGTCAATATTCACAGCGGCGTCCGTCAAGGGTGTCCTTTATCCCCGCTCTTGTATGTGGCTTGTATTGAGCCACTGGCACAGATCTTGAGAAGGGACAAATGGATTAATGGTTTTAACGTGCCTGGCACAGGGGGGTTGACGGCCACCTGTGTCCTATACATGGATGACATAACACTTTTAATGACCAACCTCGCATCGGCCCGAAGAGCTATGGATTTGACAGAATGGTATGGTCGGGCCTCGGGCGCCAGACTAAATCGAAATAAGTCCGAGGCCCAGCTCTTCGGGCCGTGGGGGAAGGTGGACACAGGTGGTCTAGACTTGGTTTTTAAAAAGAGTGATCTTAAAATTTTAGGGATTAAATTTGACGAAGAGGGTGGAGGAGGGGGGAACTGGACTGACTTGTTAGGGAAAGCTAAGAGTAGATTAGGTTTTTGGGGTTTAAGACAACTGACTTTAGAAGGAAAAGTTTTAATTTTTAAAGCTGTTGTTTTACCCTTGCTTTTACTGACATGTTCTGTTTTTAGTCCTCCTAGATTCTTCCTTTTAAATCTGGAGAGGGCGGTCTTTTACTTTCTGTGGGGGTCCAAATGGGACAGAGTGAAGAGGGAGGTCTTTAAGAAAAGGAAGGAAAATGGTGGAAAAGGCCTCCCTGACCTCCACCTGTTTTTAGCAAGTCGTTTGACCACCCTGCACTTCAGATATGCGGTCACCCCATCCAGAGAAAACAAGACGGCAGCAATGGTGCGATTCTGGATGGGGTCTTACCTCCGCCATTTAAAAATCATACCCGCAGATCTGAAGTGCCCAGTGGCTTTTAACCTGCCAAAAGAATATGGTTTTATCAAGAAATTTTTAAAGAAACATTTTTTAGAGCAGGAAGATGCCACTGTTTTAACTAACCATAAATCTTTGATCTCTCTTGTGCAGGATCGAGAGCAAGTGAGTCGGGTTCCGGGCCTCACACTCGGTGAGGCCCAACAGGCCTGGAAGAACGCGGCCCACCCAGCTCTCCAGAACAGACATAAGGATCTAGCGTGGATGGTGGCACACGAGATCCTCCCGGTCAGGGCGGTAATGCACTCCAGAGGCATGGCCAAGACCTCCATCTGCCCACGGCCCGGATGCTCAAGCCCGGAGACCGTGCGGCATCTGCTCTGGGAGTGTGGCGCTGCGCGGGACCTGTGGGCAGCAACCGGCCCCCTATACCAACGGAATCTGCCAGCGGGAGGGGCCCAGATGAGTTACCACCTAGCCATCCATGGGGTGGGCCTGGGTGCGACGGACATGGAGAAAGAGGACTTTACCGCACTCTGGCCCACCCTAAACGCCATCAAGGATGCCATCTGGGTCACCAGGAACCTGCTGGTAGCAAAGGGCGTCACGGTGCCCCTCCACAGGGCAAAGCATATCGTATCATCTACGCTAGAGGGGTACCGGGCGCCAACTTTAGGACGAGGGGGCCGGGGTCACACGAGGAGGGTCCCGGCCGCCACCGTACCTGGCCGCCCGTAGATGCACCCTCACCAATCTGGCTACGGGAACAGCGGGCCAGCGGGCCGGAGGAGGGGGATCTCCGCTATGCCCCGGAAACATAGAGACTGTGGTTGTTTTGGAGAGCTGGAGTGAATGGACTTTCTTGTTAAGACTCACTCTCGATCCTGCACAAGAGCGAGTTTTTAGTTTCTGAACTGGCTTTTATTGGTTTGCTTTTATTTCTTTTAGCTTTGGCCTTTTAGTGCTTTTAGTGGACATTTTATTTCATCATTCGATCTCGTTTTAACAAGGAATTTTCACCACAAACATACATGGACTTTTAACACAAACACTGACTCCCAAACCTACACTCACGAACTTTTACACAAACATGGACTTTGAAACAGAAATCACAAAACAAACAAAAAAACATAACACAAAGACAGCAACAACAACTGAATTTCACTCTGTTTTTATGTATATATTTAGGTACGCATGAACTGATTTTATTTCTCTTAATTTGTAATTTCATTCATTTTATTTTATTTTATTTGTTAATGCATCAATATATACATGTTTTTGTTGGTTTTTAAGAGTGAAATTGTAGTCCTTGAGTACTACGCTGTTTTATTTTGACTTTTAAGAAGTGTATTGTGATTTATTGTGTGGTTTTATGATTGTTTTAATGAGAAGTGAAAAGTGTCAACTAATGCAAAGAAAGTTCTTAAAATATGTGTGATTTTTATGATGAAATTGTGTCAATAAATTTTTTCGAAAGAAAAAAAATCTGTTCTTATCAGTGTTATATTTGATCTGGTCACGCGGCTGGGACTGCGATGGCCTCTGGGAGGTTCACCCTGGTGAGTGCTTTTGTAGTGCTTACCAAGACCTGCGAGAGGTACATCGGCTGCGTTTTTACAAAGTCTTTTAAGGTAAGGTCTCTTTTAAATATTTATTCTGCTGGTTTTAAATTTATTGGTGTTTTTTAGGGAGCTGTAGGTGCCTCCACCATGTCGGCTGCTCGTGCCGGCATGCGGAGGCACCACAGCGTGCGTTTTAATTTCAAAACAGTTAATGGGAAGCTCCTCGAGTTGTCCAGATTGGACTTCTCCAGGAAGCTTATCCAAAAATCTTTAAATTTCAAGCCAGAAGAACTAAACTGTATTGTGACTCTGCCCCTGAACAAAGGATTTGATGTGAGTTTTAAGGCTGCTTCTCTGCTAAATGCTTTTTGGCAAAGATTTGATTCGGTTAAAGCCCAGTTTTCCATGTTTACTGTGGAAAAGCTTTCGGACAACACTCTTAAAACAGTGATTGTCCGAATGTTCAATGAAACAGTAACTGGTGACGATATCTGCGTGTGGCTGGGTAGATATTGCACTGTTCGTGGCCAGCCAGTCAAGGTTTTAGATGAGGACGGCATCTGGAACTGCTCTTGGCGTGTTCCCATTAAACAGTGGGAAGACGCCGAGGGCTTCCAGGGCCTGAGACATCTGCCTTCTATGATTGTGCTTGGGGAGAACAGGGGCTACATCCATTATCAGGGGATGCCCAAACTGTGCAGGAAGTGTGGAAAAAATGGGCATCTCGCTGAAGCATGCCAAGAGCTAGTTTGTGGGAAGTGCAGAGAAATTGGGCACAGCTTTGAGCAGTGTACCAATGGCAGGCGGTGCAATCTGTGTGGAGACACTAACCATCTTTTCAGAGATTGTCCTAAGAGTTTTGCCAACAGAGTGAAAAGCAACAAAATGGCCGCCCCGCAAAACGTGGTGGCCGAGGAACAAAGGGAGGAGGCGGTCCCTGAAGTTTTGACGGGAAACGAAAGTTTGCCGTCAGCTTCGGGGACCGGCCAAGAAGGAGGAGGCGGGGCGGCCAAGGGGGCGGAGTCACAATCGGTTGAGGTTAGGAGAGGGGAAGCTGTCGAATCAGAAGTGAGTTTAGAGAGGAAAGAGGAGGAAGACACAGCTTCCTCTCTCCTCACCGTCTCGGAGATAGTGGAGGCTTCAGAGGGGAGTGAAATCAATGTTTCACTCCCAAGTGTTCAGGTGCAAAAGAGACCCGCGGGATCTCCTCTGTTTGATACAGAGAAGAAATTGAGAGTCTCACACGATTCGGATAGTTCACCAGTAACTATTTCGAGTCGTGTGTGGCCTCTTGAGTCCCCAAATGAGGTGTCCTTTTTGCACGTTAAGCTAATATCATCATCACCAAAAGAGACACAAGAGAATATCTCTGTGGATTTGGAGGCGATAGACACACACCCTAACAATCCAGGGATAATTCCTGGAAAGGAGGGGAGTGTGCAACAAGAAAAGACATGATTTTAATGTCGGTTTTAAGACTTTTCTGTAGGTTTTAAAATTGTCTTTTAAGAAGCTCATGTCTTTAAAATATAGTGCTCATGGATATCACCTTCTCCACTATAAATGTGAGAAGTGTGAAGTCCCTAGTAAGAGCACAGAGCATATTTTCCCTTTTAAAAACTTTTAAAACAGACGTCTTTTTATTACAAGAATGTGCTTTACCCTTTTTAAAAAATTATAAAAAGTGGAAGGATTTATGGACCCCCGGACCCTCCATATGGAGTGGCTCAAATTTTAATAAAAATGACGGGGTGGCCATTTTAATCAACAATCCAAACATCTTGGTGAAGGGAAGCACGGTGGTGAGAGATGGGCGGGCTATTTTAGCTAATTTGACTGTTTTAGATAGGGATTTTAATGTTCTAAATTTTTATGGTTTTACGGACAAAAACAAAAGATTTGAGCTTTTAGAAGACATACAGCCCCACATGCTAGGTAGGGTGCCCTTCATTTTAGCAGGTGATTTTAACTGTGTTTTAACTCAAAAAGACAGAAGAAGGGCAGATGATTTTAAAGTAGATAAGACATCGGTTTTATTGCAGGGTTTAGTTAAAGATTTTAAATTAGTGGACTGTTTTAAAGCTATGCATCAGAGAGAGGAGGGCTTCACCTGGTTCAGTGGTGATGGTACCAGAGCCTCTCGAATCGATTACATGTTCACACGTGACTACCCGCCAACCGATGCGAAATTAACCCCCCTCTTCTTTTCCGATCACTTAATGCTGTCTTGCACGCTTTCACTGCCCCTGGGTGTGACGGTAGGTGGAGGGCTGTGGAAGCTGAACTGCTCTCTGTTAAAAGATGAGAAAGTGGTGAGGGAATACAGAGAGCAGTTCAGCCAATGGCTGACCCTCCAGGACTTTTATGATACACAAGCACAGTGGTGGGAAATGGTAAAAGGACGCACAAAACCTTTTTTTAAAAGGATAGGTAGGGAAAAAAAGAATAGGGAAAAGAGACGCATGATGGGGCTGCAAAAACGCCTACAGAGATATTTTAACCTTTTAAACATGGGCTTTGATTTTAACAACGAAATTAAAGAAGTTAAAAAAGAGATGTTGGTTTTAGCAGAGGAAAATAGCAGGGGAGTGATTTTAAGAGCAAAAGAGAAAAAAATTGAAGAAAATGAAAAGTGTACAAGATATTTTTTAAAAAAAATAATCACAAAGGGAGGGGGGATATCAAAGATAAAAAACGACGAGGGGACTATTTTAAATACCACAGAGGGGGTTTTAAAAGAAGTCGAAAAGTTTTACGAAAACTTATATGGGAAAAAAATAGTACACGAGGACGCTTTAAATGAGGTTTTAAATTTTTTAGACAAAAAAGTACAAAAAGAAAAACATTCAGTTTTAACCCAAGATTTTAAGAAAGAAGATTTAGATAAAGCTCTTAAAAGTTTTAAAAAGGGGAAGTCTCCAGGAATGGACTGTCTTCCCCTGGAGTTTTATCAATGTTTCTGGGACATTTTAGCTGGGGTTTTACTGACTGTTTTTAATGAATTCGAAAATTTTAACAAACTACCTGCGGATTTTAGATTAGGAATAGTTTCTCTGCTTTTTAAAAAAGATGACAAGACAATTTTAAAAAATTGGCGACCAATTACTCTTTTAAACACTGATTATAAATTTTTTACAAAGATTTTAGCGACAAGGATGTCGACAGTTTTAGAGGATGTAATCCACCCGGATCAAGCCTGTGCTGTGCCCGGGAGGAAGATCACGGACAGCCTATTGCTGATCCGAGATGCCATCTGTTACGCGAGAGACAGAAACATTCGTCTAGCCGTGGTAAATTTAGATTTTGAAAAAGCATTTGACAGAGTCTCGCACCAGTACTTGTTACAAGTACTGGAAAAAATGGGGTTCCCGGGAAGATTTTTAGCATGGGTGGGACTGCTGTACAACAACCTTGTCAGTAAAATCATTGTAAATGGGCATTTAACAAAAGCAGTAAATATCTGCAGTGGCGTCCGTCAAGGGTGTCCGTTATCCCCACTCCTGTATGTGGTTTGTATTGAACCACTGGCACAGCTCTTGAGAAGGGATAAATGGATTACAGGTTTTAAAATTCCGGGGGGTTTAACAGCATCTTGTGTTTTATATATGGACGACGTTACCCTTTTAACGACAGACCTCACCTCGGCCCGAAGAGCTATGGATTTGACCGATTTCTACGGTCGGGCCTCGGGAGCCAGATTAAACCGAAAAAAGTCCGAGGCCCAGCTCTTCGGGCCGTGGGGTAACGTCGTCACAGAGGGACTAGAGCTGACTTTTAAGGAAAATGATTTTAAAATTTTAGGGGTAAAATTTGACAAAGAGGGTGGGGGAGGGCAAAATTGGAACGACATTTTAACAAAGGTAAACCAAAAGTTGGGATTCTGGGGGTTACGAAAATTAACAATGGAGGGTAAAATTTTGATTTTTAAATCCATAATTTTACCACTCATTTTACTTGTTTCTTCTGTTTTTAGTCCACCAAGACGTTTTATCAGGAAGTTGGAAAGGGCGGTGTTTTATTTCCTGTGGGGATCCAAGTGGGAGCGCCTAAGAAGAACAGAGTTAAAGAAAAAGCCCGAACATGGTGGTAAAGGCCTCCCGGATCCCCACCTGTTTTTAGGCAGCCGCTTCACCGCCCTGCATTTTAGTTAAGCGTTGACCCCATCCAGAGAAAACAAGACGGCTGCCATGACTCGCTTCTGGATGGGGTCCTACCTGAGAACCCTGAAAGTTTTAGCAGTGGACCTTAAGTACCCAGTGTCTTTTAATTTACCTAGGGAGTATGATTTTATAAAGAAATTTTTAAAGAAGTATGTTTTAGAGACTAACGATGTCACCATTTTAACTAACCACAAGGCTCTCATTTCTCTTGTGCAGGATCGAGAGACGGTGAGTCGGGTCCCGGGCCTCACATTATGTGAGGCCCAACAAGTGTGGAGGAACGCGGCCCACCCAGCTCTCCAGAACGGACACAAGGACCTGTTGTGGATGGTGGCACATGAGATCCTCCCGGTCAGGGCGGTTATGCACTCCAGAGGCATGGCCAGAAACCCCGTCTGCCCACGGCCTGGGTGTGGATGCCCAGAGACCGTGCGGCACCTGCTCTGGGAGTGCGGCGCTGCGCGGGACCTGTGGGCCAGGACCGGCCCCCTGTTTCATCAGTACTTGCCGGCGGGGAGGGCCCAGATGGACTACCACCTTATCATCCATGGGGTGGGCCAGGGCGTGAAAGACATGACAAAACAGGACTTTACATCGCTCTGGCTCACCCTGACCGCCATCAAGGATGCCATCTGGGTCACAAGAAACCTGCTGGTGGGGAAGCAGGTCACGGTACCCCTGCAAGGGACAAAGGGACTGATTACAACCACGCTACAGGGGTACCGGACCTTGACAAGAGGCCAAGGGGGCCGGGGTCGCACGGAGGAGGTCCCGGCCGCCACCGTACCTGGCCGCCCGTAGATGCACCCTCACCACTCTGGCTACGGCAACAGCGGGCCAGCAGGCCAGAGGAGGGGGATCTCCGCTATGCCCTTGAAACACAGGGGCTGTGACCGTCCTGGAGAGTTGATGTGAATGGACTCTTTTGGTATGACTCACCCTCGATCCTGGACAAAGAAATGATTTTATCTTCTTATCGTTTCTATCGCTTTTCATGCATTTTTTATCGGACTGGTTTTTATCACTTTTTTTTTATCAACATCTATGCCGAGGACTTTTTTTTACATAACACACGCACACACAAAAGACTTTCGCACAACATACACTTTTATTTCCTCCACAAACCCTGATTTTAAAGTGTTTTTATTAAGTGCCAAATGTCTTTTAATGTGTATTGAAATGTTTTTTTAATGTGTGTTTTATGTTTCAATTCATTTTACTAAGTCCTGCGTTGTTAAAATGGTGACTAGACCGTGATTCTTTTTTAGACCCGTTTTAAGTTTTATTGAACAGCTTGTGTTTTTTAGTCTTTCATTTGTTTGCCTTTTTAAAAAACATGTCCTCTATACAAAAAACACTTGAAATTTTATGTTCATTTAAAGTACTTTTGCATGTATTTATTTATTTATTTATGTATATATTTATTCATTTTTATTTATTTACTGTTAAGTACTCAAATGAGGCTAAGTGAAGAGATATGTGTTTAATAATTATTGTGATGTAAGAAACAAATGGGAAACGCTGTCAATAAATTTTTTTTCGAAAGAAAAAATCTGTTCTTATCAGTATTATACTTGGGCTTACCTCGCGGGCAGTGACAGCGATCGCCTCTTGGAGGTTTCCTGGCTCACAATTACTCCTGTGTTGTGAGCTCTCAACCCTTGAGAGGTAAAGGAATTGCACTTTTTAAGGTAAGACGTTTTAAGTATTTATTGGCTATTTATTGTGGTTTTAGTGTGTTTTAAGCTGTTGGTGCCTCCACCATGTCGGCTGCTCGTGACAAGAAACCCTCCATAAGTCTTACCCAGGGGTCCCTTTGGAGCTGAAGCTGCCCCAGACAGGGTGACTGACTCCCGCTTATTGTGGCAGCTCAATTGGGCATGGAAGAAACGCCCTGGAGGTCTTGTTCTTGGGGTCCTTCAAGAGCTCAAGCTGCCCCAGAAAGAGTGACTGATTCCTGCCAGTTGCTGGCAGCTCGTTTTGGCATTCAAGAAACCCTCCACAAGTCTTACCCAGGGGTCCCTTTAGAGCTGAAGCTGCCCCAGAAAGAGTGACTCCTTCCCCGCTGACTGTGGTGGCTCAAGTGGGCATGGAAGAATCACCCTGGACGTCCTTCCCAATGGTCCCTTGGGCAGCTGAAGCTGCCCCAGACAGAGTGACTGATTCCTGCTAGTTGGGGCAGCACGTTTGGGCATGGAAGAAACGCCCTGGAGGTCTGTTCTTGGGGCCCTTCCAGAGGTCTAGCTGCCCCAGAAAGAGTGACTGATTCCTGCCAGTTGCTGGCAGCTCGTTTTGGCATTCAAGAAACCCTCCACAAGTCTTACCCAGGGGTCCCTTTAGAGCTGAAGCTGCCCCAGAAAGAGTGACTCCTTCCCCGCTGACTGTGGTGGCTCAAGTGGGCATGGAAGAATCACCCTGGACGTCGTTCCCAATGGTCCCTTGGGCAGCTGAAGCTGCCCCAGACAGGGTGACTGATTCCTGCTAGTTGGGGCAGCACGTTTGGGCATGGAAGAAACGCCCTGGAGGTCTGTTCTTGGGGCCCTTCCAGAGGTCTAGCTGCCCCAGAAAGAGTGACTGATTCCTGCCAGTTGCTGGCAGCTCGTTTTGGCATTCAAGAAACCCTCCACAAGTCTTACCCAGGGGTCCCTTTAGAGCTGAAGCTGCCCCAGAAAGAGTGACTCCTTCCCCGCTGACTGTGGTGGCTCAAGTGGGCATGGAAGAATCACCCTGGACGTCCTTCCCAATGGTCCCTTGGGCAGCTGAAGCTGCCCCAGACAGGGTGACTGATTCCTGCTAGTTGGGGCAGCACGTTTGGGCATGGAAGAAACGCCCTGGAGGTCTGTTCTTGGGGCCCTTCCAGAGGTCTAGCTGCCCCAGAAAGAGTGACTGATTCCTGCCAGTTGCTGGCAGCTCGTTTTGGCATTCAAGAAACCCTCCACAAGTCTTACCCAGGGGTCCCTTTAGAGCTGAAGCTGCCCCAGAAAGAGTGACTCCTTCCCCGCTGACTGTGGTGGCTCAAGTGGGCATGGAAGAATCACCCTGGACGTCCTTCCCAATGGTCCCTTGGGCAGCTGAAGCTGCCCCAGACAGGGTGACTGATTCCTGCTAGTTGGGGCAGCACGTTTGGGCATGGAAGAAACGCCCTGGAGGTCTGTTCTTGGGGCCCTTCCAGAGGTCTAGCTGCCCCAGAAAGAGTGACTGATTCCCGCCTATTGTGGCAGCTCGTTTGGGCTTGGAAGAAACGCCCTGGAGGTCTTGTTCTTGGGGTCCTTCAAGAGCTCAAGCTGCCCCAGAAAGAGTGACTGATTCCTGCCAGTTGCTGGCAGCTCGTTTTGGCATTCAAGAAACCCTCCACAAGTCTTACCCAGGGGTCCCTTTAGAGCTGAAGCTGCCCCAGAAAGAGTGACTCCTTCCCCGCTGACTGTGGTGGCTCAAGTGGGCATGGAAGAATCACCCTGGAGGTCCTTCCCAGGGGTCCCTTAAGTAGCTGAGGCTGCCCCAGAAAGAGTGACTGATTCCTGCTAGATGGGGCAGCTCCTTTGGGCATGGAAGAAATGCCCTGGAGGTATTTTCTTGGGGTCCTTCAAGAGCTCAAGCTGCCCCGGAAAGAGTGACTGACTCCCGCTTATTGTGGCAGCTCAATTGGGCATGGAAGAAACGCCCTGGAGGTCTTGTTCTTGGGGTCCTTCAAGAGCTCAAGCTGCCCCAGAAAGAGTGACTGATTCCTGCCAGTTGCTGGCAGCTCGTTTTGGCATTCAAGAAACCCTCCACAAGTCTTACCCAGGGGTCCCTTTAGAGCTGAAGCTGCCCCAGACAGAGTGACTCCTTCCCCGCTGACTGTGGTGGCTCAAGTGGGCATGGAAGAATCACCCTGGACGTCCTTCCCAATGGTCCCTTGGGCAGCTGAAGCTGCCCCAGACAGGGTGACTGATTCCTGCTAGCTGGGGCAGCACGTTTGGGCATGGAAGAAACGCCCTGGAGGTCTGTTCTTGGGGCCCTTCCAGAGGTCTAGCTGCCCCAGAAAGAGTGACTGATTCCCGCCTATTGTGGCAGCTCGTTTGGGCTTGGAAGAAACGCCCTGGAGGTCTTGTTCTTGGGGTCCTTCAAGAGCTCAAGCTGCCCCAGAAAGAGTGACTGATTCCTGCCAGTTGCTGGCAGCTCGTTTTGGCATTCAAGAAACCCTCCACAAGTCTTACCCAGGGGTCCCTTTAGAGCTGAAGCTGCCCCAGACAGAGTGACTCCTTCCCCGCTGACTGTGGTGGCTCAAGTGGGCATGGAAGAATCACCCTGGAGGTCCTTCCCAGGGGTCCCTTAAGTAGCTGAGGCTGCCCCCGGAAAGAGTGACTGATTCCTGCTAGTTGGGGCAGCTCCTTTGGGCATGGAAGAAATGCCCTGGAGGTCTTTTCTTGGGGTCCTTCAAGAGCTCAAGCTGCCCCGGAAAGAGCGACTGATTCCTGCCAATTGCTGGCAGCTCGTTTGGGCATGGAAGAAATGCCCTGGAGGTATTCTCTTGGGCTCCTTCAAGAAATCAAGCTGCCCCGGAAAGAGTGACATATTCCTGCAAGTTGCTGGCAGCTCGTTAGGGCATTCAAGAAACCCTCTGGAAGTCTTTCCCAGGGGTCCCTTTTGAGCTGAAGCCGCCCCCGGAAAGAGTGACTGATTCCCCGCCGACTGTGGTGGCTCAAGTGGGCATGGAAGAAACACCCTGGAGGTCTTTTCTTGGGCTACTTCAAGAGCTCAAGCTGTCCCAGAAAGAGTGACTGATCCCTGCCAGGAGCTGGCTGCTCGCGTGGGCGTTCAAGAAGCCCCCTGGAAGTCTTTTTCCAGGGTTCCCTTTAGAGCTGAAGCTGCCCTCGGAAAGAGTGGCTGGTTCCTGCCAATTGCTGGCAGCTCGTTCGGGCATGCAAGAAACCCTCTAGAGGTCTTTCCCAGGGTTCCCTTTAGAGCTGAAGCTGCCCCAAAAAGAGTGACTGATTCCCGCTGATTGTGGTGGCTCAAGTGGGCATGAAAGAATCACCCTGGAGGTCCTTCCCAATGGTCCCTTAAGTAGCTGACGCTACCCCACAAAGAGTGACTGATTCCTGCTAGTTGGGGCAGCTCGTTTGGGATTGGAAGAAATGCCCTGGAGGTCTTTTCTTGGGCTCCTTCAAGAGCTCAAGCTGCCCCAGAAGGAGTGACTGATGTGGTGGCTCACGCGGGCATGGAAGAAATGCCATGCAAGTCCTTTCCAGGGGTTCCTTTAGAGCTGGAGCTGCCCCAAAAAAGAGTCACTGATTCCCGCTGATTGTGGTGGCTCATACGGGCATGGAAGAAACGCCCTGGAAGTCTTTTCCCAAGGCTCAAGCAGGTAAAGGAAGACAGGTTGATCTCCGAGGCCGGCCCAGACAAAATCCTGGTCTGGACTTCTGAAGGGGGGATGGCAACTACACTGACTTGGTCGGAAAAGTCTCTCAAACAGGGGCTTTTCAAGTACCCTCATTGGGCACCAGCGGCCCATAGTCACGTCTCTTTGCCGTATTCAAGCTTGGAGTTTGTTTTTGGTCACCAACGGCTCTTAGTTAAGCCTAAAATGTTATGTCTGTCTGTCTGTCTGTCTGTCTGTCTGTCTGTCTGTCAGCAAATGTGCTGGAGGTTTAAGGGTTAAAAAATAGTACCTGTTATGCTTGCCGACATTGTATTATTTGTGGCGTAGATTGCGGCTCCTACTGCTGACAGTTTGTGGGTATCGCTTCTCGGCCTTTTGGCTAAGATCAAGTGTAGTATCTATTCTTGCACTTTTTAAGGTAAGACGTTTTAAGTATTTATTGGCTATTTATTGTGGTTTTAGTGTTTTAGTGTGTTTTAAGCTGTTGGTGCCTCCACCATGTCGGCTGCTCGTGCCGGCGTGAGGAGGCACCACAGCGTACGCTTTTTATTAAAAGAAAAAAATGGTAAGCTCCTGGAGATGTCCAGACTGGACTTCTCCAGGAAGCTGATACAAAAAACCTTAAATTTTAGCCTTGAAGACCTGAATTGTATAGTGACTCTGCCTCTAGGAAAAGGATTTGATTATAGTTTTAGAGCTGCTTCCCTATTAAATGACTTCTGGCAAAGGTTTGATGCGGTTAAGATCCAGTTTTCCATGTTTACTGTGGAAAAACTTTCTGACAACACACTTAAAACTGTGATTGTCAGAATGTTTAATGAAACAGTTACTGGAGATGACATTTGTGTGTGGCTGGGCAGATATTGCACTGTTCGAGGCCAGCCAGTCAAGGTGCTAGATGAGGATGGCATCTGGAATTGCTCCTGGCGAATTCCCATTAAACAATGGGAAGATGCCGGGGGCTACCAGGGCCTGAGACATCTGCCCTCAATGATTGTGCTTGGAGAGAACAGGGGCTACATTCATTATCAGGGGATGCCCAAATTGTGCAGAAAGTGTGGGAAGAATGGGCATCTCGCTGAAGCATGCCAGGAGTTAATCTGTGGGAAGTGCAGAGAAGTTGGTCACAGTTTTGAGCAGTGCACCAATGGCAGGCGGTGCAATCTGTGTGGAGAAGAAAACCATCTCTTCAGAGATTGCCCAAAAAGCTTTGCCAACAAGCTGAAAAACAACAAAATGGCCGCCCCACAAGCAAGCATGGTTGAACAAAGGGAGGAGGCGGTCCCTGTGGTTTTGGCGGGAAATTCCCTGCCAGCCACAGGAACCGGCCAGGAAGAAGGAAATGGGGCGGCCATAGGGGCGGAGTCACCCATTTTATTTGAACAGAGGGAGGAAGCCCCTCCCCAACAAAGTGTGACACAAAATGTAACAGCCAATGAGGAGGAGGAAACGGCTTCCTCTCTCCTCACCGTCTCTGAGGCAAGTGTTGACGCTAGTCAAAGTGAAACTCAGTGTTCACTTCCTTATGCTCAGATGCAGAAACGGGCTGCGAGATCTCCTCTGGAAATGGAGGAGAAAAGACTAAGGGCTTCAGAGCGGCTAGATAGTTCCAAATCGGAAGATCTAGACCGCTCATGGCCCTTAGGTTCTCCAAATGGAGTTTCATTTCTGCATGTAAAGCTAAGATCATCATCACCGAAGGAGCTACAAGAGGTCTTCTCTGTGGCTTCTGAAGTGGTTAGCATCTCCTCCCCTGACCCAACACCTGTTGGGATAGGTGAAGAGCAGATGCAACAAGACATAACCTGATTTTTATCTTGTTTTTAAAACCATTGATATCTTTGTAAACTAACTGTAACTCTTTTAAATGTTCATATCCCTTTTTCATCTGCTCATGGCCCTTACTATTTCCACTATTAATGTGAGAAGTGTGAGGAGCCCCATTCGAGCACAAAGCGTTTTATCTTTTTTAAAACTCTTAAAGTCTGATGTGTTTTTATTACAAGAATGTGCCTTACCTTTTATCTCTAATTACAGAAAGTGGGAAGACGTGTGGACCCCAGGTCCCTCCCTATGGAGCGGATCGAACCAAAACAAAAATGATGGGGTCGCAATTTTAATAAACAATCCCAACATTCTGGTGAAGGGTACCACTGTGGTGAGAGATGGGCGGGCTTTTTTAGTAACACTGACTTTTTTAGGAAGAGATTTTAATGTTTTAAATATATACGGACACACTGATAAAAACGAGAGATATGAACTTTTAGAAGACTTGCAGCCCCACATGCTTGGTTGTAACAGTTTTCCTGTTACTATTTGAAAATTCTACCTGTAGTAGCTATCTCACCCATTAGAGGGCGATCTAGGTAGTAAGTCTCCAATCTGCTTAAAAGGAGGTAGAGAAGAAGCAGTAGGTATGAAGTATGGTGCCTAGCACATGGAAAGGCTTCTTCACTGCGCTGTTGTTTGTTGCCCTTATTTGAGGAACATTTTTGTTCTTATATCTCAGATAGGGTTTTTTGGTATCCACTTTAAGTCATCAAAACAGGACCTGGACAATCCATCCTCATATCCACAGACTTTTTCCATCCACTTTCCTACTGATTCCGTGGCCAGCCATTGATGAACTGTTTGCTGAACTTGATCTTTCATGTGATTCACTTAAGGACTGTTGGTATCTTTTTTGGATTGCTATAAATACTGGATTCAATGAGAAAGACACTTATCGAATGCTTATTTCTGTCTAATAGTGATCATTAATGAGTTGACTGCTGATCATTTCATATCCCCAGTGTGTAACAATAATTATTCATACCTGCTGTCATATACATTTATTCTAAATACACATGAATCTTTGAAAGTTGTTTTGTGGTCTCTCAATTTCTTTAATGTAGCTTCAAAAAAAAAAGTAGTTGTTACATATTTGGCGCCCGAACAAAAGACAAAATTTGATTGAATTCTTGAGAGATACATTCTGCTTTCTTTGAGTCATGTTTTTGTTAATGTGTCTATGAGGCCATAATTTCAAAAGTCCTAACATTACACTCTATTTCATCATTCTAAAGTTGACATTATTTGAAGAGCTTTAGTAGCTTCAAAATGGCTGCCTTGGCTAAAGAGACAGAGGGTGATGATTCTTTGTTAACTGATTATTTTTCAGAGCCTTTCACTACTCATCGAGAGCCTATTCAAGACCTTATTCATTCTCTCGCTAGCTTGTACTTGGAAAATGAACCTGAAATTGGTGAACAAGAAGAAGGGGATTTTGATGATTCTTTGTTACCTCCTCCACCTCCTACAATTGAAGATGATGATAGCTTGTTAACAATGATTATGGCCACAAGAATGCATAAAGTTGAAAGTAGAGTTGAAGCATTTGAAAATTCCTCTGATGTTCGTTTTAAAGACATTCAGCATCAGCTGAATGAACAAAGTAATAGGATTGCTGTCATTGAGAGTCAGGTCCAGCACATGCTAAAACAGTACCAAGATCACCCCATAGATGTACAACAGCTCGAGAATTCGTTATCTACCATGTGAAAGAAGGAGTGTACCCAAGTGAAAGATACTTTAGAAACAAAGGTTCAAGAGTTGGGGCAAGCAATTATGGATTGCCTGAAACGGAGAGATGGACAATTGAAATCATTAATCCAGCCTTCTGGGGGTGCAACGTCTACTCCACACTTCAGCCACACCATATTAGACCATGGATCTTGTCGTCCTGTACATTTTAAGACTCCTATCAAGCTAGAGTTTCCAAAATTTGGGAGTTTAGATGGGGAAGACCCTATTACATACCTGGAACGATGTGATGAATATCTGGCTGTACAACCTTTAAATGACTCTGAGATCATATCCATGCTTCCTTCTGTATTGACACACACACAGCTAAAGACTGGTGGGTAGCCGAGAAGAAGAGGGTAAGAACATGGACACAATTCAAGTCTGTTTTTCTTCAATCTTTCTTAGCAGATGATCATGATGTTGAAGTGGAAAGAAGGATCAGAGAAAGGAAACAAGGGGTTGATGAAAGTATTCGAACATTTGCCTACCAGTACAGAGCATTATGTCTGAGACTGAAACCTTCCATGACAGAGCGTGAGATTCTCCAAGCGACACTACGGAACTGTAACCCAAGAATAGCAAGCATTTTAAGAGTTACTGTAACTACTGTAGATGAGTTGGTACGTGTAGGAACACTTATAGAAAAAGATATCAATGAAGAAAGATCATTTTGGAGACAGAGGCACCAAGAAGCTAATGCAAAGTCCCCTGAGGGTAATAAATTTTTTAAGGGCCGACAGTCGAACCCTCACATAGCTGTATGTTCTGATAGCAGTAAAGGATCTCCTGTCACATTAACATTGCCCTTAACTATTAAAGGTCATCAATATCAAGCAATTCTGGATACTGGGAGCACTTACTCTTTAATTCAAGAGTCCTGCTGGAAACGACTAAAGTCAAATCATGAAGTTTTGCAATCGAGTAGAGGACAGTCCTTTTCTCTTGCAAATGGATGTGTACAATCAGCCTTGGGGAAGATAGCTTGGCAGGCTACCATCCACGGACATGACTATCCTATCAGAGCATATGTAATGAAAGATTGTGACTTGGCTTTTCCTGTTTTGTTGGGCCTGGAATTTTTGAAGATGTCTGGAATCACAGTCGATTTTAGAAATTCTTCCTATTCTTTACCTGAAGAATATGGGGTAATCCACTCCTTCACCTCTTCCTCCCCTTCACCAATAGTAAGTCTGCACCTTGCACTACCTCTAATACCAACACCTTCTACTGATCTAACCATTATAAAGGAGTTAGTAGATCGAGCTGATGTCTCTAAAGCCCATAGACGTCAACTAGAAGGACTGATGCTTGATTGGCCCACTGTATGCACTGACACTTTAGGTCAAACCAACTTGATTCATCATCAAATCCATACAATTGATGAAATTCCTGTGCGAAAGAAGGCCTATCCTGTTCCAGTCAACAAACAGAAGTTTATAGATGAGGAAATAGCAAGAATGCTTGACAAAGGCATTATAAGACCTTCTGTATCTCCATGGGCATCACCAGTTGTACTTGTGCCTAAAAAAGATGGCAGTACCCGCTTTTGTGTTGATTATAGAGCTTTGAACTCCAAGACTCCTCTTGATGGGTTTCCAATGCCTCAAATTCAGGATATCCTTGAGTCCTTGTATGGAGCAACCATATTTAGCACATTAGACCTCAAATCTGGCTACTGGCAGGTAAAAATGGATAAAGACAGCATCAAAAAGACTGCTTTTGTCACCAAAAATGCCCAATATGAGTTTCTTCGTCTTCCTTTTGGCCTGCGAAATGCTGCTGCAACCTTTCAGAGGCTCATGAACAATGTTCTGAGAGACTACATGGGAGAGTTTTGCTTTGTCTATCTTGACGACATTGTGGTTTACTCAAAAACCATCCAAGATCACTTTCAACATCTCAAGCTACTCTTTGCAAAATTGCAAGACTCTGGTTTAACACTCAATCTCAAGAAATGTTCTATGTTGCAGAGGACCATTACTTACCTAGGACATGTTGTTTCTGAGGAAGGAGTACGGACTGAAGACACTAAAATCAAAGCAGTTCAGGATTTTCCTGTCCCAAAAAATCTCAAAGAGGTACAGAGATTTTTAGGTCTTGCTAGTTGGTACCATCGGTTCATTTCTCACTTCTCAGAGCGAGCTGCTCCATTGTATGCACTGAAAGGTAAGAATGCAATCTGGAACTGGACAGTTGAATGTCAAAATGCCTTTGATGATCTCAAATATGCACTACAACGAGCACCAGTATTAATGCCCCCGGATTTCACCAAAGTCTTTAGAGTGCAGACTGACGCCAGTGACATAGGACTAGGAGCTGTATTGACACAGGATTTTGATGGTGCAGAACACGTCATTGCCTATGCTTCACGTCTTTTACATGGAGCAGAAAAATCATACTCCACTGCAGAGAAGGAATGTCTTGCGGTCGTGTGGGCTGTAGAGAAGTGGAGGCAGTATTTGGAAGGACGAAACTTTGAAGTACTGACGGATCATTCTGCGCTGACTTGGGTTTTCAATAACCCTAAACCATCTTCACGCTTAACCAGATGGGCATTACGACTACAATGTTTCAGTTTCCTGGTCAAGTACCGTAAGGGGTCCTGCAATGTGGTACCTGATGCCCTATCCAGAGGTATACCAGGGCAAGAGGTTGTAGGTCATATTGCCATCTGCCAGGCTAACAAGACTGATCCTAATTTGCCAGTCAGCTGGGATGAAATTGGGAAAGCTCAGAAGCTTGATTCTTCTTTGCAAGCTCTATGGGAAGCAGCTAAGCAAGCCACCACAGATTCCAGCCGCATTGCTTATTGTGTACAGAATGACTACCTCTTTCGCAGGGTGCCTAACAAAGATCAAGGGTGTGTTTACCAACTAGTCATCCCTGCATCACTGAGAGAACAGTTTTTACACTTCGCCCATTCAAATCCACTGAGTGGACACTTAGGAAGGATGAAAACCTTGAAGAGATTACTTGACAGTGTCTATTGGCCTGAAGTCCGTAAGGATGTTTGGAGCTTTTGCACCCAGTGTAAGACTTGTCAAATATATAAACCGAGAATCTCGAAACTGTCTGGATTGTTGCAGTCAACACCCGTAGTAGAGCCTGGCTATATGCTGGGAGTGGATCTAATGGGTCCTTTCCCAAAAAGTAATCGATCGAATGAATTCTTATTAGTCTTTGTGGATTATTGCAGCAAGTGGGTGGAACTTTTTGCTTTAAGATCTGCAAAAACTCACCTCATAACTAACATCTTGACAAAAGAGATGTTCACTCGATGGGGAACTCCAGCATATCTCGTCTCTGACCGCGGCCCTCAATTTACAGCCCAATTGCTCAATGAGACCTGCAAGCGATGGGGAGTAGTTCAGAAGCTCAGTACTGCCTATCATCCGCAGACCAACTTAACTGAGAGGATAAACCGAACCCTAAAAACAATGTTGTCCTCTTATGTCCATGACAATCACCGGGACTGGGATAAATGTATCCCTGAGTTCAGGTATGCCATTAACTCAGCATGGCAGGAAAGTACGGGTTTCACTCCAGCTGAAGTTGCTTTGGGACGTAAGTTGAAGGGTCCTCTAGACAGGCTGATCCAGAGACCACCTAATCCAGACCATCTAGCATATAACACCCTTGAAAGGCAGAAAGCTTTCCTTGAGCAAGTGATTGCAAAGACCAGCCAAGCACAAGAGAGACAAGGAAAATACTACAATCAACGTAGAAAACCAAAGTCCTTTGAGGAAGGAGATTTGGTTTGGATCCTCACACACCCTCTGTCTCGAGCTGCAGATTCCTTTATGGCCAAATTAGCTCCGAAATGGCAAGGTCCTGGCAAAATTGTAAAAAAGGTAAATAATGTCAACTACAGAGTGGTAATGCTTGATAAACCCAGTCAATGTGATACTTACCATGTGGAAAAGTTGAAGGAATTTTATGGAACTGTATAACTCTTTTCTTTAGGGGAAGGGGTGTGTAACAGTTTTCCTGTTACTATTTGAAAATTCTACCTGTAGTAGCTATCTCACCCATTAGAGGGCGATCTAGGTAGTAAGTCTCCAATCTGCTTAAAAGGAGGTAGAGAAGAAGCAGTAGGTAGGAAGTATGGTGCCTAGCACATGGAAAGGCTTCTTCACTGCGCTGTTGTTTGTTGCCCTTATTTGAGGAACATTTTTGTTCTTATATCTCAGATAGGGTTTTTTGGTATCCACTTTAAGTCATCAAAACAGGACCTGGACAATCCATCCTCATATCCACAGACTTTTTCCATCCACTTTCCTACTGATTCCGTGGCCAGCCATTGATGAACTGTTTGCTGAACTTGATCTTTCATGTGATTCACTTAAGGACTGTTGGTATCTTTTTTGGATTGCTATAAATACTGGATTCAATGAGAAAGACACTTATCGAATGCTTATTTCTGTCTAATAGTGATCATTAATGAGTTGACTGCTGATCATTTCATATCCCCAGTGTGTAACAATAATTATTCATACCTGCTGTCATATACATTTATTCTAAATACACATGAATCTTTGAAAGTTGTTTTGTGGTCTCTCAATTTCTTTAATGTAGCTTCAAAAAAAAAAGTAGTTGTTACATGGTAAACCTCCCCTAGTGGTGGCAGGGGATTTTAATTGTATTCTAACACAGAAAGACAGGAAAAAGGCAGATTTTAAATTGGACAAAATATCAACTCTTTTAAACCATTTAGTTAAAGATTTTAAATTAGTTGACTGTTTTAGACAAGTGCATCCAAGAGAGGAAGGCTTCACTTGGTTCAGTAGTGACAGCACCAGTGCCTCTCGAATAGATTATATTTTTACAAGAGATTTCCCGCCCGTGGATGCTACATTGACCCCCACCTTTTTTTCTGATCACACAATACTATCCTGCACTCTTTCACTTCCCCCTGGTGTGACGATAGGCGGAGGGCTGTGGAAGCTGAACTGCTCCCTGTTGGAAGAGGAGGAAGTGGTTAAAGGATATAGGGAGCAGTTCAGCCAATGGCAGACCCTCCAGGACTTTTATGATACACGAGCACAGTGGTGGGAAATGGTTAAAGGGAGGACAAGAACATATTTTAAAAAAATAGGAAAACAGAGAAAAAACAAAGGGAAAAAACGCATGTTGGGGCTGCAAAAACGTTTACAAAGATATTTTAACCTTTTAAACAATGGATTTGATTTTAAACAAGAAGTAAATGAAGTTAAAAAAGAAATGCTAGAATTGTCAAAAATACTAAGTAAAGGTGTAATAGTAAGAAGCAAAGAAAAAGAAATTGAAGAAGGGGAAAAATGCACAAGGTACTTTTTTAAGAAAATCATGACAAGTGGGAGGGCAATAAACACTCTAAAAACAGAAGGGAGGGAGGCAAGTACCACACAAGACATTTTAGAAACAATAGAACTTTTTTATACACAACTTTTTAACGAAAAAGAAGTAAATCAGGAAGTCCAAAAAGAAGTTTTATCCTTTTTAGACAACAAAGTTAAAAACAGCAATCATGCACTTTTAACCCAAAATTTTAGCATTTTAGATTTTCAAAAAGCCCTCAAAGGTTTTAAACGAGGTAAATCCCCAGGCTTTGACGGGCTCCCATACGAATTTTATTCAACCTTCGGGGACATTTTAGTGCAAGATTTAATGACTGTTTTTAATGAATTTGAGAACACAAATAGACTTCCTGATAGTTTTAAAATGGGGATTGTAACACTTTTGTATAAAAAAGGAGATAGACAGAAATTGCAGAACTGGAGACCTATTACACTTTTAAATTTTGACTATAAGATTTTTAGCAAGATTTTAGCTTCACGAATGACCACAGTTTTAGAGGACGTGATCCACCTGGATCAAGCCTGTGCTGTACCTGGAAGGAAGATCACGGACAGCCTCATACTGATCAGAGATGCCATCTGTTTTGCGAGAGACAGAAACATTCGGTTAGCAGTCCTAAATTTAGATTTTGAAAAAGCCTTTGATCGAGTCTCGCACCAGTACCTCCTAGAGGTACTGAAAAATATGGGTTTCCCGGGGAAATTCATAGCCTGGGTGGGATTGCTATACAATGGGTTGACAAGCAAAATCCTAGTAAATGGGCATCTATCAAAGGAAGTTAAAATTTCCAGCGGCGTCCGTCAGGGGTGTCCGTTATCCCCCCTTCTGTACGTGGCATGTATAGAGCCTTTAGCACAGATCTTGAGAAGGGACAAATGGGTCAATGGTTTTAAGGTACCAGGGACAGGGGGACTGATCGCTAAGTGCGTCTTATACATGGATGATATAACGATTTTAGCCACTGACTTTTTAACCCTACAAAGAGTTTTAGATTTAACAGACTGGTATGGTCGGGCCTCGGGCGCCAAACTAAACAGGAACAAGTCCGAGGGGGGGGGACGTACAGACGACGGGGCTGGACCTTATTTTTAATGACAACTTTTTAAAGATTTTAGGGGTGAAGTTCGATAAAGAGGGTGGAGGAGGGCATAACTGGGATGATATTTTAAATAAAGTAAATAAAAAGTTGGGATACTGGGGTTTGAGAAAGCTGACTATGGAGGGCAAAATTTTGATTTTTAAATCTGTGATTTTACCCCTCATTTTACTTGTTTCCTCTGTTTTTAGTCCACCGAGAAGTTTTATCAGGAAGCTGGAAAGGGCGGTGTTTTATTTCCTGTGGGGATCCAAGTGGGAGCGCCTAAAAAGGACTGAACTGAAGAAAAAGCCAGAACATGGTGGAAAAGGCCTCCCAGATCCCCACCTGTTTTTAGGCAGCCGCTTCACCGCCCTGCATTTTAGCTACGCATTGACCCCATCCAAGGAAAACAAGACGGCAGCCATGACTCGATTCTGGATGGGCTCCTACTTAAGAAGCCTGAAAGTTTTAACGGTGGATCTTAAAAACCCAGTATCTTTTAATTTACCAAAAGAATATGATTTTATAAAGAAATTTTTAAAGAAGTATGTTTTAGAGACCAACGATGTCACCATTTTGACTAACCACAAGGCTCTCATTTCTCTTGTTCAGGATCGAGAGACGGTGAGTCGGGTGCCGGGCCTCACATTATGTGAGGCCCAACAAGTGTGGAGAAACGTGGCCCACCCAGCTCTCCAGAACGGACACAAGGACCTGTTGTGGATGGTGGCACATGAGATCCTCCCGGTCAGGGTGGTTATGCACTCCAGAGGCATGGCCAAAAACCCCACCTGCCCACGGCCTGGGTGTGGATGCCCAGAGACCGTGCGGCACCTGCTCTGGGAGTGCGGCGCTGCGCGGGACCTGTGGGCCAGGACCGGCCCCCTGTATCATCAGTACCTGCCGGCGGGGAGGGCCCAGATGGACTACCACCTTTTCATCCATGGGGTGGGCCAGGGCGTAAAAGACATGACAAAACAGGATTTTACAGCGCTCTGGCTCACCCTGACCGCCATCAAGGATGCCATCTGGGTCTCAAGAAACCTGCTGGTGGGGAAGCAGGTCACGGTACCCCTTCAAGGGACAAAGAGAATGATAGCAACCACGCTACAGGGGTACCGTACCTTAACAAGAGGCCAAGGGGGCCGGGGTCAAACGGAGGAGGTCCCGGCCGCCACCGTACCTGGCCACCCGTAGATGCACCCTCACCACTCTGGCTACGGGAACAGCGGGCCAGCAGGCCAGAGGAGGGGGATCTCCGCTATGCCCCTGAACTACAGGGACTGTGACCGTCCTGGAGAGTTGGTGTGAATGGATTTTATTGTTAGGACTCACCCTCGATCCGGGACAAAGAAATGATTTTATTTCTTTGTATTGTGTCTACGCTTTTACATTGTTTTTACTGGACCGGTTTTATTCGCTTTTATCAACGCTGCGCCTGGACTCTCTCGCTTTTAACATAACACACGCACACACAAAGACTTTTTGCACAACATACACTTTTATTTCTTCCAAGAACCAAGTTTTTGTTTTTAAAGGGAAATTTTATGTTTATTGTCTGTGTTTTATTGTCTTTTAAAGTGTGCAAAAATGTTTTATCGTGTGTTTTGTTTTGCTTTAGTTCCATTAAGTCCAGTGCTTAGTTAAAATGGTGACTAGCCAACAAGTTTTAGGCCAGTTTTATTGTTTTATTGTTTATGGTTTTATTTTTTATCCTTTATTTTTATTGAACAGCCTTGTTTTTTTACCCCATTGTATGTTTTTGTTTTTAAAAAACATGTCCTTTTTACAAACATTATTGTATTTTAAGTTCGCACAAAACACCAACCCTTTTAATTTATCCTCTGTTTTACCCCTATTCATTTACTCTGGAAGATTTTAAGGGAAATATGTGAACAAAAAAAAAAGATAAAGATATGTTTTTTGAGATGAAAATGTTATGAAACACGCTGTCAATAAATTTTTTTTCGAAAGAAAAATCTGTTCTTATCAGTATTATATTTGGTCTGGTCACGCGGCTGGGACTGCGATCGCCTCTGGGAGGTTCACCCTGGTGAGCGCTTTTGTAGTGCTTACCAAGACCTGCGAGAGGTACATCGGCTGCGTTCTTACAAAGTCTTTTAAGGTAAGGTCTCTTTTAATATTTATTCTGCTGGTTTTAAATTTATTGGTGTTTTTTAGAGAGCTGTAGGTGCCTCCACCATGTCGGCTGCTCGTGCCGGCATGCGGAGGCACCACAGCGTGCGTTTTAATTTCAAATGTGTTAATGGAAAGCTCCTGGAGATGTCCAGATTGGATTTCTCCAGGAAGCTTATCCAAAAAGCCTTAGATTTCAAACCAGAAGAACTGAACTGTATTGTGACTCTGCCCCTGAACAAAGGATTTGATTTGAGTTTTAAGACTGCTTCTCTGCTCAATGCTTTTTGGCAAAGATTTGAATCGGTTAAAGCCCAGTTTTCCATGTTTACTGTGGAAAAGCTTTCGGACAACACTCTTAAAACAGTGATTGTCCGAATGTTCAATGAAACAGTAACTGGTGACGATATCTGCGTGTGGCTGGGTAGATATTGCACTGTTCGTGGCCAGCCAGTCAAGGTTTTAGATGAGGACGGCATCTGGAACTGCTCTTGGCGTGTTCCCATTAAACAGTGGGAAGACGCCGAGGGCTTCCAGGGCCTGAGACATCTGCCTTCTATGATTGTGCTTGGGGAGAACAGGGGCTACATCCATTATCAGGGGATGCCCAAACTGTGCAGGAAGTGTGGGAAAAATGGGCATCTCGCTGAAGCATGCCAAGAGCTAGTTTGTGGGAAGTGCAGAGAAATTGGGCACAGCTTTGAGCAGTGTACCAATGGCAGACGGTGCAATCTGTGTGGAGACACTAACCATCTTTTCAGAGATTGTCCTAAGAGTTTTGCCAACAGAGTGAAAAGCAACAAAATGGCCGCCCCGCAAAACGTGGTGGCCGAGGAACAAAGGGAGGAGGCGGTCCCTGAAGTTTTGGCGGGAAACGAAAGTTTGCCGTCGGCTTCGGGGACCGGCCAAGAAGGAGGAGGCGGGGCGGCCAAGGGGGCGGAGTCGCAATCGGTTGAGGTGAGGAGAGGGGAAGCTGTCGAATCAGAAGTGAGTGTAGAGAGAAAGGAGGAGGAAGACACAGCTTCCTCTCTCCTCACCGTCTCAGAGATAGTGGAGGCTTCAGAGGGGAGTGAAATTAATGTTTCACTCCCTAGTGCTCAGGTGCTAAAGAGACCCGCGGGATCTCCTCTGTTTGATACAGAGAAGAAATTGAGAGTCTCACACGATTCGGATAGTTCACCAGTAACTATTTCGAGTCGTGTGTGGCGTCTTGAGTCCCCAAATGAGGTGTCCTTTTTGCACGTTAAGCTAATATCATCATCGCCAAAAGAGACACAAGAGAATATCTCTGTGGATTTGGAGGCGATAGACACACACCCTAACAATCCAGGGATAATTCCTGGAAAGGAGGGGAGTGTGCAACAAGAAAAGACATGATTTTAATGTCGGTTTTAAGACTTTTCTGTAGGTTTTAAAATTGTCTTTTAAGAAGCTCATGTCTTTAAAATATAGTGCTCATGGATATCACCTTCTCCACTATAAATGTGAGAAGTGTGAAGTCCCTATTAAGAGCACAGAGCATATTTTCCCTTTTAAAAACTTTTAAAACAGACGTCTTTTTATTACAAGAATGTGCTTTACCCTTTTTAAAAAATTATAAAAAGTGGGAGGATTTATGGACCCCCGGATCCTCCATATGGAGTGGCTCAAATTTTAATAAAAATGACGGGGTGGCCATTTTAATCAATAATCCAAACATCCTGGTGAAGGGAAGCACGGTGGTGAGAGATGGGCGGGCTATTTTAGCTAATTTGACTGTTTTAGATAGGGATTTTAATGTTCTAAATTTTTATGGTTTTACGGACAAAAACAAAAGATTTGAGCTTTTAGAAGACATACAGCCCCACATGCTAGGTAGGGTGCCCTTCATTTTAGCAGGTGATTTCAACTGTGTTTTAACTCAAAAAGACAGAAGAAGGGCAGATGATTTTAAAGTAGACAAGACATCGGTTTTATTGCAGGGTTTAGTTAGAGATTTTAAATTAGTGGACTGTTTTAAAGCTATGCATCAGAGAGAGGAGGGCTTCACCTGGTTCAGTGGTGATGGTACCAGAGCCTCTCGAATCGATTACATGTTCACACGTGACTACCCGCCAACCGATGCGAAATTAACCCCCCTCTTCTTTTCTGATCACTTAATGCTGTCTTGCACGCTTTCACTGCCCCTGGGTGTGACGTTAGGTGGAGGGCTGTGGAAGCTGAACTGCTCTCTGTTAAAAGATGAGAAAGTGGTGAGGGAATACAGAGAGCAGTTCAGCCAATGGCAGACCCTCCAGGACTTTTATGATACACAAGCACAGTGGTGGGAAATGGTAAAAGGACGCACAAAACGTTTTTT
Organism: Danio rerio; assembly: GCF_052040795.2. NCBI lineage: Eukaryota > Metazoa > Chordata > Actinopteri > Cypriniformes > Danionidae > Danio > Danio rerio. Next base: position 17,329,804 of record NC_141022.1, read on the forward strand.
TAAAAGGATAGGTAGGGAAAAAAAGAATAGGGAAAAGAGACGCATGATGGGGCTGCAAAAACGCCTACAGAGATATTTTAACCTTTTAAACATGGGCTTTGATTTTAACAACGAAATTAAAGAAGTTAAAAAAGAGATGTTGGTTTTAGCAGAGGAAAATAGCAGGGGAGTGATTTTAAGAGCAAAAGAGAAAAAAATTGAAGAAAATGAAAAGTGTACAAGATATTTTTTTTAAAAAATAATCACAAAGGGAGGGGGGATATCAAAAATAAAAAACGACGAGGGGACTATTTTAAATACCACAGAGGGGGTTTTAAAAGAAGTCGAAAAGTTTTACGAAAATTTATATGGAAAAAAAATAGTACACGAGGACGCTTTAAATGAGGTTTTAAATTTTTTAGACAAAAAAGTACAAAAAGAAAAACATTCAGTTTTAACCCAAGATTTTAAGAAAGAAGATTTAGATAAAGCTCTTAAAAGTTTTAAAAAGGGGAAGTCTCCAGGAATGGACGGTCTTCCCCTGGAGTTTTATCAATGTTTCTGGGACATTTTAGCTGGGGTTTTACTGACTGTTTTTAATGAATTCGAAAATTTTAACAAACTACCTGCGGATTTTAGATTAGGAATAGTTTCTCTGCTTTTTAAAAAAGATGACAAGACAATTTTAAAAAATTGGCGACCAATTACTCTTTTAAACACTGATTATAAATTTTTTACAAAGATTCTAGCGACAAGGATGTCGACAGTTTTAGAGGATGTAATCCACCCGGATCAAGCCTGTGCTGTGCCCGGGAGGAAGATCACGGACAGCCTATTGCTGATCCGAGATGCCATCTGTTACGCGAGAGACAGAAACATTCGTCTAGCCGTGGTAAATTTAGATTTTGAAAAAGCATTTGACAGAGTCTCGCACCAGTACTTGTTACAAGTACTGGAAAAAATGGGGTTCCCGGGAAGATTTTTAGCATGGGTGGGACTGCTGTACAATGACCTTGTCAGCAAAATCATTATAAATGGGCATTTAACAAAAGCAGTAAATATCTGCAGTGGCGTCCGTCAAGGGTGTCCGTTATCCCCACTCCTGTATGTGGTTTGTATTGAACCACTGGCACAGCTCTTGAGAAGGGATAAATGGATTACAGGTTTTAAAATTCCGGGGGGTTTAACAGCATCTTGTGTTTTATATATGGACGACGTTACCCTTTTAACGACAGACCTCACCTCGGCCCGAAGAGCTATGGATTTGACCGATTTCTACGGTCGGGCCTCGGGAGCCAGATTAAACCGAAAAAAGTCCGAGGCCCAGCTCTTCGGGCCGTGGGGTAACGTCGTCACAGAGGGACTAGAGCTGACTTTTAAGGAAAATGATTTTAAAATATTAGGGGTAAAATTTGACAAAGAGGGTGGGGGAGGGCAAAATTGGAACGACATTTTAACAAAGGTAAACCAAAAGTTGGGATTCTGGGGGTTACGAAAATTAACAATGGAGGGTAAAATTTTGATTTTTAAATCCGTAATTTTACCACTCATTTTACTTGTTTCTTCTGTTTTTAGTCCACCAAGACGTTTTATCAGGAAGTTGGAAAGGGCGGTGTTTTATTTCCTGTGGGGATCCAAGTGGGAGCGCCTAAGAAGAACAGAGTTAAAGAAAAAGCCCGAACATGGTGGAAAAGGCCTCCCGGATCCCCACCTGTTTTTAGGCAGCCGCTTCACCGCCCTGCATTTTAGTTACGCATTGACCCCATCCAGAGAAAACAAGACGGCTGCCATGACTCGCTTCTGGATGGGGTCCTACCTGAGAACCCTGAAAGTTTTAGCAGTGGACCTTAAGTACCCAGTGTCTTTTAATTTACCTAGGGAGTATGATTTTATAAAGAAATTTTTAAAGAAGTATGTTTTAGAGACTAACGATGTCACCATTTTAACTAACCACAAGGCTCTCATTTCTCTTGTGCAGGATCGAGAGACGGTGAGTCGGGTCCCGGGCCTCACATTATGTGAGGCCCAACAAGTGTGGAGGAACGCGGCCCACCCAGCTCTCCAGAACGGACACAAGGACCTGTTGTGGATGGTGGCACATGAGATCCTCCCGGTCAGGGCGGTTATGCACTCCAGAGGCATGGCCAGAAACCCCGTCTGCCCACGGCCTGGGTGTGGATGCCCAGAGACCGTGCGGCACCTGCTCTGGGAGTGCGGCGCTGCGCGGGACCTGTGGGCCAGGACCGGCCCCCTGTATCATCAGTACCTGCCGGCGGGGAGGGCCCAGATGGACTACCACCTCGTCATCCATGGGGTGGGCCAGGGCGTGAAAGACATGACAAAACAGGACTTTACATCGCTCTGGCTCACCCTGACCGCCATTAAGGATGCCATCTGGGTCACAAGAAACCTGCTGGTGGGGAAGCAGGTCACGGTACCCCTGCAAGGGACAAAGGGACTGATAACAAACACACTACAGGGGTACCGGACCTTGACAAGAGGCCAAGGGGGCCGGGGTCGCACGGAGGAGGTCCCGGCCGCCACCGTACCTGGCCGCCCGTAGATGCACCCTCACCACTCTGGCTACGGGAACAGCGGGCCAGCAGGCCAGAGGAGGGGGATCTCCGCTATGCCCTTGAAACACAGGGGCTGTGACCGTCCTGGAGAGTTGGTGTGAATGGACTTTTTTTGGTATGACTCACCCTCGATCCTGGACAAAGAAATGATTTTATCTTTTTATCTATTCTATCGCTTTTCATGCATTTTTTATCGGACTGGTTTTTATCACTTTTTTTATCAACATATACGCCGAGGACTTTTTTTTTTACATAACACACGCACACACAAAAGACTTTCGCACAACATACAATTTTATTTCCTCCACAAACCCTGATTTTAAAGTGTTTTTGTTAAGTGCCATATGTCTTTTAATGTGTATTGAAATGTTTTAAAATGTGTGTTTTATGTTTCAATTAATTTTTACTAAGTCCTGCGTTGTTAAAATGGTGACTAGACCGTGATTCTTTTTTTAGACCCGTTTTAAGTTTTATTGAACAGCTTGTGTTTTATAGTATTTCATTTGTTTGCCTTTTTAAAAAAAAAAAACATGTCCTCTATACAAAAAACACTTGACATTTTATGTTCATTTAAAGTACTTTTGCATGTATTTATTTATTTATTTATTTATGTATATATTTATTCATTTTTTATTTGTTTACTGTTAAGTACTCAAATGAAGCTAAGTGAAAAGATATGTTTTTAAATATTATTGTGATGTAAGAAACAAATGGGAAACGCTGTCAATAAATTTTTTTCGAAAGAAAAATCTGTTCTTATCAGTATTATACTTGGGCTTACCTCGCGGGCAGTGACAGCGATCGCCTCTTGGAGGTTTCCTGGCTCACAATTACTCCTGTGTTGTGAGCTCCCAACCCTTGAGAGGTAAAGGATTTGCTTTATTTAAGGTAAGGCGTTTTAATTATTTATTGGCTATTTATTGTGGTTTTAGTGTTTTAGCATGTTTTTAAGCTGTAGGTGCCTCCACCATGTCGGCTGCTCGTGCCGGCATGCGGAGGCACCACAGCGTGCGTTTTAATTTAAAAACTGTTAATGGAAAGCTCCTGGAGTTGTCCCGCTTGGACTTCTCCAGGAAGCTAATCCAAAAAGCCTTAAATTTTAAACCCGACGAATTGAACTGTATAGTGACTCTGCCCCTTAACAAGGGATTTGATGTTAGCTTTAAAGCTGCCTCCCACTTAAACGTTTTTTGGCAAAGATTTGACTCTGTAAAAGACCAGTTCTCCATGTTTACTGTGGAAAAACTTTCAGACAACACACTTAAAACTGTGATTGTCAGAATGTTTAATGAAACAGTGACTGGTGAAGACATTTGTGTATGGCTGGGAAGATTTTGCACTGTTCGTGGACAGCCAGTTAAGGTGCTAGATGAGGATGGCATCTGGAATTGCTCCTGGCGGATTCCCATCAAACAATGGGAGGATGCCGGGGGATTCCAGGGCCTGAGACATCTGCCCTCCATGATTGTGCTGGGAGAGAACAGAGGCTACATTCATTACCAAGGCATGCCCAAACTTTGTAGAAAGTGCAACAAGTTTGGGCATTTAGCAGAAGCGTGCCAAGAAACAGTATGCGGGAAGTGTAAAGAAATTGGACATAGTTTTGAACAATGTACCAATGGCAGGCGGTGCAATCTCTGACATAACACACGCACACACAAAAGACTTTTGCAAAACATATACTTTTATTTCTTCCAAAAAACCATGTTTTTAAAGGAAAATGTTATGCTTATTGTCTGTGTTTTATTGTCTTTTAAAGTGTGCTAAAATGTTTTAACATGTGTTTTCTGTTTTAGCCCCTTTAAGTCCAGTGCTTAGTTAAAATGGTGATTAGCTAACAAGTTTTAGGCCAGTTTTATTGTCTATGTTTTTAGTTTTTAGCCTTTATTTTATTGAACAGCCTTGTTTTTACTCCATTGTATGTTGTTTGTTTTTAAAAACACGTCTTTTATTCAAACACCATTGAATTGTAAGTTCACACAATAGCACTTTTTAAATTTATACTGTATTTTATTGCATTTATTTATTTATTCTGTGAGTTTTATATTCAAAAGAAAATATGTGAACGACAAAAGATGAAGATGTGTTTTTGGGATGGAGATTTTATGTAAAATTGTTAAACGCTGTCAATAAATTTTTTTTCGTAAGAAAAAATCTGTTCTTATCAGTATTATATTTGGTCTGGTCACGCGGCTGGGACGGCGATCGCCTCTTGGAGGTTTACTCTGGTGCCTGCTTTTGTAGCGGCCACCACTACCTTTGGGAGGTACACCGGCTGAGCGTTTTCGTGAAGTCTTTTAAGGTAAGGTTTTAAGTATTTATTGATTTGGCTGTTTTATTGGTGTGGTTTTATAGAGAGCTGTTGGTGCCTCCACCATGTCGGCTGCTCGTGCCGGCATGCGGAGGCACCACAGCGTGCGTTTTAATTTTAAAATTGTTAATGGAAAGCTCCTGGAGTTGTCCCGCTTGGACTTCTCCAGGAAGCTAATCCAAAAAGCCTTGAAATTTAAACCCGACGAACTGAACTGTATAGTGACTCTGCCCCTTAACAAGGGATTTGATGTTAGCTTTAAAGCTGCCTCCCACTTAAACGTTTTTTGGCAAAGATTTGACTCTGTAAAAGACCAGTTCTCCATGTTTACTGTGGAAAAACTTTCAGACAACACACTTAAAACTGTGATTGTCAGAATGTTTAATGAAACAGTGACTGGTGAAGACATTTGTGTATGGCTGGGAAGATTTTGCACTGTTCGTGGACAGCCAGTTAAGGTGCTAGATGAGGATGGCATCTGGAATTGCTCCTGGCGGATTCCCATCAAACAATGGGAGGATGCCGGAGGATTCCAGGGCCTGAGACATCTGCCCTCCATGATTGTGCTGGGAGAGAACAGAGGCTACATTCATTACCAAGGCATGCCCAAACTTTGTAGAAAGTGCAACAAGTTTGGGCATTTAGCAGAAGCGTGCCAAGAAACAGTATGCGGGAAGTGTAAAGAAATTGGACATAGTTTTGAACAATGTACCAATGGCAGGCGGTGCAATCTCTGTGGTGATTCAGACCATCTCTATAGAGATTGCCCAAAAAGCTTTGCAAACAAACTGAAAAGTCAAAAAATGGCCGCCCCACCGACCACGCTGGTTTTAGAACAAAGAGAAGGGGCGGGGCCTGAGGTTTTGCCGGGGGCGGAGTCACAGTCGGTAGAGGTGGGGAGAGAGGAGGTAAACGAACCAATAGGAATGGAAAAGGGAGAGGAAACGACCTCCTCTCTCCTCACCGTCTCTGAGGTGAGTGTTGCATCAAGTGATGCCTCACTCCCAAATGCTCAGGTGCAGAAAAGACCTGCAGACTCTCCTCTGTGTGATGCAGAGAAGAAACAAAGAGTGGTCAGTGGCTCAGATGGTTCAGAAATGGACAGTCTGAGCCATGAATGGCCACTCAAGTCTCCAAATGAGGTCTCTTTTTTGCACATAAAGCTAACAACATCGTCGCCTAAAGATCCACAAGAGCTTGTCTCTGTGGGCTCTGAGGCGATAGGCACTTTCTCTAATTCCTCCCCTGATTGCCATGGGGGAAAAGACGAGGAAATGCTACAGGACCACACGTGAGTTTTAAAAGATTTTATCGTCTTTTAATCTGCGTGATTGGTGAGTTTAACCTCTTTTAATTGTCGTCTTTATAACGGTTCATGTCTTTTATCCATATACTGCTCATGGCCCTCACAATCTCAACCATAAATGTTAGAAGTGTGAGGTCCACCACAAGAGCACAGAGCATCCTATCCTTTTTAAAAACTTTTAAGTCAGACATGTTTTTATTGCAAGAGTGTTCTCTGCCCTTTTTAAAAAACTATAGAAGATGGGAAGAACTTTGGACCCCTGGACCCTCCATTTGCAGTGGATCCAATTTTAATAAAAATGATGGGGTCGCTATTTTAATTAATAATCCCAATATCTTGGTGGAGGGCAGCACGGTTTTAAGAGACGGACGGGCACTTTTAGCTAATCTGACTTTTTTAGATAAGGGTTTTAAGGTTATTAACGTATATGGTTTTAATGATAAAAATGAAAGACATGAGCTTTTAGTGGACTTGCAACCCCACATATTAGGTAGGGCACCCCTTATTTTAGCAGGAGATTTTAATTGTATTTTAACAAACAAGGACAGAAGAAAAACAGAGGGTTTTAAATTGGATAAAACATCCGTTTTATTGCAGGGTATGGTTAGGGATTTTAAATTAGTCGACTGTTTTAAAACAATGCATCAAAGAGAGGAGGGCTTCACCTGGTTCAGTGGTGATGGTACCAGAGCCTCTCGAATCGACTATATTTTTACACGAGACTGCCCGCCAACTGATGCTAAACTAACCCCCCTCTTTTTTACTGACCACACAATGCTATCTTGCACTCTTTCACTCCCCACAGGTGTGACGGTAGGGGGAGGGCTGTGGAAGCTGAACTGCTCTCTGCTAAAAGACGAGGAGGTAGTTAGAGATTACAGAGAGCAGTTCAGCCAATGGCAGACCCTCCAGGACTTTTACGATTCACGAGCACAATGGTGGGAAAAGGTGAAAGACTGGACGAGAGGTTTTTTTAGACATATAGGGAAGAAAAATAAAAATAAAGAAAAAAGACATATGATGGGGTTGCAAAAAAGATTACAACGCTATTTTAATCTTTTAAACGAAGGTCTTGATTTTAATGATGAAATAAAAGAGGTAAAAAAATGAAATGTCAGTTTTAAGTGAAATTCAAAGTAAAGGTTTTATTTTAAGAAGTAAAGAAAAACATATTGAGGAAGGGGAAAAGTGCACAAGATATTTTTTTTTAAAAAATAATCACTCGGGGACAAACAATAAACAGTTTAAAATTAAATGGGAGGGAAGTGCACACAACTAAAGAAATTTTAAATGGCGTCGAAAATTTTTATGAAGAATTGTATAAAGAAAAACAAACAGATGAATATATTCAACTAGAAGTCTTAAATTTTTTAGAAAAAAAAGTAAGTAGGGAAAACAGTTTTTTAGCTCAAGATTTTACAATTCTAGAAGTTTTTAAAGCTCTTAAAAGTTTTAAAAATGGGAAGTCCCCAGGAATGGATGGACTTCCCCTAGAATTTTATGTCACCTTTTGGGACATTTTAGGACAAGAGATTTTAACTGTTTTTAAAGAATTTGAGACTTCTAACCGACTGCCAGATAGTTTTAGAACAGGGATAGTTTCACTTTTACATAAAAAAGATGACAAGACTGACTTAAAAAATTGGAGACCAATCACGCTTTTAAATTTTGACTGTAAGCTTTTTACAAAAATTTTAGCGACGCGCATGTCAATGGTTTTAGAAGACGTAATCCACCCGGATCAAGCTTGTGCTGTGCCTGGGAGAAAGATCATGGACAGCCTGGTATTGATTAGAGATGCCATCTGTTACGTGAGAGACAGAGATAATCGGCTAATAGTCCTAAATTTAGATTTTGAAAAAGCATTCGACCGAATCTCGCACCAGTTCCTTTTTAAGGTCCTGGAGAAAATGGGCTTTCCAGGGAGGTTCATAGAGTGGGTGGGACTGCTATATAAAGATCTGATTAGCAAAATTATGGTTAATGGGCATCTAACCAAAGCTGTCAATATTCACAGCGGCGTCCGTCAAGGGTGTCCTTTATCCCCGCTCTTGTATGTGGCTTGTATTGAGCCACTGGCACAGATCTTGAGAAGGGACAAATGGATTAATGGTTTTAACGTGCCTGGCACAGGGGGGTTGACGGCCACCTGTGTCCTATACATGGATGACATAACACTTTTAATGACCAACCTCGCATCGGCCCGAAGAGCTATGGACTTGACAGAATGGTATGGTCGGGCCTCGGGTGCCAGACTAAATCGAAATAAGTCCGAGGCCCAGCTCTTCGGGCCGTGGGGGAAGGTGGACACAGGTGGTCTAGACTTGGTTTTTAAAAAGAGTGATCTTAAAATTTTAGGGATTAAATTTGATGAAGAGGGTGGAGGAGGAGGGAGCTGGACTGACTTGTTAGGGAAAGCTAAGAGTAGACTAGGTTTTTGGGGGTTAAGACAACTAACTTTAGAGGGAAAAGTTTTAATTTTTAAAGCTGTTGTTTTACCCTTGCTTTTACTGACATGCTCTGTTTTTAGTCCTCCTAGATTCTTCCTTTTAAATCTGGAGAGGGCGGTCTTTTACTTTCTGTGGGGGTCCAAATGGGACAGAGTGAAGAGGGAGGTCTTTAAGAAAAGGAAAGAAAATGGTGGAAAAGGCCTCCCTGACCTCCACCTGTTTTTAGGAAGCCGTTTGACCGCCCTGCACTTCAGATATGCGGTGACCCCATCCAGAGAAAACAAGACGGTAGCAATGGTGCGATTCTGGATGGGGTCTTACCTCCGCCATCTAAAAATCATACCCGCAGATCTGAAGTGCCCAGTGGCTTTTAACCTGCCAAAAGAATATGGTTTTATCAAGAAATTTTTAAAGAAACATTTTTTAGAGCAGGAAGATGCCACTGTTTTAACTAATCATAAATCTTTGATCTCTCTTGTGCAGGATCGAGAGCAAGTGAGTCGGGTTCCGGGCCTCACACTCGGTGAGGCCCAAGAGGCCTGGAAGAACGCGGCCCACCCAGCTCTCCAGAACAGACATAAGGACCTAGCGTGGATGGTGGCACACGAGATCCTCCCGGTCAGGGCGGTAATGCACTCCAGAGGCATGGCCAAGACCTCCATCTGCCCACGGCCCGGATGCTCAAGCCCGGAGACCGTGCGGCATCTGCTCTGGGAGTGCGGCGCTGCGCGGGACCTGTGGGCAGCAACCGGCTCCCTATACCAACGGAATCTGCCAGCGGGAGGGGCCCAGATGAGTTACCACCTAGCCATCCATGGGGTGGGCCGGGGTGCGACGGACATGGAGAAAGAGGACTTTACCGCACTCTGGCTCACCCTAAACGCCATCAAGGATGCCATCTGGGTCACCAGGAACCTGCTGGTAGCAAAGGGCGTCACGGTGCCCCTCCACAGGGCAAAGCACATCGTATCATCTACGCTAGAGGGGTACCGGGCGCCAACTTTAGGACGAGGGGGCCGGGGTCACACGAGGAGGGTCCCGGCCGCCACCGTACCTGGCCGCCCGTAGATGCACCCTCACCAATCTGGCTACGGGAACAGCGGGCCAGCGGGCCGGAGGAGGGGGATCTCCGCTATGCCCCGGAAACATAGAGACTGTGGTTGTTTTGGAGAGCTGGAGTGAATGGACTTTCTTGTTAAGACTCACTCTCGATCCTGCACAAGAGCGAGTTTTTAGTTTCTGAACTGGCTTTTATTGGTTTGCTTTTATTTCTTTTAGCTTTGGCCTTTTAGTGCTTTTAGTGGACATTTTATTTCATCATTCGCTCTCGTTTTAACAAGGAATTTTCACCACAAACATACATGGACTTTTAACACAAACACTGACTCCTAAACCTACACTCACGAACTTTTACACAAACATGGACTTTGAAACAGAAATCACAAAACAAAAAATCATAACACAAAGACAGCAACAACAACAAAAATTTCACTCTGCTTTTATGTATATATTTAGGTACACATGAACTGATTTTATTTCTCTTAATTTGTAAATTCATTCATTTTATTTTATTTTATTAATGCATCTATATATACATGTTTTTGTTGGTTTTCAAGAGTGAAATTGTAGTCCTTTAGTATTATGCTGTTTTATTTTGACTTTTAAGAAGTGCATTGTGATTTATTGTGTGGTTTTATGATTGTTTTAGTGAGAAGTGAAAAGTGTCAACTAATGTAAAGAAAGTTCTTAAAATTTGTGTGATTTTTGATAAACGATGAAATTGTGTCAATAAATTTTTTTCGAAAGAAAAAAAAAAATCTGTTCTTATCAGTATTATACTTGGGCTTACCTCGCGGGCAGTGACAGCGATCGCCTCTTGGAGGTTTCCTGGCTCACAATTACTCCTGTGTTGTGAGCTCCCAACCCTTGAGAGGTAAAGGATTTGCATTTTTTAAGGTAAGGCGTTTTAAATATTTATTGGCTATTTATTGTGGTTTTAGTGTTTTAGCGTGTTTTTAAGCTGTAGGTGCCTCCACCATGTCGGCTGCTCGTGCCGGCATGCGGAGGCACCACAGTGTGCGTTTTAACTTCAAAGAGGTTGATGGTAAGCTCCTGGGGATGTCCCGCCTGGACTTCTCCAGGAAGCTGATCCAGAAAGCCTTAAATTTTAAACCATCCGATTTGAATTGCTTAATGACTCTGCCCCTGAACAAAGGGTTTGACCTGAGTTTTAGATCTGCTTCCCTGCTACAAGATTTTTGGCAGAAGTTTGAAAGTCAGAAGACCCAGTTCTCCATTTTTTCTGTGGAAAAGCTTTCTGACAATTCACTTAAAACAGTGGTTGTCAGGATGTTTAATGAAACAGTGAGTGGAGAGGATATAGCAACATGGCTGGGTAGATTTTGCACGGTTCGAAGCCAACCGGTCAAGGTGTTGGACGAGGACGGCATTTGGAATTGCGCTTGGAGAGTTCCCATTAAACAATGGGAAGATCCAAGCGGATTCCAGGGCCTTCGTCAAATACCTTCAATGATTGTGTTGGGAGAAAACCGAGGCTACATTCACTACCAGGGAATGCCAAAGCTCTGCAGGAAATGTGGCGGGATGGGGCATTTGGCTGAATCTTGCCAAGTAATTGTGTGTGGGAAGTGTAAAGCAATTGGGCACACTTTTGAGGAGTGTACCAGTGGCAGGCGGTGCAATCTCTGCGGTGAAACATCCCATCTCTACAGAGATTGCCCAAAAAGCTTTGCAAACAAGTTAAAAAGTCAGAAAATGGCCGCCCCACCAACCATGCTGCATTCAGAACAAAGAGAAGGGGCGGAGCCTGAGGTTTTGGCGGGAGCTGACATCTCCCAGCCAGCCTCGGGCTCTAAACCAATGGAAGGTGGGGCAGCAACAGGGGCAGAGTCAGTTTTATCAGTTTTACCGGTCGAACAGGAGGATAAAATCCAAAAAGATAATGATAACAATAATGATAAAGATAACGATAAGGACACCAAAATGGAAAGTAAAAATGGAAAGGAAAAGGAAAAGGAGGGGGAGACAGACTCTGTATCATCGATGGCTACCGTCTCCGAGGTTAGCGTCTCCCCCAGTGGGAGTGAACAAGAGTGTTCACTCCCTTGTGCTCAAGTGCAGAAAAGAACTGCGAGATCTCCTCCGTTTGAAACAGAGGAGAAAAAGCTGAGGGTTGCACAGTGCACAGATAGTTCCTCAGGGGAAGATCTGGAGCATGTGTGGCCCTTAGAATCTCCTAATGAAGTCTCTTTTCTGCATGTTAAGCTAAGAACATCATCACCAAAAGAGCCACAAGAGGGCTCCTCTGTGGCTTCTGAGGTGGTGAGCACTTGTCACCCTGACCCCAGTCTCTATGGGGATAAGGCAAAGCAAGTGCTACAAGAAGAAACATAATTTTTTAATGTGCTTTTAATTGGTTTTAAAAAGAAGTTAAAAAAGAAATGTCAGATTTGTCAAAAAATAAAAGTATTGGGGTGATTTTAAGAAGTAAAGAAAAAGAAATAGAAGAGGGGGAAAAGTGCACAAGATATTTTTTCAAAAAAATCATAACAAAGGGAGGGTCAATAACTACTTTGAAAGATTCAAGAGGGAGGGAAATTAAAGACACAAAAGGGATTTTAACCGAGGTCGAACAATTTTATAGTAACTTATATAGTCCAAAAGTTTTAGATGGCGACATTTTAAAGGAGGTTTTAACTTTTTTAGATAAAAAAGTTAAAACGCCCGAGGTGCTTTTATCCCAGGATTTTACACTTTTAGAACTGAACAAAGTTTTAAAAGGGTTTAAAAAGGGGAAGTCCCCCGGTATGGACGGGCTTCCCCTTGAGTTTTATATAAAGTTTTGGGATATTTTAGCACACGAATTGTTGACCGTTTTTAAAGAATTTGAAACACTGGACAAACTCCCAGAAAGCTTTAGAGTAGGGACAGTTAGTTTAATTCATAAAAAAGGGGACAAATTTGACTTAAAAAACTGGAGACCAATCACGCTTTTAAATTTCGATTGTAAACTTTTTAGCAAAATTTTAGCATCGCGTATGTCGACCGTTTTAGAAGACGTGATCCACCCGGATCAAGCTTGTGCTGTGCCCGGAAGGAAGATCACGGACAGCTTGGTACTGATCAGAGACACCATCTGTTACGCGAGAGACAGAGATATTCAGCTTATAGTCCTAAATTTAGACTTTGAAAAAGCTTTTGACCGCATCTCGCACCATTTCCTCTTAAAGGTTCTGGAAAAAATGGGGTTTCCAGGGAGGTTTATAGCCTGGGTGGGCTTATTATATGATTCATTGATCAGTAAGATCCTAGTAAATGGGCATTTATCCAAAGCTGTTAATATACTCAGCGGAGTCCGTCAGGGGTGTCCTTTATCTCCCCTTTTGTATGTGGCTTGTATTGAGCCACTGGCACAGATCTTGAGAAGGGACAAATGGGTCAAAGGTTTTAACCTACCAGGGACTGGGGGACTGACAGCTACCTGTGTTTTATATATGGACGACGTCACCCTTTTAACGACTGACCTTTTAACGGCCCGAAGAGCAATGGATCTGACCGACTGGTTCGGTCGGGCCTCAGGTGCAAAACTAAATAGGAACAAGTCTGAAGCCCAGCTCTTCGGGCCGTGGGGCGACATTAATACAGGGGAACTGGACATAGCTTTTAAACGCGACGATCATTTTAAAATTTTAGGAGTAAATTTTGACAGAGAAGGGGGAGGTCGGGGAAATTGGAAAGAGATATTAGGGAAAGTCAGGCAAAGACTGGGGTTTTGGGGCTTGAGAGGGTTGACACTTGAGGGCAAAATCTTGATTTTTAAAGCTGTGATTTTACCCTTAATGTCACTTGTTTGTTCTGTTTTTAGCCCACCGAGACGGTTCTTACTGGAGTTGGAGAGGGCGGTCTTTTACTTCCTGTGGGGGTCCAAATGGGAACGTATCAAGAGAGAAGTTGTTAAGAAAAGACCGGAAAACGGTGGAAAAGGCCTCCCGGACCCCCACCTGTTCTTAGCAAGCCGATTCACCGCCCTCCATTTTAAATATGCTACGACCCCATCCAGAGAGAACAAAACTGCAGCCATGGCAAGGTTCTGGATGGGGTCGTATCTACGCACGTTAAAAGTTTTAACCCCTGACTTGACAACTCCAGTTTCTTTTAACCTCCCAAAAGAATATGATTTTATAAAGAAATTTTTAAAGAAGTATGTTTTAGAGACCAACGATGTCACCATTTTGACTAACCACAAGGCTCTCATTTCTCTTGTTCAGGATCGAGAGATGGTGAGTCGGGTGCCGGGCCTCACATTATGTGAGGCCCAACAAGTGTGGAGAAACGTGGCCCACCCAGCTCTCCAGAACGGACACAAGGACCTGTTGTGGATGGTGGCACATGAGATCCTCCCGGTCAGGGCGGTTATGCACTCCAGAGGCATGGCCAAAAACCCCATCTGCCCACGGCCTGGGTGTGGATGCCCAGAGACCGTGCGGCACCTGCTCTGGGAGTGCGGCGCTGCGCGGGACCTGTGGGCCAGGACCGGCCCCCTGTATCATCAGTACCTGCCGGCGGGGAGGGCCCAGATGGACTACCACCTCGTCATCCATGGGGTGGGCCAGGGCGTGAAAGACATGGCGAAACAGGATTTTATAGCGCTCTGGCTCACCCTGACTGCCATCAAGGATGCCATCTGGGTCTTAAGAAACCTGCTGGTGGGGAAGCAGGTCACGGTACCCCTTCAAGGGACAAAGAGAATGATAGCAACCACGCTACAGGGGTACCGTACCTTAACAAGAGGCCAAGGGGGCCGGGGTCACACGGAGGAGGTCCCGGCCGCCACCGTACCTGGCCGCCCGTAGATGCACCCTCACCACTCTGGCTACGGGAACAGCGGGCCAGCAGGCCAGAGGAGGGGGATCTCCGCTATGCTCCTGAAACACAGGGACTGTGACCGGCCTGGAGAGTTGGTGTGAATGGATTTTATTGTTAGGACTCACCCTCGATCCGGGACAAAGAAATGATTTTATTTCTTTGTATTGCGTCTACGCTTTTACATCGTTTTTACTGGACCGGTTTTATTCGCTTTTATCAACGCTGCGCCTGGACTCTCTCGCTTTTGACATAACACACGCACACACAAAAGACTTTTTGCACAACATACACTTTTATTTCTTACAAAAAACAAGTTTTAAAAGGAAAAGTTTATGTTCATCGCCTGTGTTTTATTGTCTTTTAAAGTGTGCCAAAATGTTTTATCGTGTGTTTTGTTTGTTTTAGTTCTATTAAGTCCAGTGCTTAGTTAAAATGGTGACTAGCCAGCAATTTTTAGGCCAGTTTTATTGTCTTATTGTTTATGGTTTTATTTTTTATCCTTTATTTTTATTGAACAGCCTTGTTTTTACCCCATTGTATGTTTTTGTTTTAAAAACATGTCTTTTTTACAAACATTATTGTATTTTAAGTTCACACAAAACACCTACCCTTTTAATTTATCCTCTATTTTATTTCTATTCATTTATTCTGTAAGATTTTAAGGGAAATATGTGAACTAAAAAAGATAAAGATATGTTTTTAAGAGGGAAATTTTATGAAAAACGCTGTCAATAAATTTTTTTCGAAAGAAAAATCTGTTCTTATCAGTTTAATATCTGATACGTGCCCTACCCGGGCACTATAGATTGAACTGGATAAATGGATCCTGCGAGAGAAGAGACGCAATGGCCGGCCATGCTGGTGCGGCTGAAAAATACCGTTCGTATTCTGGTGGAAAAGGAAACATTAGCGGAGATTAAGAAGAAGTTTGGAAGAGATTTCTTGGTGATGGAGGTGCTAAGAGGAGTTTTTGGTATGTCTGCTTCATTGATTTTTTGCTTGCAAGATTTTGCCTCGGCTGGTTTTATGGATCTGACGTTCTTCCAACTGAGTGACTGTGTGGCTTTCAATGAAGCATGGGGAAGGAAAAGTGGCCATCCAAAGCTGGCAGGCATTTGCTGGCATTTGCTCAAGATTTCTTGCCGCTCACTGTCCACATGTACAATCCTTTTGTGGAAGATGGCGATGTTTTAACCTTTTTGGCCAGGTACTGTGATTCTGTGAAGGGAGGAGAGCGATTGAAGGATCGGTTTGGCATTTGGAATGGGAAAAGGCGATACCTTGTAAAGTTGAGAGCGGATGCAGGATCGCCAGGAGGGATTGTGCACCCACCTGGATCCTTTTTTATTGGGTCCAATAGAGGCTACTTGCATTACCCAGGCCAGCCAGTGTACTGCAGGAAGTGTGGCGCTCAGGGCCACGTAAAGGCGGACTGTGTGGGCCAGTGGTGCCGTCATTGTGGATCGGCTGAGCATGAGGCCTCTGGCTGTCCAGAACCAAAGACCTGTAGCCTGTGTGGGAAAAAGGATCATTTGTTTCGAACATGCCCAAGAAGACAGAAATCCTACGCCAGTTTATTCAAAGAAAGACATGACCTTCAGGCAGACTTTGATCATTTGCTGGAGTCCCAGGAGGCAGGCCCTTCAGGTGAAAAGCCAGTAAGAGCAGAAAAGGACCAGACTGGGGCCAAGCGTGATGGTGGCGGTGAAGAGCAAGGAAAGGACCTGGGAGAATCATCGCTGGTGGCACCATCGCAGGAGTGGTCAGAGTTTGATGTGACCGAAGCCCTTCGTGGGATGTTGGAGGAGACAGAGGAGGCGAAGCTATCCAGCGACTCAGCCCAGCAGCAGGAAGGTGTGGCGGGAGATGCAGGGCTGGGAATGAGGAGGCGGAGGCCTAACGAAAAAGAGCCTGAGGAACGTGAACAAAAGTGTACCAAACTCCAGCCTCAGGAGGGTGAGATTGAAGAGGGCTGGGAGGGGAAGTTGAGTCAACTTGACATGGACTTGGACCTTTCAGGAGGGGAAGCGACAATGGAGACTGAAGAAAGCTTGGGTAAGGGGGTGGGCTCAAATAGGCAAGAGGAGGGCAGGGGGGAAAGGGGGATTGGAGGAAATATGGAATATTCTTTGGGGAGGGGTGGGAGAAGGAAAAGTGTGAGAAAGAAAAGTGGGCAAACTGAATAAGGGTTTTTATATCTTTATTTGGGGAACATTATGGCATGTCTAAGAATGGCTACTTTGAATGCAAGGGGGTTAAGGGGATTACAGAGGAGGACTTCAGTTTTTCTTTCACTGAAAATATCTAATTTTGATGTTTGTTTTCTGCAAGAATGTCACTTACAGGGAAAAGAGGACTGCGATCATTTCTCAGCTAGTTGGGAGGTTGGGCCTTCCTGCTGGAGTGCGGGGAATGTTAAAGCAGATGGAGTGGGAATTTTGTTTTATTCGTGGGACTTCCAATTGGAAATAATAAGTGTATTAATCCCTGGGAGAATCTTGGTAGTGGATGCTAGGTGGAGGGGAGTGGCTTTCCGTTTTATTAATGTTTATGTTCCGAGTAAGATCGGGGATAGGAAAGGGTTTCTAAATGTTTTGAAGCCATGTTTATTTACTAACAGAATTTTTGTTTTGGGGGGAGATTTCAATATGTCCTTAGACAATGACTCAGGTAAAGAGTTGACCTTTTTGATGGCTGAATTTAATTTAAAAGACTCCTTTCGGGAAGCAGGAGGCCATAAGCCAGGGAATACCTGGCAAAATAGTAGACAAATGGGGTCTAGGCTGGACTATTTAATTTTTCAAGCTGGCGTGAAAGTAGGCCAATATACTCAGCAGCCAATGTGGTGTTCAGATCATGTTTAAGTTGGAGTACGAGTGGAGGTTGGAGGAATGGAGAGAGGGAGAGGCATGTGGCGATTTAACACTTCTTTCCTAGAAGATAGGACTTTTTGTGTTGCTCTTTATAATCTAGTGGCTGGGTGGAAGAATCTTCGTGGTTTCTATAAAAACCATGGGGATTGGTGGGAGGGGTTTAAGGAGAGAGTGGCCTTTTTTTGTCATAGCTGGGGTAGGGAAAAGGCTAAAAACAAGCAGGCCGAGAGAAGACGGTGGTCAGAAGAACTGCAATTACTATGGGGTAATGGGGCACTGGGGACGGCTCAGGGGTGGGCAAGGGCAAGATACCTTCAAGGTGTCATAAAGGATCAGTATTGGAGTAGGGCCAAGTCCTTCCTTTTGTGGTCGGGCACGCAGAAGCGTCTCTTTGATGAGAGGCCTACAAAATACTTCTTTACATCCGTACAGAGTAGACAACATCGCAGCCTAATAGAGGGGTTGAAGAGTGATGGTGGAGAAGAAATTACAATACAAGGAATGTTGGGCATTGCAGAAGGCTTTTATAGAGAATTGTTTGGAAAAAAAGGAGGAACGGAAGATTCCTTTGGTAGATACTTGGATAAGCTGGAGGGTGTGTTGAAGGAGGAGGACAGAGAGACACTGGAAAGTCCTTTGACTTTTCAGGAGGTGAGCTCTGCGATAGCAACGCTAAAAAAGGGGACAGCTCCAGGGTGTGATGGCCTCCCGGGAGAATTTTATAAGTTAGCTCTGCCGTGGATAGGCATAGATCTAGTAAATGTCTATGAAGAGAGTTTGGAAAGGAATGAGTTGCCAGTAACAATGAGGACAGGTTTGGTGACACTGGTGCACAAAAAAGGGTGTAAGAAGGATCTAGCCAATTGGAGGCCAATAACCTTGCTAACTACAGATTACAAGGTGCTGGCCAAGGTACTTACGGAAAGGCTTAAGAAGGTAATTGGAGTTGTGGTGCAGCCTGACCAGACATGCGGGGTGCCGGGAAGGTCAGGTGGTCTGAATCTGGCTTTAGTCAGAGATGTGCTAAGCTGGGTGGAGCAGCGTCAGTTGCCTCTGGCAATCCTGAGTCTGGACCAGGAGAAGGCTTTTGACAGGGTGAGTCACGGTTTTTTAATGGCCACCCTGGCTCAAGCAGGGTTCGGTCCTGTGTTCAGGTCATGGGTAAAGCTACTGTATACAAGGGTGTTTAGTAGAATAAAAATAAATGGGCAGTATTCAGGAAGGGTAGAACAATTGGGGGGAGTGCGGCAGGGGTGTCCCTTGTCCCCCTTACTCTATGTCCTGTCCTTGGAGCCCTTTTTGGCAGCTCTGAGAAAGGCAGTTTTACTAAATGGCATACATCTGCCAGGGGGAAAAGGGGTGTGCGCCAAGGTGGCAGCGTACGCAGACGACATGACACTGTTCCTGACTTCCGACCGGGATTTTGATGTGGCAGGCAGGATCCTCGACGGGTTTTGTGAAGTTTCAGGGGCACGTGTCAATGTGGATAAATCCTCGATAATGTTTGCAGGTCGGTGGGCTGCAAGGGAAGATGTGCCGGGTGGTTACAATCTTTGTGCAGATGGTTTAAAGATCTTAGGAGTCAGGTTTTACAGAAGGAATAGTGACCGGGAAAACTGGGAAGCCAGATTAAAAGCAGTCAAAGCCAAAATAGCCAGGTGGGGGTCGAGGAGGCTGTCTTTGTGGGGAAGGTTGGAAGTGGTAAAAGCAGACCTCCTTCCGAATCTAAATTATTTAGCTTATGTTTTCCCTGTCCCACATTTGTGTGGGAGAAGATTAGAGAGAGAAGTGTTCTCCTTTCTTTGGATGGGGGGCACGGAAATGGTGGCAAGGACGCAAATGTTTAACAGCATAGGGGAGGGAGGCAGGGGAGTCCCTTGTATCCCCCTTAAGATAGAAGCACTGTTTTTTCAACTGCGGCCAGATTGGCTACACAGGAGGTAGAGCATAAAGCTAGGTTCTTGGCCCGCTTTTGGTTAGCCTACACATTTAGATCAATCAGTCCTTGGAGAGGAACAGTGCCATGGTCGACCTACAGACCAGCGTATTATCAACGGTTGGTAGATTTTGTGGTAGGAAAACAGTGGTGTTTAGATCAGTCCCTGATTCTGCAACACAAACAGCTATATAATAGAATGCGTGATGAAATGACGCAGGGCTCAGCGACAAGTGTGGGCACACGGAAACTAAATTGGGCAATGTTGCAGTCAGGGTACCTGACCGGGACCTGCAAGGATGTAAATTGGTTGGCGGCTTTGGGCCGGCTACCAGTGCGAGAACGGCTATATAGACATGGCTCTGGAAAGTCGCCAAAATGCCCAGTAGGCTGTGGTGGGGAGGAAACGGTGGAGCATGCCTTTTGGGGGTGCCCAGGGGCAACTAAGCTATGGAGATTGGTGATGTCTTGGTGGGAGGAATGGAAGGGGCCAATACTAACAAGAGATCTGGTCATATATGGGGAAGGATTAGGAGGGGTAAAGAAAAAAAGAGCAAGAGTAGTCTGGGAGGTAATCTCAGAAGGAAAATGTGTACTGTGGGAGTGGAGAACAGAATGTTTAAGGAAGAAAATACACCATTTGGCACCCGAGACCTTGTGGTTAAAATTACTGAGTAGAATAGGGACAATAGTAAAAGGGCATAAGGTCTTGTTTGGGGAGGAGGAAACTAAGAAAATTTGGAAAGGTCTACCAAGAGTGGGAGTGGGATAGATGAAACAGTGTTAAAATTAGGTTTTTCTTGCTGGGATATAAGGTGAATTTTGGTGTAAGAGTAATGTACATGTAATGTCTGTAATGTGAATTTTGATAATAAAAAAAAAAAAAAAATCTGTTCTTATCAGTATTATATTTGATCTGGTCACGCGGCTGGGACTGCGATCGCCTCTTGGAGGTTCACCCTGGTGAGCGCTTTTGTAGTGCTTACCAAGACCTGCGAGAGGTACATCGGCTGCGTTTTACAAAGTCTTTTAAGGTAAGGTCTCTTTTAAATATTTATTCTGCTGGTTTTAAGTTTATTGTTGTTTTTAGAGAGCTGTCTGTGCCTCCACCATGTCGGCTGCTCGTGCCGGCATGCGGAGGCACCACAGCGTGCGTTTTAATTTCAAAGTTGTAAATGGAAAGCTCCTGGAGTTGTCCAGATTGGACTTCTCCAGGAAGCTTATCCAAAAAGCTTTAGATTTCAAACCAGAAGAATTGAACTGTATTGTGACTCTGCCCCTGAACAAAGGATTTGACGTGAGTTTTAAGGCTGCTTCTCTGCTCAATGCTTTTTGGCAAAGATTTGAATCGGTTAAAGCCCAGTTTTCCATGTTTACTGTGGAAAAGCTTTCGGACAACACTCTTAAAACAGTGATTGTCCGAATGTTCAATGAAACAGTAACTGGTGACGATATCTGCGTGTGGCTGGGTAGATATTGCACTGTTCGTGGCCAGCCAGTCAAGGTTTTAGATGAGGACGGCATCTGGAACTGCTCTTGGCGTGTTCCCATTAAACAGTGGGAAGACGCCGAGGGCTTCCAGGGCCTGAGACATCTGCCTTCTATGATTGTGCTTGGGGAGAACAGGGGCTACATCCATTATCAGGGGATGCCCAAACTGTGCAGGAAGTGTGGGAAAAATGGGCATCTCGCTGAAGCATGCCAAGAGCTAGTTTGTGGGAAGTGCAGAGAAATTGGGCACAGCTTTGAGCAGTGTACCAATGGCAGACGGTGCAATCTGTGTGGAGACACTAACCATCTTTTCAGAGATTGTCCTAAGAGTTTTGCCAACAGAGTGAAAAGCAACAAAATGGCCGCCCTGCAAAACGTGGTGGCCGAGGAACAAAGGGAGGAGGCGGTCCCTGAAGTTTTGGCGGGAAACGAAAGTTTGCCGTCGGCTTCGGGGACCGGCCAAGAAGGAGGAGGCGGGGCGGCCAAGGGGGCGGAGTCACAATCGGTTGAGGTGAGGAGAGGGGAAGCTGTCGAATCAGAAGTGAGTTTAGAGAGGAAAGAGGAGGAAGACACAGCTTCCTCTCTCCTCACCGTCTCGGAGATAGTGGAGGCTTCAGAGGGGAGTGAAATCAATGTTTCACTCCCAAGTGCTCAGGTGCAGAAAAGACCTGCGGGATCTCCTCTGTTTGATACAGAGAAGAAAGTGAGAGTATCACACGATTCGGATAGTTCTCACGTAACTATTTCGAATCGTGTGTGGCCTCTCGTATCCCCAAATGAGGTGTCTTTCTTGCACGTAAAGCTAATATCATCATCGCCAAAAGAAACACAAGAGAATATCTCTGTGGATTTAGAGGCGATAGACACACACCCCAACAAATCAGGGATAATTCCTGGCGAGGAGGGGAGTGTGTTACAAGAAAAGACATGACTTTAGTAAGATTTTAACAGTTTTAAATTGACATCTTTGTAGTTTTAACATTGTTATTTATTTAAGCTCATGTTCTTTTAAACCATGTGCTCATGGATATCACCTTATCAACCATTAATGTGAGAAGCGTGAAATCCATTGTAAGAGCACAGAGCATATTATCCCTTTTAAAAACGTTTAAATCCGACGTCCTTTTAATACAAGAATGTGCACTACCATTTTTAACAAAATACACCAAATGGGAAAAACTTTGGACCCAAGGACCCTCCATATGGAGTGGCTCCAATTTTAATAAAAATGACGGGGTAGCTGTTTTAATAAACAACCCACACATCTTGGTGAAGGGGAGCACAGTGATAAGAGACGGACGGGCAATTTTAGTCAACCTGAGCTTTTTAGACAGGGATATCAATGTTCTTAATGTGTACGGTTTTTATGATAAAAACGAGAGATATGAGCTTTTTGAAGATTTGCAGCCCCACATGCTGGGGAGGGTTCCTTTTATCTTAGCAGGGGATTTTAACTGTGTTTTAACCCATAAAGACAGGAGAAGAAGGGAGGATTTTAAATTAGATAAAACATCGGTTTTAATGCAGGCACTAGTCAGGGATTTTAAATTAGTGGACTGTTTTAGAACCACGCATCAGAGAGAGGAGGGCTTCACCTGGTTTAGTGGTGATGGTACCAGAGCCTCTCGCATTGACTATGTGTTTGCACGCAACTGCCCACCAACCGATGCAAGATTAACCCCCCTTTTCTTTTCAGACCACCTCATGCTGTCGTGCACCCTTTCACTGCCCCCTGGTGTGACGGTAGGCGGAGGGCTGTGGAAGCTGAACTGCTCTCTGTTAGAAGAGAAAGAAATAGCGAGAGAATACAGAGAGCAGTTCAGCCAATGGCAGACCCTCCAGGACTTTTACGAAACACGAGCACAATGGTGGGAGATGGTTAAGACTCGGACTACACAGTTTTTTAAAAAAGTAGGGAGGGACAAAAAAAACAAAGAAAAAAGATGCATGAAGGGGCTGCAAAAAAGACT
This sequence comes from Danio rerio, assembly GCF_052040795.2. Classification (NCBI taxonomy): domain Eukaryota; kingdom Metazoa; phylum Chordata; class Actinopteri; order Cypriniformes; family Danionidae; genus Danio; species Danio rerio. The sequence continues at coordinate 17,352,582 of NC_141022.1, forward strand.
ACAAAGATATTTTAACCTTTTAAACGAGGGATTTGATTTTAACGAAGAAATAAAAGAAGTGAAAAAAGAAATGTTAATTTTAACAACAAACCAAGCTAAAGGCGCCATTTTAAGAAGTAGAGAAAAAGAAATTGAGGAAGGGGAAAAATGTACACGTTACTTTTTTAAGAAAATAATCTCAAAATGGGGGGCAATAACAGTTTTAAAAAATCAAGGGAATGAAATAAAAACCACAGAGGGTATCTTAAAAGAAGTAGAGTCCTTCTATTCAAGGTTATACGACGAGAAAACAATTGACAATGATATTTTAATGGAAGTTTTAGAATTTTTAGAAGGAAAAGTTGATAAGAATTGTGCTGTTTTATCTCAAGATTTTACTGTTTTAGAAATTTTTAAAGCTCTTAAAGATTTTAAACGAGGGAAGTCGCCTGGATCAGACGGGCTTCCCTCAGAGTTTTACACCACATTTTGGGATATTTTAGCACAAGATTTATTAACTGTTTTTAACGAACTTCAAAATTTTAACAAACTTCCAGATAGTTTTAGAATAGGGACAGTTTTACTTCTTTTTAAAAAAGGTGACAAAACCGACCTCAGGAATTGGCGTCCGATTACACTTTTAAACTGTGATTGTAAACTTTTTAGCAAAATTTTAGCAACGCGTATGTCGATGGTTTTAGAAGACGTAATCCACCCGGATCAAGCTTGCGCTGTGCCCGGGAGGAAGATCACAGACAGTCTGCTATTGATCAGAGATGCCATCTGTTATGCGAGAGACAGAAATATTCGACTAGTAGTCCTAAATCTAGATTTCGAAAAAGCATTTGACAGAATCTCGCACCAGTTCCTTTTTAAGGTTCTGGAAAAAATGGGTTTTCCAGGGAAATTTATAGCCTGGGTGGGACTACTATACAAGGACTTAAATAGTAAAATTATCGTTAATGGGCATTTATCAAAAGCTGTCAATATCCACAGCGGCGTCCGTCAAGGGTGTCCTTTATCTCCGCTCCTGTATGTGGCTTGCATAGAGCCACTGGCACAGATCTTGAGAAGGGACAAATGGATTTCGGGTTTTAAAGTACCGGGAACGGGTGGGTTAGATGTAACATGTCTTTTATATATGGATGATGTCACAATTTTAACTTCAGACCTGTCAACGGCCCGAAGAGCCATGGATTTGACCGACTGGTTCGGTCGGGCCTCGGGCGCAAAACTGAACAGAAACAAGTCCGAGGCCCAGCTCTTCGGGCCGTGGGACAACATCCAACCAGAGGGGCTTGACATGGTTTTTAGAAGGGATGATCATTTTAAAGTTTTAGGAGTGAAATTTGATAAAGAGGGAGGAGGTCAGGAAAACTGGAATGACATTTTAAGGAAAGTTAGACAGCGTTTGGGCTTTTGGGTTTTAAGACAGTTGACTATAGAGGGTAAAATTTTAATTTATAAAACGGTGATTTTACCCTTAATGCTTCTTGTCTGCTCTGTTTTTAGCCCACCAAGGCACTTCCTGCTGGAGTTGGAGAGGGCGGTGTTTTACTTCATATGGGGGTCCAAATGGGAAAGATTGAGAAGGGAGGTGGTAAAGAAAAAAACAGAGAATGGCGGAAAAGGCCTCCCGGACCCCTACCTGTTTTTAGCCAGCCGCTTCACCGCCCTCCATTTTAGATACGATACGTCATACCTACGGTCTTTAAAGGTTTTAACTCCAGACTTGAAAACGCCAGTTGCTTTTAACCTCTCAAAAGAATATGATTTTATAAAGAAATTTTTAAAGAAGTATGTTTTAGAGACCAACGATGTCACCATTTTGACTAACCACAAGGCTCTCATTTCTCTTGTTCAGGATCGAGAGACGGTGAGTCGGGTGCCGGGCCTCACATTATGTGAGGCCCAACAAGTGTGGAGAAACGTGGCCCACCCAGCTCTCCAGAACGGACACAAGGACCTGTTGTGGATGGTGGCACATGAGATCCTCCCGGTCAGGGCGGTTATGCACTCCAGAGGCATGGCCAAGAACCCCACCTGCCCACGGCCTGGGTGTGGATGCCCAGAGACCGTGCGGCACCTGCTCTGGGAGTGCGGCGCTGCGCGGGACCTGTGGGCCAGAACCGGCCCCCTGTATCATCAGTACCTGCCGGCGGGGAGGGCCCAGATGGACTACCACCTTTTCATCCATGGGGTGGGCCAGGGCGTGAAAGACATGACAAAACAGGATTTTACAGCGCTCTGGCTCACCCTGACCGCCATCAAGGATGCCATCTGGGTCTCAAGAAACCTGCTGGTGGGGAAGCAGGTCACGGTACCCCTTCAAGGGACAAAGAGAATGATAGCAACCACGCTACAGGGGTACCGTACCTTAACAAGAGGCCAAGGGGGCCGGGGTCAAACGGAGGAGGTCCCGGCCACCACCGTACCTGGCCGCCCGTAGATGCACCCTCACCACTCTGGCTACGGGAACAGCGGGCCAGCAGGCCAGAGGAGGGGGATCTCCGCTATGCCCCTGAAACACAGGGACTGTGACCGGCCTGGAGAGTTGGTGTGAATGGATTTTATTGTTAGGACTCACCCTCGATCCGGGACAAAGAAATGATTTTATTTCTTTGTATTGCGTCTACGCTTTTACATTGTTTTTACTGGACCGGTTTTATTCGCTTTTATCAACGCTGCGCCTGGACTCTCTCTCTTTTAACATAACACACGCACACACAAAGACTTTTTGCACAACATACACTTTTATTTCTTCCAAGAACCAAGTTTTTTTAAAGGGAAATTTTATGTTTATTGTCTGTGTTTTATTGTCTTTTAAAGTGTGCAAAAATGTTTTATAGTGTGTTTTGTTTTGCTTTAGTTCCATTAAGTCCAGTGCTTAGTTAAAATGGTGACTAGCCAACAAGTTTTAGGCCAGTTTTATTGGTTTATTGTTTATGGTATTTTTTATCCTTTATTTTTATTGAACAGCCTTGTTTTTTACCCCATTGTATGTTTTTGTTTTTAAAAACATGTCCTTTTTACAAACATTATTGTATTTTAAGTTCGCACAAAACACCTACCCTTTTAATTTATCCTCTGTTTTACTCCTATTCATTTACTCTGGAAGATTTTAAGGGAAATATGTGAACAAAAAAAGATAAAGATATGTTTTTTGAGATGAAAATGTTATGGAAAACGCTGTCAATAAATTTTTTTCGAAAGAAAATCTGTTCTTATCAGTATTATATTTGATCTGGTCACGCGGTTGGGACTGCGATCGCCTCTTGGAGGTTCACCCTGGTGAGCGCTTTTGTAGTGCTTACCAAGACCTGCGAGAGGTACATCGGCTGCGTTTTACAAAGTCTTTTAAGGTAAGGTCTCTTTTAAATATTTATTCTGCTGGTTTTAAATTTATTGGTGTTTTTTAGGGAGCTGTAGGTGCCTCCACCATGTCGGCTGCTCGTGCCGGCATGCGGAGGCACCACAGCGTGCGTTTTAATTTCAAAACAGTTAATGGGAAGCTCCTGGAGTTGTCCAGATTGGATTTCTCCAGGAAGCTTATCCAAAAATCTTTAAATTTCAAGCCAGAAGAACTGAACTGTATTGTGACTCTGCCCCTGAACAAAGGATTTGATGTGAGTTTTAAGGCTGCTTCTCTGCTAAATGCTTTTTGGCAAAGATTTGATTCGGTTAAAGCCCAGTTTTCCATGTTTACTGTGGAAAAGCTTTCGGACAACACTCTTAAAACAGTGATTGTCCGAATGTTCAATGAAACGGTGACGGGGGAAGACATTTGTGTCTGGCTGGGCAGATTTTGCACGGTTCGTGGACAGCCAGTTAAGGTGCTTGATGAGGATGGCATTTGGAATTGCTCCTGGCGGATCCCCATTAAACAATGGGAAGATGCCGGGGGCTTCCAAGGCCTGAGACATCTGCCCTCTATGATTGTGCTGGGTGAGAACAGGGGCTACATTCACTACCAGGGCATGCCCAAACTCTGCAGAAAGTGCAACAAGTTTGGGCATTTAGCTGAAGCATGCCAAGAAATGATTTGTGGGAAGTGCAAAGAAATTGGGCACAGCTTTGAGCAGTGTACCAATGGCAGGCGGTGCAATCTCTGCGGAGACAATAATCATCTTTTTAGAGATTGTCCCAAAAGTTTTGCCAACAGACTGAAAGGTAACAAAATGGCCGCCCCTCAAAACGTGGTGGCCGACAAACAAAGGGAGGAGGCGGTCCCTGAAGTTTTGGCGGGAAACGAGAGTTTCCAGCCAGCTTCAGGGCCCGGCCAAGAAGGAGGAGGCGGGGCGGCCAAGGGGGCGGAGTCACAATCGGTTGAGGTGAGGAGAGGGGAAGCTGTCGAATCAGAAGTGAGTGTAGAGAGGAAAGAGGAGGAAGACACAGCTTCCTCTCTCCTCACCGTCTCAGAGATAGTGGAGGCTTCAGATGGGAGTGAAATTAATGTTTCACTCCCTAGTGCTCAGGTGCACAAGAGACCTGCGGGATCTCCTCTGTTTGATACAGAGAAGAAATTGAGAGTCTCACACGATTCGGATAGTTTACCCGTAACTATTTCGAGTCGTGTGTGGCCTCTCGTGTCCCCAAATGAGGTGTCCTTTTTGCACGTTAAGCTAATATCATCATCGCCAAAAGAGACACAAGAAAATATCTCTGGATTTGGAGGCGATAGACACACACCCTAACAATCCAGGGATAATTCCTGGAAAGGAGGGGAGTGTGCCACAAAAAAAGACATGATTTTAATGTCGGTTTTAAGACTTTTCTGTAGGTTTTAAAATTGTCTTATAAGAAGCTCATGTCTTTAAAATATAGTGCTCATGGATATCACCTTCTCCACTATAAATGTGAGAAGTGTGAAGTCCCTAGAAAGAGCACAGAGCATATTTTCCCTTTTAAAAACTTTTAAAACAGACGTCTTTTTATTACAAGAATGTGCGTTACCCTTTTTTAAAAATTATAAAAAGTGGGAGGATTTATGGACCCCCGGACCCTCCATATGGAGTGGCTCAAATTTTAATAAAAATGACGGGGTGGCCATTTTAATCAATAATCCAAACATCTTGGTGAAGGGAAGCACGGTGGTGTTAGACTTCAAAGGGTCCAGTGCATGTTCAAAAATGGGTTCGGAGTCAATCTGTCAAAAATTATAAGTTTTATTTGCTCAAGCAGGAAAGAAACCAAAAGCAATACACTGCGCAGGAGAGGTTCAACTCTGAACTGTCCTTCAGAGACACATCCTTTTATACCACAGTTGTCTTCCGTGCATCTTCTCTTAAGAGTTAACCTTTTAAGGCAAATGTCTCCTCTTAACACACACAAGGCTCATACATCCTGTCATTCTTAGAACTCGCACCTATATTTAATAACAGGATGTGCTTGTCTCAGCAGTCTGCAACACTGGTCTATACCGTGCTCACAATATGGCTGTTAACCCTTCAGACGATTTCATAGTAACCAACACCCTATGGGTCAATCATTAAAGACTTCTTATGCATGGAAAACATGTCAAAGTTTTATTTAAACTGAAAAATACCACAAATCCCTCTCTTGGCCTCTGAAAGAGGCCACACTTTATTATATCCAATAAATCTTCAAACTACTATAACTAAATCTACTTGTTAAAATAAAAATAAAGGGAAAAAAAATCTTTTCAGCCCAATATGTCCAGATGAACCTTAGTCGACGTATGGGCAGCCAGCACGTTCATCTTAGGCATCATATCAGACTGCTATTGTAGATCAACATTTCACCCTAGTCTACATTGTACACTCATAAAATTCAGAAATAAAAATCCCTATAAATGCCTTTTAAACCAGTGTGCTCAGACAGGACTGGGCCGAAAACCCCTGTGGGGAAAGACACCCAGTCGGTCCCCTAATTGACATGTGGGCGACCACAACAAGTCAGCTGAGTCAATCACACAAAACAAAAAACAAAACAAAACAACAAAAAATATATCTAAGCTAAACTTTTCGATAGATTCCTTTTAGACTCAAAATATATACTTAACATTTCTTATAACACAAAATATATGATGAATCAGCATCTGCAGAAAAAGCACAGTTAGTAGAGAGACATTTACACACGGCTTTCCTCCTCTTCCTCCTCCTCAGCAGATATTAATAATGGCATTGTGTAAGGGGGTGGTAGCCCATCTTTCTTTTCAATTGCTGTTACTATCACCCTGTTACACAATGACCTGATGCATGGGACACAACAACATCCACATGTCACCATTATAGCTACAAAGGTAGCAATTGAGATCAAAACTGAAGTTATCATAGTTTTATATTTTCCAAACACACGGGTCATCCATTCATCAAAGAGGTTATCTATACCAAAGTGTTCTGCCATCGTCTTTAAGAGTATTTTCAATTCCTCTAGGGCCCTGGTTATAGACCAGTCATTATTTTATTTTTTCTCAATTTTCTTCAATCTAATTTGTCTAATTCATTTATTCATTTTCTTTAAGGCTTAGTCCCTTTATTAATCTGGGGTCGCCCCAGTGGAACTTATCCAGCATATTTTTACACAGCGGATGCCCTTCCAGCTGCAACCTATCACTGGGAAACATCCATACACACTCAATCACACACATACACTACGCCCAATTTAGCATATCCAATTCACCTATACCACATGTTTTTGGACTTGTGGGGGAAACAGGAGTGTCTGGAGGATCTCTGTCCAATTTATTGACACCCTGTCCAATTCATATCCCTTTTTTCTCATTCTTTCTTTACAATTTTTGGCATCAAGATGCTTTTGATGTTATTTTCCTTACAATTGTCACTCACACACTTTCTGTCAGATTGTCATGTGTTAGTAAGTCAGTCTTTTTATTTTTTTATTTTAAAATTTAACATAGTATTTGTTTCCCCTTTTTGTGTTGGCCTGTATCTAATATACAGTTGGCCTCATGCATTGGTGTTGCAGCATGTTCATCTCCTACACCAATACATGCTTACACACCAATTGGACCAATTAGTCCAATTAGTCATCTGTTAATTAATCTCCCCCTTTCGGCCTGGACCTAGTTCCAGGCCGCTTTTACACCCCTGTGTTGACTGTCAAGTTAGTCCCGACAGCCTTACACCTTCAGCAACCTGTTTAAAAAAAAAATTTGTTAATCTGTCATAATATAATCTCTACATAAATGATTTAGTGCACATCAAAGCTGCACCAGGTACCCGAAACTGCAGTCCTTTAAACAATTTAAAAGTCATTAATTCCATTTTTTTTTCCATAATTAACTAAAATCCCTTAATATGATTTTTATTTCATTTCCTTTTGGTCTGTGCACAGATTTTTTGCCAGTTTTGTTTTCAAATTTCTGTTAATTCTCTTGACATTTCCCTGTAATTATTATTTTTTACACCATTTCTAAAATCATGTTTCAGGCCCAGTGCCCACTCCACTGATTTAAAATATTTGTTATTCCAGTGTTTATCATTATCTAATCTAATTTTCCCACAACATCTATTTGTTTGTAGATTGTTATTCATTAAACACTTAATCACTCCACCTATCCCAGACACCACTCGTCCCAATATTGTGGCGTGTCATCTACTCAACTATAATTTCAATTTACTTTCTTTAAATCTGGTTCCCTATAAGTGTCATAACACCTGCTTACTTCCAATCAATCAGGTGTCCACTATTTTTCAGCTAGTAAAATATCACCATCATATATAGTGACACCCCCTCTGTCAAGTGGCAATCACTCAGCGGGCCTCGCAGGGCGTAATTTAACAACCCTGCAGACAATATTAATTCTTGTGGTACTCTGGTGTACCTATATTGCTGCCCCCTAAAGGTAAATGAAAACACATCCTTCAAATTTGGTGCCAGTGTTAAATAGAAAAATTCATTGGCTAAGTCTAGACATTAAAATCACTTATTCTCTTGGTGTAAAGCTGGTAATGCAGTATATTAATTTGGAACTGGCATTGTGGCGGTTTTCACTACCGCATTAACTTAAATCATGAGCCATTCTGTATTTTCCTGTATTTTGTTTTTCTACAGGTAAAATTGGAGTGTTTAGGTGTCAGGTCGATGGCTCTAACACAACTATAGTCAACAATTCTTTAATTGTATCTGCAATACCTGCTTCAGCTTGTGGTTTGTGAGGATACTGTGGCTGCCAAATCGGCCTTTCATTATTTAACTTAATTATTAAACTTTAATTTATGTCTGAGAGTGAGGAGCAAAAACCCACATCTGCTGGTCCTGTAGACCATAATTGGCTTGGTAAACTGTACAGCATTGGTGCCGTCACCTCATTATCCGTTCTTTCTCTTCCATGCCACCTTGTGACCCATATATGTTTAGTTAATCTGCCAACCACACCCTTCTAATTATAATTTTTTTTCTTTCTTTCAGTTTAGTTTTGGTCACAGAATAAAGTCATGTGAGGTGGGTTGGTGGGAGGCATGTATGGTGCAATAAGAGTTACCCAAGGTCTCCATTGAGCATAAAGTGAGAGAAGGCCGTCTCCCGGCATGGTTTCTGGCTACAGTTTGCCCCAGTAAATGTCAGCTCCTACAGGCTTTCGCATCGATGACAGCAACCATTGTCCTCGCAGGTGAGGTGTACCCAGTGAACAGTTCTTAGTCGTCCCTGTAGGAAATCTCACCATAACACCATCAGCATACCATAGAATGATTCATCAAGCTTTATCAGCAAGTCTCTGCCCCATAAGTTCGTGTGGGCTCTGTCTGACAACAGAAAGTGATGTTTCAGTTGTTGTCCATCAACAGACACTGGTATTAGCTCAGTTAAAGACAGTCTTTCACATTCCTCAGTGAAACCCATTACTTCCACAGTTTTTTTTTTTTTTTTTTTGTGAAATCAAGTCCTGATTGACAGGGTTAATCTATGTTTAATAAGTCGCACCCGTGTTGACCAAAAAAGTCCAGACAGTCTTTGTTGACCCTTCATAGATAACAGTTGCTCCACCTTAGTCTTCCTGTGGGCCTCCTCAGAAATAGTCCCATCTTCCCCAGAGTGGATATTGTGTTCCACCCTGCCCTGGGTTCTGTCCTCCAGGGTTTGGAGCTTGCCCAAGTGGTGCCACAAAGCTTTTGCCTCCTTGCACGCCCCCTCTCTCGGCATACAGATTTTGTCCGTTGTGATATCTTGTCGAAATGCGTCCTAGCTGATTGCACGTGTAGCATTGACTAGCCTGGCAGTTGCGATGTAGCTGACATAGGCGGCCACACCTGAAACAACCCTCTCCAAATCCACACCCTCTGTAAGCCCCCGGGACCCCCTTGACCCTAATGCCTCCCCTATTCTGTCTTCTAAATTGAGGTTGGTGTTTAGGTTTTTGGTTTGATGGCTGTTTGTACACAGGTGCCATGTAAGATTGTTCAGGGTCAGGCAACTACACCAATTGTTTGCCTTTATCTTTCTCATTTGATCATTGACTTCTTGTCTGGCTTTGTTCACTTGTAATTTCACTAACTGGTTTTTCAGTTCCTCAATCTCAGACTGACTCTCATCAGCTTTATCTTTAGCTCTATTGATGTGATGGAGCAAGTGTCTCTCCCAGGTGGCCGAAGCACTTACTGGTATGTCAGGGGTTATTATTTATGTATTTTTTATTTTATTATTATTATTATTTTAGTCATTTAACACAGCTTGAAGTATCCTCAACCACTCCTTTATGAATTGGTTAGCCTGAATATGTGTCCCAGTCTGGGCTTCTCACTCCAGTTTACATCTCAATACATATGCTGCTGATGTTTCATCTGCCTTAGGGGTGGACTTTATGTTATGTATAGCACGAGGTGGTGCAGAAAATTTTCTCCTTATTACTGTGCCCCACGCAGTTGCTACTTTGCCAAAAGGAATGTCTGTTTTACATTCATTTGTATTAGCTACCTGTTAAAATTGTCACAATTCTCCATTAGTAATCTTAGAATAACAACAAACTTTTATTATTATTATAATCTTCTTTAATTATTATTATTTTTTTTTTTTGCACCTAAACACAATTTCATCCTCTAATATCAGGTCTTAGTTCCTCAACTAGTTACTTCCTTAAAGAGTTATAGCTTTTTCTAGTTTCTATCTCATCTGTTTAATATCTCTCTTTTTTTTATATATATATATATTTTAGACATATTTTAAACTATAATCTTTTTGACATTTCTTTCTATTAAACAATAATTTGGAGTCTTTTTTTCTTAGCTTTTAATTTTTCCTTTTTTTTTTATTATATTATTATCTTCCTTATTTATTTGGCCAGTATCACTTCAGTTAACCATTTTCAACCAGTCAAATGTTCTTTTCTAATTTTCCTCTCCATCGGCCGAAGACTCCTCAATTTTATCTCTTTGCTGTTTAACAGCTTATTTTCTATCTCTTATTTCAGTTCTTCATTTTCTTCCAATGTATCTCTTCTAATGTTTCTTTAGTAGCTGGTCTTTATGTTGTATTTTAATTTATCTTTATTATTTATTATTATACTTATTTATTTTATTTATTTATTCATATAGCTTCAAGGTCCATTTCAACTTTTATAACTATATTAAGTATATCTCCCATTATTTTTTATTTCACTTGTCTTTTTATCCTGCAATATAATAGATCTGCTTAATTAGTAACTTATACTAAATCTCTAATTATTATGTCAACATTTATCAGTATTTGATCAAATATATATATTTATTTTTTTATATTTTCTTTTACTATATTCAGCCTAACTGTTTTTTCCTCATGAAAAGGCATGGCTCCAGTTATCTTCCTTTTTTCATGTCTGTCTAAGCCTGTCTGCCTTTACTTTGTCAACCCCATATCTTTCTGCAAATAAATCCCCAGTTTTGTGGACCAATTGCAAAGCCTGTAGACTACTTTGTGGTGAATGGAAATTTTCTTTTTGGTCTTTTCCTATATGTGTATGTGTTAGTGTGTCACCTCCTTCTGCAGTGGTCTCCTTCCTGGTTGCCTCCCTCTCTTGGACCCGAGAGACTCAGCTAGTTCCTGTTCAAGACACAACTACACATATACTTTTAACCTTCACATTAACATTGTTTTCAAGGTGTGGTGTCACTCATCCTCACACTTCTTTACCATTTATCTCATTCATACCAACACATGACCTCGTCAGGTCAGTGCTTTTCCCTACACTGTCCTAATCCTGGTTCTCTAGAACCTTTTCTTCTAGTCCCTGTTCTACAGTATATTTCATATTTTCTATAGTATTTCATATATATACAGTATATCTCATATTTTCTTTATGTTCCTCAAATTGCAATATTAACTTTTTCTCATTTATTTTCCCTTTAACACTCCCTCTTGTATTCTTCTTCCACGACGTCTTTCCTGTATTCGCGCGTTAGATGTTTTGAGCTCTGTTCCCTACTCTGACCCTCAGTATACGGCGTCACCCACGCCCGGGGCTACCTAAGCTGTCCCTACGTCTTTTCAGAATTTATTTATTTATTTATTTATTTATTTATTTTTTATTATTATTTTTTTTATTATTTTTTTTTGTTCCCTACTCTATCCGTTCCTGATACTGCAATCAGTCTTTCTCAGGAAATTATTTTTTCTTCTCAATTTTTATTTTTAAAGTATCTGGTTCTCGTCAGAACAAGAGTGACTCTCAAAAATGCCTCCCCAGGGAGGGGGACTTCCTTACAAAGACATGACTTTCTGTCTTTGTCCCTGGTATTAAAAGCTTTCTACCTTCGTCAAGAGTAGGGTCACTTTTAATTTTTTACCTCCTAAGGGAAGAGGATTTCCTTCGAATTCTCTTGCGCGAAAATTCGCCCTTATACCTTGTAGGGACAAGGATTTTATTTGAATTCTAGTAATTCACCCTAAAATTACCCTGCAGGGACAAGGCCTTTCCTTTAAATTCTAACAATTTACCCTGATACTCTTCAAAAAATGTAAAAAAAAAAGTAAAATATTACTTTTGGTTTCTCTGTATTTTACTTACATCAGGATTATGCTGAATTCAACACTTAATTTGCAGTATTCAATCGCAGAATTTATTTAAAAGGTTTCTGCTTACCTTATTTTTTAGGCGCGCCTTTGTGTTGAATTCAGTTCATCCCTCTGTTCAGCAAAATTCCTCCTTTTCCCATCACGTCGTGGGTCACCAAAATTGTTGGACTTCAAAGGGTCCAGTGCATGTTCAAAAATGGGTTCGGAGTCAATCTGTCAAAAATTATAAGTTTTATTTGCTCAAGCAGGAAAGAAACCAAAAGCAATACACTGCGCAGGAGAGGTTCAACTCTGAACTGTCCTTCAGAGACACATCCTTTTATACCACAGTTGTCTTCCGTGCATCTTCTCTTAAGAGTTAACCTTTTAAGGCAAATGTCTCCTCTTAACACACACATGGCTCATACATCCTGTCATTCTTTGAACTCGCACCTATATTTAATAACAGGATGTGCTTGTCTCAGCAGTCTGCAACACTGGTCTATACCGTGCTCACAATATGGCTGTTAACCCTTCAGACGATTTCATAGTAACCAACACCCTATGGGTCAATCATTAAAGACTTCTTATGCATAGAAAACATGTCAAAGTTTTATTTAAACTGAAAAATACCACAGTGGTGAGAGATGGGCGGGCTATTTTAGCTAATTTGACTGTTTTAGATAGGGATTTTAATGTTCTAAATTTTTATGGTTTTACGGACAAAAACAAAAGATTTGAGCTTTTAGAAGACATACAGCCCCACATGCTAGGTAGGGTGCCCTTCATTTTAGCAGGTGATTTTAACTGTGTTTTAACTCAAAAAGACAGAAGAAGGGCAGATGATTTTAAAGTAGATAAGACATCGGTTTTATTGCAGGGTTTAGTTAGAGATTTTAAATTAGTGGACTGTTTTAAAGCTATGCATCAGAGAGAGGAGGGCTTCACCTGGTTCAGTGGTGATGGTACCAGAGCCTCTCGAATCGATTACATGTTCACACGTGACTACCCGCCAACCGATGCGAAATTAACCCCCCTCTTTTTTTCCGATCACTTAATGCTGTCTTGCACGCTTTCACTGCCCCTGGGTGTGACGGTAGGTGGAGGGCTGTGGAAGCTGAACTGCTCTCTGTTAAAAGATGAGAAAGTGGTGAGGGAATACAGAGAGCAGTTCAGCCAATGGCAGACCCTCCAAGACTTTTATGATACACAAGCACAGTGGTGGGAAATGGTAAAAGGACGCACAAAACGTTTTTTTTAAAAGGATAGGTAGGGAAAAAAAGAATAGGGAAAAGAGACGCATGATGGGGCTGCAAAAACGCCTACAGAGATATTTTAACCTTTTAAACATGGGCTTTGATTTTAACAACGAGTTAAAAAAGAGATGTTGGTTTTAGCAGAGGAAAATAGCAGGGGAGTGATTTTAAGAGCAAAAGAGAAAAAAATTTAAGAAAATGAAAAGTGTACAAGATATTTTTAAAAAAAAATAATCACAAAGGGAGGGGGGATATCAAAGATTAAAAATGATGAGGGGACTATTTTAAATACCACAGAGGGGGTTTTAAAAGAAGTCGAAAAGTTTTACGAAAATTTATATGGAAAAAAAATAGTACACGAGGACGCTTTAAACGAGGTTTTAAATTTTTTAGACAAAAAAGTACAAAAAGAAAAACATTCAGTTTTAACCCAAGATTTTAAGAAAGAAGATTTAGATAAAGCTCTTAAAAGTTTTAAAAAGGGGAAGTCTCCAGGAATGGACGGTCTTCCCCTGGAGTTTTATCAATGTTTCTGGGACATTTTAGCTGGGGTTTTACTGACTGTTTTTAATGAATTCGAAAATTTTAACAAACTACCTGCGGATTTTAGATTAGGAATAGTTTCTCTGCTTTTTAAAAAAGATGACAAGACAATTTTAAAAAATTGGCGACCAATTACTCTTTTAAACACAGATTATAAATTTTTTACAAAGATTTTAGCGACACGGATGTCGACAGTTTTAGAGGATGTAATCCACCCGGATCAAGCCTGTGCTGTGCCCGGGAGGAAGATCACGGACAGCCTATTGCTGATCCGAGATGCCATCTGTTACGCGAGAGATAGAAACATTCGTCTAGCCGTGGTAAATTTAGATTTTGAAAAAGCATTTGACAGAGTCTCGCACCAGTACTTGTTACAAGTACTGGAAAAAATGGGGTTCCCGGGAAGATTTTTAGCATGGGTGGGACTGCTGTACAACGACCTTGTCAGCAAAATCATTGTAAATGGGCATTTAACAAAAGCAGTAAATATCTGCAGTGGCGTCCTTCAAGGGTGTCCGTTATCCCCACTCCTGTATGTGGTTTGTATTGAACCACTGGCAGAGCTCTTGAGAAGGGATAAATGGATTACAGGTTTTAAAATTCCGGGGGGTTTAACAGCATCTTGTGTTTTATATATGGACGACGTTACCCTTTTAACGACAGACCTCACCTCGGCCCGAAGAGCTATGGATTTGACCGATTTCTACGGTCGGGCCTCGGGAGCCAGATTAAACCGAAAAAAGTCCGAGGCCCAGCTCTTCGGGCCGTGGGGTAACGTCGTCACAGAGGGACTAGAGCTGACTTTTAAGGAAAATGATTTTAAAATCTTAGGGGTAAAATTTGACAAAGAGGGTGGGGGAGGGCAAAATTGGAACGACATTTTAACAAAGGTAAACCAAAAGTTGGGATTCTAGGGGTTACGAAAATTAACAATGGAGGGTAAAATTTTGATTTTTAAATCCGTAATTTTACCACTCATTTTACTTGTTTCTTCTGTTTTTAGTCCACCAAGACGTTTTATCAGGAAGTTGGAAAGGGCGGTGTTTTATTTCCTGTGGGGATCCAAGTGGGAGCGCCTAAGAAGAACAGAGTTAAAGAAAAAGCCCGAACATGGTGGAAAAGGCCTCCCGGATCCCCACCTGTTTTTAGGCAGCCGCTTCACCGCCCTGCATTTTAGTTACGCGTTGACCCCATCCAGAGAAAACAAGACGGCTGCCATGACTCGCTTCTGGATGGGGTCCTACCTGAGAACCCTGAAAGTTTTAGCAGTGGACCTTAAGTACCCAGTGTCTTTTAATTTACCTAGGGAGTATGATTTTATAAAGAAATTTTTAAAGAAGTATGTTTTAGAGACTAACGATGTCACCATTTTAACTAACCACAAGGCTCTCATTTCTCTTGTGCAGGATCGAGAGACGGTGAGTCGGGTCCCGGGCCTCACATTATGTGAGGCCCAACAAGTGTGGAGGAACGCGGCCCACCCAGCTCTCCAGAACGGACACAAGGACCTGTTGTGGATGGTGGCACATGAGATCCTCCGGTCAGGGCGGTTATGCACTCCTGAGGCATGGCCAGAAACCCCGTCTGCCCACGGCCTGGGTGTGGATGCCCAGAGACCGTGCGGCACCTGCTCTGGGAGTGCGGCGCTGCGCGGGACCTGTGGGCCAGGACCGGCCCCCTGTATCATCAGTACCTGCCGGCGGGGAGGACCCAGATGGACTACCACCTTGTCATCCATGGGGTGGGCCAGGGCGTGAAAGACATGACAAAACAGGACTTTACATCGCTCTGGCTCACCCTGACCGCCATTAAGGATGCCATCTGGGTCACAAGAAACCTGCTGGTGGGGAAGCAGGTCACGGTACCCCTGCAAGGGACAAAGGGACTGATAACAACCATGCTACAGGGGTACCGGACCTTGACAAGAGGCCAAGGGGGCCGGGGTCGCACGGAGGAGGTCCCGGCCGCCACCGTACCTGGCCGCCCGTAGATGCACCCTCACCACTCTGGCTACGGGAACAGCGGGCCAGCAGGCCAGAGGAGGGGGATCTCCGCTATGCCCTTGAAACACAGGGGCTGTGACCGTCCTGGAGAGTTGGTGTGAATGGACTTTTTTTTGGTATGACTCACCCTCGATCCTGGACAAAGAAATGATTTTATCTTCTTATTGTTACTATCGCTTTTCATGCATTTTTTATCGGACTGGTTTTTATCACTTTTTTTATCAACATCTACGCCGAGGACTTTTTTTTTTTACATAACACACGCACACACAAAAGACTTTCGCACAACATACACTTTTATTTCCTCCACAAACCCTGATTTTAAAGTGTTTTTGTTAAGTGCCATATGTCTTTTAATGTGTATTGAAATGTTTTTAATGTGTGTTTTATGTTTCAATTCATTTTTACTAAGTCCTGCGTTGTTAAAATGGTGACTAGACCGTGATTCTTTTTTAGACCCGTTTTAAGTTTTATTGAGCAGCTTGTTTTTTAGTCTTTCATTTGTTTGCCTTTTTTTAAAAAAAACATGTCCTCTATACAAAAACACTTGACATTTTATGTTCATTTAAAGTACTTTTGCATGTATTTATTTATTTATTTATTTATGTATATATTTATTCATTTTTTATTTATTTACTGTTAAGTACTCAAATGAAACTAAGTGAAGAGATATGTTTTTAAATATTATTGTGATGTAAGAAACAAATGGGAAACGCTGTCAATAAGTTTTTTTCGAAAGAAAAAAAATCTGTTCTTATCAGTATTATATTTGATCTGGTCACGCGGCTGGGACTGCGATCGCCTCTTAGAGGTTCACCCTGGTGCCTGCTTTTGTAGCGGCCACCACAACCTTTGGGAGGTACACCGGCTGAGCGTTTTCGTGAAGTCTTTTAAGGTAAGGTTTTAAGTATTTATTGATTTGGCTGTTTTTATTGGTGTGGGTTTATAGAGAGCTGTTGGTGCCTCCACCATGTCGGCTGCTCGTGCCGGCATGCGGAGGCACCACAGCGTGCGTTTTAATTTTAAAACTGTTAATGGAAAGCTCCTGGAGTTGTCCCGCTTGGACTTCTCCAGGAAGCTAATCCAAAAAGCCTTAAATTTTAAACCCGACGAACTGAACTGTATAGTGACTCTGCCCATTAACAAGGGATTTGATGTTAGCTTTAAAGCTGCCTCCCACTTAAACGTTTTTTGGCAAAGATTTGACTCTGTAAAAGACCAGTTCTCCATGTTTACTGTGGAAAAACTTTCAGACAACACACTTAAAACTGTGATTGTCAGAATGTTTAATGAAACAGTGACTGGTGAAGACATTTGTGTATGGCTGGGAAGATTTTGCACTGTTCGTGGACAGCCAGTTAAGGTGCTAGATGAGGATGGCATCTGGAATTGCTCCTGGCGGATTCCCATCAAACAATGGGAGGATGCCGGGGGATTCCAGGGCCTGAGACATCTGCCCTCCATGATTGTGCTGGGAGAGAACAGAGGCTACATTCATTACCAAGGCATGCCCAAATTTTGTAGAAAGTGCAACAAGTTTGGGCATTTAGCAGAAGCGTGCCAAGAAACAGTATGCGGGAAGTGTAAAGAAATTGGACATAGTTTTGAACAATGTACCAATGGCAGGCGGTGCAATCTCTGTGGTGATTCAAACCATCTCTATAGAGATTGCCCAAAAAGCTTTGCAAACAAACTGAAAAGTCAAAAAATGGCCGCCCCACCGACCACGCTGGTTTTAGAACAAAGAGAAGGGGCGTGGCCTGAGGTTTTGGCGGGAGCCGACATCTCCCAGCCAGCCTCAGAGCCCAACCAATGCCGAGAAGGTGGGGCGGCCCCGGGGGCGGAGTCACAGTCGGTAGAGGTGGGGAGAGAGGAGGTAAACGAACCAATAGGAATGGAAAAGGGAGAGGAAACGACCTCCTCTCTCCTCACCGTCTCTGAGGTGAGTGTTGCATCAAGTGATGCCTCACTCCCAAATGCTCAGGTGCAGAAAAGACCTGCAGACTCTCCTCTGTGTGATGCAGAGAAGAAACAAAGAGTGGTCAGGGGCTCAGATGATTCAGAAATGGACAGTCTGAGCCACGAATGGCCACTCAAGTCTCCAAATGAGGTCTCCTTTTTGCACATAAAGGTAACAACATCGTCGCCTAAATATCCACAAGAGCTTGTCTCTGAGGCGATAGGCACTTCCTCTAATTCCTTACCTGATTACCATGGGGGAAAAGACGAGGGATTGCTACAGGACCACACGTGAGTTTTAAAAGATTTTATTGTCTTTTAATCTGCGTGATTGGTGAGTTTTACCTCTTTTAATTGTCGTCTTTATAACGGTTCATGTCTTTTATCCATATACTGCTCATGGCCCTCACAATCTCAACCATAAATGTTAGAAGTGTGAGGTCCAACACAAGAGCACAGAGTATCCTATCCTTTTTAAAAACTTTTATGTCACACATGTTTTTATTGCAAGAGTGTTCTCTGCCCTTTTTAAAAAACTATAGAAGATGGGAAGAACTTAGGACCCCTGGACCCTCCATTTGGAGTGGATCCAATTTTAATAAAAATGATGGGGTCGCTATTTTAATTAATAACCCCAATATCTTGGTGGAGGGCAGCACGGTTTTAAGAGACGGACGGGCACTTTTAGCTAATCTGACTTTTTTAGATAAGGGTTTTAAGGTTATTAACGTATATGGTTTTAATGATAAAAATGAAAGACATGAGCTTTTAGTGGACTTGCAACCCCACATATTAGGTAGGGCACCCCTTATTTTAGCAGGAGATTTTAATTGTATTTTAACAAACAAGGACAGAAGAAAAACAGAGGGTTTTAAATTGGATAAAACATCCTTTTTATTGCAGGGTATGGTTAGGGATTTTAAATTAGTCGACTGTTTTAAAACAATGCATCAAAGAGAGGAGGGCTTCACCTGGTTCAGTGGTGATGGTACCAGAGCCTCTCGAATCGACTATATTTTTACACGAGACTGCCCGCCAAATGATGCTAAACTAACCCCCCTCTTTTTTACTGACCACACAATGCTATCTTGCACTCTTTCACTCCCCACAGGTGTGACGGTAGGGGGAGGGCTGTGGAAGCTGAACTGCTCTCTGCTAAAAGACGAGGAGGTAGTTAGAGATTACAGAGAGCAGTTCAGCCAATGGCAGACCCTCCAGGACTTTTACGATTCACGAGCACAATGGTGGGAAAAGGTAAAGGACTGGACGAGAGGTTTTTTAGACATATAGGGAAGAAAAATAAAAATAAAGAAAAAAGACATATGATGGGGTTGCAAAAAAGATAACAACGCTATTTTAATCTTTTAAATGAAGGTCTTGATTTTAATGATGAAATAAAAGAGGTAAAAAATGAAATGTCAGTTTTAAGTGAAATTCAAAGTAAAGGTTTTATCTTAAGAAGTAAAGAAAAACATATTGAGGAAGGGGAAAAGTGCACAAGATATTTTAAAAAAAAATAATCACTAGGGGACAAACAATAAACAGTTTAAAATTAAATGGGAGGGAAGTGCACACAACTAAAGAAATTTTAAATGGCGTCGAAAATTTTTATGACGAATTGTATAAAGAAAAACAAACAGATGAATATATTCAATTAGAAGTCTTAAATTTTTTAGAAAAAAAAGTAAGTAGGGAAAACAGTTTTTTAGCTCAAGATTTTACAATTCTAGAAGTTTTTAAAGCTCTTAAAAGTTTTAAAAATGGGAAGTCCCCAGGAATGGATGGACTTCCCCTAGAATTTTATGTCACCTTTTAGGACATTTTAGGACAAGAGCTTTTAACTGTTTTTAAAGAATTTGAGACTTCTAACCGACTGCCAGATAGTTTTAGAACAGGGATAGTTTCACTTTTACATAAAAAAGATGACAAGACTGACTTAAAAAATTGGAGACCAATCACGCTTTTAAATTTTGACTGTAAGCTTTTTACAAAAATTTTAGCGACGCGCATGTCAATGGTTTTAGAAGACGTAATCCACCCGGATCAAGTTGTGCTGTGCCCGGGAGAAAGATCACGGACAGCCTGGTATTGATTAGAGATGCCATCTGTTACGCGAGAGACAGAGATAATCGGCTAATAGTCCTAAATTTAGATTTCGAAAAAGCATTCGACCGAATCTCGCACCAGTTCCTTTTTAAGGTCCTGGAGAAAATGGGCTTTCCAGGGAGGTTCATAGAGTGGGTGGGACTGCTATATAAATGTCTGATTAGCAAAATTATGGTTAATTGGCATCTAACCAAAGCTGTCAACATTCACAGCGGCGTCCGTCAAGGGTGTCCTTTATCCCCGCTCTTGTATGTGGCTTGCATTGAGCCACTGGCACAGATCTTGAGAAGGGACAAATGGATTAATGGTTTTAACGTGCCTGGCACAGGGGGGTTGACGGCCACCTGTGTCCTATACATGGACGATATCACACTTTTAATGACCAACCTCCCATCGGCCCGAAGAGCTATGGACTTGACAGAATGGTATGGTCGGGCCTCGGGCGCCAGACTAAATCGAAATAAGTCCGAGGCCCAGCTCTTCGGGCCGTGGGGGAAGGTGGACACAGGTGGTCTAGACTTGGTTTTTAAAAAGAGTGATCTTAAAATTTTAGGGATTAAATTTGACGAAGAGGGTGGAGGAGGGGGGAACTGGACTGACTTGTTAGGGAAAGCTAAGAGTAGACTAGGTTTTTGGGGGTTAAGACAACTGACTTTAGAGGGAAAAGTTTTAATTTTTAAAGCTGTTGTTTTACCCTTGCTTTTACTGACATGTTCTGTTTTTAGTCCTCCTAGATTCTTCCTTTTAAATCTGGAGAGGGCGGTCTTTTACTTTCTGTGGGGGTCCAAATGGGACAGAGTGAAGAGGGAGGTCTTTAAGAAAAGGAAGGAAAATGGTGGAAAAGGCCTCCCTGACCTCCACCTGTTTTTAGCAAGTCGTTTGACCGCCCTGCACTTCAGATATGCGGTGACCCCATCCAGAGAAAACAAGACGGCAGCAATGGTGCGATTCTGGATGGGGTCTTACCTCCGCCATTTAAAAATCATACCCGCAGATCTGAAGTGCCCAGTGGCTTTTAACCTGCCAAAAGAATATGGTTTTATCAAGAAATTTTTAAAGAAACATTTTTTAGAGCAGGAAGATGCCACTGTTTTAACTAATCATAAATCTTTGATCTCTCTTGTGCAGGATCGAGAGCAAGTGAGTCGGGTTCCGGGCCTCACACTCGGTGAGGCCCAACAGGCCTGGAAGAACGCGGCCCACCCAGCTCTCCAGAACAGACATAAGGACCTAGCGTGGATGGTGGCACACGAGATCCTCCTGGTCAGGGCGGTAATGAACTCCAGAGGCATGGCCAAGACCTCCATCTGCCCACGGCCCGGATGCTCAAGCCCGGAGACCGTGCGGCATCTGCTCTGGGAGTGTGGCGCTGCGCGGGACCTGTGGGCAGCAACCGGCCCCCTATACCAGCGGAATCTGCCAGCAGGAGGGGCCCAGATGAGTTACCACCTAGCCATCCATGGGGTGGGCCGGGGTGCGACGGACATGGAGAAAGAGGACTTTACCGCACTCTGGCTCACCCTAAACGCCATCAAGGATGCCATCTGGGTCACCAGGAACCTGCTGGTAGCAAAGGGCGTCACGGTGCCCCTCCACAGGGCAAAGCACATCGTATCATCTACGCTAGAGGGGTACCGGGCGCCAACTTTAGGACGAGGGGGCCGGGGTCACACGAGGAGGGTCCCGGCCGCCACCGTACCTGGCCGCCCATAGATGCACCCTCACCAATCTGGCTACGGGAACAGCGGGCCGGAGGAGGAGGATCTCCGCTATGCCCCTGAAACATAGAGACTGTGGTTGTTTTGGAGAGCTGGAGTGAATGGACTTTCTTGTTAAGACTCACTCTCGATCCTGCACAAGAGCGAGTTTTTAGTTTCTGAACTGGCTTTTATTGGTTTGCTTTTATTTCTTTTAGCTTTGGCCTTTTAGTGCTTTTAGTGGACATTTTATTTCATCATTCGCTCTCGTTTTAACAAGGAATTTTCACCACAAACATACATGGACTTTTAACACAAACACTGACTCCTAAACCTACCCTCACGAACTTTTACACAAACATGGACTTTGAAACAGAAATCACAAAACAAAAAAAACATAACACAAAGACAGCAACAACAACCGAATTTCACTCTGCTTTTATGTGTATATTTAGGTACACATGAACTGATTTTATTTCTCTTAATTTGTAAATTCATTCATTTTATTTTATTTTATTTTATTTATTAATGCATCAATATATACATGTTTTTGTTGGTTTTTAAGAGTGAAATTGTAGTCCTTTAGTATTATGCTGTTTTATTTTGACTTTTAAGAAGTGCATTGTGATTTATTGTGTGGTTTTATGATTGTTTTAGTGAGAAGTGAAAAGTGTCAACTAATGTAAAGAAAGTTCTTAAAATATGTGTGATTTTTATAAACAATGAAATTGTGTCAATAAATTTTTTTCGAAAGAAAAAAAAAATCTGTTCTTATCAGTTTAATATCTGATACGTGCCCTACCCGGGCACTATAGATTGAACTGGATAAATGGATCCTGCGAGAGAAGAGACGCAATGGCCGACCATGCTGGTGCGGCTGAAAAATACTGTTCGTATTCTGGTGGAAAAGGAGACTTCAGCGGAGATTAAGAAGAAGTTTGGAAGAGATTTCTTGGTGACGGAGGTGCTAAGAGGAGTTTTTGGTATGTCTGCCTCACTGATTTTTTGCTTGCAAGATTTTGCCTCGGCTGGTTTTATGGATCTGACGTTCTTCCAACTGAGTGACTGTGTGGCTTTCAATGAAGCATGGGGAAGGAAAAGTGGCCATCCAAAGCTGGCAGGTTTGAAGCTCATTCCGGCATTCGCTCTAGATTTCTTGCCGCTCACAGTCCACATGTACAATCCTTTTGTGGAAGATGGCGATGTTTTAACCTTTTTGGCCAGGTACTGTGATTCTGTGAAGGGAGGAGAGCGATTGAAGGATCGGTTTGGCATTTGGAATGGGAAAAGGCGATACCTTGTAAAGTTGAGAGCGGATGCAGGATCGCCAGGAGGGATTGTGCACCCACCTGGATCCTTTTTTATTGGGTCCAATAGAGGCTACTTGCATTACCCAGGCCAGCCAGTGTACTGCAGGAAGTGTGGCGCTCAGGGCCACGTAAAGGCGGACTGTGTGGGCCAGTGGTGCCGTCATTGTGGATCGGCTGAGCATGAGGCCTCTGGCTGTCCAGAACCAAAGACCTGTAGCCTGTGTGGGAAAAAGGATCATTTGTTTCGAACATGCCCAAGAAGACAGAAATCCTACGCCAGTTTATTCAAAGAAAGACATGACCTTCAGGCAGACTTTGATCATTTGCTGGAGTCCCAGGAGGCAGGCCCTTCAGGTGAAAAGCCAGTAAGAGCAGAAAAGGATCAGACTGGAGGCAAGCGTGATGGTGGTGGTGAAGAGCAAGGAAAGGACCTGGGAGAATCATCGCTGGTGGCACCATCGCAGGAGTGGTCAGAGTTTGATGTGACCGAAGCCCTTCGTGGGATGTTGGAGGAGACAGAGGAGGCGAAGCTATCCAGCGACTCAGCCCAGCAGCAGGAAGTTGTGGCGGGAGATGCAGGGCTGGGAATGAGGAGGCGAAGGCCTAACGAAAAAGAGCCTGAGGAACGTGAACGAAAGTGTACCAAACTCCAGCCTCAGGAGGGTGAGATTGAAGAGGGCTGGGAGGGGAATTTGAGTCAACTTGACATGGACTTGGACCTTTCAGGAGGGGAAGCGACAATGGAGACTGAAGAAAGCTTGGGTAAGGGGGTGGGCTCAAATAGACAGGAGGAGGGCAGGGGGGAAAGGGGGAATGGAGGAAATATGGAATATTCTTTGGGGAGGGGTGGGAGAAGGAAAAGTGTGAGAAAGAAAAGTGGGAAAACTGAATAAGGGTTTTTATATCTTTATTTGGGGAACATTATGGCATGCCTAAGAATGGCTACTTTGAATGCAAGGGGGTTAAGGGGATTACAGAGGAGGACTTCAGTTTTTCTTTCACTGAAAATATCTAATTTTGATGTTTGTTTTCTGCAAGAATGTCACTTACAGGGAAAAGAGGACTGCAATCATTTCTCAGCTAGTTGGGAGGTTGGGCCTTCCTGCTGGAGTGCGGGGAATGTTAAAGCAGATGGAGTGGGAATTTTGTTTTATTCGTGGGACTTCCAATTGGAAATAATAAGTGTATTAATCCCTGGAAGAATCTTGGTAGTGGATGCTAGGTGGAGGGGAGTGGCTTTCCGTTTTGTTAATGTTTATGTTCCGAGTAAGATCGGGGATAGGAAAGGGTTTCTAAATGTTTTGAAGCCATGTTTATTTACTAACAGATTTTTAGTTTTGGGGGGATACTTCAATATGTCCTTAGACAATGACTCAGGTAAAGAGTTGGCCTTTTTGATGGCTGAATTTAATTTAAAAGACTCCTTTCGGGAAGCAGGTGGCCATAAGCCAGGGAATACTTGGCAAAATAGTAGACAAATGGGGTCTAGGCTGGACTATTTAATTTTTCAAGCTGGCGTGAAAGTAGGCCAATATACTCAGCAGCCAATGTGGTGTTCAGATCATGTTTTAGTTGGAGTCCGAGTGGAGGTTGGAGGAATGGAGAGAGGGAGAGGCATGTGGCGATTTAACACTTCTTTTCTAGAAGATAGGACTTTTTGTGTTGCTCTTTATAATCTAGTGGCTGGGTGGAAGAATCTTCGTGGTTTCTATAAAAACCATGGGGATTGGTGGGAGGGGTTTAAGGAGAGAGTGGCCTTTTTTTGTCATAGCTGGGGTAGGGAAAAGGCTAAAAACAAGCAGGCCGAGGGAAGACGGTGGTCCGAAGAACTGCAATTACTATGGGGTAATGGGGCACTGGGGACGGCTCAGGGGTGGGCAAGGGCAAGATACCTTCAAGGTGTCATAAAGGATCAGTATTGGAGTAGGGCCAAGTCCTTCCTTTTGTGGTCGGGCACGCAGAAGCGTCTCTTTGATGAGAGGCCTACAAAATACTTCTTTACATCCGTACAGAGTAGACAACATCGCAGCCTAATAGAGGGGTTGAAAAGTGATGGTGGAGAAGAAATTACAATACAAGGAATGTTGGGCGTTGCAGAAGGCTTTTATAGAGAATTGTTTGGAAAAAAAGGAGGAACGGAAGACTCCTTTGGTAGATACTTGGATAAGCTGGAGGGTGTGTTGAAGGAGGAGGACAGAGAGACACTGGAAAGTCCTTTGACCTTTCAGGAGGTGAGCTCTGCGATAGCAACGCTAAAAAACGGGACAGCTCCAGGGTGTGATGGTCTCCCAGAAGAATTTTATAAGTTAGCTCTGCCGTGGATAGGCATAGATCTAGTAAATGTCTATGAAGAGAGTTTGGGAAGGAATGAGTTGCCAGTAACAATGAGGACAGGTTTGGTGACACTGGTGCACAAAAAGGGTGTAAGAAGGATCTAGCCAATTGGAGGCCAATAACCTTGTTAACTACAGATTACAAGGTGCTGGCCAAGGTACTTACGGAAAGGCTTAAGAAGGTAATTGGAGTTGTGGTGCAGCCTGACCAGACATGCGGGGTGCCAGGAAGGTCAGGTGGTCTGAATCTGGCTTTAGTCAGAGATGTGCTAAGCTGGGTGGAGCAGCGTCAGTTGCCTCTGGCAATCCTGAGTCTGGACCAGGAGAAGGCTTTTGACAGGGTGAGTCACGGTTTTTTAATGGCCACCCTGGCTCAAGCAGGGTTCGGTCCTGTGTTCAGGTCATGGGTAAAGCTACTGTATACAAGGGTGTTTAGTAGAATAAAAATAAATGGGCAGTATTCAGGAAGGGTAGAACAATTGGGGGGAATGCGGCAGGGGTGTCCCTTGTCCCCCTTACTCTATGTCCTGTCCATGGAGCCCTTTCTGGCAGCTCTGAGAAAGGCAGTTTTACTGAATGGCATACATCTGCCAGGGGGTAAAGGGGTGTGTGCCAAGGTGGCAGCGTACGCAGACGACATGACACTGTTCCTGACTTCCGACCGGGATTTCGATGTGGCAGGCAGGATCCTCGACGGGTTTTGTGAAGTTTCAGGGGCACGTGTCAATGTGGATAAATCCTCGATAATGTTTGCAGGTCGGTGGGCTGCAAGGGAAGATGTGCCGGGTGGTTACAATCTTTGTGCAGATGGTTTAAAGATCTTAGGAGTCAGGTTTTACAGAAGGAATAGTGACCGGGAAAACTGGGAAGCCAGATTAAAAGCAGTCAAAGCCAAAATAGCCAGGTGGGGGTCGAGGAGGCTGTCTTTGTGGGGAAGGTTGGAAGTGGTAAAAGCAGACCTCCTTCCGAATCTAAATTATTTAGCTTATGTTTTCCCTGTCCCACATTTGTGTGGGAGAAGATTAGAGAGAGAAGTGTTATCGTTTCTTTGGATGGGGGGCACGGAAATGGTGGCAAGGGCGCAAATGTTTAACAGCATAGGGGAGGGAGGCAGGGGAGTCCCTTGAATCCCCCTCAAGATAGAAGCACTGTTTTTTTCAACTGCGGCCAGATTAGCTACACAGGAGGTAGAGCATAAAGCTAGGTTCTTGGCCCGCTTTTGGTTAGCCTACACATTTAGATCAATCAGTCCTTGGAGAGGAACAGTGCCATGGTCGACCTACAGACCAGCGTATTATCAACGGTTGGTAGATTTTGTGGTAGGAAAACAGTGGTGTTTAGATCAGTCCCTGATTCTGCAACACAAACAGCTGTATAATAGAATGCGTGATGGAATGACGCAGGGCTCAGCGACAAGTGTGGGCACACGGAAACTAAATTGGACAATGTTGCAGTCAGGGTACCTGACCGGGACCTGCAAGGATGTAAATTGGTTTGCGGCTTTGGGCCGGCTACCAGTGCGAGAACGGCTATATAGACATGGCTCTGGAAAGTCGCCAAAATGCCCAGTAGGCTGTGGTGGGGAGGAAACGGTGGAGCATGCCTTTTGGGGATGCCCAGGGGCAACTAAGCTATGGAGATTGGTGATGACTTGGTGGGAGGAATGGAAGGGGCCAATACTAACAAGAGATCTGGTTATATATGGGGAAGGATTAGGAGGTGTAAAGAAAAAAAGAGCAAGAGTATTCTGGGAGGTAATCTCAGAAGGAAAATGTGTACTGTGGGAGTGGAGAACAAAATGTTTAAGGAAGAAAATACACCATTTGGCACCAGAGACCTTGTGGTTAAAATTACTGAGTAGAATAGGCACAATAGTAAAAGGGCATAAGGTCTTGTTTGGGGAGGAGGAAACTAAGAAAACATGGGAAGGTCTACCAAGAGTGGGAGTGGGATAGATGAAATAGTGTTAAAATTAGGTTTTCTTGCTGGGATATAAGGTGAATTTTGGTGTATGAGTAATGTACATGTACTGTCTGTAATGTGAATTTTGATAATAAAAAAAAAAAAAAAAAATCTGTTCTTATCAGTTTAATATCTGCTTTGTGCTCTCCAAGCACAATCATTGAGGGCAGGTGTCTCAGGCCCTGGTAGCCCCCGGCATCTTCCCATTGTTTAATGGGAATTCGCCAGGAGCAATTCCAGATGCCATCCTCATCTAGCACCTTGACTGGCTGGCCTCGAAAAGTGCAATATCTGCCCAGCCACACACAAATGTCATCTCCAGTAACTGTTTCATTAAACAATCTGACAATCACAGTTTTAAGTGTGTTGTCAGAAAGTTTTTCCACAGTAAACATGGAAAACTGGATCTTAACCGCATCAAACCTTTGCCAGAAGTCATTTAATAGGGAAGCAGCTCTAAAACTAACATCAAATCCTTTTCCTAGAGGCAGAGTCACTATACAATTCAAGTCTTCAGGTCTAAAATTTAAAGTTTTTTGTATCAGCTTCCTGGAGAAGTCCAGTCTGGACATCTCCAGGAGCTTACCTTTTTTTTCTTTTAATAAAAAGCGTACGCTGTGGTGCCTCCTCACGCCGGCACGAGCAGCCGACATGGTGGAGGCACCAACAGCTTAAAACACACTAAAACACTAAAAACCACAATAAATAGCCAATAAATACTTAAAACGTCTTACCTTAAAAAGTGCAATTCCTTTACCTCTCAAGGGTTGGAAGCCCACAACACAGGAGTAATTGTGAGCCAGGAAACCTCCAAGAGGCGATCGCTGTCACTGCCCGCGTGGCAAGCCCAAGTATAATACTGATAAGAACAGATTTTTTTCTTTCGAAAAAAAATTTATTGACAGCGTTTTTCATAAAATTTCCATCTCAAAAACATATCTTCATCTTTTTTGTTCACATATTTCCCTTAAAATCTTACAGAGTAAATGAATAGGAGTAATATAGAGGATAAATTAAAAGGGTAGGTGTTTTGTGCGAACTTAAAATACAATAATGTTTGTAGAAAAGACATGTTTAAAACAAAAACATACAATGGGGTAAAAACAAGGCTGTTCAATAAAACTAAAGGATAAAAAAATAAAACCATAAACAATAAAACAATAAGACTGGTCTAAAACTTGTTGGCTAGTCACCATTTTAACTAAGCACTGGACTTAATAAGAACTAAAGCAAACAAAACACACGATAAAACATTTTGGCACACTTTAAAAGACAATAAAACACAGACAATAAACATTAATTTTTCCTTAAAGCTCTTGATTTTTGGAAGAAATAAAAGTGTATGTTGTGCAAAAAGTCTTTTGTGTGTGCGTGTGTTATGTCAAAAGCGAGAGAGTCCAGGCGCAACGTTGATAAAAGCGAATAAAACCGGTCCAGTTAAAACGATGTAAAAGCGTAGACGCAATACAAAGAAATAAAATCATTTCTTTGTCCCAGATCGAGGGTGAGTCCTAACAATAAAATCCATTCACACCAACTCTCCAGGCCGGTCACAGTCCCTGTGTTTCAGGGGCATAGCGGAGATCCCCCTCCTCTGGCCTGCTGGCCCGCTGTTCCCGTAGCCAGAGTGGTGAGGGTGCATCTACGGGCGGCCAGGTACGGTGGCGGCCGGGACCTCCTCCGTTTGACCCCGGCCCCCTTGGCCTCTTGTTAAGGTACGGTACCCCTGTAGCGTGGTTGCTATCATTCTCTTTGTCCCTTGAAGGGGTACCGTGACCTGCTTCCCCACCAGCAGGTTTCTTGTGACCCAGATGGCATCCTTAATGGCGGTCAGGGTGAGCCAGAGCGCTGTAAAATCCTGTTTTGTCATGTCTTTCACGCCCCGGCCCACCCCATGGATGACAAGGTGGTAGTCCATCTGGACCCCCCCACCGGCAGGTACTGATGATACTGGGGGCCGGTCCTGGCCCACAGGTCCCGCGCAGCGCCGCACTCCCAGAGCAGGTGCCGCACGGTCTCTGGGCATCCACACCCAGGCCGTGGGCAGGTGGGGTTCTTGCCTATGCCTCTGGAGTGCATAACCGCCCTGACCGGGAGGATCTCATGTGCCACCATCCACAACAGGTCCTTGTGTCCGTTCTGGAGAGCTGGGTGGGCCACGTTTCTCCACACTTGTTGGGCCTCACATAATGTGAGGCCCGGCACCCGACTCACAGTCTCTCGATCCTGAACAAGAGAAATGAGAGCCTTGTGGTTAGTCAAAATGGTGACATCGTTGGTCTCTAAAACATGCTTCTTTAAAAATTTCTTTATAAAATCATATTCTGTGGGGAGGTTAAAAGAAACTGGAGTTGTCAAGTCAGGGGTTAAAACTTTTAACGTGCGTAGATACGACCCCATCCAGAACCTTGCCATGGCTGCAGTTTTGTTCTCTCTGGATGGGGTCGTAGCATATTTAAAATGGAGGGCGGTGAAACGGCTCGCTAAGAACAGGTGGGGGTCCGGGAGGCCTTTTCCACCGTTTTCCGGTCATTTCTTTACAACTTCTCTCTTGATGCATTCCCATTTGGACCCCCACAGGAAGTAAAAGACCGCCCTCTCCAACTCCAGTAAGAAACGTCTCGGTGGGCTAAAAACAGAACAAACAAGTGACATTAAGGGTAAAATCACAGCTTTAAAAATTAAGATTTTGCCCTCAAGTGTCAACCCTCTCAAGCCCCAAAACCCCAGTCTTTGCCTGACTTTCCCTAATATCTCTTTCCAATTTCCCCGACCTTCACACTCTCTGTCAAAATTTACTCCTAAAATTTTAAAATGATCGTCGTGTTTAAAAGCTATATCCAGTTCCCCTGTATTAATGTCGCCCCACGGCCCGAAGAGCTGGGCTTCAGACTTGTTCCTATTTAGTTTTGCCCCTGAGGCCCGACCGAACCAGTCGGTCAGGTCCATTGCTCTTCGGGCCGTTAAAAGGTCAGTCGTTAAAAGGGTGACGTCGTCCATATATAAAACACAGGTACACTGTAAAAAATTGCTGTTAAAAAACGGTCAGATTCTACGGTAAAATAATGTTTTTTTTTACTAAAACAGTAATATTCTGTTAAAAACAGTGCTTTCTGGGTAACATTTTTGTTTTCGAGAAAGTAACCAACTGCAGAAAACTGTGAGTTAACAGAGCTCAGATTCGATGTTTTGAAGTCTGTGTTTAAAATCACACTTTGTGCCCTTGTTCACTATTCCATCAACTAGTTCACCAATATAGTTCACCTGACAGAGTTAATGAACACTAATGAGTGAATTCAGACACTGATGAACACCTGCTGTTAATAATCACAATTACTGAAGGAAAGAGAAACAAGAAACACAAACAGTGACTTGAGTTACAACATAAAATAAAATAAAACAGCTTCAGTCTCAGCAGAGGATCATTAAACAACTCCACAAACAACAGCAGACACACTTATTACTGACTGATTTGACTTCCATACTATTCTCATTGAGATCCAACAGAAATTAAGGTGTTTTTTGTGTCACCGTAATAGAGTGAGGGGCTGATTTAGTTGGGCTCTTCACCCTTGAACTCATTTATTAAAACTTTCCAACTGCTGTAATACAGAGTTTACAAAATGGTTGAACTATAACAATAAAGTTGGGAAGTCAATAAATAGAGAAACCTATTTGTCTGAAATTAGTTCTGATAAATGTTTTGTTATAAATCTGGAAGAAGGGGCTCATGCAATAGATTTTATGCTTAGTTGCAGGTATTAATTTAATTGAGAAGTGGAAACAGAAAAGATACCTCCGTAATTACTTAACAGTTAAGAAATAACATACAAAAAACAGTTCAGTTATGACACATACACTCAGACCTAATGAATCTGACCTTGTATCTCAACAATGGTAACATCTCAAATGTTTCATGCTGCAATGCATGCTGGTAGTGGCACGGTACAAATATCCCAGCATGCATTGCGGTATAAATAAATGTTGTATAATGGTCTAACAGTTTTATTTATTTGTGTTTGATTCTGCTTTTGTTTATGTTTCAACTTTCAGTTGCCTGTTTGTGAGTTAAACTGTTAATTTTGTTAGTTGTCACCATTATTGAGGTTCATATGCTGATTATAGATGTCTCTTTGAGTGCGATTGACACCATAGAGCAGTGTTATTGTCCAAGATATTCTTAAAAACTTCCAGAAATCATTGCCATATAAAGACATATAATGTAAAACAATAGATTTAACATTGAATAGGAGCAGTAAATTTTGTTATACTAATGAGAGCAGACTCTGCCATTTAATAGCAACATGAACATCACCAGATCTTAATTAGGTTTTTGGCTGGCTTGCCTCAACAAAGGAGCTTTTTAAACAAAGTTCTTAACAATTGCAGCAGCCAAGATATATAAATGTTAAAAATGACAGGGCTAAGAGCCCAACTAAAGCAAACTCTGTTCTCCATGATTGTGACGTAAAACTTTAACTTTTTCTCAAGAAGAACTTTAGTAGATGTTATACAAAAATACATGTATTAAGTAATAAGTGTAGCTGGTGATGATGTTTGTAGAGTTGTTTAATCATCCGCTGATCATTTAAATGATTTAATCATTTGTTGTTCTTCAGGTTATTTCATTATAAAGCTGTGACTAAAGTTTTGTATGTTCTGTTCTTGTTTTTTCCCTTCAGTATTTCTTCATTTGTTCATTGTTAATCCTCAATTATCATTTAATTAGTCAGTTAATTAATGAATTTACTTCAGCTTTGCTACATGTTTCTTGAACACTCAGTAGTGTGGACACTTCAATAAAAACTGAAGTATATGCTCTGGGGTTTAAAGGGTTAAAGGTGTGAGAGGTAAAAACACAGTGTAAAAATGTATTTTAACAGTAATATACTGTTAATTTACACTACGGAAATAGACTGTAAAAAAAACTGTAGATTGCTGGCAACCACAGCTGCCAGTAGATTACTGTTAAATCAAGGAAAAAACAGTATTTTACTGTAAAACCTGAAGCTAATTTCTTCTGTATGTCACCGTTGTGGAGGAGAGTAGAGCCAGTGTATGAGTTAAAGATGAATAATGAACTGCTGATGTTATTCTGCATGTTTCTTTATTTAATGACAGTGGCTGTTTAGTTGCTGATGCAGTCAGAATCTCTCTGGTGATTCCAGATTTACATGTATGTGTGCTGTTGTGAAAAATAAGACATTAGAGTTAAACCAAACTTTTCTAATTAACTAAAATAAGTTATCATTATAAGTATGCTTCTAAGCATATATAGCACATTACTTCATAAACTCATTCAGCAGTTGACCAAGTTGAGGCAGTTGCTTTCAGTGAGTAAAATGAGTTCACTTGAGTATTGTGTAAATCAATGTAGTCCATGTATTTTTACAGCAACATACTGTAAAATAACAGTACATTGCTGGCAACTGCAGCTGCCAGTATTTTACTGTTTTTTAACACACAATTTTTAACAGTGTAGCTGTCAGTCAAGATCTGTGCCAGTGGCTCAATACAAGCCACATACAAAAGGGGAGATAAAGGACACCCCTGACGGACCCTGCTTCTTTCGTAAAAAAAATCTGTTCTTATCAGTATTATACTTGGGCTTGCCTCGCGGGCAGTGACAGCGATCGCCTCTTGGAGGTTTCCTGGCTCACAATTACTCCTGTGTTGTGAGCTCCCAACCCTTGAGAGGTAAAGGATTTGCATTTTTTAAGGTAAGGCGTTTTAAATATTTATTGGCTATTTATTGTGGTTTTAGTGTTTTAGCGTGTTTTTAAGCTGTAGGTGCCTCCACCATGTCGGCTGCTCGTGCCGGCATGCGGAGGCACCACAGCGTGCGTTTTAACTTCAAAGAGGTTGATGGTAAGCTCCTGGGGATGTCCCGCCTGGACTTCTCCAGGAAGCTGATCCAGAAAGCCTTAAATTTTAAACCATCCGATTTGAATTGCCTAATGACTCTGCCCCTGAACAAAGGGTTTGACCTGAGT
The DNA here is from genome assembly GCF_052040795.2 of Danio rerio. Lineage (NCBI taxonomy): Eukaryota > Metazoa > Chordata > Actinopteri > Cypriniformes > Danionidae > Danio > Danio rerio. The sequence goes on from NC_141022.1 coordinate 17,385,672, forward strand.
TTTAGATCTGCTTTCCTGCTACAAGATTTTTGGCAGAAGTTTGAAAGTCAGAAGACCCAGTTCTCCATTTTTTCTGTGGAAAAGCTTTCTGACAATTCACTTAAAACAGTGGTTGTCAGGATGTTTAATGAAACAGTGAGTGGAGAGGATATAGCAACATGGCTGGGTAGATTTTGCACGGTTCGAAGCCAACCGGTCAAGGTGTTGGACGAGGACGGCATTTGGAATTGCGCTTGGAGAGTTCCCATTAAACAATGGGAAGATCCAAGCGGATTCCAGGGCCTTCGTCAAATACCTTCAATGATTGTGTTGGGAGAAAACCGAGGCTACATTCACTACCAGGGAATGCCAAAGCTCTGCAGGAAATGTGGCGGGATGGGGCATTTGGCTTAATCTTGCCAAGTAATTGTGTGTGGGAAGTGTAAAGCAATTGGGCACACTTTTGAGGAGTGTACCAGTGGCAGGCGGTGCAATCTCTGCGGTGAAACATCCCATCTCTACAGAGATTGCCCAAAAAGCTTTGCAAACAAGTTAAAAAGTCAGAAAATGGCCGCCCCACCAACCATGCTGCATTCAGAACAAAGAGAAGGGGCGGAGCCTGAGGTTTTGGCGGGAGCTGACATCTCCCAGCCAGCCTCGGGCTCTAAACCAATGGAAGGTGGGGCAGCAACAGGGGCAGAGTCAGTTTTATCTGTTTTGCCGGTCGAACAGGAGGATAAAATCCAAAAAAATAATGATAACGATAATGATAAAGATAACGATAAAGATACCAAAATGGAAAGTAAAAATGGAAAGGAAAAGGAAAAGGAGGGGGAGACAGACTCTGTATCATCGATGGCTACCGTCTCCGAGGTTAGCGTCTCCCCCAGTGGGAGTGAACAACAGTGTTCACTCCCTTGTGTTCAAGTGCAGAAAAGAACTGCGAGATATCCTCTGTTTGAAACAAAGGAGAAAAAGCTGAGGGTTGCACAGCGCACAGATAGTTCCTCAGGGGAAGATCTGGAGCATGTGTGGCCCTTAGAATCTCCTAATGAAGTTTCTTTTCTACATTTTAAGCTGAGAACATCATCACCAAAAGAGCCACAAGAGGGCTCCTCTGTGGCTTCTGAGGTGGTGAGCACTTGTCACCCTGACCCCAGACTCTATGGGGATAAGGCAAAGCAAGTGCTACAAGACAAGTGAGAGATGGGCGGGCACTTTTAGCACATTTGGCTTTTTTAAAACAGGATTTTAATGTTCTTAATGTGTATGGTTTTAACAACAAACATGAACGGCATGAGCTTTTAGAGGACCTGCAGCCCCACATGCTAGGTAAGGCTCCCCTAGTGTTCGCAGGAGATTTTAACTGTGTTTTAACTAGCAAAGATCGAAAAGGAAAAACGGATGATTTTAGAGTAGACAAAACGTCGGTTTTATTACAGGGTATAGCAAAAGATTTTAAATTGGTTGATTGTTTTAAAACCCTGCATCAAAGAGAGGAGGGCTTCACTTGGTTTAGTAGTGATTGCACCAGGGCCTCTCGAATAGATTACATTTTTGCTAGAGATATCATACCATCTGATGCTAGATTAACCCCTGTTTTCTTTTCAGATCACCACATGCTTTCCTGCACCTTTTCACTCCCACCTGGTGTGTCTGTAGGTGGAGGGCTGTGGAAGCTAAACTGCTCCCTGTTTAGAGGATGAGGAGACAGTGAGCAAATACAGGGAGCAGTTTAGCCAATGGCAGACCCTCCAAGACTTTTATGATTCACGTGCACAGTGGTGGGAAATGATAAAACAACGGACAGCACATTTTTTTAAAACAGTAGGGAAACAGAAAAGTAGGAAAGAAAAGCGATGCATGATGGGGCTGCAGAAGAGACTGCAAAGATATTTTAATCTTTTAAACAGTGGTTGGGATTTTACAGAAGAAATTAAAGAAGTTAAAAAAGAAATGTCGGATTTGTCAAAAAATAAAAGTATTGGGGTGATTTTAAGAAGTAAAGAAAAATAAATAGAAGAGGGGGAAAAGTGCACAAAATATTTTTTCAAAAAAAACATAACAAAGGGAGGGTCAATAAATACTTTGAAAGATTCAAGAGGGAGGGAAATTAAAGAAACAAAAGGGATTTTAACCGAAGTCGAACAATTTTATAGTAACCTATATAGTCCAAAAGTTTTAGATGGCGACATTTTAAAGGAGGTTTTAACTTTTTTAGATAAAAAAGTTAAAACGCCCGAGGTGCTTTTATCCCAGGATTTTACACTTTTAGAACTGAACAAAGTTTTAAAAGGGTTTAAAAAGGGGAAGTCCCCCGGTATGGACGGGCTTCCCCTTGAGTTTTATATAAAGTTTTGGGATATTTTAGCACACGAATTGTTGACCGTTTTTAAAGAATTTGAAACACTGGACAAACTCCCAGAAAGCTTTAGTGTAGGGACAGTTAGTTTAATTCATAAAAAAGGGGACAAATTTGACTTAAAAAACTGGAGACCAATCACGCTTTTAAATTTCGATTGTAAACTTTTTAGTAAAATTTTAGCATCACGTATGTCGACCGTTTTAGAAGACGTGATCCACCCGGATCAAGCTTGTGCTGTGCCCGGAAGGAAGATCACGGACAGCTTGGTACTGATCAGAGACACCATCTGTTACGCGAGAGACAGAGATATTCGGCTTATAGTCCTAAATTTAGACTTTGAAAAAGCTTTTGACCGCATCTCGCACCAGTTCCTCCTAAAGGTTCTGGAAAAAATGGGGTTTCCAGGGAGGTTTATAGCCTGGGTGGGCTTATTATATGATTCATTGATCAGTAAGATCCTAGTAAATGGGCATTTATCCAAAGCTGTTAATATACTCAGCGGGGTCCGTCAGGGGTGTCCTTTATCTCCCCTTTTGTATGTGGCTTGTATTGAGCCACTGGCACAGATCTTGAGAAGGGACAAATGGGTCAAAGGTTTTAACCTACCAGGAACTGGGGGACTGACAGCTACCTGTGTTTTATATATGGACGACGTCACCCTTTTAACGACTGACCTTTTAACGGCCCGAAGAGCAATGGATCTGACCGACTGGTTCGGTCGGGCCTCAGGTGCAAAACTAAATAGGAACAAGTCTGAAGCCCAGCTCTTCGGGCCGTGGGGCGACATTAAAACAGGGGAACTGGACATAGCTTTTAAACGCGACGATCATTGTAAAATTTTAGGAGTAAATTTTGACAGAGAGGGGGGAGGTCGGGGAAATTGGAAAGAGATATTAGGGAAAGTCAGGCAAAGACTGGGGTTTTGGGGCTTGAGAGGGTTGACACTTGAGGGCAAAATCTTAATTTTTAAAGCTGTGATTTTACCCTTAATGTCACTTGTTTGTTCTGTTTTTAGCCCACCGAGACGGTTCTTACTGGAGTTGGAGAGGGCGGTCTTTTACTTCCTGAGGGGGTCCAAATGGGAACGTATCAAGAGAGAAGTTGTAAAGAAAAGACCGGAAAACGGTGGAAAAGGCCTCCCGGACCCCCACCTGTTCTTAGCGAGCCGTTTCACCGCCCTCCATTTTAAATATGCTACGACCCCATCCAGAGAGAACAAAACTGTAGCCATGGCAAGGTTCTGGATGGGGTCGTATCTACGCACGTTAAAAGTTTTAACCCCTGACTTGACAACTCCAGTTTCTTTTAACCTCCCAAAAGAATATGATTTTATAAAGAAATTTTTAAAGAAGTATGTTTTAGAGACCAACGATGTCACCATTTTGACTAACCACAAGGCTCTCATTTCTCTTGTTCAGGATCGAGAGACGGTGAGTCGGGTGCCGGGCCACACATTATGTGGAGAAACGTGGCCCACCCAGCTCTCCAGAACGGACACAAGGACCTGTTGTGGATGGTGGCACATGAGATCCTCCCGGTCAGGGCGGTTATGCACTCCAGAGGCATGGCCAAAAACCCCATCTGCCCACGGCCTGGGTGTGGATGCCCAGAGACCGTGCGGCACCTGCTCTGGGAGTGCGGCGCTGCGCGGGACCTGTGGGCCAGGACCGGCCCCCTGTATCATCAGTACCTGCCGGCGGGGAGGGCCCAGATGGACTACCACCTTGTCATCCATGGGGTGGGCCAGGGCGTGAAAGACATGACAAAACAGGATTTTACAGCGCTCTGGCTCACCCTGACCGCCATTAAGGATGCCATCTGGGTCACAAGAAACCTGGTGGTGGGGAAGCAGGTCACTGTACCCCTTCAAGGGACAAAGAGAATGATAGCAACCACGCTACAGGGGTACCGTACCTTAACAAGAGGCCAAGGGGGCCGGGGTCAAACGGAGGAGGTCCCGGCCGCCACCGTACCTGGCCGCCCGTAGATGCACCCTCACCACTCTGGCTACGGGAACAGCGGGCCAGCAGGCCAGAGGAGGGGGATCTCCGCTATGCCCCTGAAACACAGGGACTGTGACCGGCCTGGAGAGTTGGTGTGAATGGACTTTATTGGTATGACTCACCCTCGATCCTGGACAAAGAAATGATTTTATTTCTTTGGATTGCGTCTACTCGTTTATAGCGTTTTTACTGGACCGGTTTTATCGCTTTTAGCAACGCTGCGCCTGGACTCTATCTCTTTTGACATAACACACGCACACACAAAGACTTTTTGCACAACATACACTTTTATTTCTTACAAAAAACAAGTTTTAAAAGGAAAAGTTTATGTTCATTGCCTGTGTTTTATTGTCTTTTAAAGTGTGCCAAAATGTTTTATCGTGTGTTTTGTTTGTTTTAGTTCTATTAAGTCCAGTGCTTAGTTAAAATGGTGACTAGCCAGCAAGTTTTAGGCCAGTTTTATTGTCTTATTGTTTATGGGTTTTTTTTATCCTTTATTTTTATTGAACAGCCTTGTTTTTACCCCATTGTATGTTTTTGTTTTTAAAAACATGTCTGTTTTACAAACATTATTGTATTTTAAGTTCGCACAAAACACCTACCCTTTTAATTTATCCTCTATTTTATTCCTATTCATTTATTCTGTAAGATTTTAAGGGAAATATGTAAACTAAAAAAGATAAAGATATGTTTTTGAGATGGAAATTTTATGAAAAACGCTGTCAATAAATTTTTTTTTGAAAGAAAATTTGTTCTTATCAGTTTAATATCTGATACGTGCCCTACCCGGGCACTATATATTAAAGAACTTTGGACCCCTGGACCCTCCATTTGGAGTGGATCCAATTTTAATAAAAATGATGGGGTCGCTATTTTAATTAATAACCCCAATATCTTGGTGGAGGGCAGCACGGTTTTAAGAGACGGACGGGCACTTTTAGCTAATCTGACTTTTTTAGATAAGGGTTTTAAGGTTATTAACGTATATGGTTTTAATGATAAAAATGAAAGACATGAGCTTTTAGTGGACTTGCAACCCCACATATTAGGTAGGGCACCCCTTATTTTAGCAGGAGATTTTAATTGTATTTTAACAAACAAGGACAGAAGAACAACAGAGGGTTGTAAATTTTTTATTGCAGGGCATGGTTAGGGATTTTAAATTAGTCGACTGTTTTAAAACAATGCATCAAAGAGAGGAGGGCTTCACCCGGTTCAGTGGTGATGGTACCAGAGCCTCTCGAATCGACTATATTTTTACACGAGACTGCCCGCCAACTGATGCTAAACTAACCCCCTTCTTTTTTACTGACCACACAATGCTATCTTGCACTCTTTCACTCCCCACAGGTGTGACGGTAGGGGGAGGGCTGTGGAAGCTGAACTGCTCTCTGCTAAAAGACGAGGAGGTAGTTAGAGATTACAGAGAGCAGTTCAGCCTATGGCAGACCCTCCAGGACTTTTACGATTCACGAGCACAATGGTGGGAAAAGGTGAAAGACTGGACGAGAGGTTTTTTTTAGACATATAGGGAAGAAAAATAAAAATAAAGAAAAAAGACATATGATGGGGTTGCAAAAAAGATTACAACGCTATTTTAATCTTTTAAACGAAGGTCTTGATTTTAATGATGAAATAAAAGAGGTAAAAAATGAAATGTCAGTTTTAAGTGAAATTCAAAGTAAAGGTTTTATCTTAAGAAGTAAAGAAAAACATATTGAGGAAGGGAAAAAAGTGCACAAGAAAGTTTTTTTTAAAAATAATCACTCGGGGACAAACAATAAACAGTTTAAAATTAAATGGGAGGGAAGTGCACACAACTAAAGAAATTTTAAATGGCGTCGAAAATTTTTATGAAGAATTGTATAAAGAAAAACAAACAGATGAATATATTCAATTAGAAGTCTTAAATTTTTTAGAAAAAAAAGTAAGTAGGGAAAACAGTTTTTTAGCTCAAGATTTTACAATTCTAGAAGTTTTTAAAGCTCTTAAAAGTTTTAAAAATGGGAAGTCCCCAGGAATGGATGGACTTCCCCTAGAATTTTATGTCACCTTTTGGGACATTTTAGGACAAGAACTTTTAACTGTTTTTAAAGAATTTGAGACTTCTAACCGACTGCCAGATAGTTTTAGAACAGGGATAGTTTTACTTTTACATAAAAAAGATGACAAGACTGACTTAAAAAATTGGAGACCAATCACGCTTTTAAATTTTGACTGTAAGCTTTTTACAAAAATTTTAGCGACGCGCATGTCAATGGTTTTAGAAGACGTAATCCACCCGGATCAAGCTTGTGCTGTGCCCGGGAGAAAGATCACGGACAGCCTGGTATTGATTAGAGATGCCATCTGTTACGCGAGAGACAGAGATAATCGGCTAATAGTCCTAAATTTAGATTTCGAAAAAGCATTCGGCCGAATCTCGCACCAGTTCCTTTTTAAGGTCCTGGAAAAAATGGGCTTTCCAGGGAGGTTCATAGAGTGGGTGGGACTGCTATATAAAGGTCTGATTAGCAAAATTATGGTTAATGGGCATCTAACCAAAGCTGTCAATATTCACAGCGGCGTCCGTCAAGGGTGTCCTTTATCCCCGCTCTTGTATGTGGCTTGCATTGAGCCACTGGCACAGATCTTGAGAAGGGACAAATGGATTAATGGTTTTAACGTGCCTGGCACAGGGGGGTTGACGGCCACCTGTGTCCTATACATGGATGATATCACACTTTTAATGACCAACCTAGCATCGGCCCGAAGAGCTATGGACTTGACAGAATGGTATGGTCGGGCCTCGGGCGCCAGACTAAATCGAAATAAGTCCGAGGCCCAGCTCTTCGGGCCATGGGGGAAGGTGGACACAGCTGGTCTAGACTTGGTTTTTAAAAAGAGTGATCTTAAAATTTTAGGGATTAAATTTGACGAAGAGGGTGGAGGAGGGGGGGGAACTGGACTGACTTGTTAGGGAAAGCTAAGAGTAGACTAGGTTTTTGGGGGTTAAGACAACTGACTTTAGAGGGAAAAGTTTTAATTTTTAAAGCTGTTGTTTTACCCTTGCTTTTACTGACATGTTCTGTTTTTAGTCCTCCTAGATTCTTCCTTTTAAATCTGGAGAGGGCGGTCTTTTACTTTCTGTGGGGGTCCAAATGGGACAGAGTGAAGAGGGAGGTCTTTAAGAAAAGGAAGGAAAATGGTGGAAAAGGCCTCCCTGACCTCCACCTGTTTTTAGCAAGTCGTTTGACCGCCCTGCACTTCAGATATGCGGTGACCCCATCCAGAGAAAACAAGACGGCAGCAATGGTGCGATTCTGGATGGGGTCTTACCTCCGCCATTTAAAAATCATACCCGCAGATCTGAAGTGCCCAGTGGCTTTTAACCTGCCAAAAGAATATGGTTTTATCAAGAAATTTTTAAAGAAACATTTTTAGAGCAGAAAGATGCCACTGTTTTAACTAACCATAAATCTTTGATCTCTCTTGTGCAGGATCGAGAGCAAGTGAGTCGGCTTCCGGGCCTCACACTCGGTGAGGCCCAACAGGCCTAGAAGAACGCGGCCCACCCAGCTCTCCAGAACAGACATAAGGACCTAGCGTGGATGGTGGCACACGAGATCCTCCCGGTCAGGGCGGTAATGCACTCCAGAGGCATGGTCAAGACCTCCATCTGCCCACGGCCCGGATGCTCAAGCCCGGAGACCGTGCGGCATCTGCTCTGGGAGTGTGGCGCTGCGCGGGACCTGTGGGCAGCAACCGGCCCCCTATACCGGCGGAATCTGCCAGCGGGAGGGGCCCAGATGAGTTACCACCTAGCCATCCATGGGGTGGGCCGGGGTGCGACGGATATGGAGAAAGAGGATTTTACCGCACTCTGGCTCACCCTAAACGCCATCAAGGATGCCATCTGGGTCACCAGGAACCTGCTGGTAGCAAAGGGCGTCACGGTGCCCCTCCACAGGGCAAAGCACATCGTATCATCTACGCTAGAGGGGTACCGGGCGCCAACTTTAGGACGAGGGGGCCGGGGTCACACGAGGAGGGTCCCGGCCGCCACCGTACCTGGCCGCCCGTAGATGCACCCTCACCAATCTGGCTACGGGAACAGCGGGCCGGAGGAGGGGGATCTCCGCTATGCCCCGGAAACATAGAGACTGTGGTTGTTTTGGAGAGCTGGAGTGAATGGACTTTCTTGTTAAGACTCACTCTCGATCCTGCACAAGAGCGAGTTTTTTGTTTCTGAACTGGCTTTTATTGGTTTGCTTTTATTTCTTTTAGCTTTGGCCTTTTAGTGCTTTTAGTGGACATTTTATTTCATCATTCGATCTCGTTTTAACAAGGAATTTTCACCACAAACATACATGGACTTTTAACACAAACACTGACTCCTAAACCTACACTCACGAACTTTTACACAAACATGGACTTTGAAACAGAAATCACAAAACAAAAAGACATAACACAAAGACAGCAACAACAACCGAATTTCACTCTGCTTTTATGTATATATTTAGGTACGCATGAACTGATTTTATTTCTCTTAATTTGTAAATTCATTTATTTTATTTTATTTATTAATGCATCAATATATACATGTTTTTGTTGGTTTTTAAGAGTGAAATTGTAGTCCTTTAGTATTAAGCTGTTTTATTTTGACTTTTAAGAAGTGCATTGTGATTTATTGTGTGGTTTTATGATTGTTTTAGTGAGAAGTGAAAAGTGTCAACTAATGTAAAGAAAGTTCTTAAAATATGTGTGATTTTTATGATGAAATTGTGTCAATAAATTTGTTTCGAAAGAAAAAAATCTGTTCTTATCAGTATTATATTTGATCTTGTCACGCGGCTGGGACTGCGATCGCCTCTTGGAGGTTCACCCTGGTGAGCGCTTTTGTAGTGCTTACCAAGACCTGCGAGAGGTACATCGGCTGCGTTTTACAAAGTCTTTTAAGGTAAGGTCTCTTTTAATATTTATTCTGCTGGTTTTAAATTTATTGGTGTTTTTTAGAGAGCTGTAGGTGCCTCCACCATGTCGGCTGCTCGCGCCGGCATGCGGAGGCACCACAGCGTGCGTTTTAATTTCAAATGTGTAAATGGAAAGCTCCTGGAGATGTCCAGATTGGACTTCTCCAGGAAGCTTATCCAAAAAGCTTTAGATTTCAAGCCAGAAGAACTGAACTCTATTGTGACTCTGCCCCTGAACAAAGGATTTGACGTGAGTTTTAAGGCTGCTTTTCTGCTCAATGCTTTTTGGCAAAGATTTGAATCGGTTAAAGTCCAGTTTTTCAGGTTTACTGTGGAAAAGCTTTCGGACAACACTCTTAAAACAGTGATTGTCCGAATGTTCAATGAAACAGTAACTGGTGACGATATCTGCGTGTGGCTGGGTAGATATTGCAATGTTCGTGGCCAGCCAGTCAAGGTTTTAGATGAGGACGGCATCTGGAACTGCTGTTGGCGTGTTCCCATTAAACAGTGGGAAGACGCCGAGGGCTTCCAGGGCCTGAGACATCTGCCTTCTATGATTGTGCTTGGGGAGAACAGGGGCTACATCCATTATCAGGGGATGCCCAAACTGTGCAGGAAGTGTGGGAAAAATGGGCATCTCGCTGAAGCATGCCAAGAGCTAGTTTGTGGGAAGTGTAGAGAAATTGGGCACAGCTTTGAGCAGTGTACCAATGGCAGACGGTGCAATCTGTGTGGAGACACTAACCATCTTTTCAGAGATTGTCCTAAGAGTTTTGCCAACAGAGTGAAAAGCAACAAAATGGCCGCCCCGCAAAACGTGGTGGCCGAGGAACAAAGGGAGGAGGCGGTCCCTGAAGTTTTGGCGGGAAACGAAAGTTTGCCGTCGGCTTCGGGGACCGGCCAAGAAGGAGGAGGCGGCCAAGGGGGTGGAGTCACAATCGGTTGAGGTGAGGAGAGGGGAAGCTGTCGAATCAGAAGTGAGTTTAGAGAGGAAAGAGGAGGAAGACACAGCTTCCTCTCTCCTCACCGTCTCGGAGATAGTGGAGGCTTCAGAGGGGAGTGAAATCAATGTTTCACTCCCAAGTGCCTAGGTGCAGAAAAGACCCGCGGGATCGCCTCTGTTTGATACAGAGAAGAAAGTGAGAGTCTCACACGATTCGGATAGTTCACCCGTAACTATTTCGAGTCGTGTGTGGCCTCTCGAATCCACAAATGAGGTGTCCTTTTTGCACGTTAAGCTAATATCATCATCGCCTAAAGAGACACAAGAGAATATCTCTGTGGATTTGGAGGCGATAGACACACACCCTAACAATCCAGGGATAATTCCTGGAAAGGAGGGGAGTGTGATACAAGAAAAGACATGATTTTAATGTCGGTTTTAAGACTTTTCTGTAGGTTTTAAAATGGTCTTTTAAGTAGCTCATGGATATCACCTTCTCCACTATAAATGTGAGAAGTGTGAAGTCCCTAGTAAGAGCACAGAACATATTTTCCCTTTTAAAAACTTTTAAAACAGACATTTTTCTGTTACAAGAATGTGCGTTACACTTTTTAAAAAATAATAAAAAGTGGGAGGATTTATGGACCCCCGGACCCTCCATATGGAGTGGCTCAAATTTTAATAAAAATGATAGGGTGGCCATTTTAATCAATAATCCAAACATCTTGGTGAAGGGAAGCACGGTGGTGAGAGATGGGCGGGCTATTTTAGCTAATTTGACTGTTTTAGATAGGGATTTTAATGTTCTAAATTTTTATGGTTTTACGGACAAAAACAAAAGATTTGAGCTTTTAGAAGACATACAGCCCCACATGCTAGGTAGGGTGCCCTTCATTTTAGCAGGTGATTTTAACTGTGTTTTAACTCAAAAAGACAGAAGAAGGGCAGATGATTTTAAAGTAGATAAGACATCGGTTTTATTGCAGGGTTTAGTTAGAGATTTTAAATTAGTGGACTGTTTTAAAGCTATGCATCAGAGAGAGGAGGGCTTCACCTGGTTCAGTGGTGTTGGTACCAGAGCCTCTCGAATCGATTACATGTTCACACGTGACTACCCGCCAACCGATGCGAAATTAACCCCCCTCTTTTTTTCCGATCACTTAATGCTGTCTTGCACGCTTTCACTGCCCCTGGGTGTGACGGTAGGTGGAGGGCTGTGGAAGCTGAACTGCTCACTGTTAAAAGATGAGAAAGTGGTGAGGGAATACAGAGAGCAGTTCAGCCAATGGCAGACCCTCCAAGACTTTTATGATACACAAGCACAGTGGTGGGAAATGGTAAAAGGACGCACAAAACGTTTTTTTAAAAGGATAGGTAGGGAAAAAAAAGAATGGGGAAAAGAGACGCATGATGGGGCTGCAAAAACGCCTACAGAGATATTTTAACCTTTTAAACATGGGCTTTGATTTTAACAACGAAATTAAAGAAGTTAAAAAAGAGATGTTGGTTTTAGCAGAGAAAAATAGCAGGGGAGTGATTTTAAGAGCAAAAGAGAAAAAAATTGAAGAAAATGAAAAGTGTACAAGATATTTTTTTTAAAAAATAATCACAAAGGGAGGGGGGATATTAAAGATTAAAAATGATGAGGGGACTATTTTAAATACCACAGAGGGGGGTTTAAAAGAAGTCGAAAAGTTTTACGAAAATTTATATGGGGAAAAAAAATAGTACACGAGGACGCTTTAAACAATGTTTTAATTTTTTTAGACAAAAAAGTACAAAAAGAAAAACATTCAGTTTTAACCCAAGATTTTAAGAAAGAAGATTTAGATAAAGCTCTTAAAAGTTTTAAAAAGGGGAATGTCACAGTGTAAAACTAAAAGACACTGTGACTAACAAACACACATCACATTGCACTCACTTTTAAACATGGACTTTTGTGTTATTTGTATTGTGCATGTGTGTGTTTGTGTAATGTGTATATGTTGTTTTTTTCTGTCCAGATTAGCATTGTGTTTATGTAAAAATTTAACTTTTATGTCAAACAATAGCCCATATCAACACTGAAATAACCACAGACACATTTTCTTTCAAACTTCATTTATTAACCAAACATAGAGTTTACAAATACTTACCAGTTTCCATTTCTCAGCACCAAACCTGTTTAACTTTCAAACAAAGCCATTTATACAGATTTTTCCCGTCTTCACATTGGAGCAGCCATTTTCATAACATCATCAGGGTCACAACCCCCTGGTCAGTAAATAAAAATCACAGTTTTATTGTTTAAATTTGTATTGGTTATTTGTTGTGTTGTATTTTGAGTTTTGTATGCATATTCATTTACCTGCATTAATTTATATTCCTGTTGAATGTCTTTTTATGTATTTTTTTGTCTACATGGTAACCCACTACCAGTAAAATGGTTTAACCCATGGGCGGGGCCAATACAATAAAATGGCCCCAAACATTCACTTGGGGTGGGTAGTTGTAGGAGAAGGTTGTGTTTTGTCAGTATTGGTAACAGTTTTTTGTTCAGGTCATTTACTTGATTTAGCTGAACAAGCCTGTATATACATTGTAAATATTGAATAGTTTATTTTTCTTTATTGTTATTTTGTCACTTTCACCTGTTTTGCTGGATTTTTTTTTTCACTTTGTGTAAATAAATCACTCTTCACATTCACCAGCGGCTTCTGTGACACTTTTTTGCCTCCATCCACCCGGTCAATCGTAACAGGGAAGTCTCCAAGAATGGACGGTCTTCCCCTGGAGTTTTATCAATGTTTCTGGGACATTTTAGCTGGGGTTTTACTGACTGTTTTTAATGAATTCGAAAATTTTAACAAACTACCTGCGGATTTTAGATTAGGATTAGTTTCTCTGCTTTTTAAAAAAGATGACAAGACAATTTTAAAAAAATTGGCGACCAATTACTCTTTTAAACACAGATTATGAATTTTTTACAAAGATTTTAGCGACACGGATGTCGACAGTTTTAGAGGATGTAATCCACCCGGATCAAGCCTGTGCTGTGCCCGGGAGGAAGATCACGGACAGCCTATTGCTGATCCGAGATGCCATCTGTTACGCGAGAGACAGAAACATTCGTCTAGCCGTGGTAAATTTAGATTTTGAAAAAGCATTTGACAGAGTCTCGCACCAGTACTTGTTACAAGTACTGGAAAAAATGGGGTTCCCGGGAAGATTTTTAGCATGGGTGGGACTGCTGTACAATGACCTTGTCAGCAAAATCATTGTAAATGGGCATTTAACAAAAGCAGTAAATATCTGCAGTGGCGTCCGTCAAGGGTTTCCGTTATCCCCACTCCTGTATGTGGTTTGTATTGAACCACTGGCACAGCTCTTGAGAAGGGATAAATGGATTACAGGTTTTAAAATTCCGGGGGGGTTAACAGCATCTTGTGTTTTATATATGTACGACGTTACCCTTTTAACGACAGACCTCACCTCGGCCCGAAGAGCTATGGATTTGACCGATTTCTACGGTTGGGCCTCAGGAGCCAGATTAAACCGAAAAAAGTCCGAGGCCTCCCGGATCCCCACCTGTTTTTAGGCAGCCGCTTCACCGCCCTGCATTTTAGTTACGCGTTGACCCCATCCAGAGAAAACAAGACGGCTGCCATGACTCGCTTCTGGATGGGGTCCTACCTGAGAACCCTGAAAGTTTTAGCAGTGGACCTTAAGTACTCAGTGTCTTTTAATTTACATAGGGAGTATGATTTTATAAAGAAATTTTTAAAGAAGTATGTTTTAGAGACTAACGATGTCACCATTTTAACTAACCACAAGGCTCTCATTTCTCTTGTGCAGGATCGAGAGACGATGTGAGGCCCAACAAGTGTGGAGGAACGCGGCCCACCCAGCTCTCCAGAACGGACACAAGGACCTGTTGTGGATGGTGGCACATGAGATCCTCCCGGTCAGGGCGGTTATGCACTCCAGAGGCATGGCCAGAAACCCCGTCTGCCCACGGCCTGGGTGTGGATGCCCAGAGACCGTGCGGCACCTGCTCTGGGAGTGCGGCGCTGCGCGGGACCTGTGGGCCAGGACCGGCCCCCTGTATCATCAGTACCTGCCGGCGGGGAGGGCCCAGATGGACTACCACCTTGTCATCCATGGGGTGGGCCAGGGCGTGAAAGACATGACAAAACAGGATTTTACAGCGCTCTGGCTCACCCTGACCGCCATTAAGGATGCCATCTGGGTCACAAGAAACCTGCTGGTGGGGAAGCAGGTCACGGTACCCCTGCAAGGGACAAAGAGACTGATAACAACCACGCTACAGGGGTACCGGACTTTGACAAGAGGCCAAGGGGGCCGGGGTCACACGGAGGAGGTCCCGGCCGCCACCGTACCTGGCCGCCCGTAGATGCACCCTCACCACTCTGGCTACGGGAACAGCGGGCCAGCAGGCCAGAGGAGGGGGATCTCCGCTATGCCCTTGAAACACAGGGGCTGTGACCGTCCTGGAGAGTTGGTGTGAATGGACTCTTTTGGTATGACTCACCCTCGATCCTGGACAAAGAAATGATTTTATTTCTTTGGATTGAGTCTACTCTTTTACATCGTTTTTACTGGACCGGTTTTATTGCTTTTATCAACGCAGCGCCTGGACTCTCTCTTTTATTGACATAACACACGCACACTCAAAAGACTTTTGCAAAACATACACTTTTATTTCTTCCAAAAAACCACGTTTTTAAAGGAAAATGTTATGCTTATTGACTGTGTTTTATTGTCTTTTAAAGTGTGCTAAAATGTTTTAACATGTGTTTTCTGTTTTAGCCCCTTTAAGTCCGGTGTTTAGTTAAAATGGTGATTAGCCAACAAGTTTTAGGCCAGTTTTATTGTCTATGTTTTTAGTTTTTAGCCTTTATTTTATTGAACAGCCTTGATTTTACTCCATTGTATGTTGTTTGTTTTTAAAAACACGTCTTTTATTCAAACACCATTGAATTGTAAGTTCACACAAAGCACTCACTCTTTTAATTTATCCTGTATTTTATTGCATTTATTTATTTATTCTGTAAGTTTTAAATTCAAAGAAAAATATTTGAACGACAAAAGATTAAGATGTGTTTTTGGGATGGAGATTTTATGTAAAACTGTTAAACGCTGTCAATAAATTTTTTTTCGTAAGAAAAAATCTGTTCTTATCAGTATTATACTTGGGCTTACCTCGCGGGCAGTGACAGCGATCGCCTCTTGGAGGTTTCCTGGCTCACAATTACTCCTGTGTTGTGGGCTTCCAACCCTTGAGAGGTAAAGGATTTGCATTATTTAAGGTAAGGCGTTTTAATTATTTATTGGCTATTTATTGTGGTTTTAGTGTTTTAGCGTGTTTTTAAGCTGTAGGTGCCTCCACCATGTCGGCTGCTCGTGCCGGCATGCGGAGGCACCACAGCGTGCGTTTTAACTTCAAAGAGGTTGATGGTAAGCTCCTGGGGATGTCCCGCCTGGACTTCTCCAGGAAGCTGATCCAGAAAGCCTTAAATTTTAAACCATCCGATTTGAATTGCTTAATGACTCTGCCCCTGAACAAAGGGTTTGACCTGAGTTTTAGATCTGCTTCCCTGCTACAAGATTTTTGGCAGAAGTTTGAAAGTCAGAAGACCCAGTTCTCCATTTTTTCTGTGGAAAAGCTTTCTGACAATTCACTTAAAACAGTGGTTGTCAGGATGTTTAATGAAACAGTGAGTGGAGAGGATATAGCAACATGGCTGGGTAGATTTTGCACGGTTCGAAGCCAACCGGTCAAGGTGTTGGACGAGGACGGCATTTGGAATTGCGCTTGGAGAGTTCCCATTAAACAATGGGAAGATCCAAGCGGATTCCAGGGCCTTCGTCAAATACCTTCAATGATTGTGTTGGGAGAAAACCGAGGCTACATTCACTACCAGGGAATGCCAAAGCTCTGCAGGAAATGTGGCGGGATGGGGCATTTGGCTGAATCTTGCCAAGTAATTGTGTGTGGGAAGTGTAAAGCAATTGGGCACACTTTTGAGGAGTGTACCAGTGGCAGGCGGTGCAATCTCTGCGGTGAAACATCCCATCTCTACAGAGATTGCCCAAAAAGCTTTGCAAACAAGTTAAAAAGTCAGAAAATGGCCACCCCACCAACCATGCTGCATTCAGAACAAAGAGAAGGGGCGGAGCCTGAGGTTTTGGCGGGAGCTGACATCTCCCAGCCAGCCTCGGGCTCTAAACCAATGGAAGGTGGGGCAGCAACAGGGGCAGAGTCAGTTTTATCTGTTTTACCGGCCGAACAGGAGGATAAAATCCAAAAAAATAATGATAACGATAATGATAAAGATAACGATAAAGATACCAAAATGGAAAGTAAAAATGGAAAGGAAAAGGAAAAGGAGGGGGAGACAGACTCTGTATCATCGATGGCTACCGTCTCCGAGGTTAGCGTCTCCCCCAGTGGGAGTGAACAACAGTGTTCACTCCCTTGTGCTCAAATGCAGAAAAGAACTGCGAGATCTCTGTTTGAAACAGAGGAGAAAAAGCTGAGGGTTGCACAGCGCACAGATAGTTCCTCAGGGGAAGATCTGGAGCATGTGTGGCCCTTAGAATCTCCTAATGAAGTTTCTTTTCTACATTTTAAGCTGAGAACATCATCACTAAAAGAGCCACAAGAGGGCTCCTCTGTGGCTTCTGGGGTGGTGAGCACTTGTCACCCTGACCCCAGTCTCTATGGGGATAAGGCAAAGCAAGTGCTACAAGACAAAACATAATTTTTTAATGTGCTTTTAATTGGTTTTAATGTCCTCCTTTTAAAAGCTCATGTTTAATTTTACCATACTGCTCATGACCCTCACAATCACGACTATTAATGTGAGAAGTGTGAGGGCCATTGTGCGAGCACAGAGCATTTTATCCTTTTTAAAAAGTTTTAACTCAGATGTGTTTTTATTACAGGAGTGCTCTTTGCCTTTTTTAACTAATTATAGGAAGTGGGAGGAGATTTGGACCCCAGGTTTGTCAATTTGGAGTGGGTCCAATTTTATCAAAAATGACGGTGTTGCTATTTTAATCCAAAACCCAAATATCTTGGTGAAGGGCAGCACAGTGGTGAGGGATGGGCGGGCACTTTTAGCACATTTGGCTTTTTTAGAACAGGATTTTAATGTTCTTAATGTGTATGGTTTTAACAACAAACATGAACGGCATGAGCTTTTAGAGGACCTGCAGCCCCACATGCTAGGTAAGGCTCCCCTAGTGTTCGCAGGAGATTTTAACTGTGTTTTAACTAGCAAAGATCGAAAAGGAAAAATGGATGATTTTAGAGTAGAGAAAACGTCGGTTTTATTACAGGGTATAGCAAAAGATTTTAAATTGGTTGATTGTTTTAAAACCCTGCATCAAAGAGAGGAGGGCTTCACTTGGTTTAGTAGTGATTGCACCAGAGCCTCTCGAATAGATTACATTTTTGCTAGAGATATCATACCATCTGATGCTAGATTAACCCCTGTTTTCTTTTCAGATCACCACATGCTTTCCTGCACCTTTTCACTCCCACCTGGTGTGTCTGTAGGTGGAGGGCTGTGGAAGCTAAACTGCTCCCTGTTTAGAGGATGAGGAGACAGTGAGCAAATACAGGGAGCAGTTTAGCCAATGGCAGACCCTCCAAGACTTTTATGATTCACGTGCACAGTGGTGGGAAAAGATAAAACAACGGACAGCACATTTTTTTAAAACAGTAGGGAAACAGAAAAGTAGGAAAGAAAAGCGATGCATGATGGGGCTGCAGAAGAGACTGCAAAGATATTTTAATCTTTTAAACAGTGGTTGGGATTTTACAGAAGAAATTAAAGAAATTAAAAAAGAAATGTCGGATTTGTCAAAAAATAAAAGTATTGGGGTGATTTTAAGAAGTAAAGAAAAATAAATAGAAGAGGGGGAAAAGTGCACAAGATATTTTTTCAAAAAAATCATAACAAAGGGAGGGTCAATAACTACTTTGAAAGATTCAGGAGGGAGGGAAATTAAAGAAACAAAAGGGATTTTAACCGAAGTCGAACAATTTTATAGTAACCTATATAGTCCAAAAGTTTTAGATGGCGACATTTTAAAGGAGGTTTTAACTTTTTTAGATAAAAAAGTTAAAACGCCCGAGGTGCTTTTATCCCAGGATTTTACACTTTTAGAACTGAACAAAGTTTTAAAAGGGTTTAAAAAGGGGAAGTCCCCCGGTATGGACGGGCTTCCCCTTGAGTTTTATATAAAGTTTTGGGATATTTTAGCACACGAATTGTTGACCGTTTTTAAAGAATTTGAAACACTGGACAAACTCCCAGAAAGCTTTAGTGTAGGGACAGTTAGTTTAATTCATAAAAAAGGGGACAAATTTGACTTAAAAAACTGGAGACCAATCACGCTTTTAAATTTCGATTGTAAACTTTTTAGTAAAATTTAAGCATCACGTATGTCGACCGTTTTAGAAGACGTGATCCACCCGGATCAAGCTTGTGCTGTGCCCGGAAGGAAGATCACGGACAGCTTGGTACTGATCAGAGACACCATCTGTTACGCGAGAGACAGAGATATTCGGCTTATAGTCCTAAATTTAGACTTTGAAAAAGCTTTTGACCGCATCTCGCACCAGTTCCTCCTAAAGGTTCTGGAAAAAATGGGGTTTCCAGGGAGGTTTATAGCCTGGGTGGGCTTATTATATGATTCATTGATCAGTAAGATCCTAGTAAATGGGCATTTATCCAAAGCTGTTAATATACTCAGCGGGGTCCGTCAGGGGTGTCCTTTATCTCCCCTTTTGTATGTGACTTGTATTGAGCCACTGGCACAGATCTTGAGAAGGGACAAATGGGTCAAAGGTTTTAACCTACCAGGGACTGGGGGACTGACAGCTACCTGTGTTTTATATATGGACGACTGACCTTTTAACGGCCCGAAGAGCAATGGATCTGACCGACTGGTTCGGTCGGGCCTCAGGGGCAAAACTAAATAGGAACAAGTCTGAAGCCCAGCTCTTCGGGCCGTGGGGCGACATTAATACAGGGGAACTGGACATAGCTTTTAAACGCGACGATCATTTTAAAATTGTAGGAGTAAATTTTGACAGAGAGGGGGGAGGTCGGGGAAATTGGAAAGAGATATTAGGGAAAGTCAGGCAAAGACTGGGGTTTTGGGGCTTGAGAGGGTTGACACTTGAGGGTAAAATCTTAATTTTTAAAGCTGTGATTTTACCCTTAATGTCACTTGTTGTTACTGGAGTTGGAGAGGGTGGTCTTTTACTTCCTGTGGGGGTCCAAATGGGAACGTATCAAGAGAGAAGTTGTAAAGAAAAGACTGGAAAACGGTGGAAAAGGCCTCCCGGACCCCCACCTGTTCTTAGCGAGCCGTTTCACCGCCCTCCATTTTAAATATGCTACGACCCCATCCAGAGAGAACAAAACTGCAGCCATGGCAAGGTTCTGGATGGGGTCGTATCTACGCACGTTAAAAGTTTTAACCCCTGACTTGACAACTCCAGTTTCTTTTAACCTCCCAAAAGAATATGATTTTATAAAGAAATTTTTAAAGAAGTATGTTTTAGAGACCAACGATGTCACCATTTTGACTAACCACAAGGCTCTCATTTCTCTTGTTCAGGATCGAGAGACGGTGAGTCGGGTGCCGGGCCTCACATTATGTGAGGCCCAACAAGTGTGGAGAAACGTGGCCCACCCAGCTCTCCAGAACGGACACAAGGACCTGTTGTGGATGGTGGCACATGAGATCCTCCCGGTCAGGGCGGTTATGCACTCCAGAGGCATGGCCAAGAACCCCACCTGCCCACGGCCTGGGTGTGGATGCCCAGAGACCGTGCGGCACCTGCTCTGGGAGTGCGGCGCTGCGCGGGACCTGTGGGCCAGGACTGGCCCCCTGTATCATCAGTACCTGCCGGCGGGGAGGGCCCAGATGGACTACCACCTTGTCATCCATGGGGTGGGCCAGGGCGTGAAAGACATGACAAAACAGGATTTTACAGCGCTGTGGCTCACCCTGACCGCCATTAAGGATGCCATCTGGGTCACAAGAAACCTGCTGGTGGGGAAGCAGGTCACGGCACCCCTTCAAGGGACAAAGAGAATGATAGCAACCACGCTACAGGGGTACCGTACCTTAACAAGAGGCAAAGGGGGCCGGGGTCAAACGGAGGAGGTCCCGGCCGCCACCGTACCTGGCCGCCCGTAGATGCACCCTCACCACTCTGACTACGGGAACAGCGGGCCAGCAGGCCAGAGGAGGGGGATCTCCGCTATGCCCCTAAAACACAGGGACTGTGACCGGCCTGGAGAGTTGGTGTGAATGGACTTTATTGGTATGACTCACCCTCGATCCTGGACAAAGAAATGATTTTATTTCTTTGGATTGCGTCTACTCTTTTACATCGTTTTTACTGGACCGGTTTTATCGCTTTTATCAACGCTGCGCCTGGACTCTCTTTTGACATAACACACGCACACACAAAGACTTTTTGCACAACATACACTTTTATTTCTTACAAAAAACAAGTTTTAAAAAGGAAAAGTTTATGTTCATTGCCTGTGTTTTATTGTCTTTTAAAAGTGTGCCAAAATGTTTTATCGTGTGTTTTGTTTGCTTTAGTTCTATTAAGTCCAGGGCTTAGTTAAAATGGTGACTAGCCAGCAAGTTTTTAGGCCAGTTTTATTGTCTTATTGTTTATGGTTTTATTTTTTATCCTTTATTTTTATTGAACAGCCTTGTTTTTACCCCATTGTATGTTTTTGTTTTTAAAAACATGTCTGTTTTACAAACATTATTGTATTTTAAGTTCGCACAAAACACCTACCCTTTTAATTTATCCTCTATTTTATTCCTATTCATTTATTCTGTAAGATTTTAAGGGAAATATGTGAACTAAAAAAGATAAAGATATGTTTTTGAGATGGAAATTTTATGAAAAACGCTGTCAATAAATTTTTTTTCGAAAGAAGAAAATCTGTTCTTATCAGTATTATATTTGATCTGGTCACACGGCTGGGACTGCGATCGCCTCTTGGAGGTTCACCCTGGTGCCTGCTTTTGTAGCGGCCACCACAACCTTTGGGAGGTACACCGGCTGAGCGTTTTCGTGAAGTCTTTTAAGGTAAGGTTTTAAGTATTTATTGATTTGGCTGTTTTATTGGTGTGGTTTTTATAGAGAGCTGTTGGTGCCTCCACCATGTCGGCTGCTCGTGCCGGCATGCGGAGGCACCACAGCGTGCATTTTAATTTTAAAACTGTTAATGGAAAGCTCCTGGAGTTGTCCCGCTTGGACTTCTCCAGGAAGCTAATCCAAAAAGCCTTAAATTTTAAACCCGATGAACTGAACTGTATAGTGACTCTGCCCCTTAACAAGGGATTTGATGTTAGCTTTAAAACTGCCTCCCACTTAAACGTTTTTTGGCAAAGATTGGACTCTGTAAAAGACCAGTTCTCCATGTTTACTGTGGAAAAACTTTCAGACAACACACTTAAAACTGTGATTGTCAGAATGTTTAATGAAACAGTGACTGGTGAAGACATTTGTGTATGGCTGGGAAGATTTTGCACTGTTCGTGGACAGCCAGTTAAGGTGCTAGATGAGGATGGCATCTGGAATTGCTCCTGGCGGATTCCCATCAAACAATGGGAGGATGCCGGGGGATTCCAGGGCCTGAGACATCTGCCCTCCATGATTGTGCTGGGAGAGAACAGAGGCTACATTCATTACCAAGGCATGCCCAAACTTTGTAGAAAGTGCAACAAGTTTGGGCATTTAGCAGAAGCGTGCCAAGAAACAGTATGCGGGAAGTGTAAAGAAATTGGACATAGTTTTGAACAATGTACCAATGGCAGGCGGTGCAATCTCTGTGGTGATTCAAACCATCTCTATAGAGATTGCCCAAAAAGCTTTGCAAACAAACTGAAAAGTCAAAAAATGGCCGCCCCACCGACCACGCTGGTTTTAGAACAAAGAGAAGGGGCGGGGCCTGAGGTTTTGGCGGGAGCCGACATCTCCCAGCCAGCCTCAGAGCCCAACCAATGCCGAGAAGGTGGGGCGGCCCCGGGGGCGGAGTCACAGTCGGTAGAGGTGGGGAGAGAGGAGGTAAACGAACCAATAGCAATGGAAAAGGGAGAGGAAACGACTTCCTCTCTCCTCACCGTCTCTGAGGTGAGTGTTGCATCAAGTGATGGCTCACTCCCAAATGCTCAGGTGCAGAAAAGACCTGCAGACTCTCCTCTGTGTGATGCAGAGAAGAAACAAAGAGTGGTCAGTGGCTCAGATGGTTCAGAAATGGACAGTCTGAGCCATGAATGGCCACTCAAGTCTCCAAATGAGGTCTCTTTTTTGCACATAAAGCTAACAACATCGTCGCCTAAAGATCCACAAGAGCTTGTCTCTGTGGGCTCTGAGGCGATAGGCACTTCCTCTAATTCCTCCCCTGATTGCCATGGGGGAAAAGACGAGGAAATGCTACAGGACCACACGTGAGTTTTAAAAGATTTTATTGTCTTTTAATCTGCTTGATTGGTGAGTTTTACCTCTTTTAATTGTCGTCTTTATAACGGTTCATGTCTTTTATCCATATACTGCTCATGGCCCTCACAATCTCAACCATAAATGTTAGAAGTGTGAGGTCCAACACAAGAGCACAGAGTATCCTAACCCTTTTAAAAACTTTTAAGTCAGACATGTTTTTATTGCAAGAGTGTTCTCTGCCCTTTTTAAAAAACTATAGAAGATGGGAAGAACTTTGGACCCCTGGACCCTCCATTTGGAGTGGATCCAATTTAAATAAAAATGATGGGGTCGCTATTTTAATTAATAACCCCAATATCTTGGTGGAGGGCAGCACGGTTTTAAGAGACGGATGGGCACTTTTAGCTAATCTGACTTTTTTAGATAAGGGTTTTAATGTTATTAACGTATATGGTTTTAATGATAAAAATGAAAGACATGAGCTTTTAGTGGACTTGCAACCCCACATATTAGGTAGGGCACCCCTTATTTTAGCAGGAGATTTTAATTGTATTATAACAAACAAGGACAGAAGAAAAACAGAGGGTTTTAAATTGGATAAAACATCCTTTTTATTGCAGGGTATGGTTAGGGATTTTAAATTAGTCGACTGTTTTAAAACAATGCATCAAAGAGAAGAGGGCTTCACCTGGTTCAGTGGTGATGGTACCAGAGCCTCTCGAATCGACTATATTTTTACACGAGACTGCCCGCCAACTGATGCTAAACTAACCCCCCTCTTTTTTACTGACCACACAATGCTATCTTGCATTCTTTCACTCCCCACAGGTGTGACGGTAGGGGGAGGGCTGTGGAAGCTGAACTGCTCTCTGCTAAAAGACGAGGAGGTAGTTAGAGATTACAGAGAGCAGTTCAGCCAATGGCAGACCCTCCAGGACTTTTACGATTCACGAGCACAATGGTGGGAAAAGGTGAAAGACTGGACGAGAGGTTTTTTTAGACATATAGGGAAGAAAAATAAAAATAAAGAAAAAAGACATATGATGGGGTTGCAAAAAAGATTACAACGCTATTTTAATCTTTTAAACGAAGGTCTTGATTTTAATGATGAAATAAAAGAGGTAAAAAATGAAATGTCAGTTTTAAGTGAAATTCAAAGTAAAGGTTTTATTTTAAGAAGTAAAGAAAAACATAGAGGAAGGGGAAAGTGCACAAGATATTTTTTTTTTTAAAATAATCACTCGGGGACAAACAATAAACAGTTTAAAATTAAATGGGAGGGAAGTGCACACAACTAAAGAAATTTTAAATGGCGTCGAAAAATTTTTATGAAGAATTGTATAAAGAAAAACAAACAGATGAATGTATTCAATTAGAAGTCTTAAAATTTTTAGAAAAAAAAGTAGGGAAAACAGTTTTTTAGCTCAAGATTTTACAGTTCTAGAAGTTTTTAAAGCTCTTAAAAGTTTTAAAAATGGGAAGTCCCCAGGAATGGATGGACTTCCCCTAGAATTTTATGTCACCTTTTGGGACATTTTAGGACAAGAGCTTTTAACTGTTTTTAAAGAATTTGAGACTTCTAACCGACTGCCAGATAGTTTTAGAACAGGGATAGTTTCACTTTTACATAAAAAAAGATGACAAGACTGACTTAAAAAATTGGAGACCAATCACGCTTTTAAATTTTGACTGTAAGCTTTTTACAAAAATTTTAGCGACGCGCATGTCAATGGTTTTAGAAGACGTAATCCACCCGGATCTAGCTTGTGCTGTGCCCGGGAGAAAGATCACGGACAGCCTGGTATTGATTAGAGATGCCATCTGTTACGCGAGAGACAGAGATAATCGGCTAATAGTCCTAAATTTAGATTTTGAAAAAGCATTCGACCGAATCTCGCACCAGTTCCTTTAAGGTCCTGGAGAAAATGGGCTTTCCAGGGAGGTTCATAGAGTGGGTGGGACTGCTATATAAAGATCTGGAAGAACGCGGCCCACCCAGCTCTCCAGAACAGACATAAGGACCTAGCGTGGATGGTGGCACACGAGATCCTCCCGGTCAGGGCGGTAATGCACTCCAGAGGCATGGCCAAGACCTCGATCTGCCCACGGCCCGGATGCTCAAGCCCGGAGACCGTGCGGCATCTGCTCTGGGAGTGCGGCGCTGCGCGGGACCTGTGGGCAGCAACCGGCCCCCTATACCAGCGGAATCTGCCAGCGGGAGGGGCCCAGATGAGTTACCATCTAGCCATCCATGGGGTGGGCCGGGGTGCGACGGACATGGAGAAAGAGGATTTTACCGCACTCTGGCTCACCCTAAACGCCATCAAGGATGCCATCTGGGTCACCAGGAACCTGCTGGTAGCAAAGGGCGTCACGGTGCCCCTCCACAGGGCAAAGCACATCGTATCATCTACGCTAGAGGGGTACCGGGCGCCAACTTTAGGACGAGAGGGCCGGGGTCACACGAGGAGGGTCCCGGCCGCCACCGTACCTGGCCGCCCGTAGATGCACCCTCACCAATCTGGCTACGGGAACAGCGGGCCGGAGGAGGGGGATCTCCGCTATGCCCCGGAAACATAGAGACTGTGGTTGTTTTGGAGAGCTGGAGTGAATGGACTTTCTTGTTAAGACTCACTCTCGATCCTGCACAAGAGCGAGATTTTTTAGTTTCTGAACTGGATTTTATTGGTTTGCTTTTATTTCTTTTAGCTTTGGCCTTTTAGTGCTTTTAGTGGACATTTTATTTCATCATTCGCTCTCGTTTTAACAAGAAATTTTCACCACAAACATACATGGACTTTTAACACAAACACTGACTCCTAAACCTACACTCACGAACTTTTACACAAACATGGACTTTGAAACAGAAATCACAAAACAAAAAAACATAACACAAAGACAGCAACAACAACCGAATTTCACTCTGCTTTTATGTATATATTTAGGTACGCATGAATTGATTTTATTTCTCTTAATTTGTAAATTCATTCATTTTATTTTATTTTATTTATTAACGCATCAATATATACATGTTTTTGTTGGTTTTTAAGAGTGAAATTGCAGTCCTTTAGTATTATGCTGTTTTATTTTGACTTTTAAGAAGTGCATTGTGATTTATTGTGTGGTTTTATGATTGTTTTAGTGAGAAGTGAAAAGTGTCAAATAATGTAAAGAAAGTTCTTAAAATATGTGTGATTTTTATGATGAAATTGTGTCAAATTTTTTTCGAAAGAAAAAAAAATCTGTTCTTATCAGTATTATATTTGATCTTGTCACGCGGCTGGGACTGCGATCGCCTCTTGGAGGTTCACCCTGGTGGGCACTTTTTGTAGTGCTTACCAAGACCTGCGAGAGGTACATCGGCTGCGTTTTACAAAGTCTTTTAAGGTAAGGTCTCTTTTAATATTTATTCTGCTGGTTTTAAATTTATTGGTGTTTTTTAGAGAGCTGTAGGTGCCTCCATGTCGGCTGCTCGTGCCGGCATGCGGAGGCACCACAGCGTGCGTTTTAATTTCAAATGTGTAAATGGAAAGCTCCTGGAGATGTCCAGATTGGACTTCTCCAGGAAGCATATCCAAAAAGCTTTAGATTTCAAGCCAGAAGAACTGAACTGTATTGTGACTCTGCCCCTGAACAAAGGATTTGACGTGAGTTTTAAGGCTGCTTCTCTGCTCAATGCTTTTTGGCAAAGATTTGAATCGGTTAAAGCCCAGTTTTCCATGTTTACTGTGGAAAAGCTTTCTGACAACACTCTTAAAACAGTGATTGTCCGAATGTTCAATGAAACAGTAACTGGTGACGATATCTGCGTGTGGCTGGGTAGATATTGCACTCTTCGTGGCCAGCCAGTCAAGGTTTTAGATGAGGACGGCATCTGGAACTGCTCTTGGCGTGTTCCCATTAAACAGTGGGAAGACGCCGAGGGCTTCCAGGGCCTGAGACATCTGCCTTCTATGATTGTGCTTGGGGAGAACAGGGGCTACATCCATTATCAGGGGATGCCCAAACTGTGCAGGAAGTGTGGGAAAAATGGGCATCTCGCTGAAGCATGCCAAGAGCTAGTTTGTGGGAAGTGTAGAGAAATTGGGCACAGCTTTGAGCAGTGTACCAATGGCAGACGGTGCAATCTGTGTGGAGACACTAACCATCTTTTCAGAGATTGTCCTAAGAGTTTTGCCAACAGAGTGAAAAGCAACAAAATGACCGCCCCGCAAAACGTGGTGGCCGAGGAACAAAGGGAGGAGGCGGTCCCTGAAGTTTTGGCGGGAAACGAAAGTTTGCCGTTGGCTTCGGGGACCGGCCAAGAAAGAGGAGGCGGGGCGGCCAAGGGGGCGGAGTCACAATCGGTTGAGGTGAGGAGAGGGGAAGCTGTCGAATCAGAAGTGAGTTTAGAGAGGAAAGAGGAGGAAGACACAGCTTCCTCTCTCCTCACCGTCTCGGACATAGTGGAGGCTTCAGAGGGGAGTGAAATCAATGTTTCACTCCCAAGTGCTCAGGGGCAGAAAAGACCAGTGGGATCTCCTCTGTTTGATACAGAGAAGAAAGTGAGAGTATGACCCGATTCGGTTTGTTCTCTCGTAACTATTTCGAATCGTGTGTGGCCTCTCGTATCCCCAAATGAGATGTCTTTCTTGCACATAAAGCTAATATCATCATCGCCAAAAGAAACACAAGAGAATATCTCTGTGGATTTAGAGGCGATGGACACACACCCCAACAAATCAAGGATAATTCCTGGCGAGGAGGGGAGTGTGTTACAAGAAAAGACATGATTTTAGTAAGATTTTAACAGTTTTAAACTGACATCTTTGTAGTTTTAACATTGTTATTTATTTAAGCTCATGGATATCACCTTTTCAACCATTAATGTGAGAAGCGTGAAATCCATTGTAAGAGCACAGAGCATATTATCCCTTTTAAAAACTTTTAAATCCGACGTCCTTTTAATACAAGAATGTGCACTACCCTTTTTAACAAAATACACCAAATGGGAAAAACTGTGGACCCAAGGACCCTCCATATGGAGGGGCTCCAATTTTAATAAAAATGACGGGGTAGCTGTTTTAATAAACAACCCACACATCTTGGTGAAGGGGAGCACAGTGATAAGAGACGGACGGGCAATTTTAGTCAACCTGAGCTTTTTAGATAGGGATTTTAATGTTCTTAATGTGTACGGTTTTAATGATAAAATCGAGAGATATGAGCTTTTTGAAGATTTGCAGCCCCACATGCTGGGGAGGGTTCCTTTTATCTTAGCAGGGGATTTTAACTGTGTTTTAACCCATAAAGACAGGAGAAGAAGGGAGGATTTTAAATTAGATAAAACATTGGTTTTAATGCAGGCACTAGTCAGGGATTTTAAATTAGTGGACTGTTTTAGAACCACGCATCAGAGAGAGGAGGGCTTCACCTGGTTTAGTGGTGATGGTACCAGAGCCTCTCGCATTGACTATGTGTTTTCACGCAACTGCCCACCAACCGATGCAAGATTAACCCCCTTTTCTTTTCAGACCACCTCATGCTGTCGTGCACCCTTTCACTGCCCCCTGGTGTGACGGTAGGCGGAGGGCTGTGAAAGCTGAACTGCTCTCTGTTAGAAGAGAAAGAAATAGCGGGAGAATACAGAAAGCAGTTCAGCCAATGGCAGACCCTCCAGGACTTTTACGAAACACGAGCACAATGGTGGGAGATGGTTAAGACTCGGACTACACAGTTTTTTAAAAAAGTAGGGAGGGACAAAAAAACAAAGAAAAAGGATGCATGAAGGGGCTGCAAAAAAGACTACAAAGATATTTTAACCTTTTAAACGAGGGATTTGATTTTAACGAAGAAATTAAAGAAGTGAAAAAAGAAATGTCAATTTTAACAACAAACCAAGTTAAAGGCGCCATTTTAAGAAGTAGAGAAAAAGAAATTGAGGAAGGGGAAAAATGTACACGTTACTTTAAGAAAATAATCTCAAAAGGGGGGGCAATAACAGTTTTAAAAAATCAAGAGAAGGAAATAAAAACCACAGAGGGTATTATAAACGAAGTAGAGTCCTTTTATTCTAACTTATACAATAAGAAAACGATTGACAATGATATTTTAATGGAAGTTTTAGAGTTTTTAGACAAAAGAGTTGATGAAAATTGCGCTATTTTATCTCAAGATTTTACTGTTTTAGAAATTTTTAAAGCTCTTAAAGATTTTAAACGAGGGAAGTCGCCTGAATCAGACGGGCTTCCCTCAGAGTTTTACACAAATTTTTGGGACATTCTAGCGCAAGATTTGTTAACTGTTTTTAACGAACTTCAAAATTTTAACAAACTTCCAGATAGTTTTAGATTAGGGACAGTTTTACTTCTTTTTAAAAAAGGTGACAGAACCGACCTCAAGAATTGGCGACCAATAACACTTTTAAACGTCGACTGTAAACTTTTTAGTAAAATTTTAGCAACACGCATGTCGATGGTTTTAGAAGACATAATCCACCCGGATCAAGCTTGCGCTGTGCCCGGGAGAAAGATCACAGACAGCCTGCTATTGATCAGAGATGCCATCTGTTACGCGAGAGACAGAAATACTCGGCTACTAGTCCTAAATTTAGATTTTGAAAAAGCATTCGACCGAATCTCGCACCAGTTCCTCTTCAAGGTCCTGGAAAAAATGGAGTTTCCTGGGAAATTCATAGCCTGGGTGGGACTACTATACAAAGACCTGAGTAATAAAATCATCATAAATGGGCATTTATCAAAAGCTGTCAAAATCCACAGCGGCGTCCGTCAAGGGTGTCCTTTATCTCCGCTCCTGTATGTGGCTTGCATAGAGCCACTGGCACAGATCTTGAGAAGGGACAAATGGATTTCGGGTTTTAAAGTACCGGGAACGGGTGGGTTAGATGTAACATGTCTTTTATATATGGATGACGTCACACTTTTAACTTCAGACCTGTCAACGGCCCGAAGAGCCATGGATTTGACCGACTGGTTCGGTCGGGCCTCGGGCGCAAAACTGAACAGAAACAAGTCCGAGGCCCAGCTCTTCAGGCCGTGGGACAACATCCAACCAGAGGAGCTTGACATGGTTTTTAGAAGGGATGATCATTTTAAAGTTTTAGGGGTGAAATTTGATAAAGAGGGAGGAGGTCGGGAAAACTGGAATGATATTTTAGGGAAAGTTAGACAGCGTTTGGGCTTTTGGGTTTTAAGACAGTTGACCATAGAGGGTAAAATTTTAATTTATAAAGCGGTGATTTTACCCTTAATGCTTCTTGTCTGTTCTGTTTTTAGCCCACCAAGGCACTTCCTGCTGGAGTTGGAGAGGGCGGTGTTTTACTTCATATGGGGGTCCAAATGGGAAAGATTGAGAAGGGAGGTAGTAAAGAAAAAAACAGAGAATGGCGGAAAAGGCCTCCCGGACCACTACCTGTTTTTAGCCAGCCGCTTCACCGCCCTCCATTTTAGATACGTTACGACCCCATCCAGAGAAAACAAAACAGCAGCAATGGCGAGATTCTGGATGGGGTCATACCTACGGTCTTTAAAGGTTTTAACTCCAGACTTGAAAACTCCAGTTGCTTTTAACCTCTCTAGAGAATATGATTTTATAAAGACTTTAAGGAATTATGTTTTGGAGACTAACGATGTCACCATTTTAACTAACCACAAGGCTCTCATTTCTCTTGTGCAGGATCGAGAGACGGTGAGTCGGGTCCCGGGCCTCACATTATGTGAGGCCCAACAAGTGTGGAGGAACGCGGCCCACCCAGCTCTCCAGAACGGACACAAGGACCTGTTGTGGATGGTGGCACATGAGATCCTCCCGGTCAGGGCGGTTATGCACTCCAGAGGTATGGCCAGAAACCCCGTCTGCCCACGGCCTGGGTGTGCAGGCCCAGAGACCGTGCGGCACCTGCTCTGGGAGTGCGGCGCTGCGCGGGACCTGTGGGCCAGGACCGGCCCCCTGTATCATCAGTTCCTGCCGGCGGGGAGGGCCCAGATGGACTACCACCTCGCCATCCATGGGGTGGGCCAGGGCGTGAAAGACATGGCGAAACAGGATTCTATATCGCTCTGGCTCACCCTGACCGCCATTAAGGATGCCATCTGGGTCTCAAGAAACCTGCTGGTGGGGAAGCAGGTCACGGTACCCCTTCAAGGGACAAAGAGAATGATAACCACGCTACAGGGGTACCGGACCTCGACAAGAGGCCAAGGGGGCCGGGGTCACACGGAGGAGGTCCTGGCCGCCACCGTACCTGGCCGCCCGTAGATGCACCCTCACCACTCTGGCTACGGGAACAGCGGGCCAGCAGGCCAGAGGAGGGGGATCTCCGCTATGCCCCTAAAACACAGGAGCTGTGACCGTCCTGGAGAGTTGGTGTGAATGGACTTTTTTGGTATGACTCACCCTCGATCCTGGACAAAGAAATGATTTTATTTCTTTCGATTTGCGTCTACTCTTTTACATTGTTTTTACTGGACCGGTTTTATCACTTTTATCAACGCTGCGCCTTGACTGTCTCGCTTTTGACATAACTAACGCACACACAAAAGACTTTTTGCACAACATACACTTTTATTTCTTCCAAAAAACAAGTTTTAAAAGGAAAAGTTTATGTTCATTGTCTGTGTTTTATTGTCTTTTAAAGTGTACTAAAATGTTTTAACGTGTGTTTTCTGTCTTAGCTCCATTAAGTCCAGTGCTTAGTTAAAATGGTGACTAGCCAACAAGTTTTAGGCCAGTTTTATTGCGTATGTTTTATCTTTTTAGCGTTTATGTTTATTTTTATTGAACAGCCTGGATTTTACCCTATTGTATGTTTTTGATTTAAAAAAAAAAACATGTCTTTTATAAAAACACTTGAATTTTAAGTTCACCCTTTTAATTTATCCTGTATTTTATTTCATTTTTTTACTTACTCTGTAAGTTTTATTTTTTAAGGGAAATATGTGAAGTACAACAGATGAAGATGTGTTTTTTTTTTTTTTTGGGATGGAAATTTTACGTGAAAATGTTAAACGCTGTCAATAAAATTTTTTTCGAAAAAAAAAATCTGTTCTTATCAGTTATCATTTAGTTAAAGATTTTAAATTAGTTGACTGTTTTAGACAAGTGCATCCAAGAGAGGAAGGCTTCACTTGGTTCAGTAGTGACAGCACCAGTGCCTCTCGAATAGATTATATTTTTACAAGAGATTTCCCGCCCGTGGATGCTACATTGACCCCCACCTTTTTTTCTGATCACACAATACTATCCTGCACTCTTTCACTTCCCCCTGGTGTGACGATAGGCAGAGGGCTGTGGAAGCTGAACTGCTCCCTTTTGGAAGAGGAGGAAGTGGTTAAAGGATATAGGGAGCAGTTCAGCCAATGGCAGACCCTCCAGGACTTTTATGATACACGAGCACAGTGGTAGGAAATGGTTAAAGGGAGGACAAGAACATATTTTAAAAAAATAGGAAAACTGAAAAAAAACAAAAGGAAAAAACGCATGTTGGGGCTGCAAAAACGTTTACAAAGATATTTTAACCTTTTAAACAATGGATTTGATTTTAAACAAGAAGTAAATGAAGTTAAAAAAAGAAATGCTAGAATTGTCAAAAATACAAAGTAAAGGTGTAATAGTAAGAAGCAAAGAAAAAGAAATTGAAGAAGGGGAAAAATGCACAAGGTACTTCAAGAAAATCATGACAAGTGGGAGGGCAATAAACACTCTAAAAACAGAAGGGAGTGAGGCAAGTACCACACAAGACATTTTAGAAACAATAGAACTTTTTTATACACAACTTTTTAACGAAAAGAAGTAAATCAGGAAGTCCAAAAAGAAGTTTTATCCTTTTTAGACAACAAAGTTAAAAACAGCAACCATGCACTTTTAACTCAATTTTAGCATTTTAGATGTTCAAAAAGCCCTCAAAGGTTTTAAACGAGGTAAATGCCCCCGGCTTTGACGGGCTCCCATTCGAATTTTATTTAACCTTTGGGGACATTTTAATGCAAGATTTAATGACTGTTTTTAATGAATTTGAGAACACAAATAGACTTCCTGATAGTTTTAAAATGGGGATTGTAACACTTTTGTATAAAAAAGGAGATAGACATAAATAGCAGAACTGGAGACCTATTACACTTTTAAATTTTGACTATAAGATTTTTAGCAAGATTTTAGCTTCACAAATGACCACAGTTTGAGGACGTGATCCACCTGGATCAAGCCTGTGCTGTACCTGGAAGGAAGATCACGGGCAGCCTCATACTGATCAGAGATGCCATCTATTATGCGAGAGACAGAAACATTCGGTTAGCAGTCCTAAATTTAGATTTTGAAAAAGCCTTTGATCGAGTCTCGCACCAGTACCTCCTAGAGGTACTGAAAAATATGGGTTTCCCGGGGAAATTCATAGCCTAGGTGGGATTGCTATACAATGGGTTGACAAGCAAAATCCTAGTAAATTGGCATCTATCAAAGGAAGTTAAAATTTTCAGCGGCGTCCATCAGGGGTGTCCGTTATCCCCCCTCCTTTACGTGGCTTTAGCACAGATCCTTTAGCACAGATCTTGAGAAGGGACAAATGGGTCAATGGTTTTAAGGTACCGGGGACAGGGGGACTGATCGCTAAGTGCGTCTTATACCTGGACGATATAACAATTTTAGCCACTGACTTAATCCTACAAAGAGTTTTAGATTTAACAGACTGGTATGGTATGGTATGGCCCAACTCTTTGGGCCATGGGTGGACGTACAGACGATGGGACTGGACCTTATTTTTAATGACAACTTTTTAAAGATTTTAGGGGTGAAGTTCGATAAAGAGGGTGGAGGAGGTCATAATTGGGATGACATTTTAAATGAAGTAAATAAAAAGTTGGGATACTGGGGTTTGAGAAAGCTGACCATGGAGGGCAAAATTTTGATTTTTAAATCTGTGGTTTTACCCCTCATTTTATTTGTTTCTTCTGTTTTTATTCCACCGAGAAGTTTTATCACGAAGCTGGAAAGGGCGGTGTTTTATTTCCTGTGGGGATCCAAGTGGGAGCGCCTAAAAAGGACTGAACTGAAGAAAAAGCCAGAACATGGTGGAAAAGGCCTCCCAGATCCCCACCTGTTTTTAGGCAGCCGCTTCACCGCCCTGCATTTTAGCTATGCATTGACCCCATCCAGGGAAAACAAGACGGCAGCCATGACTCGATTCTGGATGGGGTCCTATTTGAGAAGCCTGAAAGTTTTAACGGTATCTTTTAATTTACCAAAAGAATATGATTTTATAAAGAAATTTTTAAAGAAGTATGTTTTAGAGACAAACGATGTCACCATTTTAACTAACCACAAGGCTCTCATTTCTCTTGTGTAGGATAGAGAGACGGTGAGTCGAGTCCCGGGCCTCACATTATGTAAGGCCCAACAAGTTTGGAGAAACGTGGCCCACCCAGCTCTCCAGAACCGACACAAGGACCTGTTGTGGATGGTGGCACATGAGATCCTCCCGGTCAGGGCGGTTATGCACTCCAGAGGCATGGCCAGGAACCTCATCTGCCCACGGCCTGGGTGTGCATGCCCAGAGACCGTGCAGCACCTGCTCTGGGAGTGCGGCGCTGCGCGTTACCTGTGGGCCAGGACCGGTCCTGTGTATCATCAGTACCTGCCGGCGGGGAGGGCCCAGATGGACTACCACCTTGCCATCCATGGGGTGGGCCAGGGCGTGAAAGACATGACGAAACAGGATTTTACATCGCTCTGGCTCACCCTGACCGCCATTAAGGATGCCATCTGGGTCGATCCTGAACAAAGAAATTATTTTATTTCTTTTGATTTGCGTCTACTCGTATACATCGTTTTTACTGGAACTGTTTTAATGCTTTATCAACGCTACTTCTGGACTTTTTTGACATAACACACGCACACACAAAAGACTTTTTGCACAACATACACTTATTTCTTCCAAAAAACCAAGTTTTTAAAGGAAAATTTTATGTTTATTGTCTGTGTTTTATTGTCTTTTAAAGTATGCTAAAATGTTTTAACGTGTGTTTTCTGTTTTAGCTCCATTAAGTTCGGTGTTTAGTTAAAATGTTGACTAGCCAACAAGTTTTAGGCCAGTTTTATTGTTTATGTTTTTATTTTTTAGCCTTTATTTTTATTGAACAGCCTTGATTTTACTCCATTGTATGTTTTGGATTTTAAAAACATGTCTTTTATACAAACACTGATGTATTTTAAGTTCACACAAAGCACTTACCCTTTTAATTTATTCTGTATTTTACTTCATTTATTTATTTACTCCGTAAGTTTTATATTTAAGGGAAAATGTGTACAAAAAAAAAAAAAAAAAAAAAAATCTGTTCTTATCCGTGTTATATTTGATCTTGTCACACGGCCGGACGGCGATCGCCTCCTGGAGGTTATCTTTGGATAGCACTTTTGTAGTGCTGGCCACAACCCCGAGGAGGTACATCGACGGCACTCTCTTGTGAAGTTTTTTTTAAGGTAAGGTTTTTATTACTAATTTATTCTGCTGGTTTTAATTGTATAGTCTGTTTTAGCGGGCTGTTGGTGCCTCTATCATGTCGGCTGCTCGTGCTGGCATGAGGAGGCACCACAGCGTGCGTTTTAATTTTAAAACACAGGAAGATGGGAATCTAATGAAAATGTCCCGTTTGGACTTTAAGGAAACTCATCCAACAGGCTCTGGGCTTTACGGTAAATGACATTAACTGCTTGCTGACTTTGCCCCAAAACCGTGGTTTTGATGTTTCAAAACAGCTTTCCTGTTAAGTACTTTCTGGAATCGGTATGAACAAGTTAAAGCCAATTTCTCGCTCTTTGTGGAAAAACTGACTGATAATTCACTCAAAGTAGTGATTGTCCGGATGTTCAATAAAACAGTGAGTGGAGAGGATATATCTATTTGGTTGGCTAGATATTGCTCTTTGAGGGGACAGCCGGTCAAGGTTGTAGATGAAGATGGCATTTGGAACTGCACTTGGAGAGTGCCCATTCAACAATGGGCAGATCCAAGTGGTTTCCGAGGCCTGAAACATCTGCCTACAATGATTGTGCTGGGTGAAAACAGAGGATACATACACTATCAGGGAATGCCGAAACTGTGCCAAAAATGTAACCTTTTTGGGCACTTAGCTGAAGCATGTCAGGAAGTTTTCTGTGGGAAGTGTAGAGAAATTGGGCACAGTTTTGAAGAATGCCTAAATGGCAGAAGGTGCAACCTCTGTGGAGATTCAAACCACCTCTACAGAGATTGCCCAAAGTCGTTTGCCAACAAGCTAAAGGCTAACAAAATGGCCTCAGGGTCAAAAATGGCCTCAGGGTCTGGCCAAGAGGAAGAGAGCAGGGCGTCCATAGGGGCGGAGTCAGCAGCAGTGAAGGACAAGGAAAAGGATATGAAGGAAAGGGATGAGCCACAATATGACTCCTCAACGGCCTCCTCTCTAGTCACAGTATCGGCAGCAGAGGATAGAGAGGAGGTGGAGTCAGAGGGGAGTGAAAACTCAAAGGGAAAGGAGATGCAGGTATCACCCCCTTTAGCACCAATGCCAAAAAGGCCTGCGGGATCTCCAATGTGTTTAACAGAGGAGAAAAAAAATTAGGGTATCCAACCGGCTAAATAGTTCCAATGCGGAAGATTTAGACCGAGTGTGGCCCCCAGATTCCCCAAATGAAGTGTCCTTTTTGCAAATACAGCTAAGATCATCGTCGCTGAACAAGCCACAAGAGTTAGTCTCTGTGGCAGGGGAAGCGACGGACGATTGCTCTCTCGACCTCTTTACCAAGGGGACAGGAGAAGAGCAAGCGTCACAGGGTGCTTTGTAATTTTAAAGTAGCCTTTTAAAATATATATATATATATATATATATATATAAAATTGGCTCATTTTAAAGTTCATACCCTCCTTTTTACAATGAGCAGGTTTTGGAAAAAATTGGGCTACCAGGGAGGTTCTTAACATGGGTGGGAATGCTGTATAAAGACATAACCAGCAAAATATTGATAAATGGGCATTTGACAAAAGCGATAAATATTCGCAGTGGCGTTCGCCAGGGTTGCCCGTTATCTCCTCTCCTGTATGTGGTTTGTATTGAACCACTGGCACAGCTCTTGAGAAGGGACAAATGGATCAATGGCCTACAATTACCAGGCACAAAGGGACTGGTTTTAAAATGCGTTTTATATATGGATGACGTGACACTTTTAATAACTGACCGACCATCAATAAAAAGAGCACTCGACTTGACTGACAAATATAGACAAGCCTCAGGAGCCCGCTTAAATAGAGACAAATCCGAAGCCCAATTGTTTGGACCGTGGGGTGATTTTAAAAAGGAGGGGGTGGAGGTGACTTTTAAACAGGAAGACATAAAAATTTTAGGGGTAAAATTTGATAAACAAGGAAGTGGAAAAATAATTGGACCGAAATAAAACAAAGTAAAGCAGAAGCTTGGCTATTGGGGACTGAGGAAGTTAACATTCGAGGGCAAAATTTTAATTTATAAAGCTGTAATTTTACCGTTGTTCATTCTTTTATCTTCTGCTTTTAGGCCACCAAAGGATTTTATTCAAGCAGTGGAAAGGGCTGTCTTTTATTTCCTCTGGGGGTCCAAGTAGGAGCGCCTAAAACGGGAGGTGGTGAAGAGAAGAAAGACGAATGGAGGGAAAGGACTCCCGGATCCCCACTTGTTTTTAACTAGTAGATTTACAGCCTTACATATGTCTTATGCAGTGAATACAGCCAAAGAAAACAAAACAGCGGCAATGGTCAGATTTTGGATGGGTTCTTACTTGAGATTTTTAAAGAATTTACCTGTGGATCTCACATGCCCAATGTCCCCAAACAATACAGTTTTATTAAAATGTTTTTAAAGAAGTTTAAACTAGAAAAACTAGATGTCACAATTTTAACTAATCATAGGTCTATCGTCTCCTTTGTCCAGGATCGGGAGCCAGTGAGCCAAATTCCTGGCCTCACCAAAGAAGAGGCCAAAGAGGTTTGGAGGAACGCAGCCCACCCAGCTCTCCAGAACAGGCATAAAGATTTGGTCTGGATGGTGGCTCATGAGATCCTCCCGGTCAGGGCGGTTATGCACTCCAGAGGCATGGCCAACAATCCAAAGTGCCCAATGCCGGGGTGTGATGCCCCGGAAACAACAAGACATCTGCTCTGGGAGTGCGGCGCTGCGCGGGACCTGTGGGCCGCGACCGGCCCCCTGACTTACCCGTGCCTGCCAGCAGGTGGGGTCCAGTTGACTTACAAGCTCGCCATCCTTGGGGTGGGCTGGAGCTCGAGGGGAGTAACGCCGAAGGATTTCACCTCGCTCTTGCCCACCCGTCAATCGGATTTGGGGGCCGGGGTCACACGTGGAAGGTCCCGGCCACCACCGTACTTGGCTGCCCGTAGATGCACCCTCACCACTCTGGCTATCCAGATTGGACTTCTCCAGGAAGCTTATCCAAAAGACACTAAATTTTAAACCAGACGAGTTAAACTGCATTGTGACTCTGCCCCTGAACAAGGGTTTTGACGTGAGCTTTAAGTCTGCTTCTCTGCTTAATGCTTTTTGGCAAAGATTTGACTCGTTTAAAGCCCAGTTTTCCATGTTTACTGTAGAAAAGCTTTCGGACAACACTCTTAAAATAGTAATTGTCCGAATGTTCAATGAAACAGTAACTGGTGACGATATCTGCATGTGGCTGGGTGGATATTGCACTGTTCGTGGCCAGCCAGTCAAGATTTTAGATGAGGACGGCATCTGGAACTGCTCTTGGCATGTTCCCATTAAACAGTGGGAAGACGCCGAGGGCTTCCAGGGCCTGAGACATCTGCCTTCTATGATTGTGCTTGCGGAGAACAGGGGCTACATCCATTATCAGGGGATGCCCAAACTGT
Source organism: Danio rerio (assembly GCF_052040795.2). Classification (NCBI taxonomy): domain Eukaryota; kingdom Metazoa; phylum Chordata; class Actinopteri; order Cypriniformes; family Danionidae; genus Danio; species Danio rerio. The sequence goes on from NC_141022.1 coordinate 17,424,296, forward strand.
GCAGGAAGTGTGGGAAAAATGGGCATCTCGCTGAAGCATGCCAAGAGCCAGTTTGTGGGAAGTGTAGAGAAATTGGGCACAGCTTTGAGCAGTGTACCAATGGCAGACGGTGCAATCTGTGTGGAGACACTAATCATCTTTTCAGAGATTGTCCTAAGAGTTTTGCCAACAGAGTGAAAAGCAACAAAATGGCCGCCCCGCAAAACGTGGTGGCCACTGAACAAAGGGAGGAGGCGGTCCCCGAAGTTTTGGCGGGAAACGAAAGTTTGCCGTCGGCTTCGGGGCCCCACCAAGAAGGAGGAGGCGTGGCGGCCAAGGGGGCGGAGTCACAATCGGATGAGGTGAGGGGAAGCTGTCGAATCAGAAGTGAGTTTAGAGAGGAAGGAGGAGGAAGACACAGCTTCCTCTCTCCTCACCGTCTCGGAGATAGTGGAGGCTTCAGTGCTCAGGTGCAGAAGAAGACCCGCGGGATCTCCTCTGTTTGATACAGAGAAGAAAGTGAGAGTCTCACATGATTAGGATAGTGCTCCTGTAACTATTTCGAGTCGTGTGTGGCCTCTCGAATGCCCAAATGAGGTGTCTTTCCTGCACATTAAGCTAATATCATCATCGCCAAAAGAGACATAAGAGAATATCTCGTTTCAACTGGGCTAGCAGCAGGATCGAGTGCGATAGATGAATTATTCGCATTGTCTACCCTCGACTTATTTACAGCAGTCTCACCTTGTCTTGTCTCTAATTCCAACTGTTGTAGTAGAATCCTAGTATCTGCTTCAATATGAAATTTCTCTAATTGATGCTCCAACTCATCTCTCCGCGCTTGAGCTTTATCCTGAGCCTCCAGTTGTATTCGGGCTAACCGCACCTTTAAACTGGCTTCTATTTGCGCCGTCGGGGAAAAGTCACTGGACAGAGAAAAAGGTTCAAATTTTGGCATTGACTGTGATATCCTCACCTCATCCAACTTTTCAGGGGTAGCGAGACTTTCAGCTTCCACAGCAATCACTGATGATTCCACCTGCTCAGGGATTTTAACATCAGCTAAAATACCTTTCTTAACAAGACCAGCCAGCAAACTAATTGTTAAATCCTTCTTTAACCAAGTTCTAACAACGCCAATCTCATAATGCTGAGCAATAATGAATAAATCATCTTTTCAACAATTATTCAATTTCTCTGCGCTAGGTTCTCTTATAAATTTGTTTAAATCAAACATTGCCATATTTGATATCAAAATTAAGAGAAATGAAACAAGCACGCTCCGGCCCTAACTTCCTATCCACAACACTAACTACAACCTTTCTAATCTTCAGAGGGTTACCAGTTAAGAGATATAAATCTCCTCCCCGGAGTGCCTCCAAAAATAACAAACTAAAACAATAAACAAAAAACAACAAACAGTAACCCGTTGGAAAAACCGGCGCTAAGCACGGCCAGCTGGGTTACTCTAACTATCCGGAGCATTTTTGTTTCATCCCCCAAATACAATTATCGGGACGAGCCCCCACTTTGTTACAACCTCTCTCAAAAATAATAGCTCGTTTTAAACAGAGAGAAAGCAACATAAAAAGAGAAACTTAAACATAATAATCGTTTTGAAATAAATTTATTTTACCAGAAAACCCAATAATAACAACGATAACAAATGCTTACCCCACAACAAATGAATGAAATAATAAATCCCCAGAAAGAAACAAAAAAAGAAAGACAAGAAAACAATCACAAAATCAAATGCTGGCTGGTCCACTAAAGCTGTGTCTCCCTTTCGCCTCCTTGTTGGCATCTTTATCCCCTCTCCAATTAATCCCGACATGGGAAACAGGTGCGTCCACCAACGGAGAGCTGGAACAAGTGCGCATGCACACTCATATCAAAAACCAAGAAAAACAAAGGAGGGTTAATAAAAAAAAAAAAAAAAGAAGAACACAAAGAAAAGACACAGACCGTAACAGTAATATCATCGTTGCCAAAAGAAACACAAGAGAATATCTCTGTGGATTTAGAGGCGATAGAAACACGCCCCAACAAATCAGGGATAATTCCTGGCAAGGAGGGGAGTGTGTTACAAGAAAATACATGATTTTAGTAAAATTAACAGTTTTAAACTGAAGTCTTTGTAGTTTTAACGTTGTTATTTAATAAGCTCATGTTCTTTTAAACCATGTGCTCATGGATATCACCTTTTCAACCATTAATGTGAGAAGCGTGGAATCCATTGTAAGAGCACAGAGCATATTATCCCTTTTAAAAACTTTTAAATCCGACGTCTTTTTACTCCAAGAATGTGCATTACCCTTTTAAAAAAAAAAATACACCAAATGGGAAAAACTGTGGACCCAAGGACCCTCCATATGGAGTGGCTCCAATTTTAATAAAAACGACGGGGTAGCTGTTATAATAAACAACCCACACATCTTGGTGAAGGGGAGCACAGTGATAAGAGACGGACGGGCAATTTTAGTCAACCTGAGCTTTTTAGATAGGGATTTTAATGTTCTTAATGTGTACGCTTTTAATGATAAAAACGAGAGATATGAGCTTTTTGAAGATTTGCAGCCCCACATGCTGGGGAGGGTTCCTTTTTTCTTAGCAGGGGATTTTAACTGTGTTTTAACCCATAAAGACAGGAGAAGAAGGGAGGATTTTAAATTAGATAAAATATCGGTTTTAATGCAGGCACTAGTCAGGGATTTTAAATTAGTGGACTGTTTTAGAACCACGCATCAGAGAGAGGAGGGCTTCACCTGGTTTAGTGGTGATGGTACCAGAGCCTCTCGCATTGACTATGTGTTTTCATGCAACTGCCCACCAACCGATGCAAGATTAACCCCCCTTTTCTTTTCAGACCACCTTATGCTGTCGTGCACCCTTTCACTGCCCCCTGGTGTGACGGTAGGCAGAGGGCTGTGGAAGCTGAACTGCTCTCTGTTAGAAGAGAAAGAAATAGCAGAAGAATACAGAGAGCAGTTCAGCCAATGGCAGACCCTCCAGGACTTTTACGAAACACGAGCACAATGGTGGGAGATGGTTAAGACACGGACTACACAGTTTTTTAAAAAAGTAGGGAAGGACAAAAAAAACAAAGAAAAAAGATGCATGAAGGGGCTGCAAAAAAGACTACAAAGATATTTTAACCTTTTAAACGAGAGATTTGATTTTAACGAGGAAATCAAAAGTAAAAAAATAAATTTTAATTTTAACAACAAAACAAGCTAAAGGCAACATTTTAAGAAATAAAGAAAGAGGAAGGGGGAAAATGTACACGCTACTTTAAGAAAATAATTTCAAAAGGGGGGGCAATAACAATTTTTAAAAAAAATCAAGGGGAAGAAATAAAAACCACAGAGGGTATCATAAAAGAAGTAGAGTCCTCTTATTCAAAGTTATACAACGAGAAAACAATTGACAATGAGATTTTAATGGAAGTTTTAGAATTTTTAGAAGAAAGAGTTGATAAGAATTGTGCTGTTTTATCTTACGATTTTACGGTTTTAGAAATTTTTAAAGCTCTTAAAGATTTTAAACGTGGGAAGTCCCCTGGATCAGACGGGCTTCCCTCTGATTTTACACCACATTGTGGGATATTTTAGCACAAGATTTATTAACTGTTTTTAACGAACTTCAAAATTAACAAACTTCCAGATAGTTTTAGAATAGGGACAGTTTTACTTTTTAAAAAAGGTGACAGAACCGACCTTAGGAATTGGCGTCCGATTACACTTTTAAACTGTGATTGTAAACTTTTTAGTAAAATTTTAGCAACGCATATGTCGATGGTTTTAGAAGACGTAATCCACCCGGATCAAGCTTGCGCTGTGCCCGGGAGAAAGATCACAGACAGCCTGCTATTGATCAGAGATGCCATCTGTTATGCGAGAGACAGAAATATTCGACTAGTAGTCCTAAATCTAGATTTTGAAAAAGCATTTGACCGAATCTCACACCAGTTCCTTTTTAAGGTTCTGGAAAAAATGGGTTTTCCAGGGAAATTTATAGCCTGGGTGGGACTACTATACAAGGACTTAAATAGTAAAATTATCGTTAATGGGCATTTATCAAAAGCTGTCAATATCCACAGTGGCGTCCGTCAAGGGTGTCCTTTATCTCCGCTCCTGTATGTGGCTTGCATAGAGCCACTGGCACAGATCTTGAGAAGGGACAAATGGATTTCGGGTTTTAAAGTACCGGGAACGGGTGGGTTAGATGTAACATGTCTTTTATATATGGATGATGTCACACTTTTAACTTCAGACCTGTCAACGGCCCGAAGAACCATGGATTTGACCGACTGGTTCGGTCGGGCCTCTGGCGCAAATTTAAACAGAAATAAGTCTGAGGCCCAGCTCTTGGGGCCGTGGGACAACATCCAAACAGAGGGGCTTGACATGGTTTTTAGAAGGGATGATCATTTTAAAGTTTTAGGTGTGAAATTTGATAAAGAGGGAGGAGGTCGGGAAAACTGGAATGATATTTTAGGGAAAGTTAGACAGCATTTGGGCTTTTGGGTTTTAAGACAGTTGACCATAGAGGGTAAAATTTTAATTTATAAAGCAGTGATTTTACCCTTAATAATTCTTGTTTGTTCTGTTTTCAGCCAACCAAGGCACTTCCTGCTGGAGTTGGAGAGGGCGGTGTTTTACTTCATATGGGGGTCCAAATGGGAAAGATTGAGAAGGGAGGTCGTAAAGAAAAAAACAGAGAATGGCGGAAAAGGCCTCCCGGACCCCTACCTGTTTTTAGCCAGCCGCTTCACCACCCTCCATTTTAGATACACTACGACCCCATCCAGAGAAAACAAAACAGCAGCAATGGCAAGATTCTGGATGGGGTCATACCTACGGTTTTTAAAGGTTTTAACTTCAGATTTGAAAACTCCAGTTGCTTTTAACCTCCCCAAAGAATATGATTTTGTAAAGAAATTTTTAAAGAAGTATGTTTTAGAGACTAACGATGTCACCATTTTAACTAACCACAAGGCTCTCATTTCTCTTGTGCAGGATCAGAGACGGTGAATCGGGTCCCGGGCCTCACATTATGCGAGGCCCAACAAGTTTGGAGAAACGTGGCCCACCCAGCTCTCCAGAACGGACACAAGGACCTGTTGTGGATGGTGGCACATGAGATCCTCCCGGTCAGGGCGGTTATGCACTCCAGAGGCATGGCCAGGAACCCCATCTGCCCACGGCCTGGGTGTGCATGCCCAGAGACTGTGCGGCACCTGATCTGGGAGTGCGGCGCTGCGCGGGACCTGTGGGCCAAGACCGGTCCCCTGTATCATCAGTACCTGCCGGCGGGGAGGGCCCAGATGGACTACCACTTTGCCATCCATGGGGTGGGCCAGGGCGTAAAAGACATGATGAAACAGGATTTTACATCGCTCTGGCTCACCCTGACCGCCATTAAGGATGCCATCTGGGTCACAAGAAACCTGCTGGTGGGGAAGCAGGTCACGGTACACCTCCAAGGGACAAAAACAATGGTAACAACCACGCTACAGGGGTACCGGACCTTGACAAGAGGAAAAGGGGGCCGGGGTCACACGGAGGACGTCCCGGCCGCCACCGTACCTGGTCGCCCGTAGATGCACCCTCACCACTCTGGCTACGGGAACAGCGGGCCAGCAGGCCAGAGGAGGGGGATCTCAGCTATGCCCCTGAAACACAGGGGCTGTGACCGTCCTGGAGAGTTGGTGTGAATGGACTTTTTTTGGTATGACTCACCCTCGATCCTGGACAAAGAAACAATTTTATTTCTTTTGATTTGCGTCTACTTGTTTACATCGTTTTTACTGGAACTGTTTTAATGCTTTATCAACGATACTTCTGGACTTTTTTGACATAACACACGCACACACAAAAGACTTTTTGCACAACATACACTTTTATTTCTTCCAAAAAAACAAGTTTTTAAAGGAAAAATTTATGTTTATTGTCTGTGTTTTATTGTCTTTTAAAAGTGTGCTAAAATGTTTTAACGTGTGTTTTCTGTTCTAGCTCTTTTAAGTCCGGTGTTTAGTTAAAATGGTGACTAGCCAACAAGTTTTAGGCCAGTTTTATTGTTTATGTTTTTATTTTTTAGCCTTTTATTGAACAGCCTTGATTTTACTCCATTGTATGTTTTTGATTTTAAAAACATGTCTTTTTTACAAACACTATTGAATTTTAAGTTCACACAAAGCACTTACCCTTTAATTTATTCTATATTTTACTTCATTTATTATTTACTCTAAGTTTTATATTTAAGGGAAAATATGTGAACTACAAAAGATTAAGATGTGTTTTTGGGATGGAAATTCTACGTGAAAGCTGTCCATAAAATTTTTTCTAAAGAAAAAAAACCCTGTTCTTATCAGTTTCTCGGCCTCGGCTGAGACTTGGAGAAAGAGAAGGCAATGGATACCTCCAGCGAGGACAAACGCTTGCCGACCATGTTGGTGCGGCTTCGGAATTCTGTTAGACTTCAAGTTAAAGAAGATGCCGATATGAAGTTGAAGAGATGGTTCAGGAGAGATTTCGTAGTCTCTGAGGTGCTGAGAGGAATTTTTGGTTTGTCTCCATCTCTGATTTTTTGTTAGCAAGATTTTTCAACGAGTGGTTTCATGGATTTGACCTTTTTTCAATTAGGGGACTGTGTAAAATTCCACGAAATGTGGGAAAAGAAGAAACAGCACCCAATTTTAGTTGGATTACATTTGCATACTGCTTTTGTTCAGGATTTTTTGCCACTTACAATTCATTTGTACAACCCATTTGTGGAGGATGGCGATGTACTCACGTTCCTGGCAAGGTATTGTGAGACAGTTAGAGGTGGAGAGCGTTTAAAAGACCGCTTCGGCATATGGACCGGGAAGCGAAGATTTTTGGTAAAGCTAAAAGCGGATCCTGAAACACCAGGAAACGTAATTCACCCACCTGGCTCCTTCTACATTGGCTCTAACAGAGGGTTTTTGCACTATCCCGGGCAACCCATCTACTGTAGGCGTTGTGGAGGCCAAGGCCATGTAAAGGCGGATCGACTATATTTTTACACGAGACTGCCCGCCAACCGATGCTAGACTAACCCCCCTCTTTTTTACTGACCACACAATGCTGTCTTGCACCCTTTCACTCCCCACAGGTGTGACGGTAGGGGGAGGGCTGTGGAAGCTGAACTGCTCTCTGTTAAAATACGAGGAGGTAGTTAGAGACTAGAGAGCAGTTCAACCAATGGCAGACCCTCCAGGACTTTTACGATTCACGAGCACAATGGTGGGAAAAGATGAAAGACTGGATGAGACAGTTTTTTAGACTTATAGGGAAGGAAAAGAAAAAAAAAAAGACATGATGGGGTTGCAAAAAAGATAACGTTATTTTAATCTTTTAAACGAACGTCTTGATTTTCATGATGAAATAAAAGAGGTAAAAAATGAAATGTCAGTTTTAAGTGAAATTCAAAGTAAAGGTTTTATTTTAAGATCTAAAGAAAAAAATATTGAGGAAGGGGAAAAGTGCACAAGATATTTAAAAAAAAAAAAAAAAAAAAAAAAAAAAATCACACGGGGACAAACAATAAACAGTTTAAAATTAAATGGGAGGGAAGCGCACACAACTAAAGAAATTTTAAATGGCGTCGAAAATTTTTATGAAGATTTGTATAAAGAAAAACAAACAGATGAAGATATTCAATTAGAAGTTTTAAATTTTTTAGAAAAAAAAAGTAGTGAAAACAGTTTTTTTAGCTCAAGATTTTACAATTCTAGAAGTTTTTAAAGCTCTTAAAAGTTAAAATGGGAAGTCCCCAGGAATGGATGGACTTGCCCTAGAATTTTGTGTCACCTTTTGGGACATTTTAGGACAAGAGCTTTTAACTGTTTTTAAAGAATTTGAGACTTCTAACCGACTGCCAGATAGTTTTAGAACAGGGATAGTTTCACTTTTACATAAAAAAGATGACAAGACTGACTTAAAAAATTGGAGACCAATCACGCTTTTAAATTTTGACTAAGCTTTTTACGAAAATTAGCAACTCGCATGTCAATGGTTTTAGAGGACGTAATCCACCCGGATCAAGCTTGTGCTGTGCCCGGGAGAAAGATCACGGACAGCCTGGTATTGATTAGAGATGCCATCTGTTATGCGAGAGACAGAGATAATCGGCTAATAGTCCTATATTTAGATTTTAAAAAAGCATTCGACCGAAACCGAATCTCGCACCAGTTCCTTTTTAAGGTTCTGGAGAAAATGGGCTTTCCAGGGAGGTTCATAGAGTGGGTGAGACTGCTATATAAAGGCCTGATTAGCAAAATTATGGTTAATGGGCATCTAACCAAAGCTGTCAATATTCACAGCGGCGTCCGTCAAGGGTGTCCTTTATCCCCCGCTCTTGTATGTGGCTTGCATTGAGCCACTGGCACAGATCTTGAGAAGGGACAAATGGATCAATGGTTTTAACGTGCCTGGCACAGGGGGGTTGACGGCCACCTGTGTCCTATACATGGATGACATCACACTTTTAATAAGCAACCTCTCATCGGCCCGAAGAGCTATGGACTTGACAGAATAGGAAGGTCGATTGTAATGGTATGGTAAAATTTTAAGATCACTCTTTTTAAAAACCAAGTCTAGACCACCTGTGGCCACCTTCCCCCACGGCCCGAAGAGCTGGGCCTCGGACTTATTTCGATTTAGTCTGGTGCCCGAGGCCCAGCTCTTCGGGCCGTGGGGGAAGGTGGACACAGGCGGTCTAGACTTGGTTTTTAAAAAGAGTGATCTTAAAATTTTAGGGATTAAATTTGATGAAGAGGGTGGAGGAGGGGGGAACTGGACTGACTTGTTAGGGAAAGCTAAGAGTAGACTAGGTTTTTGGGGGTTAAGACAACAGACTTTAGAGGGAAAAGTTTTAATTTTTAAAGCTGTTGTTTTACCCTTGCTTTTACTGACATGTTCTGTTTTTAGTCTTCCTAGATTCTTCCTTTTAAATCTGGAGAGGGCGGTCTTTTACTTTCTGTGGGGGTCCAAATGGGACAGAGTGAAGAGGGAGGTCTTTAAGAAAAGGAAGAAAAATGGTGGAAAAGGCCTCCCCGACCTCCACCTGTTTTTAGCAAGTCGTTTGACCACCCTGCACTTCAGATATGCGGTGACCCCATGGGGTCTTACCTCCGCCATTTAAAGATCATACCCGCAGATCTGAAGTGCCAAGTAGCTTTTAACCTGCCAAAAGAATATGCTTTTATCAAGAAATTTTTAAAGAAACATTTTTTAGAGCAGGAAGATGCCACTGTTTTAACTAATCACAAATATTTGGTCTCTCTTGTGCATGATCGAGAGCAAGTGAGTCGGGTTCCGGGCCTCACACTCGGTGAGGCCCAACAGGCTTGGAGGAATGCGGCCCACCCAGCTCTCCAGAACAGACATAAGGACCTAGCGTGGATGGTGGCACACGAGATCCTCCCGGTCAGGGCGGTAATGCACTCCAGAGGCATGGCCAAGACCTCCATCTGCCCACGGCCCGGATGCTCAAGCCCGGAGACCATGCGGCATCTGCTCTGGGAGTGCGGCGCTGCGCGGGACCTGTGGGCAGCAACCGGCCCCCTATACCAGCGGAATCTGCCAGCGGGAGGGGCCCAGATGAGTTACCACCTAGCCATCCATGGGGTGGGCCGGGGTGCGACGGACATGGAGAAAGAGGATTTTACCGCACTCTGGCTCACCCTAAACGCCATCAAGGATGCCATCTGGGTCACCAGGAACCTGCTAGTAGCAAAGGGCGTCACGGTGCCCCTCCACAGGGCAAAGCACATTGTATCATCCACGCTAGAGGGGTACCGGGCGCCAACTTTAGGACGAGGTGGCCGGGGTCATACGAGGAGGGTCCCGGCCGCCACCGTACCTGGCCGCCCGCAGATGCACCCTCACCAATCTGGCTACGGGAACAGCGGGCCAGCAGACCAGAGGCGGGGGAGCTTTGCTATGCCCCTAAAACGCGGGGACTGTGACCGTCCTGGAGAGCTGGTGTGAATGGACATTATTGCTATGACTCACCCTCGATCCTGGACAAAGAAATGATTTTATTTTTTCTCCGCTTTGCTCCGGAAACATAGAGACTGAGGCTGTTTTGGAGAGCTGGAGTGAATGGACACTCTTGCTAAGACTCACTCTCGATCCTGAACAAGAGATGGTATCTCTTTGCTCGGGGGATTTTATTTTCGTCTTATTCTCTTTGTTTTTTACCCCTTATAAACTATGGATTGAACTTTTAATACCCTTTAAGGACATATTGATTTCATCTCAGCATGCGCTATTGGTTTTGCAAAATGGACTTTTTATATCAATACACACATGGACCTTGAAACAACACAAACACACGGACTCTAAACACAAATACAAGCATGCAAACAACCCTTCAAAAAGAAAATCAAGCTCAAAAAGAGTATTTTTTATTTTATTTATCTATCTATTTGTGTATTTATTTTAAGGCCTCATGTATTGTATTGTTCTGTGCTGTAAAAATTATAATCCCTGATTTGCTTTTTATCGTTGACTGTACATCACTGATTTTATTTCTTCATTTACTCTGTTTTATCACACGCAATGTAATTTATTGATTTATTTATTTATTTATGTTGTTTTTACAGACAACTTATGGGAAAACAAAACAAAAAAAACAAACAAAAATGTATACTTGTTACATATATTTCATATGTTCGATTAGCTTTTTGGTTTTAAGTTGTTTTGTAATGTAAAACAGACAATAAAAAATTTTTCCGAAAGAAAAAAAATCAGTTCTTATCAGTGTTATACTTGGGCTTGCCACGCGGCTGAGACTGCGATCGCCTCTTGGAGGTTCACCCTGGTGGGCGCTTTCTGTAGTGCTCACCACGACCAGTGAGAGGTACAACGGCTTTGTTCATTCAAAGTCTTTTAAGGTAAGGTCTCTTAATATTTATTCTGCTGATTTTAAATTTATTGGTGTTTTTAGAGAGCTGTCAGTGCCTCCACCATGTCGGCTGCTCGTGCCGGCATATGGAGGCACCACAGCGTGCGTTTTAATTTCAAACATGTCACTGGAAAGCTTCTGGAGATGTCCAGATTGGACTTCTCCAGGAAGCTTATCCAAAAAGCTCTAAATTTTAAACCAGAAGACCTGAACTGCATTGTGACTCTGCCCCTGAATAAGGGATTTGATGCGAGTTTTAAGGCTGCTTCCCTGTTAACTGTTTTTTGGCAAAATTTGGAGTCGGTTGAAGACCAGTTCTCCATGTTCACCGTGGAAAAACCTTCGGACAATACACTTAAAACTGTGATTGTCCGAATGTTCAATGAAACGGAGACAGGGCAAGACATTTGTGTCTGGCTGGGCAGATTTTGCACTGTTCGTGGACAGCCAGTTAAGGTGCTTGATGAGGATGGCATTTGGAATTGGCGGATCCCCATCAAACAATGGGAAGCAAAACATGGTGGCCGACGAACAAAGGGAGGAGGCGGTCCCTGAAGTTTTGGCGGGAAACGAAAGTTTTCCGTCTGCTTCGGGGCCCGACCAAGAAGGAGGAGGCGGGGCGGCCAAGGGGGCGGAGTCACAATCGGTTGAGGTGAGGAGAGGGGAAGCTGTCGAATCAGAAGCGAGTTTAGAGAGGAAAGAGGAGGAAGACACAGTTTCCTCTCTCCTCACCATCTCGGAGATAGTGGAGGCTTCAGAGGGGAGTGAAATCAATGTTTCACTCCCAAGTGCTCAGGTGCAGAAAAGACCCGCGGGATCTCCTCTGTTTGATACAGAGAAGAAAGTGAGAGTATCACGATTCGGATAGTTTTTCCTGTAACTATTTCGAGTCGTGTGTGGCCTCTCGAATCCCCAAATGAGTTGTCTTTCTTGCACGTAAAGGTAATTGTTACAACCTCTCTCAAAAATAATAGCTCGTTTTAAACAGAGAAAGCAACATAAAAAGAGAAACTTAGTAAACATAATAATAATTTTTTAAATAAATTTATTTTACCAGAAAACCCAATAATAACGATAACAAATGCTTACCCCACAACAAATGAATGAAATAATAAATCCTCAGAAAGAAACAAAAAAAGAAAGACAAGAAAAAAATCACAAAATACAATGCTGGCTGGTCCACTAAAGCATTGTCTCCCTTTCGCCTCCTCGTTGGCATCTTTATCCCCTCTCTAATTAATCCCGACATGGGAAACAGGTGCGTCCACCAACGGAGAGCTGGAACGCATGCGCACTCGTATCAAAAACCAAGAAAAACAAAGGAGGGTTAATAAAAAAAAGAACACAAAGAAAAGACACAGACCGTAAAACTTCCCTACCAAAAAGAAAAATAAACAATTATAATAATAATAGAATTATATCAAATACATTTAAAAAAAATCATTAAACAAGCAACCTTTACCAATATCCCTTTTTTTTTTTATTGAGACAAAGGATACCAAAAAGAAGTTTGTCAGCACCACGCTGCAAAAGGACAGCTCCTGCACCTGTCGCGCTCGCATCCACTTTAAGTGCAAACGGCTTCGTAAGATCTGGTGTCGACAGTACTGGAGCACTGCAAAGAATAGACTTAGCACAAAGAAAGGCATGTTGACATTCCTCAGTCCACTTAAAAGGAACTTTCGGACTACATAAAGCAGTCAAGGGTGATACAATCGACGAAAAATTCCTACAAAAGCACCGATAATATCCAGTCATGCCCAAAAATCGCCAAAGCTCCCTCCGCGTTGTGCGAACTGGATATTCAAGTATAGCGGACACTTTTGCATCTACAGGCCGAACTTCTCCCTGACTAACCCGCTTACCTAGGTAAGTGACTGTAGCTTTTGCAAATTCACATTTCTTAAGATTAAGCGTGAGAGAAGCTAAACGAAAACGACTAAAAACAGTGTTCAATGTCGCCATATGCTCAATCCAAGTGGAGGACTAAATCACAACATCATCCAAATACACATTACAGCATTCAACATCCTTCAGGACCTGCATCATTAATCGCTGAAACGTCGCCGGCGCGTTTCGCAGGCCGAAAGCCATACGTGTGTATTGGGCAAAATGATCTGGTGTAACAAAAGCAGCAATATCAGACGCACGAGGACTTAATGAAATTTGCCAATAACCCTTCAAAAGATCTAACTTGGTAATGAACTTGGCGGATCCAAGATTGTCAATACAATCCTCGACGTGCGGCAAAGGAAAAGAATCAAGCACAGTAACCGCATTCACCCTCCGAAAATCTGTACAAAATCTTACCGAGCCGTCAGGCTTCGGAACAACGATAAGAGTGTTGCTTGATGGGAACCGCAGAGCCCACGTCTATAACATGATGGAGAGATATCATTAAATAGAATCGAATAATTATTAATTAATTCGATACCATTTTTTTTTGTTTAGCGTCAAGATAAGACAACTGCTCCTGCAAAGAACTGAGACATTCTGAGTTTCTCAAACACCTTCCATTAAAACAGCTCGCTACAAACCTCCAACCCATCATCATTTTCCTGCAGGTTAGACGCACACAAAACAGGAATCGGCTTTTCCTTCTCAGAAACCTTTTCTACAGGTATATCAGATCTCTTAGAATAGGTTTTTAGCATATTCACATGACAAAGTCGTGTTTTCCTCCGACGCTCTGGCGTGTAAATAATGTAGTTAGTTTCGCTTAGCTTACTTTTCACTACATAGAACCCCAAAAAACGCGCTGCTAAGGAGGAACCTGGTACAGGCAATAATGCCAAAACCTTTTCACCCAGCCTAAGTCCGCTGCACTGTCCTCTTATCATACTGCCGCTTCATTTTCTCTTGTGAGCGACTAAGTGCCTCTTTGGCCGTAGCGCAAGCTTCAAGAAACCGCTGACGACACTTCATGACAAAGTCAAGCACGTTGGTTTTTTGTGCGCAATCTTCTACAAGAAACTGATCTTTTAAAACCTTCAAAGGGCCCCGTACACTATGGCAATAGACCAGATCTACGGGTCTAAACCCCAAAGATTCCTGTTTCGCATCACGAAGTGCAAAGAGCACAAATGGAACACCATCATCCCAATCATTCTCGGTTTCAATTTCATTTTCGTAACATGGATTTCAGCGTTTGATGCTAACCTTCAAGTGCCCCCTGAGACTCTGGGTGATACGCACTAGATGTGACATGCGAAATACCCAAGGCTTGTAAGGTTTTTCGGAAAACCTTAGAAAGAAAATTACAACCCTGGTCAGTCTGAATTATTTTCGGAAGTCCAAATGTAGTAAAGAATTAACAATGCTTTCGTAACTGTATTTGCTGTGATTTTACGCAACGGGATTGCCTCCGGGAAACGTGTGGCTGAACACATTAAAGTCAAAAGATACTGATTCCCCGTTTTTGTACGCGGAAGTGGTCCAACACAGTCTACGATAACCCTTTCGAACGGTTCACCTATCGCTGGAATAGGATAAAGAGGAGCTGGAGACACGTCAGGTAGCCGGTAAGCCTAATCAAGTCAAGTATGACAAGTTTTGCAATATTTGGAAACGGCAGTTTTTAAACCGGGCCAGAAAAAATGCTGAAGAATACGGTCATACGTTTTAGTTACACCAAGATGCCCCGACCAAAGATGATCGTGTGCCACAGTCAGAACATGCGGACGGAATTTAGAAGGAACAACAATTTAATTCACCGTGCCCCAATTGGCATCTGCCTCAGTTAACGAGCGTGCATTCCACTTACGCATTAAAACGCCATGCTCTAGATAATGTTGATGCTTACCTGAAACAGGCATAGAACTTCTTGCACCAACTCGACACTTTTCAAGTGTACTATCGGTGCTCAATAAGTGCCTCGTGCGTCACTGGTAAAAACACTGCAATCTCAGGGGCTACAACGGACTCGAGGGCAAATTTGGTATTTTCTGCATTAATTTTTTCACTAGGAAACTTCCCCATTTTAAGGGTTTCACTTAACACAGTATCATTCAGCTCAATCGCATCCTGCTGACCCGCAGCTTTTACCTGCGCTCGGCTGGTCACTGCACTAACTGCAAATACATCAGGATATTTCTGTGCAAGCGAATCAGGATACATTACCTGTGGTGACTGAACAACATGCGGTACTGGCATAACAGTACAACCGGCAATGTCATTTCCCATAATAAACTTAACGCCCTTAATAGGAAACGAAGAACGGACTGCAACATCAAAACATCCTGATGTTAAATCAGAATTTAACCAAACTCTTTGAAGAGAAACGGGTACAAAACCCATCTCAATACCCTGAACAACAGCACTTGTTTCACAAGCCAACTCAGAGCAGAAAGGTAATGCGTCTGCTAGAATAAAAGACTGCGATCCCCCTGTATCTCGCAAAATTTTCACTAAACGCTGATCCTCAGCCTTACCAGTCAATGACACCATCCCATCAAATACGAAAGGTTTAAAACATTCATCAGCATCATTGTCCGACTCACGTGACACTGGAGAGGAAACGTTTTTTAACAGCACCACTCCCCGAGACGGACCCACCGTATTATGTCGTTTTTGTTTTCTTTGTAGATTATAACACTCAGAAAGAAAATGCCCATCTTTATGGCAATAACTACAGGTTTTTCTAGTATTTATCCCCAAGGACTTTTCTTTAAAATCAGACTGACCGTGTTCTTCACTTTCTTTCAAAAGACCGGAGACGGGTAACGGAGGTTTTTACAAAACTTGTTTTATGCATCAACACGTACTCATCTGCCAAAGTGGCCGCTTGTTGTACAGTAGACACTTTTTGTTCGTATAGATAAGCAGCAGTACGTTCTGAAACACAATTTTTGAACTCCTCAACTAGCATTAACTCATGCAAGGAATTATAATCAGTAACTTTACCTGCCTTAACCCATCTATCAAACAAAACGCCATTCTCTCGAGCGAATTCAACATAGGTTTGAGAAGCAGATTTTTTTACTTACCCTAAAACGTTGTCTGTAATGCTCGGGCACAAACTCGTACGCACGGAGAATAGCATTTTTAACAGCTTCATACTGAACGCTCTCATCTAATGACAGCGAAGCGCACACCTCCTGCGCCTTACCCGTCAGTTTACACTGTAGCATCAAAGACCAGGCATCAACTGGCCATTTTAAAGCCATCGCTATGCGCTCAAAAGCCTGAAAATATGCTTCAACCTCCTTCTCTCTGAAAGGTGGTACTAACGCAATATTTTTAGCTACATTAAACAAAATTGCCGACGAAGAGCCAGTCACTACAGACGTTTCAACTGGGCTAGCAGCAGGATCGGGTGCGATAGATTAATTATTCGCATTGTCTACCCTCGACTTATTTACAGCAGTCTCATCTTGTCTGGTCTCTAATTCCAACTGTTGTAGTCGAATCCTAGTATCTGCTTCAATACGAAATTTCTCTAATTGATGCTCCAACTCATCTCTCCGCGCTTGAGCTTTATCCTGAGCCTCCAGTTGTATTCGGGTTAACCGCACCTTTAAACTGGCTTCTATTTGCGCCGTCGGGGAAAAGTCACTGGACAGAGAAAAAGGTTCAAATTTTGGCATTGACTGTGATATCCTCACCTCATCCAACTTTTCAGGGGTAGCGAGACTTTCAGCTTCCACAGCAATCACTGATGATTGCACCTGCTCAGGGATTTCAACATCAGCTAAAATACCTTTCTTAACAAGACCAGCCAGCAAACTAATTGTTAAATCCTTCTTTAACCAAGTTCTAACAACGCCAATCTCATAATGCTGAGCAATAACGAATAAATCATCTTTTCAACAATTATTCAATTTCTCTGCGCTAGGTTCTCTTATAAATTTGTTTAAATCAAACGTTGCCATATTTGATATCAAAATTAAGAGAAATGAAACAAGCACGCTCCGGCCCTAACTTCCTATCCACAACACTAACTACAACCTTTCTAATCTTCAGAGGGTTACCAGTTAAGAGATATAAATCTCCTCCCCGGAGTGCCTCCAAAAATAACAAACTAAAACAATAAACAAAAAACAACAAACAGTAACCCGTTGGAAAAACCGGCGCTAAGCACGGCCAGCTGGGTTACTCTAACTATCCGGAGCATTTTTGTTTCATCCCCCAAATACAATTATCGGGACGAGCCCCCACTTTGTTACAACCTCTCTCAAAAATAATAGCTCGTTTTAAACAGAGAGAAAGCAACATAAAAAGAGAAACTTAAACATAATCGTTTTGAAATAAATTTATTTTACCAGAAAACCCAATAATAACGATAACAAATGCTTACCCCACAACAAATGAATGAAATAATAAATCCCCAGAAAGAAACAAAAAAAGAAAGACAAGAAAACAATCACAAAATCAAATGCTGGCTGGTCCACTAAAGCTGTGTCTCCCTTTCGCCTCCTTGTTGGCATCTTTATCCCCTCTCCAATTAATCCCGACATGGGAAACAGGTGCGTCCACCAACGGAGAGCTGGAACGAGTGCGCATGCACACTCGTATCAAAAACCAAGAAAAACAAAGGAGGGTTAATAAAAAAAAAAGAAGAACACAAAGAAAAGACACAGACCGTAACAGTAATATCATCGTCGCCAAAAGAAACACAAGAGAATATCTCTGTGGATTTAGAGGCGATAGAAACACGCCCCAACAAATCAGGGATAATTCCTGGCAAGGAGGGGAGTGTGTTACAAGAAAAGACATGATTTTAGTAAAATTAACAGTTTTAAACTGACGTCTTTGTAGTTTTAACGTTGTTATTTAATAAGCTCATGTTCTTTTAAACCATGTGCTCATGGATATCACCTTTTCAACCATTAATGTGAGAAGCGTGGAATCCATTGTAAGAGCACAGAGCATATTATCCCTTTTAAATCCGACGTCTTTTTACTCCAAGAATGTGCATTACCCTTTTTTAAAAAAAAAAAAAAAAAAATACACCAAATGGGAAAAACTGTGGACCCAAGGACCCTCCATATGGAGTGGCTCCAATTTTAATAAAAACGACGGGGTAGCTGTTATAATAAACAACCCACACATCTTGGTGAAGGGGAGCACAGTGATAAGAGACGGACAGGCAATTTTAGTCAACCTGAGCTTTTTAGATAGGGATAATAATGTTCTTAATGTGTACGGTTTTAATGATAAAAACGAGAGATATGAGCTTTTTGAAGATTTGCAGCCCCACATGCTGGGGAGGGTTCCTTTTATCTTAGCAGGGGATTTTAACTGTGTTTTAACCCATAAAGACAGGAGAAGAAGGGAGGATTTTAAATTACATAAAATATTGGTTTTAATGCAGGCACTAGTCAGGGATTTTAAATTAGTGTACTGTTTTAGAACCACGCATCAGAGAGAGAAGGGCTTCACCTGGTTTAGTGGTGATGGTACCAGAGCCTCTCGCATTGACTATGTGTTTTCATGCAACTGCCCACCAACCGATGCAAGATTAACCCCCCTTTTCTTTTCAGACCACCTTATGCTGTCGTGCACCCTTTCACTGCCCCCTAGTGTGACGGTAGGCGGAGGGCTGTGGAAGCTGAACTGCTCTCTGTTAGAAGATAAAGAAATAGCAGAAGAATACAGGGAGCAGTTCAGCCAATGGCAGACCCTCCAGGACTTCTACGAAACACGAGCACGATGGTGGGAGATGGTTAAGATACGGACTACACAGTTTAAAAAAAGCAGGGAGGGACAAGAAAAACTAAGAAAAAAGATGCATGAAGGGGCTGCAAAAAAAGACTACAAAGATATTTAACCTTTTAAACGAGGGGTTTGATTTTAACGAGGAAATTAAAGAAGTGAAAATGATATGTTAATTTTAACAACAAACCAAGCTAAAGGCGCCATTTTAAGAAGCAGAGAAAAAGAAATTGAGGAAGGGGAAAAATGTACACGCTACTTTAAGAAAATAATCTCTAAAGGGAGGGGGGGGGGGGGGGTTGGGCAATGACAGTTTTAAAAAAATCAAGAGGAAGAAATAAAAACCACAGAGGGTATTTTTATTTCAGGAGGGAGTCCTTTTATTCTAACTTATAAAATGAGAAAACAATTGACAACGATATTTTAATGTAAGTTTGAGTTTTTAGACAAAAGAGTTGATGAAAATTGTGCTGTTTTATCTCAAGATTTTAATGTTTTAGAAATTTTTAAAGCTCTTAAAGATTTTAAACGAGAGAAGTCGCCTGGATCAGACGGGCTTCCCTCAGAGTTTTACACAAATTTTTGGCATATTCTAGCGCAAGATTTGTTTACGGTTTTTAATTAACTCCAAAATTGTAACAAACTTCCAGATAGTTTTAGATTAGGGACAGTTTTACTTTTTAAAAAAGGTGACAGAACCGACCTCAAGAATTGGCGACCAATAACACTTTTAAACGTTGACTGTAAACTTTAGTAAAATTTTAGCAACACGCATGTTGATGGTTTTAGAAGACATAATCCACACGGATCAAGCTTGCGCTGTGCCCGGGAGAAAGATCACAGACAGTCTGATACTGATCAGAGAGGCCATCTGTTACGCGAGAGACAGAAATACTCGGCTAGTAGTCCTAAATTTAGATTTTGAAAAAGCATTCGACCGAATCTCGCACCAATTCCTCTTCAAGGTCCTGGAAAAAAATGGGGTTTCCTAGGAAATTTATAGCCTGGGTGGGACTACTATACAAAGACCTGAGTAGTAAAATGATCATGAATGGGTATTTATCAAAAGCAGTCAAAATCCACAGCGGCGTCCGTCAAGTGTGTCCCTTTTCTCCGCTCCTGTATGTGGCTTGCATAGAGCCACCGGCACAAATCTTGAGAAGGGACGAATGGATTGCGGGTTTTAAAGTACCGGGGACGGGTGGGTTAGAGGCAAGATGTCTTTTATATATGGATGATGTAACATTGTTAACTACAGACTTGTCAACAGAAACAAGTCCAAGGCCCAGCTCTTCGGGCCGTGGGACAACATCCAAACAGAGGGGTTTGACATGGTTTTTAGAGGGGACAATCATTTTAAAGTTTTAGGTGTCAAATTTGATAAAGAGGGAGGAGGTCGGGAAAATTTTAAAGATATAATAGGGAAAGTCAGGCAGAGGTTGGGTTTTTGGGGGCTACGACAATTGACACTAGAGGGGAAAATTTAAATTTTTAAAGCTGTGATCTTACCTCTAATGTTACTTGTGTGTTCTGTTTTTAGCCCACCAAGGGGATTTTTACTGGAGTTGGAGAGGGCGGTCTTTTGCTTCCTGTGGGGGTCCAAATGGGAACGAATCAGGAGGGAGGTAGTCAAAAAAAGACCGGAAAATGGCGGAAAAGGCCTTCCAGACCCCCACCTGTTTTTAGCCAGCTGCTTCACCACCCTCCATTTTAGATACGCTACGACCCCATCCAGAGAAAACATAACAGCAGCAATGGCGAGATTCTGGATGGGGTCATACCTACGTTTTTTAAAGGTTTTAACTCCAGATTTGAAAACTCCAGTTGCTTTTAACCTCCCTAAAGAATATGATTTTATAAAGAAATTTTTAAAGAAGTATGTTTTAGAGACTAACGATGTCACCATTTTAACTAACCACAAGGCTCTCATTTCTCTTGTGCAGGATCGAGAGACGGTGAGTCGGGTCCCGGGCCTCACATCATGTGAGGTCAGACAAGTTTGGAGGAACGTGACCCACCCGGCTCTCCGGAACGGACACAAGGATCTGTCGTGGATGGTGGCACATGAGATCCTCCCGGTCATGGCGGTTATGCACTCCAGAGGCATGGCCAAAAACTCCGTCTGCCCATGGCCTGGGTGCTTATGCCCCGAGACCATGCGACATCTGCTTTGGGAGTGCGGCGCTGCACGGGACCTGTGGGCCACGACCGGCCCCCTGTACAACCAGTACCTGTCGGCGGGGGGGCCCAGATGGACTACCACCTTGTCATCCATGGGGTGGGCCAGGGCATGAAAGACATGACAAAACAGGATTTGACGTCGCTCTGGCTCACCCTGACCGCCATTAAGGATGCCATCTGGGTCACAAGAAACCTGCTGGTGGGGAAGCAGGTCACGGTACCCCTCCACCGGATGAAGGAAATGGTGATAAATACACTTCAGGGGTACCGGACCTAGACAAGAGGACTGAGGAGCCGGGGTCACACGGGGGAGGTCCCGGCCGCCACCGTACCTGGCCTCCCGTAGATGCACACTCACCACTCTGGCTACGGGAACAGCAGGCCAGAGGTGGGGGAGCTCCGCTATGCCCCTAAAACGCGGGGACTGTGACCGTCCTGGAGAGCTGGTGTGAATGGACTTTATTGCTATGACTCACCCTCGATCCTGGACAAAGAAATGATTTTATTTTTTGAAGCTTTTATCGGACTGGTTTTAATCGCTGTTATCAACATCCGGAGACAATAATCTGCGGAGACAATAATCATCTTTTCAGAGATTGTCCTAAAAGTTTTGGAAACAAACTGAAAGGTAACAAAATGGCCGCCCAACAAAACGTGGTGGCCGACAAACAAAGGGAGGAGGCGGTCCCTGAAGTTTTGGTGGGAAACGAAAGTTTCCAGCCAGCTTCAGGGCCCGGCCAAGGAGAAGGCGGAGCGGCCAAGGGCCGACAGCTTCCCCTCCCCTCACCTCATGTCTTTAAAATATAGTGCTCATGGATATCACCTTCTCCACTATAAATGTGAGAAGTGTGAAGTCCCTAGTAAGAGCACAGAGCATATTTTCCCTTTTAAAAACGTTTAAAACAGACATATTTTTATTACAAAAATGAGCTTTACCCTTTTTAAAAAACTATAAAAAGTGGGAGGATTTATGGACCCCCAGACCCTCCATATGGAGTGGCTCAAATTAATAAAAATGACGGGGTTGCCATTTTAATCAATAATCCAAACATCTTGGTGAAGGGGAGCACGGTGGTGAGAGATGGGCGGGCTATTTTAGCTAATTTGACTGTTTTAGATAGGAATTTTAATGTGCTAAATTATGGTTTTACAGACAAAAACAAAAGATTTGAGCTTTTAGAAGACATACAGCCCCACATGCTAGGTAGGGTGCCCTTCATTTTAGCAGGTGATTTTAACTGTTTTAACACAAAAAGACAGAAGAAGGGCAGATGATTTTAAAGTAGACAAGACATCGGTTTTAATTGCAGGGTTTAGTTAGAGATTTTAAATTAGTGGACCGTTTTAAAGCTATGCATCAGAGAGAGGAGGGCTTCACCTGGTTCAGTGGTGATGGTACCAGAGCCTCTCGAATCGATTACATGTTCACACGTGACTACCCGCCAGCCGATGCAAAATTAACCCCCCTCTTTTTTTCCGATCACTTAATGCTATCTTGCACGCTTTCACTGCCCCTGGGTGTGACGGTAGGTGGAGGGCTGTGGAAGCTGAACTGCTCTCTGTAAAAGATGAGAAAGTGGTGAGGGAATACAGAGAGCAGTTCAGCCAATGGCAGACCCTCCAAGACTTTTATGATACACAAGCTCAGTGGTGGGAAATGGTGAAAGGACGCACAAAACGTTTTATTAAAAGGATAGGTAGGGGAAAAAAAAGAATAGGGAAAAGAGACGCATGATGGGGCAGCAAAAACGCCTACAGAGATATTTTAATCTTTTAAACATGGGCTTTAATTTTAACAACGAAATTAAAGAAGTTAAAAAAGAGATGTTGGTTTTAGCAGAAGACAATAGCAGGGGAGTGATTTTAAGAGCAAAAGAGCAAAAAATTGAAGATGATAAGTGTACGAGATATTTTAAGAAAATAAATCACAAAGGGAGGGGGGATATCAAAGATTAAAAACTATGAGGGGACTATTTTAAATTCCACAGAGGGGGTTTTAAAAGAAGTCGAAAAGTTTTACAGGAATTTATTCGAACAAAAAAAAAAAATAGTACACGAGGACGCTCTGAAAAATGAGGTTTTACTCTAAATGAGGTTTTACTTAAAAAAATACAAAAAGGAAAAACATACAGTTTTAACCCAAGATTTAAAAAAAAAAAAAAAAAAACAAGATTTAGATAAAGCTCTTAAAAGTTTTAAGAAGGGGAAGTCTCCTGGAATGGACAGTCTTTCCCTGGAGTTTTATCAATGTTTCTGGGACATTTTAGCTGGGGTTTTACTGACCGTTTTTAATGAATTCGAAAATTAACAAACTACCTGCGGATTTTAGATTGGGAATAGTTTCTCTGCTTTTTTAAAAAAGATAAGACAAATTTTAAAAATTGGCGACCAATTACTCTTTTAAACACAGATTATAAATTTTTTACAAAGATTTTAGCGACACGGATGTCGACCGTTTTAGAAGATGTAATCCACCCGGATCAAGCCTGTGCTGTGCCCGGGAGGAAGATCACGGACAGCCTATTGCTGATCCGAGACGCCATCTGTTACGTGAGAGACAAACATTCGTCTAGCCGTGGTAAATTTAGATTTTGAAAAAGCATTTGACAGAGTCTCGCACCAGTACTTGTTACAAGTACTGAAAAAAATGGGGTTCTAGGGAAGATTTTTAGCATGGGTGGGACTGCTGTACAATGACCTTGTCAGCAAAATTATTGTAAATGGGCATTTAACAAAAGCAGTAAATATCTGCAGTGGCGTCCGACAAGGGTGTCCGTTATCTCCACTCCTGTATGTGGTCTGTATTGAACCAATGGCACAGCTCTCGAGAAGGGATAAATGGATTACAGGTTAAGATTCCGAGGGGGTTTAACAGCGTCTTTTGTTTTATATATGGACGACGTTACCCTTTTAACGACAGACCTCACCCCGAAGAGCTATGAATTTGACCGATTTTTACGGTCGGTCCTCGGGCGCTACATTAAACCGAAAAGTCCGAGGCCCAGCTCTTCGGGCCGCGGGGTAACGTCGTCACCGAGGGACTAGAGCTGACTTTTAAGGAAAATGATTTTAAAATTTTAGGGGTAAAATTTGACAGAGGGTGGGGGAGGGCAAAATTGGAATGACATTAACTAAGGTAAACCAAAAGTTGGGATTCTGGGATTTACGGAAATTAACAATGGAGGGTAAAATTTATGCTGCGTCCCAAATGGCACACTATACACTATGCACTCATGCACTATGTACTTATGCACTTACACACTCAACAGGATAGTACATGTAGTGTTGTCCCAAATGGCACACTAATGTTTTTTTTACTAAACGGAAATTCAAACCGTTTCCCTGATGACGTTTGACAGTTGCCAAATTAGTGAAATAAACGACCGAATGATCAAATAATACCTATCGTGAGTATTGCCGCATTCACCATCGGGAGGCGATATAATCACTCTCGTAGGAGAATTTTGCTTTCTCCATCCAAAATAAATAAAGTTATCCAACATGTGCGTCCGATAGCTCCGCCCCTTCCGCTACGCAAGCAAACCTGCGGTCGTTTAGTACGTGAAGTGTCCATCAATACACACATCATTTTAGCGGCTGAATGAGTGCATCATCCGGGTAATTAAAGTGCACTTATTATTTTAAGAGTTTTCAGTGTGAACACACTACTTACACTATTTATACTACAAAACGGCGTAGCATAGTCCATAAGTATGCGATTTGGGACGCAGCTTTAGATTTTTAAATCCGCAATTTTACCACTCATTTTACTTGTTTCTTCTGTTTTTAGTCCACCAAGACGTTTTATCAGGAAGTTGGAAAGGGCGGTGTTTTATTTCCTGTGGGGATCCAAGTGGGAGCGCCTAAGAAGAACAGAATTAAAGAAAAAGCCAGAACATGGTGGAAAAGGCCTCCCGGA
The DNA here is from genome assembly GCF_052040795.2 of Danio rerio. Taxonomy (NCBI): domain Eukaryota; kingdom Metazoa; phylum Chordata; class Actinopteri; order Cypriniformes; family Danionidae; genus Danio; species Danio rerio. The sequence goes on from NC_141022.1 coordinate 17,448,963, forward strand.
TCCCCACCTGTTTTTAGGCAGCCGCTTCACCGCCCTGCATTTTAGCTACGCGTTGACCCCATCCAGAGAAAACAAGACGGCTGCCATTACTCGCTTCTGGATGGGGTCCTATTTGAGAACCCTGAAAGTTTTACCAGTGGACCTTAAGAACCCAGTGCGCGGGACGTATGGGCCAGGACCGGCCCCCTGTATCATCAGTACCTGCCGGCGGGGAGCTGGTGTAAATGGACTTTATTGTTATGACTTACCCTCGATCCTGGACAAAAAAATGATTTTATTGTTTTGGATTTTTTTTATAGTTTATCCCTTTTTAAAGCAGCTTTTATTGGACTGGTTTTTTCATTTTTATCAACATCTACGCCGGGACTTTTTTTACATAACACACGCACACATAAAAGACTTTCGCACAACATAGTCTTATTTCCTCCACAAAGCCTGTTTTTAAAATGTGTTTGTTATGTGCTTAATGTCTTTTAAAGTGTATTAAATTGTTTTTTAATGCGTGTATGTTTCAGGTTATTTTAAGTCCAGTGTGTAGTTAAAATGGTGACTAGACTGATTCCTTTTAGACCCGTTTAAGTTTTATTGAACAACTGTGATTTTATTCTATCATCTGTTTGCCTTTTTAAAACATGTCTTTTATACAAAGGAAAAGAAAAACACTTGAAATTTTATGTTCACCCAAAGTACTTTTCTATGTATCTATTTATGTATTTATTCTTTTTTTATTCCTTCTTAAGCACTGAACTGAATCCAAGTGAACTCGGGAAAAAAATCAAGATATGTTTTATATTATTGTGATGTGGAAAAAGGATGTAAAACGTTGTCAAACTTTAGAAAGAGTCTGTTCTTATCAGTTTTATACTTGATCGTGCCACGCGGGCAGTGACAGCGATCGCCTCATGGGGGTTTACTGGCTCACAATCGACTTTGTATTGTGGGCTACCGAACCTTGAGAGGTACACGACTTGCACATTTTAAGGTAAGGCTTTTAGTATTTATTGGCTATTTACTGTTGTTTTAGTGTGTTTTAAGCTGTAGGTGCCTCCACCATGTCGGCTGCTCATGCCGGCGTGCGGAGGCACCACAGCGTGCGTTTTAATTTCAAAGAGGTGGATGGTAAGCTCCTGGGGATGTCCTGTCTGGACTTCTCCAGGAAGCTGATCCAGAAAACCCTAAATTTTAAGCCAACCGACCTGAACGGTTTAATGACTCTACCCCTGAACAAACGGTTTGATCTTAGTTTTTGATCTGCTTCCCTGCTCCAAGATTTTTGGCAAAAGTTTGAAAGTCATAAGACCCAGTTCTCTATTTTTTCTGTGGAAAAACTTTGACAACTCACTTAAAACAGTGGTGGTCAGGATGTTTAATGAAACATTGAGTGAAGATATAGCAACATGGCTGAGTAGATTTTGCACGGTTCGAAGCCAACTGGTCAAGGTGTTGGACAAAGATGGCATTTGGAATTGCGCTTTGATCATCCCATTGTTTGATGGGAACTCTCCAAGCAGATTCCAGGGCCTTCGTCAGATACCCTCAATGATTGTGTTGGGAGAAAACCGAGGCTACATTCACTACCAGGGTATGACAAAGCTCTTTAGAAAGTGTGGAGGAATGGGGTATTTAGCTGAATCTTGCCAAGTAATTGTGTGTGGGAAGTGTAAAGCAATTGGGCACACTTTTGACGAGTGTACCAGTGGGAGGCGGTGCAACCTCTGCGGTGAAACAACCCATCTCTACGGATTGCCAAAAAAAGATTTGCTAACAAGTTAAAAAGTCAGAAAATGGCCGCCCCACCATCCATGCTGCATTCAGAGCAAAGAGAAGGGACGGAGCCTAAGGTTTTGGCGCGAGCTGACATCTCCTAGCCAGCCTCGGGCTCTAAACCAACCAGGTGGGGCAGCAACAGGGGCATAGTCAGTTTTACCTGTTGAACAGGAGGATAAAATTACAAAAGATAATGGTAAGGACACTGAAATGGAAAGTGAAAATGGAAAGGATAAGGAAAAGGAGGGGGAGACAGACTCTCATCGATGGCTACCGTCTCCGAGGTTAGTGTCTCCCCCAGTAGGAGTGAAAACGAGTGTTCACTTCCTTGTGCTCAAGTGCATAAAAGAACTGTGAGATCTCCTCTGTTTGAAACAGAGGAGAAAAAAAACTGAGGGTTGCACAGATAGTTCCTCAGGGGAAGATCTGGAGTGTGTGCGGCACTTAGAATCTCCCAATGAAGTCTCTTTTCTACATTTCAAGCTGAGATCATCATCACCAAAAGAGCCACAAGAGTCTGCCTCTGTGGCTCCGGAGGTGTTGAGCACTTAACACCCTGACCCCAGTCTCCATGGGGATAAGGTAAAGCAAGTGCTACAAGAGAAAACCTTACAATGGGTGGTTTTAATTGATTTGAATCCTTTTGAAGAATTTGCTTTTAAATGCTCATGTATCTTTTAATTACACTGCTTATGGCCCTTACAATCTTGTCCCTCAATGTGAGAAGTGTGAGGTCCCATTTAGAGCACACTATTTTATCCTATCTAAAAACTGCTAAATCCGATATCTTTTTACAGGAATGCGGCTTGCCCTTTTAAAACAATTGAAAAATGAAAAAAATTGTGGACCCCGGAGCACTCATTTTGGAGTGGGTCAAATCAAAATAAAAATGATGGGGTGGCCATTTTAGTAACAACAATAACATCACGGTGAAGGACAGCAGGGTGATAAGGGATGGACGTGCATTTTTAATAAAATTGACGTTTTTAGACAAAGATTTTATTGTTTTAATTGTGTATGGTTTAACAGAAAAAAATGACAGACATGAGCTTTTAGAAGAATTACAGCCCCACCTGCTAGGCACAGACCCACTCATTTTAGCATGGTATGGTTTTACAGAAAAAAAAAAAATGACAGACATGAGCTTTTAGAAGAATTACAGCCCCACCTGCTAGGCACAAACCCACTCATTTTAGCAGGGGATTTTAATTGCGTTTTAACCTCAAATGACAGAAAAGGGACTGGTGATGATTTTAGAGTGGACAAAACGTCAGTTTTATTGAAAAATGTAATTAATGATTTTAAATAGACTGTTTTAAACGGTAGCATCCGACTGAGGCAGGCTACACCTGGGTAAGTGGTGATGGCACCAAAGCCTCTCATATAGATTTTATGTTCCCACGGGACTGTCCAACGACGGATGCTACATTAACACCTCTACACTTCATAGACCACGTCATGCTCACTTGCACTTTTGCACCTAACACCAACGTGACAATGGGGAGGGGAATTTGGAAACTGAACTGCTCTCTGCTACAAGACGAAAATATAGTGAAGGAGTACAGAGAGCAGTTCAGTCAATGGCAAACTCTAAAAGTTTGTTTTAATTCACAAGCACTTTGGTGGGAAATGGTTAAGGGTAGAACTAGAAGTTATTTTAAACAAAAAGGTAAACAAAATAAACAACAATAAACAATTTTAGCGACTCGCATGTCAATGGTTTTAGAAGACGTAATCCACCCGGATCAAGCTTGTGCTGTGCCCGAGAGAAAGATCACGAACAGCCTGGTATTGATTAGAGATGCCTTCTGTTATGCGAGAGACAGAAATATTCGGCTATTAGTCCTAAATTTAGATTTTGAAAAAGCATTTAACCTTATCTCACACCAGTTCCTTTTTAAGGTTCTGGAGAAAATGGGGTTTCCTGGGAAATTTATAGCCTGGGTGGGACTACTATACAAAGACACGAGTAGTAAAAATCATAAATGGGTATTTATCAAAAGCTGTCAAAATCCACAGCATTATCAGTCAAGGGTGTCCTTTATCTCCGCTCCTGTACGTGGCTTGCATAGAGCCACTTGCACAGATCTTGAGAAGGGACAAATGGATTTCGGGTTTTAAAGTGCCGGGGACGGGTGTGTTAGAGGTAAGATGTCTTTTATATATGGATGAAGCAACACTGTTAACGACAGACTTGTCAATGGCCCGAAGAGCCATGGATTTGACCGACTGGTTCGGTCGGGCCTCAGGCGCAAAGCTAAACAGAAACAAGTCCGAGGCCCAGCTCTTCGGGCCTTGGGACACCATCCAAACTGAGGGGTTTGACATGGTTTTTAGAGGGGACGACCATTTTAAAGTTTTAGGAGTCAAATTTGAAAAAGAGGGAGGAGATTGGGAAAATTTTAAAGGGCCATGAAACCCCCTCGTTTCAGCAGGGTGTTTTCACACCTCTGCTTTGGAAAAAGTCAGAAAAGTGGGCGTGTCCAGCTCTGTTTAGGGGGGAGTGTCGGAGGAACTAAAGTGGGATGGTGTGGGAGTGTCTATTTGGGCACGCGCGAGTTTCAGAGTCAAAATACACAGACAGGAGAAAGTGATGGTGTTTAACTTACATGGACATCTGTAGTCGAATTATTTGCCAAATTATTAAATGTTGGACTTTAACTGCAGTTTGGCTCTTTCATTCAGGGAATTCATTCATGCCCCTCGCGACAAACGAGATATTTGATTCGAGGAACTGCTCTAAGCGTGTATTTTTCATGCAATGTTTGATACCGCATGGCGAATGAGAGAAAAAAAACCTCCGCATTTCCCGGAAACTTAGATGCACACAGCAGGTAGCGTCAGAAAGCTGCGTGTGTTATTCCAGTCACTAAATGCGGTAAAAACCGTACACGAGGTTAAAATTTGGTTGTGATGCTAACGTGTTTACACTCGGTGACTCTGTGCAATAGTTAACTTAGTTCGATACGAGCAAACTGAATAAACAGAGTACTGGTCGCTAACTTACCAAATCTGTAGAGACAGGACAATCACCAGTAACTAGAGCCGCGTCTTTATGAAGAATAGACTACAATCGAATCCAGATCTCAGCGTTTGGAGATGAGAACAGTTCTCAGGTAAACAATAATCCTCCTTAGACACATAAATTATTGTTGTCGAGCGTCGCGTACACTGTTAATCCACACGTGACGCCAGCTGCGCTCTCACAGAGAGAAAATGAAAACAAAACTTAACTGCAGCAAACTATAAAAGCAACACTTCACGCTTGTTTTTCCAACACAACGTGGCGTCTCTGTCATGAAAACACTGTGACACTAATGAATATTAATGAAGTTGCATAATAGAGCGTTGATTGGTTTGAACCAAGCCTTACTTTTGCATTAATGCATCACACTGTAAGACGTAATAAGACTCGCTCTGGCACAGACGTCCAGTCTGCACGCTGGAATACAACGCTATTATGACTGTGACGCAGCTTCAAAAATTCGTTTCAAACCGGAAGTACGAATTTGCTTGTAATAACGCAAAAACAACCAATTTACACTTTTTAGTGAAATACAGGTGTCCTAATGGTGTTTTTAGCAGTGTAGGACACATATACGACTGTCAACAGCTCAAAAAATGTGTTTTGGTGTTTCGTGACCCTTTAAAGACATAATAGGGAAAGTTAGGCAGAGGTTGGGTTTTTGGGGGCTAAGACAATTGACACTAGAGGGGAAAATTTTTAAAGCTGTGATTTTACCTCTAATGTTACTTGTGTGTTCTATTTTTAGCCCACCAAGGGGATTTTTAATGGAGTTGGAGAGGGTGGTCTTTTACTTCCTGTGGGGGTCCAAATGAGAATGAATCAGGAGGGACGTCGTCAAAAAAAAAAAAAAGACCAGAAAATGGCAGAAAAGGCCTCCCAGACCCCCACCTGTCTTAAGCAAGTTGTTTCACCGCCCGTCATTTTAAATACCATACCTGGCCGCCCATAGATGCACCCTCACCACTCTGGGTACGGGAACAGCGGGCCAGCAGGCCAAGGGGGGGTTCTCCGCTATGCCCCTAAAACACAGGGACTGTGACTGTCCTGGAGAGCCAGTGTGAATGGACTTTATTATTATGACTCACCCTCGATCCTGGACAAAGTAAAGATTTTATTTTTCAATCGTTTTTTATCCCTTTTTTCCACACATCTTTTATTGCACTGATTTTATCGCTTTTACCAACATATACGGCGGGACTTTAACAACACATGCACACACAAAAGACTTTTGCACCACATACACTTATTCCTCAACAGACCCTGATTTTAAAGGAGAGAGAAGGTGTTTTTGCCATGTATTTTGTCTTTTAAAAGGTGGTGAAATGTTTTAATGCATGTTTTATATTTCATTTTATTATTTTAAGTCCAGTGCTTTTTTTATTGATTTTATTTCATCATCTGTATGCAATTTTAAAACATGTCTTTTATACAATCAAATGAAAAGAAAAAAACATGAAATTTTATGTTCACACGAAGTACACGTCTATCTTTTTATTTATTTATTTTTTTATGTACTGAACTGAATTTAAGTGAACTCATTGAGAGGTTTTACATTATTGTTATGTTGAAAAAAGGATGTTAAACGCTGTCAATAAATTTTTTCGAAAGAAAAAAAAAACAATCTATTCTTATCAGTGTTACAATTGCTCTTGTCACGCGGCTGAGACAGTGATCATCTCTTGGTGGTTTTTTTGGTGGTTGCTTTTGTAGCCGTCACCACACAAACTTTAGGAGGTACATCGGCTGAGCAGTTTCGTAAGGTCTTTAAAGGTACGGTTTTAAATATTTATTGATTTGGCTGTTTTTATTGTGTTTTTTAAAGAGCTGTCGGTGCTTACACCATGTCGGCTGCTCGTGCCGGCATGCGGAGGCACGACAGCGTGCGTTTTACCTTTAAAACTGTGAATAGAAAGGTCCTGGAGTTGTCCCGCTTGGACTTCTCCAGGAAGCTAATCCAAAAAACTCTAAATTTTAGACCAGATGAATTGAATTGTATAGTGACTCTGCCCCTTAACAAGGGTTTTGATGTTAGCTTTAAAAGCTGCCTCCCTCTTGAGTGTTTTTTGGCAAAGGTTAGATTCTGTGAAAGACCAGTTCTCCATGTTTACTGTGGAAAAAACTGTGATTGACAGAATGTTTAATGAAACCGTGACTGGGGAAGACATTTGTGTATGGCTGGGAAGATTTTGCACTGTTCGTGGACAGCCAGTTAAGGTGCTAGATGAGGATGGCATCTGGGATTGCTTTACAATCCTCCAAATGTAGGAAATACCATTTTAATAGGCAGAATACACCCACAAGCTAAATTTGAAAGAGCAGGTTGACTAATGGACTCACTAGAGTCTACATAAGAAGATGTATTTGAACATACCCGAGAACCAGAAACAGGAACCTTCTCATCTACTTTGGTGTCAAGTGAGATCCTCTGCTGCATAAAAGAGTCAAGCGAAGTTTGCATGGCAAGTAGTTCCTTCTTCAAGCTGCATACTTCTTCCTGTAATGTCTTTTCTCCAACCCTAGATTCTTCCAAAGCTCTCTTAAAAGAAGAAAACATTCAAAAGTTAGCCTCATCAAACATTGCCTTAAATTCATTGCGTGTCTGTTGCGAGTTTCACTGTATAGCTTCAATTGTATGTTTAGTAAACTCTTTTATACGGTCAGAAAGAATGTCTAAAAATTCAGAATGTGCCTTTTCAACCACAGTTAATGTTTTCTTAGGAAACTCATGAATACAAAGTTCAGTACTGTCCTGGAGTGATTTTTTCTGCCAGTCTACTGTATCTACAAATACACTTTTAAGAGAATCAATTGCCTTGGAAAAAACTGCTAAATCATCTGTCCGACTTTCAGAAGAGAGGATCTGAGCCCCAATAGAGGACTGTTCCATCCCAGTATCCTCATCTAATAATAATCAGTCATTCTGTTGAGTAATAGGACTGTTATGAGATGGGCCCTCACAACTACCTTCTACTGCATCAGGAAAATTAATTAGAATATTGTCAGCTTCCATTATTAAGCAAAGATTACAAAAACCACTAAATATTTAGCATATCTCAGGGCCCCACGTTGGGTGTCATAACTGTAGCGTTATTTGGCTAATAAAGTGGGTTGGGTGCCAGGGGTTGAAAAAAACCCACTACTGTTTCTTAAATAATTCAATTAAATGAAAAAAATAAGCTTCAAAAGATGCATGGTTTAATAAAGTAAACCAAATCAAATATTCAATCAACAAATCAATATATTAATAAATTAGAACACAAAAAGAACAAAGCTTTAATTTCAACACATTAAGTAAATCCATAAACCAAACAAACTTAAATTTCCAGGCCCAGGCACAATGCTTATTAATTACCTCTTTATTATTTATTTGATTATTTTCAAATTTCAAACTTTCAAATGGTTACTCTACCATCTCAATTAATCTTTTGGACATACACTTACATTTGCAAATTAGCATAACAATATAATCAAACATAGAAAACATTTGCTTACCCGATCATCCGTTGATGCTACCGGGCCCAGAAAACTGCAACAAACAAATCCCGATCACAGCAGTGATCAAACATTCAAACAAACAGGAAAAAAACCCAAAACAAATAGGCAACTTGAGCGCCAAAATAAAAATAAACACGTGCCTCAATCTACAAACAAACCCGAACGCATGATACGTTCACCATGCATCATAAACAAAACCTCCGCCAAAATAAACTCTTTCATTCATAAATATTGCCGCTTCAACATCCGCATCAAAACATACTTGCACTTTCGATACCGCGCCTAACTTCAAGGAACGCTGCCACTCTCTCAGAGTAAGACCAAACAGCATGGAAACACATATTGAGTAACAGAAAAAAACTGACTCGAAGCAGACAAGTACGCAGCGCGCTCTCTACAAACACAGTCAGCATGACCCCTCCATGACTAGGAATCACCTGCATGCTGACTGCGTGACAAGGAATGAATGAGAGAGCGAGAAACCCATCCGAGGCGCTCTTAATAACATTGCATCAGCTGACGGCAGTAACCCAATCAGACGTCACGCATATAATAATAAAGAAAATTCTAATGACGACCGTCACAGGTGAGTTTTACCTCTTTTAATTGTCTCTTTTAATAACAGCTCATGTCTTTTACCCATATACTGCTCTTGGCCCTCACAATCTCAACCATAATGTTAGAAGTGTGAGGTCCAACACAAGAGCACAGAGCATCCTATCCTTTTTAAAAACTTTTAAGTCAGACATGTTTTTATTGCAAGAGTGTTCTCTGCCCTTTTTTAAAAAAAACTATAGGAGATGGGAAGAGCTTTGGACCCTCCATTTAGAGTGGATCCAATTTTAATAAAAATGATGGGGTCGCTATTTTAATCAATAACCCCAACATCTTGGTGGAGGGCAACACGGTTTTAAGAGACAGACGGGCACTTTTAGCTAATCTGACTTTTTTAGATAAGGTTTTTAAGGTTATTTACGTATATGGTTTTAATAATAAGAATGAAAGACAAGCTTTTAGTTGACTTGCAACCCCACATATTAGGTAGGACACCCCTGATTTTAACAGGAGATTTTATTTGTATTTTAACAAACAAAGATAGAAGAAGAAAGGAGAGTTTTAAATTGGATGAAACATCCTTTTTATTGCAGGGTATGATTAGAGATTTTAAATTAGACGACTGTTTTAAAACAATGCATCAAAGAGAGGAGGGCTTCACTTGGTTCTGTGGTGATGGTACCGGAGCCTCTCGAATCGACTATATTTATACACGAGACTGCCCGCCAATCGATGCTAGACTAACCCCTCTCTTTTTTACTGACCACACAATGCTGTCTTGGCACCCTTTCACTCCCCACATGTGTGACGGTAGGGGGAGGGCTGTGGAAGCTGAACTGCTCTCTGCTAAAAGACGAGGAGGTAGTTAGAGATTACAGAGAGCAGTTCAGCCAATGGCAGACCCTTCAGGACTTTTACAATTCACAAGCACAATGGTGGAAAAAGGTGAAAGACTGGACGAGACGGTTTTTTTAGACATATAGGGAAGAAAAAGAAAAATAAGGAAAAAAGACATATGATGGGGTTGCAAAAAAGATTACAACGTTATTTTAATCTTTTAAACAAAGGTCTTGATTTTAATGATGAAATAAAAGAGGTAAAAAATGAAATGTCAGTTTTAAGTGAATTTCAAAGTAAAGGTTTTATTTTAAGAAGTAAAGAAAAAAATATTGAGGAAGGGGAAAAGTGCACAAGATATTAAAAAAAAAAAAAAATTCACACGGGGACAAACAATAAACAGTTTAAGGGCTTACTCACACTATGCCAACTGTACCGTGCCCAGGCCCGTTTCCCGGATCGTTTGAGAAGTGTGAGTGCGCTGAATCGGGCTCAAGCACGGTTCACTTGGCCGGCCCTGGCCCGGTTGGAAGAGGTGTGCCTGAGCGCGGATCACTTGGGCTTTGGCGCGGTACGCTTGTATGTGAGTGCAAAACGCGCCAAAGCCCGAAACTGAAAGTGATACGTGACTTTTAAGGGGCTGTTTTATTTGGATTTATTAATCATTCTTACTGTTCAGTGAACGCAAACTGCCGTCGTTTATTAAAGACGCAAACTCCTCACTGCACGTCAGCTGCGCGCCTTCAGCAGACCTCCTCATTCCTGCAGCACGAGAGCTTTGATTGTTTATGAGCGCCAAAAGTGGTGGATCTGTCAGGTAAAATATCTGACTGCGTGTCACCGCATCCCTGAGGACTGTTTGGCGAAATATTTGACTGCATATCAATGCATAACAAACGGTTGAAAGGATATAACTAGAGAAATCTCCTCTGTGCTGCTGGGTGAGAGCGTATGGCAAGCCGTTTTAGCATTTAAACCATGTTTCACTGACTATCCATAAATATATTTAGAGATATCTCTAATCATATTTTGACTTGTCATAATTATAATTCGACTAGTCAGATTGGAGGTATCTGCAAATATATTATGACTGACTAGTCATATTCCTCCATTGACTTCCATTGAAAAATATTTGCAGATATCTCTAAATAAGTTTTGACTAGTCACAATTGTAATTAGAGATATCTCCAAATGAATTTTGACTTGTCAAAAATCCAATTCAAGATATCTACAACTGTAATTTGACTATTAGTAAATTAATTAGAGATATCTTCAAATAAATTTGTAAATATCTCTAAATATGACGAACTAAAGACATCTCCAAATGTATTATGACTAGTCAAAACTCAGTTAGAGATATCTCTAATTACAGTTGTTACTAGTCAAAATTCATTTGGAGATATCTCTAATTACAATTGTGACTAATCAAAACTCAATTAGAGATATCTGCAAATATTTTTCAAAGGAGGAATATGACTAGTCATAATATATTTGCAGATATCTCCAGTCTGATTTCGTACTAGTACAATTGTAATTGCAGATATCTCTAATTGTCATTCTGAGTAGTGGAATTATAATTATGACTAGTCAAAATATAATTAGAGATATCTCTAAATATATTTATGGAGTCAGAACAAATATTTAAATGCTAAAAAGGCTTGCCATAGAGAGCGCTTCTCACTGAACAGAGTAGCAGCGATGACGTAAGCGTGCCGAGGCCCGATATGGTGTGAGCGCGGGCCGTCGGGGGTGACGGGAGGGGGGACAAGCGTGCTCTGGCCCGGTTCGAGGCAACTGTACCTAGTGTGAGTACGGCCTAAAATTAAAAGGGAGGGAAGTGCACACAACTAAAGAAATTTTAAATTTCTACGGGAACAGCGGGCCGGAGAAGGGGGATCTACGCTATGCCCCAGAAACATAAAGACTGTGGCTGTTTTGGAGAGCTGGATTGAATGGACTATCTTGTTATGACTCACTCTCGATCCTGCACAAGAGCCAGTTTTTAGTTTCAGAACTGGTTTTTATTGGTTTGCTTCTATTTCTTTTAGCCTTGGACTTTGGCCTTTTAGTGCTTTTAGTGGACATTTTATTTCATCATTTGCTCTCGTTTTAATAAGGAATTTTCATCACAAACACACATGGACTTTTAACACAAACACTGACCCCATAAACCTACTCTAATGAACTTTTACACAAACATGGACTTTGCAACAGAAATCACAAAACAAAACATAACACAAAGACAGCAACAACAACCAAATTTTACTCTGCATTTATGTATATATTTACGCACGCATGTACTAATTTTATTTTTCTTAATTTTTAAATTCATTTATTATTTATTTATTCATGCATCAATATATACATGTTTTGTTGTTTTTACGAGTGAAATTGCGGTTCTTTAGTATCATGCTGTTTTATTTTGGCTTTTAAGAAATGTATTGTGATTATTGTGTGGTTTTATAATTGTTTCAGTAAGAAGTGAAAAGTGTTAAATAATGTAAAGAAGTTCTTAAAATATGTGTGATGTTTATAAATGATGGAATCGTTGTCAATAAATTTTTTCGAAAGAAAAAATCTGATCTTATCAGTTTGCTTCGCGTGACGTGTCATTGCTGCTGGACCCTATGGTTGCAAGTTGGCTGTGATGGAGGGACAGCGATCTTCGTTGCCGGCCACTTTGGTGCGGTTAAGGAATTCTGTGAGAGTTCAACTGAAAGCGGATGCCAGTCAAGCAGTAAAAGGAAACTTTCGACGGGAGTTTGTGGTCATGGACTTGCTGAAAGGTCTCTTTAAGATATCAACAGAAAAGGTATTTTGCCTGCAAGATTTCACAGCGGTTGGTTTTATGGACTTGTCCTTTTTTAACTTAACCAAATGTGCTGCATTTTTGATGCATGGGAGAAATGTGACCACATACTCTTGCAAGGCCTGCAGCTACAGCCTTTGTTTGCTCAGGAATATATACCACTGACAGTGCACATGTACAACCCTTTTGTGGAGGATGGGGATATTGTTATGTTTTGAACAGCCTTGATTTTACTTCATTGTATGTTTTTTGGTTTTAAAAACATGCCTTTTATACAAACACTATGACAAAAGAAGAAGCATTGTATTTTAAGCTCACACAAAGCACTTACCCTTTTAATTCATCCTCTATTTTCCTTATTTATTTATTTACTCCTTAAGTTTCATATTTAGGGAAAAATATGTGAACTGTAAAAGTTTAAGATGTGTTTTTTTATGATGAAAATTTAACGAAAGAAAGCTGTAAATAAAAATTTTTTTCGAAAGAAAAAAAAATCTATTCTTATCAGTTTTACACTTGGGCTTGCCACGCGGCTGAGACTGCGATCGCCTCTTGAAGGTTTTTTTGGTGGTTCCTTTTGTAGCGGTCATCAAACAACCTTTGGGAGGTACATCGGCTGAGCGGTTTCATGAGGTCTTTTAAGGTAAGGTTTTAAAAATTTATTGATTTGGCTATGATGACATATGATGGGGTTGCAAAAAAGATTACAACGTTATTTTAATTTTTTTAACAAAGGTCTTGATTTTAACGACAAAATAAAAGAAAAAATGAAATTCAAAGTAAAGGTTTATTTTAAGAAGTAAAGAAAAAAATGTTGAGGAAGGGGAAAAGTGCACAAAATATATATATATATTTATTTATTTATTTTTTTATTTTATTTTATTTTTTTAAATAGATTACACGGGGACGAACAATAAACAGTTTAAAAATAAACGGTAGGGAAGTGCACACAACTAAAGAAATTGTAAAATGGCATCGAAAATGTTTATGAATAATTGTACAAAGAAAAACAGATGACCATATTTAATTAGAAGTTTTAAATTTTTTAGAAAAAAAAGTTAACAGTAAAAACTTTTTTTTAGCCCAAGATTTTACAATTCTAGACATTTTTAAAGCTCTTAAAAGTTTTAAAAATGGGAAGTCCCCAGTAATGGATGGACTTCCCCTAGAATTTTGTCACCTTTTGGGACATTTTAGGACATGAGCTTTTAACTGTTTTTAAAGAATTGGAAACTTCTAATAGACTGTCAGATAGTTTTAGAACAGGGATAGTTTCACTTTTACATAAAAACGACAAGACTGACCTAAAAAATTGCAGACCAATCACATCTTTTTAAAATTTTTGACTAAGTTTTAAATTTTGACAAAGTTTTTTACAAAAATTTTTGCGACATGCATGTCAATGGTTTTAGAGGTCGTACTTCACCCGGATCAAGCTTGCGCTGTGCCCGGGAGAAAGATCACGGACAGCCTGGTATTGTGTAGAGATGCCATCTGTTATGCAAGAGTTTTGATGATGAGACTCAGGAGTGTTATAGGTAAGGTTGTCCAGCCTGATCAAACCTGCGGTATCCCAGGCAAAGCAGTGGTAATGAATTTAGCACTGGTGAGGGATGCTATCATTCGGGCAGAACAGAAAAACCTCCTTTTGGCCATCCTGAGCCTGGACCAGGAAAAGGCATTCGATAGAGTCAGTCACACCTTCTTACAGGCAGTGATGAGACGCATGGGTTTTGGGCCCCAATGTTCAGGGAATGGGTGAGTCTGCTTTATTGGAGGATGTATAGCAGTATAGGGGTAAATGGCCATTTATCCCAGAAAATGAAGCAGAGAGGTGTTCTGCAGGGGTGCCTGCTGTCACCACTTCTTTATGTGTTGTCTTTGAAACCCCTGCTATGCATGTTGAGAGGGAACCCCTTACTTGGTGGCATTCATTTGCCAGGAGGTGTGCAAAAGTTACCAGGAATATATGCTAAAGTTGTGCCTAAAGTTGCAGCTTACACGGATGACACAACAGTGTTTTTATCTTCGGAGCACGACTTTAAGGCAGTGGGGGAATCAGGTGCTCGAGTTAACGTTTTTAGTAAAATGCTAAAGGTTTTTTTAGTGTAAAATGTGCAAAAGAGAACTGGGAGGCTAGGCTGAAGAGGGAAGATTGCTAGATGGAGTTCTAGGGGGCTGTCCCTGTGGGGAAATATGTGGTAGTGAAGGTGTATCTTCTTCCCAGCTTGAACTACCTGGCTTGTATTGGTGGGAGAGGTGTACTTTGTATGTCACTGAAAAATGGAGGCTATTTTTTTATTCTTGGCAAGCACAGTTGGCGACACGGGTGGGAAAAAAAACACACAGTTCTGATTTGCACAATTCTGGTTAGCTTTTCCCTTGAGGGTTATACGTGATTGGAGAGGTACATGACCATGGTCTACAGACAGGCCAGAACACTACCGCAGAGCTGCTGCTTTTGTCATCAGGAAGCCTCAGGGGTTTAGGAGAATGCTTTAATTTTAGACCATAAGGGAGAGTATCGTAGACTTAGGGAAGAGATGGAACTTCCCTGGGTACAGGGGATTTATTTTCTCGGGTATTAGGACAAGTGTCCTTGGAAGTGAGGGCATGTTAACCGAATACGGGGGTGAGGTAACTGTAAAAGCTGAGGTAACTGTAAAAGCTGAACTGCTCTCTGTTAGAGGATAAAGAAATAACAGGAGAATACAGAAAGCAGTTCAGCCAATGGCAGTAAAAACCACAAAGGGTATAATGAGAGAAGTAGGGACCTTTTATTCAAACCTATATGAAGAAAAAATAATTGACAATGATATTTTAAGGGAAGTTTTAGAATTTTTAGACAAGAGTTGATAAGAATTGTGCTGTTTTATCTCAAGATTTTACCGTTTTAGAAATTAAGGCTCTTTAAGATTTTAAACGAGGGATATCCCCTGGATCAAAGGGGCTTTCCTCAGAGTTTTACATTTTGGGATATTTTAGCACAAGAATTATTAACTGTTTTTTTAATGAACTTCAAAATTTTATTAAACTTTCAGAAAGTCTTAGAGTAGGGACAGTTTTACTTTTTTAAAATGGCGACAAAACAGACCTCAATAATTGCCGTCTAATAATACTTTTAAACTGTGACTGTAAACTTTTTAGTAAAAATTTAGCAAAACGGATGTCAATGGTTTAGAAGACGTAATCCACCCAGATCAAGCTTGCGCTGTGGCCAGGAGAAAGATCACAGACAGCCCGATACTGATGAGAGACGCCATCTGTTATGCAAGAAACAGAAATACTTGGCTAGTAGTCTAAAATGTACATTTTGAAAAAGCATTCGACTGAATCTCGCACTAGTTTCTTTTCTAGGTTCTGAAAAAAAGGGTTTTCCAGGGAAATTTATAGTCTTGGTGGGACTACTAGACACAAGAAGTAGTTAAATCATTGTAAATAGGTATTTATCAAAAGCTGTCAATATCCACAGCGTCGTCCGTTAAGGGTGTCCTTTATCTCCGCTCCTGTATGTGGTTTGCATAGAGCCACTGGCACAGATCTTGAGAAGGGAAAATAAGAAGGGACTTCAGGTTTTAAAGTGCTGCGGACAGGAGGAAAAAGCAACATGTCTTTTATACATGGATGACATTACATGTTTAACTACAGACTTGTCAATGGCCCAAAGAGCCATGGATTTGACCAACTGGTTCAGTCGGTCAGTCAAATCAAAAACAGTCACTACAGCAGAAAGGTCCATCACTTGTGCTGAAAACTGAGCAGATTCTGTCAAAACAGAAGTACCTCCAAAATAAAGGTGCAGGCCATTAATTAAATCCATTCCAAGAAGAGCAGTGCCAAATTTAACTATAAAAATTGATGTTTTGCAGTTAACATCAATCTTGGGGACAGTAACAGGTAAACAACCAAGCACTGGTATTAGATAACGGGAATACGTCACCAATTTAACAGAGGGAGGCAGCAAAGAGTCTTTTAAAATGTGTCTCATACACAGACTTTGGCAGGATGGAAACAGCAGACCCAGAATCCACTATTAACTCCACAGGCACTGAAGCATAAGTCGTAACTGTAGCATTAATCCTTTTTTTATCAGTTAGCACATTTTTGCATGTACAAAATCTAAACTTCAAACTCAAATTCATGAACAGAACGTGTTTGTTGAGAGCAGTACACTCTTGAAAAATGTCCCATGTTTTGACAACTATGGGACTTTTTTTGCAATAGCTGGGCATCTAGGATAACTTGCAAGATGTTTTGTGAATCCACAGCGATACATGCATGGACTGATGAAGACATCTTAGCAGTTTTAGAAGTTGTAGATGGTTTTTAAGACCTAAAAGGGAGGGAGGCAGAGAATTTAGTTTTATACTAAGCAACAGCTATAGACTTCCCTTGAACTGGCACTAAACTTTAGTCTGAAACGGTTTTAACTTGTTCACCAGCCTCTTCAATTTGAGTAGCAATTGTGATGGCTTTACTGAGTCAATTCAGTCTCCATCAATAGTTTCTCTCTAATTTGATTGCTGGCCACATTTTCCACTAATTGATCACGTAGAATTTCATCAAGATTGGATCCAAACTCACATGTAGTTGCTGAATCTCGGAGCAAAGTTACATACTGTAAAACTGTTTCACCAGATTTTTGAGTTTGTTTTCGAAAAGCATGCTATTCTGCAATTACATTTTAACTTCTACAGCCTCAATAGCTGTAAAATAATCTCTGACCTTCTGTCCCCAGATAGTGCAGGAATAAAGCTCCCTCCTTTCAGCAGGCCATCCGCTTGTTAAGTGGTGACGTGTTTGTGACGCATGTAATACTGTTTCCAGGTCCAAGCCACCACTCATTTGAGTGGAGAAATCGTTCGTTTATGATCACATGATTTTTTTCCTATCACACATTAAAGTTAATTTTATATAGAATCATAGTGTACACAACAATCTCTGGGCTTGCTGCATAAAAAAAAAATACCAAAAATATAACAATATATAAAATATATAAAATAATCCCTTTTTAGCCAATGGATATTAGGCATGGACATATATTGTGATCATAATTTTCGAAAGCCTTTAGTTGTTTGAAAACGTATATTATTACCATTTCATGAGTCTCCCCATTGAGTTGAATAGAGCGCTTGGACCCGGAAGCTGCTTCGCGTGACATCACATTTAACAAGCAGATTCATCTCCAGATGCATTCACAACCAGTAAGTAATTCTTGAACATCTTCAGCCAAACATCAAAAGGTATTGAAGGCACACCAGGACATGACAGGAACAGTGTAAAAAATGAAGCAACTGCAACAGATGTAGCATCCTTGTTGCCAATTTTGTAATGTTTGCTTAAGCATGAGGAGTCAAGAAGATTTAGAGATCAAGAATATTTATTAGCTTCCTCCTCCTTTGAGAATTGAGATGCTGCGTTCTTCCTGATGGTCACATGACGGTCACGTGTTTTAAATGGTAAATTATTTAAACATTACAACATTCATACAATGATTTACTGTTTTTCCCCTTTTCAAAATATATACTTTGCAAAAAACCTTATAAATATATGTTGCACAATATCAATAAAACCGATTTTTAATACGAATTTCAGCAAACAAACCCCCTTAATGTGTTTATTCCTTTATTGAGATGTCCATGGTAATGTTTACTTCCACCATTTCATTTAGGGAAACTCCTGAGGTAAATAATTCATATCTATGAACTTTAATAATAAATCTAGATAAAATGCAGCGCTTCCCAACTTTAGTAGCAATGACTTCTGGGACTTCCAGAGCAAGTTCGGTGCTCAAGTCTGCATCGGTGCGTCCTCGATATCAAGAACACATCCGGGAAGTTTCACGCGTCCTCCGTACTTGCGGTCTTGAGTATTGGAACTGAACTTAGGCAGCTGATGATAACGTTTCACGAGAACACGAGGACGCAAGACCGCTGAAGAACGCATATTGAGAAACAGCCATGGTTCTCCCTACACAATCTTCTTCTACCCTTTTATAGTACCCAAAGTATCTACTAGCGCCCCCATGTTATTCAATGACTCAATACAACACAACAAACTGTAAGGAACAAGTGTGGCTCTCAGAATCTCCAAATAAAAGTATCTTTTCTGAAGTTCAAGCTAAGATCCTCAGCACCAAAAGAACCACAAGAGGGCTTTTCTCTTTCACATATGAGGTGTTGAGCACTTGCCACCCTAACCCCAGTTCACATGGGGATAAGATTAAGCAAGTGCTGAAAGATAAAATGTGATTTTAATGTGTTTTTAGTGTCCTCTTTTAAAAAGCTCATGTTATATTTTATCCTTTTAACAAAAACTCAGATGTGTTTTTTTATTACAAGAGTGCTCTTTGCATTTTTTAACCAGTTATAGGAAATGGGAGAAGATTTGGACACCAGGGGCCTCATGTACGAAGACTTGCGTGGAAATCTTACTAAAACATTGAAAACATAGAAAAAAATTTCAGATGTATGAAACACTGCGTACGCCGAATCTCACGCATATTCTTTTGTACATCCGAATGAACGTGAAACTGAGCGCAACATGCACGAGCACAAAACCCCTCCCTGCCTCCTCCCCCGTATGAATATGCTAATGACTATGCTAATGGCAAAACCCAACGAAAAAGCAAAGGCAAAAAGCAAGCAAAAAGAGAAACTTTGAACAGAACGTGAATTGGAGGTGCTGCTTTCGGAGGTAGATTAGAGGAAAACTGTGTTATTTGCAAGTTTGTTCTCCGGAATTAACAACAAAAGAAAAAAATAGAGTGGGAGAGTTTAGCTGATGCGGTTAACACAGTTGGTCTGAACATTGCACTGAGTGCATTAAAAAAAAGAAATAGTGTGGTTTATATCTGTAAAATGTTGCAATACCCTTTACAGTCTCAGTGGCGCGGCTCGTAAGACGCATGTGATCATGTTTTGACACGTTCGAGCATGAACTCGACTCTAATCCAGCGTCTGATGAACTCTTTCTTCTTTTTTCCCCCGCTACATATCAGATTTTGCCTACTATTTATCACGAGAAAGACAAGTAGGAATCATCAATAAGTTTGTGCATGATATTTTATTTGCACATTTATTGAATGGAAATGTTTCTGATTCACGCATGAAAATTCATCTTCAGAAAGTGTCTTTATAGCAATGTGCGTGCAGTAGATCAATCAGATTACATTGGGAAAACAGGCGACCGCTGCAAATTGTGCTTTAATGTTTAGCTGGTCAACTGTATGGTATGGAAACCTTATATACCTGCTAGATGAACCCGTCTCATACAGCTGCCATTGCTAGGCTCAGACACTTTGTAGAGAGGAATTTAACACAACTGCCTCTAGGAGTCGCCAATGGAAATAAAACAGACACGCACAAAAAATGTTTGTACGCCAGAAAGCTGCCGTGAAGCTGCGCACATTCCCACGTTCAGTTCATTGTTAGTAAATCCAAACGTGAGCGATTCTGAGCGTGAAACCTGGCGTACGTGTAGTACTTCTGAAATGAAGTTATAAAGAATAAAGAAATAAAACACTGAACACAAGCGCTCTCGTGATGTCTTCATTTACTGTTCACTCAGCATGTATATATCAGTGATTACTCAATACAAAATACATTACATCATGAATAACCTAATGGTTTCCTATAGTAAATGTAATGAAACACACAATTATTATTATTAACCAGAAAACTACAACTTGACCCTTTTGATCACTGAAATATGATCACACTAATCACTCAGTGAATCACTTATTTAACATTCTCACTTTGAACTACACACACTTGGCCTTAACACTATATCTGTAAAGTTTAGTAGTATAATACTTAAACATATTCACACTATTAATAAAACACATTTATATTAACACATACTCCTGTGCACTCTTCCTAAACACATTACTCAGGTGAAAATAAACATATGAATTAAAGATGCGACAAAGAATACTAAATAACACATTAATATATATATATATATATATATATATATATATATATATATATATATATATATATATATATATATATACTACTTATAACATTGCATTTAATATGCTCCACATTACATTAAATGAATATAAACCAAGTGCATCACTTGCAGTCCACATTACTAGCAAAGAGGGAAAATCTATACAGATAAATGTACATGTACTTTAATAATCACTAAGTATTTTAAATAATACACTCAATTAACATTGGTATTTGCCGATCTATTATCTGATAGCGGGCTAACGCGCTAACCACAAGGCTATATGCTAAACATGTGCTCTAACATGCAAATTGATAGCATACATTCATTAATTAACTACTTAACATAACTTTTTATCATTTTAAACGGTTTATTTTCTCAACGAAAGTGTTCTTTGTGCATTTGTATGTGTGCAAGTACCTGAAATGAAGTTATAAAGAATAAAGAAATAAAACACTGAACACAAGCGCTCTCGTGATGTCTTCATTTACTGTTCACTCAGCATGTATGAAGAGCATCACGGGCGCGCCTGCCACTGGAGCGCGCAGCGACGTCATGACGCAGGTGCGGTGACAAAAAATAACTCTTTTTAGAAAAACGCATATAACACTTATTTCTCCTCATTTAAATTGCTAATAAACAAATAGAAATTTTAACAATATTGTAAAAATAACAATAAACGTTTTATAAAAATCTGAATATATGTAATATAGCTTGCATATTATAAATGTATACAATCAGGTTATCACATACGCAAAGTTTTTGTGCGTACGCAGCGTTGATACATGAGGCCCCAGGTCTGTCCATTTGGAGTGGGTCCGATTTTAAAAAATATGATGGTGTTGTTATTTTAATAAAAAAATCCAAATATCTTGGTGAAGGGCAGCACAGTTGTGAGGGACAGGCGGGCACTTTTAGCACATTTGTCTTTTTTAGAACAGAATTTTAATGTTCTTGATGTGTGTGGTTTTAACAATAAACATGAACGACATGAGTTTTAAAGAACCTGCACAAAAAAAAGATACACAAAAAAGGTGACAAATCTGATTTAAAAAACTGGAGACCCATCAAACTTTTACATTTTGATTGTAAACTTTAGTAAAATTTTAGTATCACGTATGTCAACTGTTTTAAAAGACGTAATGCACCCGAATCAAGCATGTGGTGTGCCCTGCATTAGAGATCTGTGCGGGACTAAATTTTGAATCCCGCTCCCGCCCGCACCCGCCAGGTTTTAGCCCGAACCCAACCGCTCCCACTTATATTAAGCACTTGATGTCCTGCTGCCCGACCCGCCCCGTTTTCTATCCGCCTTGCCCGATCCCGCTAAAGAGCGGGGGAGAACAAAACCGAAAATCACCCAGTTATACAGACCAGACAGCCTATAACAAGCTGTCTGTATAAACACACACACGCACAGCACCAAGCACACACACACAGACAAAGCTTTCTCTCTTTCATTTGTGCGCGCGCCCTCTAACACACACTCATAAGCACCAAGCACAAACACAGGCAAAGCTCTCTCTCTCTCTCATTCGTGCGCGCACAAACACACATCTCTCATTCGCGCGTGCGCATACATACATACATACTTACATACACACACACACACACACACACACACACACACACACACTGCAACAAACAAGCTAAACACAGCATCGCACTATTTCATTTACACACATACATACGCGTGCTCACTCGGGAGTCCGGAGCGATATTGCTAGACAGCCCGCTCCCGTCCCAAATTAAACCCGTTACCGACCGCTCCCGTGATTTATTCAGAAATTTATACCCGCGCCGTAGAAATCTGGTACATCCACAGGAATGCAGACCTCTACCCTGCATGGACAGCTTGGTGCTGATCGGAGACACCATCTGTTATGCGAGAGATTTTTGGCTCATAGTCCTAAATTTAGACTCTGAAAAAGCATTTGACGGCTTGTTATCTGATTCATTGATCAGTAAGTCCTTAGTAAATGGGCAATTTTCCAAAGCTGAAAATATACTCAGCGGTGTCCGTCAGGGATGTCCTTTATCTCCCCTTTTGTATGTGGCTTGTATCTAACCACTGGCACTGATCTTGAGAAGGGATAAATGGATTAAAGGTTTTAACATTCCTGGGAAAGGGGGATAGACAGCAACATGTATTTTATACATGGACGATGTCACTCATTTATCAGCTAATCTTTAAACAGCCCGAAGAGCAATGGATTTGACCGACTGGTACGGTCGGGCCTCAGGCCATAAACTAAAAAGAGGCCATGGGGTGACATTGACAGAGGGAGACAAGACTTGATTTTTTAGACGAGATGATAATTTTAAAATTTAAGGCGTTAAATTCGACAGAGAGGATGGAGATCAGGGAAATTAGAAGGATATGATAGGGAAAATAGGCAAAGGTTGAGGTTTTGGGGTCTGAGACTACTAACATTAGAAGGGAAAATTAAACATTTTAAAACTGTGATTTTACCTGTAATGACTAATGTCACTTGTTTGTTATGTTTTTAGTCCACCACGGAGTTTCCTGCAGGAGTAGGAGAGGGCAGTGTTTTATTTTCTGTGGGGGTCTAAGTAGGAAAGAACAAAGAGGAAGGTAGTCAAAAAAATAACCTAAAATAGTGGAAAAGGCCTCCCGGACTCCTTGTTTTTAGCCAGCTGCTTTACCGCCCTCCATTTTAAATATGCAATGACCCCATCCAGAGAGAATAAAACTGCATCCATGACTAGATTCTGGATGGGGTCATACCTATGGTTTTTAAAAATCACAATTTCAGATTTGTAAACTCCAGTAGCTTTTAACCTCCATAGAGAATACAATTTTATAAGTGAAGTTTAGTTTTAAACTAATTTCGAGAGGAGCATGTGCTCATGATTTACCCAGCTGGTCCACATTAACTAATTATGATCCTCCAATCGAAGGATCCCAAATCACTATATATATCCTCATTTCCTTTCTACAACTATCTTCGTCTGGAAGAAAGCTTCCTACTTCTAAAAAGCTTTAGCAGCATTGCACTTTTTAGCCCATCAATATGGAAATAACCAACAATATCTAAAACTGCAACCAGAGCCCTGCTCTCCCTGAGACTTCAGCCACTGCAATGAAGCCAAACTCTCACCGCTCTTAGCGGTCCACCTGTGGTAACGTAGTATGCTTTAAGGGGAAACTTCTCTCTTTAAGGAGAAACTACTCTCCAACAAGATTAAACATTTCTTATGTCTTTAGAAAAGCAAGACTTTCATAAATAAAAAATAATTTAAACCATTTTAAAGACACAAACACTATGGACTTAAAGTCCTCCTATAATCTGTAAACAAGCAGAGATTATAACACACCAAATAAACCCACCTTTCAAGCTTGCTGTCTGTTCACAGGTCCATAACATTTTAACAGCCTGGCTGATTTCACTGCAAGGATCAAAGCAATCCAATCCAAAAAACTTTAGTCCACAACATGTTTACATGTTGATAAACATACATGGATACACTGCTGTCATCCAAACTTGTTGCTGGAGTGCTTTCAGTACAGTAGTATCTTTCAGACAAAAACACTTGTATTATAGTCTAACAAAATGGCTGCCGACCTTTTGATTGACACTTCATTGAGCCAATAGCTGAAAAGAGAAGTGTCACCATCCAAGAGCTGTCAGAACATGAGATGGTCCCGCCCTCTCTTACGATAGTTATGAACAGACTTGGTTGCAAAGACTTTGTGAATGAATTGGGCCAATTATGCTTCTGAATTCATTCATGTTAAGATTCCAAATGTAATGTTATTTAATCAATCAGATTAAAGTAAAGCCCATAGTAAACATTTAATTGACACAGTTTAATAAGTATGTTCAAGTGCAAATTAAATGACAACATCATTTTAGAAATTAAATAAATAAATAAATTAAACAAATAACTAACATAAATAAATAAATAAACATACATATAAGTAAACAAACCCTGCCACTTCCAATAGCTATTTAACTTCTAAAATAAAATTACCCACCTAATGACAATAAGCATCACATCGATCATAGAAGTCCGATCGTAATATGTCACAGGAATTTAAACTTATCACTTCACCTACTCCTCTTTAAAGAGGTATTTTTAAGATCACCAGCCAAGCCATGCTCAATATCCTTGGCCCTCCACTATCCTGGGGGGGAATGAACGTCTACCAAAACACTATCTGTCTGTCGATTCCTCACCTCGCTAGAGAACTGCGTTCTCTCCACTAATTTTTTCTGATTTTCTCATTTCAGGTCTAACCTATGGATTCCACCCGGGCACCTCAGCTCTCCCTTCCTATCCTAATATTCAGTCAGCTTTTGCTGATTGAACCAGAAATTGTGGATCATCTTATTTAAAAAGAGATCGACAACCACTTTATGTTTGACCATTCTCTGCCCCACCACTCAAGGTTTCATGCATTTGTCCCATAAGCAGTGCAACTAGCAAATTCTCCATCACTGGCTTCTTTCTAACAATCGCAGAATCCCCCACCTTATCCAACTTTAGATGATATTCTAATCACCCCCCCACATTGCCTCCAGCCAAACACCTAGAGATCACCAAAAGGTTTTCGCCAATCCAGGTATTCTGCTCGCAGAAGGCTGGACCCAATACATTTATCGAATTTCTAGGCATCAACTTCGATTTGCTCAAATTCCGAGCTTCTCTTCCTAAAGAGAAAATTGGCTGAATAATTTCTCTTTCTCTTGTATTATAAGAAAGAGACTTGAGTTAAACACATACTGTTATCTATCCTCGGCCACCTAAAATTCACAGTGCAAATTTACCTCAAACTTGCCTACTCCAGCTCCCTACCACAAGTCACGATTTAAAAGGAACAATTTCTCTCTCAAAACCCACCCACAATGAACTCCGCTTATGGATTGCTTCCTTAAGCTATGGAACGGCTGTTCCTTCTGCAGAGATTGTTCGCACCCCCATTAGATATTTGTCTATTTACTGGTGCTACCCCATCAGTTGGGTTCCAAGGGTACTCAGAGGCCACTGGTTGCCACCACATGACCCCCTCAGTCTATTTCCACTCTAGAAACCATTGTTCATCAGCTTTCTTCAAACTGTACCCAATAGTCGCTGCCGCCATACTATGGGGAGACGAATGGTCCACCTCTAGGATTCTCATTCATTGTGTTGAGGAAGAAACAATATAATGCATAGACAAAGGCGTTCCTACTCTCTAAGCTTTAATGCTACTTTTAAGATGTCTTATTTGACATTAGTCAATTTATCATGTCTGCATAATATGTGCCAAGTTGCTAAACCAAATCACTGACTCTCTCTCATTTTCTTTCCAGAAACTTTGGTCACTGGCTACAGAAGTGGACCCCAACTCAACGCCTGTCCATCCCTTTCCACAAATGACGTTACCTTAAGCCACCCCCATTATAACCTCCACCAAACTCCATATCACTTACCATTAAAGTAGTAGCCTTCAGACCCTTCAGTCACACATCATAGCATAAAACATTCAAACTCAACCCTCACTCCAACCCACCATAGCAGATCTAATTTTGTGTGATGAGGAAAGAAAGGGTTTCCTCGTCCTGCAAAGTAAGATAGATCTATTGACAAGAACATTTTATTTACATCTTCAACATTCCTGCCCTCACCCACCCAGTCCAAACTCTCTAGTATACCTACACTCGAGGATTAAGAAACAAACCCCCTAGCCCCCCTTTTTACTGATGACGCTAATCGTCCAGTATCACATCTCTGGTTCCAGAAACACCTCAAAGTTGTCCACCTCTCAGGATTTCCTCCCGAACCAATCTCCAGCCATTCATTCAGAATTGGCATTATTAAAAGGCTTTCCCAGCACCAGATCCAGACCCTCGGTCATTGGTTCTCTGAAGCCTTTCAAATCCTACATTCGCCTCAGTCTTTTCATCTCAATGAACCCAAGTTGTTTCTTTCAAACCTCTCAGCCCAATCTTTGCCACCCCTTTATTCTCAAGCCAAAGCCATCTATCTGTCCATCCCTAGCAAACCCCCTCACGGCTCAGACTCCCGCTGGAGTAAATATGAGCCTCAGCTCTCGCAGAGCTTAACATGACCCTCTTTCTGTTCCCCCTGCCAGCATTGAGTTTCTCTGCTGTTTCCTCCTAGTTCTTTACTCCCTGCCTTTGACTCTCATGTAATCTCCTTGCTACATCAGCATTACCCTAAACCCAGATTTCGCAGGGGACAACATGAGCTTTGGCTCTGACAAGAGCCTACCCTATCACCCTCTCCTTTCTGTTCCCCCTGCCAGCATTGAGTTCCTCTGCTGTTTCCTCCTAGTTCTTTACTCCCTGCCTTTGACTCATGTAATCTCCTTGCTACATCAGCATCACCCTAAGCTCAGATTTCGCAGGGGTCAACATGAGCTTTGGCTCTGACAAGAGCCTACCCTATTACCCTCTCCTTTCTGTTCCCCCTGCCAGCGTCGAGTAATTCCGCTGTTCCCTCCTAGCTCTTTACCTCTTGCCTTTGGCTCTCTAGTAACCTCCTTGCTCCATCTGCATCACCCAAGCTCAGACTCTCGCAAGGGTCAACACGAGTTTCGGCTCTCGCAAGAGCCTCACCTTTCACCCTCTCCTTTCTGTTCCTCCTGCCAGTGTTGAATGCTTCCACTGTTCCCTCCTAGCTCTTTACCCCTCGCCTTTGGCTCTCTTGTTACCACCTTGCTCAATCTGCTTCAAGCTCAGACTCCTGTAGGGGTCAACACAAGTTTCGGCTCTCCCAAGAGCCTTCCCTTTCACCCTCTCTTTTCTGTTATCCCTGCCAGCGTTGAGTACTTCCGCTGTTTCCTCCTTGCTCTTCACTCCTTGCCTTTGGCCCTCCCATAACCTCCTTGCTCTATCTGCATCACCCTAAGCTCAGACTCCAGCAGGGGTCAACGCAAGCTGTGGCTCTCGTAAGAACCTCACCTATCAACCTCTCCTTTCTGTATCCCCTGCCAGCGATAAGCGCTTCTGCTGTTTCCTCTTAACTCTTAACTCCTTGCCTTGACTCTCAACTAACCTCTTTGCTCCATCTTAGCATCACCCTAAGCTCAGACCCCCACAGGGGTCAACACGAGCTTCGGCTCTCGCAAGAGCCTCCCCTATCACCCTCACCTTCCTGTTTCCACTGCCAGAAATGAGTGCTTATGCTGCATCATTTTATTTATTCTGTATTGTCATTCATCAGTATCTACATTTTGTTTAATCTGTATAGTAGTTCATTAGCATTACATGTTATCATATTCTGTATTTTGCATAGTAATCTCGTTACCTCCAACAGCTCTCCCCTTTTTCTTTCCCCCCTGTCAGCGTTGTATGCTCCCTCTGCTTTAGTATCTTATTGCATAATTTGTATATTCTGTATAATAATTGTTGGATATTTGTGTTTCTTACAGCTGCTCTCCCCCCTTTTTCCTGCCCTGCAGCATCAAGCACCTTTGCAGCTCCAATTAATTTATTCTGCATAATGGTTTACTGTTATATCTTGTATTGTATCATTTGCATAAAAATTGTATAGTATATCTGTTACTTCAGCCACCTTGCCCATTTCTTTTACCATTCCAGTGTGGAGTGCTTCCGCTGCACCAGTTTATTTGTTTTCCATATAGTTATTGATAAAATGTCTACATTGTGTTCTTTCTGCATAGTAGTCCATTTGTATTTCATGTATTTTATTGTGTATTTCTGGATAATAATCACGTTACTCCCAGCAGCTCTCCCCTTTCCACTTGCCAGAATTGAGTGCCTTACTGTTTTCTACCAGCCCTTAACTCATTGTGTTTGACTCTCATCCAACCTCCTTCCTCCACATTAACATCACCCCAAGCTCTGACTCCCGCCGGAGTCAATAGGAGTTTTGGCTCTCGCAAGAGCCTCACCTATCGCCTTCACCTTCCAGTTTCCCCTGCCAGTGTCGAGTGCTTCCGCTGCATCAGTTTATTTATTCTTTATAGTTATTCACCAGTATCGGCATTAACATGTTTATTCTGCATAGTAGTTCATTAGCATTTCATGTTCTGTATTTTGCATAGTAACCTTGTTACTTCAACAGCACCCCCCTTTTTCTCTCCCCTTACCAGCGTTGTGGGCTCCCGCTGCATTAGTATCTTTCTTATTGATTATTTTGCACATTATGCATAGTAATTGTATAGCATATTTTTGTTAATTACAGCTCTTTTCTTCTGCCAGCGCTAAGTGCTTCTGCTGCTTACTGCATTTTATTATGCATAGTATTTCCCTAATGTTTCATGTTTTTATTTTATTGTTAATATATTAAATCTGTGTTAATACCAGCTTCCTTCCCCTCTCTTTCTCCCTGCCAGTTTCTAGCAACATGCCAGCATTGAGTGCTTCTGCTGCATAGCAGTTGTATATTCCATACAGTAATTTATATAGCATTGTTTCCTCCAGCTTCTCTCCTTTGTTTACCCCCAACAGCTTTTTATGCTTCCGCTACCAAATCTCTTCCCTCCTCTTAAACAGCCAGCTCCACAACCTTCTTTATTACATCTCCTCACAAACCTTCTCTTAAGCACTGACTCCCGTAGAGGGCCCATTTAAGCCCCAATTAACACACAAGTCTCCACCCACCCTCTAAGCCACTCAGACTCCCTTAGACTTCCTAACTTTATTTCTTAGCCACCAAACCCACCCTGCCCTTCACACACTCCCTAGAAAGCTTTTCCCCCACTTTTTATCAGTTCTTCACATATATATCCAGCAGCCGGATATAGCACTTTTTCTTTGCACTTTGGGGAGTTCCTGTGTAAACACGCGGCTGCTGTCCTGAGCGCTTATCATTGGCTTTTTGGGGAGTTTGAGATAGACCTGAGCTCAATCTCCACTCGCCCTGCAAAAGGGGGGGAGCCCTGGGCTCGAGGATCCCTTGAGCTCAGGGCTCTCTCCCGGGACAGCATGCCAAACAAGCTATGTATAAATCATGAGCTAAGTGTGAACTCTTGAAGTGAAGTTTTGTTTTAAACTAATTTCGAGAGGAGCATGTGCTCATGATTTACCCAGCTGGTCCACATTAACTAATTATGATCCTCCAATCGAAGGATCCCAAATCACTATATATATCCTCATTTCCTTTCTACAACTATCTTCGTCTGGAAGAAACCCCCCTCCTCCCCTTCTTCCTCCTTTATCCTGAATGGGCGGCACGGTGGCCCAGTGACTAGCACTGTTGCCTCACAGCAAGAATACCAATGGTGTTGGGTCCTCGCTGAGCCATCTGGTATTTCTGTGTGGAGTTTGCATGTTCTCCCCGTGTCCGCGTGGGTTTCCCCCGGGTTCCCCGGTTTCCTCCCACCATCCAAATGTGCTCTATATTATAGATAAAACAAGCCTAAACCTTTTTTATATTGTCTTACTCTCAGGAAGTTCGCCTTGGCCTCAGCAGCGGGGGAGTTTGAGATAGACCTGAGCTCAATCTCCACTCACCCTGCAAAAGGGGGGGAGCCCTGGGCTCGAGGATCCCTTGAGCTCAGGGCTCTCTCCCGGGACAGCATGCCAAACAAGCTATGTATAAATCATGAGCTAAGTGTGAACTCTTGAAAGAAATATTTAAAGTAATTTTTTTGAAAAAGAAATGTTTTTACCAACCACAAAAAAAGTTCTCTCTCGTGCAGGATTGAGAGCCAGTGAGTCGAGTCTCGGGCCTCACACTTGGTGGGGCCAAACATGCCTGGAGGAGCGTGGCCCACCCAGCTCTCCATAACAGACACAAGGGACCTGTGGGCTGCAACCAGCCCCCTATACCAACGGTGGCTGCCAGTGGGAGATGCCCAGATGGAATACCACCTAGCCATCCATGGGATGGGCCAGGACTAGACATTACAATCAAGAATAAAATTTAGTTTTAGAAAAATAAATAAAGGGGTTATTTTAAGGAGTAAGGAAAAGAAATTGGAACATAGGGAAATGCACATATTAATTTAACAAAATAAAAAATATATATATTTAAATTCTACAATTTGAAATGAAGATTGTAATATACTGGAATTAACGGAATGTTTTATAAAGTTTTAAAAGCGGTAAGTCCATAGGCATGAATGGACTTCCTTTAGAATTTTATGAAAAAATTTAGTACATGAAACTTCAATCATTTAAGCATTTAAAAAACAAACAAAAAAAAAATATCGGAAACCTTCTATTAAATTTTAGAACAAGGATTGTAACACTTTTACAAAAAAGGAGTAAAACAGCCTTAGAAAATTGGCAATTAATCTCCCAATCTTAAATTTTGGCACTGGCACATCTTGGGAAGGGAAAAATGGATCTAAGGACAAAGACCTGTTTCCTTAATTCCATCTAGGGGAACACAAGTCTGCAACAATGTTAGTGGAGTTTGAGTTTGTGTGTGCGGGTGTCAGCAATGAGGTCCCATGAACAACCTCCCAAAAGGACTAAACAAAAGAAAAATACAACTTGAATAAAGATTAACAAAAAGGTTTTTTTTCAATAATTAGGGACTGTTCCTAAAAAGCTTCAAGAGGGAGTTCAAGCCAAACAACAAACAAAAAACTCCTTACTAACCTTACTCTTTACTAGCATAAACGGGAGAAAACAATTACAAAAAGAAAAATGGCACCCCCTCTCTACTTACCCAACCCTAAGTTAACAAAAAGTAAAGGGTCAATAACAAAGTAGTATTGAAAACAAAGTAAACTTACAATTAAAAATAGTTTCTAATGCAAAAGCTACATAAGATGTGATAAGATAACAGCATTAACATAACTTAAGAAAGTAAAAAAAAATTAATTTCATTTTTTTGCTGTTTGAAACAACTAACACTCATTTGGGGGATGGTGGCACTCTAGCGGGGGGGGGGGGGGGGGGGTGGGGGGTTGGGTGGGGGGGGGGGGGTCTTTGGAACGACCGCTGGGAAACGCAAACACTCAATTGGAAGATGGTGGGTCTCTAGCAGGGGTGGTCTTTGGAACGACCGCTGGAAAACGCAATGGATGCGCTCACCGGGGGCCTTGGTTAGACCAGGGGAGAGCCCACCAAGCCATGCCCGGATAGAGACCACTCTCCCCTGCATGACCCGTGCCTGGAGGTGGTAGCGCCACCCTGGGATTCGCTGACCTGCCGTCGAGGTTTTGACAATGGACAGAAAAAGAGCACTTAGTGCAATTTCTGATTTAGCGGTTGAACGAACCAGGGGGGTCTAAAGAAGGGGCCCGTTGCCCCAAGACAAGCGATCGAACCAAGCAACCAAGCAAGGCCGGTGGGCTAAACACTATAGGAGTCAGGGGTCAGTGGCTGAGCTGCTAACCCGCCTTCCAGCGCTCGTCCCCCCGCAGGCCAGCGCGAGCGCGCCCCGGGGAGCCAGGGGTCCATGGCTGAGCTGCTAACCCGCCTCCCAGCGCTCATCCCCCCGCAGGCCAGCGCGTGCGCGCCCCGGGGAGACAGGGGGATGCAGCTGAGCTGCTAACCAGCCTCTCAGCGCTCGTCCCCCCGCAGGCCAGCGCGAGCGCGCCACGGGGAGCCAGGGGTCCATGGCTGAGCTGCTAACCCGCCTCCCAGCGCTCGTCCCCCCGCAGGCCAGCGTGAGCGCGCCCCGGGGAGCCAGGGGTCCATGGCTGAGCTGCTAACCCGCCTCCCAGCGCTCATCCCCCCGCAGGCCAGCGCGTGCGCGCCCCGGGGAGACAGGGGGATGCAGCTGAGCTGCTAACCCGCCTCCCAGCGCTCGTCCCCCCGCAGGCCAGCGCGAGCGCGCCCCGGGGAGCCAGGGGTCCATGGCTGAGCTGCTAACCCGCCTCCCAGCGCTCGTCCCCCCGCAGGCCAGCGCGAGCGCGCCCCGGGGAGCCAGGGGTCCATGGCTGAGCTGCTAACCTGCCTCCCAGCGCTCATCCCCCCGCAGGCCAGCGCGTGCGCGCCCCGGGGAGCCAGGGGTCCATGGCTGAGCTGCCAACCCGCCTCCCAGCGCTCATCCCCCCGCAGGCCAGCGCGTGCGCGCCCCGGGGAGCCAGGGGTCCATGGCTGAGCTGCCAACCCGCCTCCCAGCGCTCATCCCCCCGCAGGCCAGCGCGCGCGAAGGCCTATTTGGGTCACCAATGGTAAGCGAGGGGGGTCAGAGAGCCAGGGGGGGGGGTTTTTGGCGATCAGTGCTTGCCCGGGATAAGTGAGGGTGTATTGGGCAAAGAGCGTGGGACATGGAGCCCTGGAGGCCATTGGTGCACCAGCGGTACCAATTTACGCATCAGCTGAAACATTAGTGCGCTCACCGGGGGCGTTGGTTAGACCAGGGGAGAGCCCACAAAGCCATGCCCGGATAGAGACCACTCTCCCCGGCATGACCCGCGCCTGGAGGTGGTAGCGCCACCCTGGGATTCGCTGACCTGCCGTCGAGGTTTTGACAACGGACAGAAAAAGAGGACTTAGTGCAATTTCTGATTTAGCGGTTGAACGAACCAGGGGGGTCTAAAGAAGGGGCCCGTTGCCCCAAGACAAGCGATCGAACCCGGGCAAGGCCAGTGGGCTGAACACCATGGGAGCCAGGGGTCCATGGCTGAGCTGCTAACCGGCCTCCCAGCGCTCGTCTCCCCGCAGCAAACATGAGATTCCATCGGTTACGGAGGCTAGAACTACGTGCCGCTGGTGCCCCATCCACGAGTCAAAGGCCGGTGGTGCCCCATTCACAAACCTAAAGACCGATTAGGCCACCAGCGATACGTCTTGGCCAGTTGGGTCACCAGCAGCACGTCTGTCTTGCTCGTGCGGTTTAGAGGAGTTAGTGTTCCTGGGCTTAATAGTGGGGTGCCCGGGCACTGCTGGTGATTAGGTGCAAATCTGGAGGGTCCTTTGGAACCAGCGCTTGCCCCCGGAGAGTGTGTGTACCTGGGGCATTGCGCACCGGGCACAGGGCCCCCAGTGCTGGATGCCAGAGTCTCCGGGCCAGGGAGGGGAGCTGGGCTGGGCTTGCCATCCCCGGAGAGTGTGTGTACCTGGGGCATTGCGCGCCGGGCACAGGGCCCCCAGCGCTGGATGCCAGAGTCTCCGGGCCAGGGAGGGGAGCTGGGCTGGGCTTGCCATCCCCGGAGAGTGTGTGTACCTGGGGCATTGCGCGCCGGGCACAGGGCCCCCAGCGCTGGATGCCAGAGTCTCCGGGCCAGGGAGGGGAGCTGGGCTGGGCTTGCCATCCCCGGAGAGTGTGTGTACCTGGGGCATTGCGCGCCGGGCACACGGCCCCCAGCGCTGGATGCCAGAATCTCCGGGCCAGGGAGGGGAGCTGGGCTGGGCTTGCCATCCCCAGAGAGTGTGTGTACCTGGGGCATTGCGCGCCGGGCACAGGGCCCCCAGCGCTGGATGCCAGAGGCTCCATCAATGGTTCACCAGCGGCTCCATCAATGGTTCACCAGCGGCACATCTTTACGCATCTAGCGCTAAGGTCCAACAGGAAAACGTTATGCCTGGCGCTCACCGGGGCGTTGGTTAGACCCAGGCTTGAGCCCACCAAACCATGCCCGACGGGAGACCACCCTTCCCGGCCTACTTGTCGGGACGTCCCGCGCCTGGAGGTTTTTGCCCGACACCCACAATCTCTGACCTGCCATCAGGGTTTCGGGGAAGGCGACAATTTACGGACTTAGTCTCTGACAGTCCAGTCGCCAGACCCACGGTGACTGATCGATAGGAGCTAGTGTGGCGCCCCAGGGGCTAGGCCCCCACCCAGGCCCCCCAAAGCACCAATGGGGTCAGCCTCTATGGGTGTGGCAGATCCTCCCCGTCCTGGGCGCTCTATCAGGGAGGGCTGGGGGATGTTCGGTGGGTTCGGTCGAGTCACCCGGCGTGGTGAATCGAGCCCCCAGGGGCAGCGTAGGGAACGAGCTGGGGTAGGCTTCCATTCTACCCCCGCCCGAGTGTGTGCGTCTGCATCCCTTCCGTCCGCCCGCAACGCCGCCCACCCCCTGGGTTTATCCTTGCTGGCTCCCGGCTGACCCCCACCCCGCCTACCCTGCTACCGGGGTGAGTGAGGGTGGTTGGTTGGGGGGGAAGCTAGTGGACTCCGGCGAGGTGAAACGTGCCAGGGTCAGTGGTGCAGGGGTTACGGGCTGTCTGGACCCCCCCTTTCGATGGTTGGTGCGCGTATCGATGTTGGTTGTGTGGCAGGTCGTAAAAGCCAAACAAAAGCTCCCGCGGCTGACGCGTGTGGAGCTGCCGCCCTCCTCCCAAAACAGCGCATGTTCGATGGGGCTCAAACAACCCCCCTTCTTGGGGTGGAAAAAGTGAACGAGAAAGCCTGTAGAAAAGCTCCCGCAGGCCAGAACAGCAATAAAAGGGGGGAGGGAGTGAGGTGGGACACCCCTTCCCCAACTCGAGTCGTAACAAGAGAGAGAGAGAGAGAGAGGTGTTGATCCGCTGCCCGGGGCAACGATGAAGGGCCGGGGGGTGCATTGTTTAACGGGACACCCCCCCTCTGGTTCCTTTGAAAAGGGGGGGAGGGAGTGAGGTGGACACCCCTCTCCCCCTTACTTGAGAGCCGTAACAAAAGAAGGCTTGAACCGTAGGATCCCCGTAGGGCATCGGCTTACACCCCCTGGTGCGGGGGGGTGTCCTTCCCCTTTAAGAAACAAGGGTCCACCAACGTCATGACGCAGAAGTGGACGCCGCCTCCGCCCGCTTATCAACCGCCGCACGTGGTGTGTGGGCCCCTTTCCCCCTCTGCGTTGGCTCTAGCACGGTCATGGCTGAATGTGCCCTATGCCTCAAATTCTACAGCCGGCTTGCACCTCACCTGACAGCCGTTCACAAGATCACCAACTCGGACGAGAAGCTGCTGATGCTCGCGCTGGCCGCCGGCCGCGTGGACACACGGAAGACGCCGTGTCCCGTCCCGGGCTGTCGCAGGACGCCAGCCCGCCTAGATCGGCACTTGAGGCAGCACGCGGAGCTCTCGACCTCGGGCCGGAAAGAGGCTATGGGGCGGGCGAAACGCCGGAAAGTAGCTCGGGAGTTGCAGTGGCTCCGGTCCACCCAGCCTGCAATCCCCGTCGTCTCCCAGCTAGCCTTGTCCTCCGAGGGGGAGCGGGACTCGGAGGGCCCAGAGGCCGGCCGCCCATGCGCCGACCGCGGCTGCAGGCGCGCCACCGAGCGCATACAGGCTCAGCTCACGGACCTGGGGAAACAGGTTACCAAGATGCGTTCCACCCTGCTCCAAATCACACGCCTCTACCGGGAGCTAAGGAAGGGAGAAGGGGGGAGAAGGAGGAGGAAGAGGGCGAGGAGAACCAGGTCGCCTCCTGCACCACCGGCTCCCGGGCGAGGGACGGCCGGAGGTCCGACGCCCCCCGAGCCTCCGGAGGCTTTGGAACCCACTGCCTACCCGTTCCCGGACCACGTCCTCGCGCTGAGTTGAGTATATTTCAGGCACGTCACTGTCGCTGTGATGGGTGTGTGTCTTCGGGGAAATTGACTCTTGGTTGTGCTCGGGAAAATTCCCGCCCTGCTAGGTAAGCAAGCCCTTCCGCCGTTCCAGCGATTCCCCCTGTTCGTTCTTCCGGGGCACCAACAGCCCTTGGTTCACCCACGTCTGTCTGCCCCTCTCCCCCGCGAATGGGACTCATTCGGGGGGGAAGGGGGGCAGACAGACGTGGCTGGGTGAACCAACGGCTGCTGGTGGCCTAGGTTTAATTTCCTCTCTGGGTCACCAGCAGCTCTTGGTTCATCCAGCCACGTCTGTCTGCCCCTCTCCCCCGCGAATGGGACTCATTCGGGGGGGAAGGGGGGCAGACAGACGTAGCTGGGTGAACCAACGGCTGCTGGTGGCCTAGGTTTAATTTCCTCTCTGGGTCACC
Organism: Danio rerio; assembly: GCF_052040795.2. Classification (NCBI taxonomy): domain Eukaryota; kingdom Metazoa; phylum Chordata; class Actinopteri; order Cypriniformes; family Danionidae; genus Danio; species Danio rerio. The sequence continues at coordinate 17,485,218 of NC_141022.1, forward strand.
AGCAGCTCTTGGTTCATCCAGCCACGTCTGTCTGCCCCTCTCCCCCGCGAATGGGACTCATTCGGGGGGAAGGGGGGCAGACAGACGTGGCTGGATGAACCAACAGCTGCTGGTGGCCCGGAGAGGAAATGTTCGTTTCTTCTTCAGGGTCACCAGCAGTTCTTGGTTCATCCAGCCACGTCTGTCTGCCCCTCTCCCCCGCGAATGGGACTCATTCGGGGGGGAAGGGGGGCAGACAGACGTGGCTGGGTGAACCAACGGCTGCTGGTGGCCTAGGTTTAATTTCCTCTCTGGGTCACCAGCAGCTCTTGGTTCATCCAGCCACGTCTGTCTGCCCCTCTCCCCCGCGAATGGGACTCATTCGGGGGGAAGGGGGGCAGACAGACGTGGCTGGATGAACCAACAGCTGCTGGTGGCCCGGAGAGGAAATGTTCGTTTCTTCTTCAGGGTCACCAGCAGTTCTTGGTTCATCCAGCCACGTCTGTCTGCCCCTCTCCCCCGCGAATGGGACTCATTCGGGGGGAAGGGGGGCAGACAGACGTGGCTGGATGAACCAACAGCTGCTGGTGGCCCGGAGAGGAAATGTTCGTTTCTTCTTCAGGGTCACCAGCAGTTCTTGGTTCATCCAGCCACGTCTGTCTGCCCCTCTCCCCCGCGAATGGGACTCATTCGGGGGGAAGGGGGGCAGACAGACGTGGCTGGATGAACCAACGGCTGCTGGTGGCCTAGGTTTAATTTCCTCTCTGGGTCACCAGCAGTTCTTGGTTCATCCAGCCACGTCTGTCTGCCCCCCTTCCCCCCGAATGAGTCCCATTCGCGGGGGAAGAAGGGCAGACAGACGTGGCTGGGTGAACCAAGAACTGCTGGTGCCCCTGAAGAAGAAACGAATATTTCCTCTCCGGGCCACTAGCAGCTCTTGGTTGAGCTGCTGGCGCCCCAGAGAACAGGTCACCAGCAGCCAAGAGCTGTTGGTGACCCAGAGAGGAAATGGAACCGTCGGTGGTCTAATTTGTCTAATGTCCTTCACCAGATAGCCTCGAGTCCAACCCAAGCACTAGGCAACAGTGGCGCTCCTATGGCTTTCTGACTGGCTACCTAACCTCCATCTCTGGGCACCGCTGTGGAGTCTTCCAGAATCTCACAATCCAGGAGGTTGAAGAGGCCTCCAGAAGCCCCGACGAGTCTGCTTATGTCATTAACGTGAGTATGGCGCAAGTAAGGTGGGGGTCACCAGTAGCATGCTCTCTCACTCACTGCTTGTTCTCTGACGGCAGATTACCACGCACAAGACAAACAGAGCCTTTGGGGCAGCGCAGCTGTCCCTGAACAGGGAGGAATACAGCTGGTTCCGCAGGTTTTTGGCGCTGCGGGCTGGTCTCCCCGGAGGGAGCCAGGCTACCTATTTCTTTTTCACTTCCAGAGCCAGTCCTTGTTGGACCCTGAACAAGTGCTTTCAGTCTGCTTGGGTCAGTATGGGCCTTCCAGGCAAACCCACCTTTACTGACGTACGGACTGCGATCGCGACCCATGTGAGTAGGCATTGTGACGCCCCTGTAACTACCAGTGGCGGCTTCGATCCTAATCAAGCTTCTGTCTCCGACGCAGGCAAAGAATGCACACTCTTCAGAGGATCGCCGCAAGGTGGCGCAATTCATGTGCCATGACACTTCAACCTCAGATAAGTTCTACGCACTTCACCTCGGACCTCTCCAAGCACGCGAGCGCCGCAGACTGTTTGAAAGGGCCCTGGTGGAGGAGGAGGATGGGGAGGCAGCGGGCACTGAAAGCCCCCCGCGGAAAGGGCGCAAAAGGACAGAGACTCCCGTCTCTCCCCTGGTAAAAATCAGATTCTCTTTGGCGTGGACAGCAGAACGTGTGGCATTGGCTAACTGCCCTTTATGTGTCTCTTTTCCAGGAGGGAACCAGCAGGAGGACGCTGCCATGGCGCCCTGCCAGGGGGAAAAGCCAGGGCGCTCGCCCACTCGAACAAACAGAAGACTCTGAATCGTCCTGAATAAATATTGTACAACTTAACGGTCAAATGGTGTTCAGTGTCTTCATTATTCCTTTTATTTATTATCTGTGTGGTAAAAGTAGATTCAGTAGGGACAAAAATGAGCCCTGTCTTATAAAAAAAAAGCTGTATGCCTGCTGCGTCCAGGTTCTGCCTTGGCTACGTTCCGATTGGGACAGATTATCCCTAACTTGTGTGTTAAAAGTGTCACGTGGGATGCCCTCGTCCAGGTTCTGCCTAGGCTACGTTCCAATTGGGACAAACTATCCCTGCCTTGTGTGTTAAAAGTGACTCGCGGGACGCCCCCGTCCAGGTTCAGCCTTGGTTGATAGCTCATAGGGAGAATTAATCCCTTTAGCAGCACAAGGAGGTGATGGGCTGGACAAATCTGTCCAGGTCTGCAAATGCTTTGAACGCCCAGAAGGCCTTGAGTCCAATTCTGTATATTAGCAAGCTTCTCCCGGGACAGCTCGGTCCTTTGAGATGCATGAATAGGTCAGGACAGGGCAGCTGTGGAGTGGAGGTTAACTTTATGGAGACAGGTCATTCGACACCCATGTGCTAAAACGGGCTCACAAATTAATTTATGAAAGTGAAGGAGATCCCGAATGGGATTATGATTATATGAGAAAGGGTTATGAAATCTGGATGAGGATGATGAGTGTGTGGAATGATAAACAAAATATTGACCTACCAAAAGAGGTAAAGAAATTTTATCAGAAGCCCCTTAAAGGCTCAGCATCAGAGATTGAGGTAAAAAGAAAGGAGACACCCAAAGTGCCTCCAGCCCCTGTTGTTACTGTTCCCTCAGTTAGTTACTGTTCCTACCTTCTCCCCCCCCCCTCCTTATGAGGAGTAAGGAAAGGCACAGCAGAGGATACCTCTGTATCCTGTACAAGAATTAGACATGTTTCGCACAGAGAAACCAGAACAAGAGGTTAATCAGGCTTTTCTATGGGTCTCAAAGAAAGGGGGACATGCCGAAGTAACCCCTCCCTCCGCAACACTGCTCAAGGATGTCATTTCACTGCTTCCTGATATGAGCAGGCCAGTAGAATTTGTAGAAACTATGATACGTGTCTCTAGAAATGCACAGCTTACGGGAGCTGATTATAAATTCATATTAACTAACAAAATGGGGTCTCAATATGATGAGAAGGCCCCCATTGAGGCTGTTCCTTGCTTGTACTCTGAAAATGATGAGGTTAAACTACAACCCCAGCAAATTATGCGTAGAGTAAAAATTAAAGAAGAGGATTATGAGGAACAAGAATACACAAAAGATGTACCGTACTTTTACTGGCGGGATGAAAAGGGTGCTATAGATATCCTGAAGCGACAGCTTACTGCTTACCTTGTGGACACTCGTGCTCACAGAGACTTGTCACACGTGACCAGCTGTAAGCTTCCTTCAGCGTTTTTCCAACGTCTGGATACATCTTGGAGAATTTGATCTTCCTGAAAGGCAGCCACAACCACTGTTTATTTCATAACTGATTTGGCAACTGGCCATTGTTAAAACTCAAGGCCATTCGAAGGAACACACTGATGAAGCCAAAAGAAACGCTCTGGCTGACCGACATGCTAAATTAGCAGCACAACAGCTCTTGCCTGAGGACTCTATGCATGTTTCCTTGTTGTCTACAACCTCGGCTTCGGGGATGCTCCCTGACATTGATTTGGCTATGTTACATGCATCAGCCACTGACAAGGATAAGTCCTTCTGGGATGCCTTTTCTTCCACGTTTGATGAAAAGATGGGTCTATGGCACGACAACACTGGTCGCCTATGTCTCCCACACGTGGCACTGTCATTTCTCGTCCACAAATTTCATGGTGTCACTCATCGTGGACGAAGAGGGGTACATGAAACGATGTGATCTTTGTTTTGTGTCCCAAAACTAGAAACCCCCATTAATAACATACTTGACAAATGCCTTATATGCGCTGAATATAATGTATCAAAGCCTGTGGCACAGCACCAACATTTACCAAGACCAATCACATCTTTTTCTGAATGGCAAGTAGATTTCACGCATATGCCCAAGAGGGGACCGTTTAAGTATCTACTGGTTTGCGTGGATAGATTTTCAAAATGGGTAGAAGCTTTGCTCTGCTCAAGGGAAAATGCACAAGTGGTAACACAGAAATTGATCTCTGAAATTATACCTAGATATGGGATCCCACAAAGCATCGATTCAGATAAAGGAACACCTTTTACATCAAAGGTAAGACAACAATTGGCAACTGAATTAAATATAAATTGCCGTTTCCACAAACCCTATCATCCACAATCATCTGGATTTGTGGAGCGAACTAACAGAACCTTGAAAGGAAAGTTAAAGAAGGCCTTAAGACCACATGGTCATAAAGATTGTGTAAAATTTTTTACCAAAAAGTACTAGCAGATTTGAGAATGACACCACAAGCAAATTTAGATTTTTTATCACCATATGAGGTGTTCAAGGGAGACCTTTCCCTATCCCATGGCAAGGGGGGATTATGGGAGTGGGTATTGAGCTTTCTAACCACATGTCGGAATTCTCAGCGGCCCTAATTCAGAAAACTCAATCAGTATTGGGAAAGGATAACAAAGAAACACCCTGAAATTCCACTTAAAGCTGCACACCCTTTCCAGATAGGGGACAAGGTGCTAATAAAAGATATAAAACCCCAAAAAGATTTAACTGACCCCAAATACGAAGGGCCAGCTGAGGTTCTTTGCTGTTACACGCACTGCTGTATTAACTGATCTTTTTCCACAGTGGATCCATGGCACCAGAGTGAAACCATTGAAGTAAATGTCTATGATATGATATTATTTGTTTTGTTTTGCAGAATACTTCTACTGATAACCCTACTGGGACTGACACAGACCCACACTGAAGTACACAACTTATTCTGGCAGTATGCCAACTGGACTGCACAACAGACAACCAATGAGTCATGTGTTGTCTGCCAAGAAGTGTTCTCCTCCGCTGTGACTATATCCTTGAAACCTTTGCCTTTTACATGTACTAAACTTGCTTTTTGTACAAATGCTTTGGGAGATAGTTATGAGTGGCGCCCCACATGTGTTTCTAACAAGAAAACATGGGAGCCCCTTTGTAGATCAACTAGCATAAAGAATCATACTGTTGTAATATAAAATTTGCTCCAAAGCCAAAACTCTTAAGAGCATAAATTAAATAATCCCACTCCACTCTATCAAAAGCCTTCTCTGCATCAAGCAAAATCAAGACTTGATAAATGATATTAAATAATCGTCTGACATTAAAGAATAAAAATCTGTTTTAACAAAGCCAGTTTGGTCAGAAGAAATTATTTTGGGTAGAAGAGTTTCTAATCGTAGAGCAAAAAATTTTCCTAAGATTTTTACAGCAGCATTTAAAAGTGATATTGGTCGAAATGAACTGCACAACTGAGGGTCTTTGTCCTTTTTCAAAATAAAGAAATTGATGCTTCTCGCAAAGTTTGAGGAAGACAGGTTAGATCAAATGATTTGTTGTACATATTTAGTAAAAGAGGAGCTAGTTGTCCAGAAAAAGTCTTTAAAAATTCAGCTGGCAGACCATTTGGCCCAGGACTTTTGCCACTTTGAATTGCTGATATAGCGTTGTGAACCTCATCTAAAGAAATAGGGCTGTCCAGAAATTTTATATGTTCAGAACTAAAGTGTATTAGCCAATACAACCGGAGTATTAAAAAGTGACCCAGAGACAATGATATATCTACCATTACGATCAGCCAGCACATCTGATGTATTAAAAGGAATATCCCCTTGTTTCCCTTGTTCTACTGGTAAATAAGGGATGAAAATATTGTGAGACCCATTTACTATGTTACTTGGTGTGATCAGAAAAATTAAGATGTGTTTCCTGTAAGAATACTATTTTAGGCCCCGTTTACACTAGTGCGTTTTAGTTTTAAAACGGCATTTTAGAATGAAAACGATTCACGTCCACACTCTCGTTTTACCCAGCGTTCCTGAACTGCTCTCCGTCCACACCAAAACGCTGAAAACGCACATCACGTGACCGCACACACACACTTTTGCAATCGCTGGAGCCCATCTACCCAGATGAGAGCTCTGCTAGTCGGACTTCTCATCAAGCATCTCCCGCTGGATCTAATCTCACTATATTTATTAAACGTGATATTTCATTCATCTTGTTGTCTTTATCTAACGACATATTCCCTGACTTTGGTCATTGGAATCTATTACTTGTTCTCAGGTAACGTGTTTTGGCTGAGCGCAAAGATAAGTTAATGATTAATGTAACCACGTAGCCTACATTCTGTATATTGACTGATCGCTTGCCTTTATTTCCTATAATGTATAAACTTATTGTATGTTATACTTTTATAATGGCCATTATCGATTATTAAAACTGATATTCAGCAAAAGAGAGGGTGTGTTTCGTATTTTCACTGAAATTGAAAGGAGGCAGTTGTTATGAGCTCCGTTTTGTTATAAATATCCACACAGTGAAGATGACGCTCATAAATGCAGCACGACGCCTCAACATTTCTGCTGTCTGTTTAGTTGTTAATATTAAAATAAAAATAGGCAGTTCCTTATATCAAGTTTACATTTTATTGTTGAGAAAGTGAAACAACGTAGCCAGGGTAATGTGAATGAAGTTATAAAGTACACTGTTCCCTGTGAAGATTGACGCGTGTCCTCGGTATGTTTTCCATATCAAACTGAGAAGAAGAGATGCAGCCTTGATCAAACTTGCGAAGTCTGAACTTACACGGAGAAGATTCAGGACTGAACTGTGTGTTAGGCTACTTAATATTGAGGAAAAGCCCCAATCAGAAAGGCGAATGTCGGCAGCCCCGTTTTCAGATGTCTCCGTCTTTCCCCATCCACACTGAGACGGAGCAGCAGCGTTTCAGAATGAAAACGGCCTCTCCAGCGTTTTCGAAACGCTCCGTTTTTGGCGCTCGAGAACTCCGGCGTAGTGTGGACGGATGGCGTAACCGTAGCAAAACTTATGCGTTTTCAAACTTAAACGCATTAGTGTAAACGGGGCCTTAGCTTGTAAATTATCCAAATGATTGATCACTTTGTTAAGCTTAGTGGGACGACCAAGTCCTTTCACATTCCAGCTCACAAAATGTATGATTTTACTTATTGATATACATTTTAGATAAATTACTGAAGATATCTAGAGATATTTTAAAACTTAACAGACAGAATGGATTTTGTAAAATACAAGTAGCCACAAGAAAAAAACGAGAAAAAAATAACAAAATAAAATAAAACAAAATTCTGAACTATAACACATTGATATCCCCCACCCACTTTAACACCTTCCTTAACTAGGTGTATGCAAAACCCCATGAGACAAAAAATACGAACGATGAACTTGTTGTCTAGGATGCGCTAGTGAAAAGACAAGCACGTCATCAGGTGAGAAAAAAAATGAGCATGCAGACCACAAAGTGCAGTATGTGTCCAGATAGTGGTTAAAATTATGGTAACAACAAAAGATTTTAAATCTGGCTGTTAGGCTAATAAATTATTTTTATACTGATTTTCAGAGAATGAAATAATAATAGAACAATAATGGACTGGTCTAAGTAAAATGCAATTAGTTCTCATTATTCCAAAGATAAAGTACCTTGCAAGAAAATCCGGAATGGACAGTTACCTTAAAAGGTAGCCGACAAATGATTTTCAGTTATTTGGGCATAACACTGGTCCTTGTTCCCCTCGTGTCAGCTGCGAGGGTGTTTTTCACATATTCCATAGCTTTGAGGGGATCCGTAAATAGCTGCTCTGTATTACCCGGCAGAATCTGAGAGAATCTGTTAACAAATATGGAAAAAGTGGACTCTAATGATGAAGGGCCTGGGTGGTTGACCAGGTTTGGGCTTTGGTTGAAGTGACCTGTGCGCTCGATCAAGCATCGGCTTCTCTTCCATGTTCAACAGGTCGCAGAGAAAGTTTGAAACAAACTCCGTTGGACGGTTGCCTTCTTTTCCCTTGCTAATTCTGATCAGTCTGATGTTATTCCTCCTTGATCTGCCTTCAAGATCTACACACTTTAAAGACAGAGTAAACTCAGTTTGACTCATTTGCCATGAAGCTATAAAGTTCCCTCTGTCTCCATGTACAGCAAGGGTCCCAAGATATTCAAAGTCCAGAAAAGGACCTAAAAACTTTGTCAAAACATTGCTTCTCTCTTCAGTGGTTCAACTGTAATCATACAAAGCTCAAAAACACATTTGTGCATCAAAAGTACTGTAAAAATAACTTGTTTGCCTCTGCCACAACAGGTCAGGATGTGTGCTTACTGCTCGTAGTAAACACACAACAACAGGTTAGGGTGTGCGCTTACTGCTCGTAGTAAACAAACACCCTGATCTGATGTGGGAGAGATATACGCAAACAAATTTGTATTTACTGTTTTGTTTTGCCTCACTAAAGTGTTTCCTCACCATTTATGTCTGTAAGAGGATAAGGAGCATTTCATCTACAATATTTCATCTACAATATACTAGTATTCTAGTGTAAAAACAACTTATGTGAACACTTAATGTGATTTTTTTTATTTAAATACCAACGTAATAGTGATATTTATCTACTAGGTGAATAGCCCTACATTCACAAACGTGAGCAATCATTGTAGGACCCATGTGAACATGCAATTTTAATAATACTAATAAAATAGAATAACAAATTGCAAATACTGTTGTATTATGATTTAAGTTATAGGCTATAATAATAGTCAAATAGGTCTGAACATGTCAAGGTGTAACTGTTGTGTTTGTGAGAGAGAATCAAATCATATATTCTACACTTTTTCTTGTTGATTTACTGAAATATTTGTCTACATGTTCCACTGTCACAGGTGCTCAGTTTTACTAAACACAATAGATCTACTTTATGGAAAAAGACAAAAATAACTTAATATTTAGCATGCAGATCTGCAAGTCTAACAGGTATGAAAATTGTAATTCCCTTTAGTTATGGAACTACACAAAATATGTATTTTAACTGACGTGTTTACTAAGCATACCTGAGGTGTTTGTTAGTGTGTGCTTCTCCTCTTAATTTCTAAGGGAGCTTACGTTGTTTAATTTCCAGTTTTGCACCCGCCTCTTCCCTTTCTGCACTGACTGCACATGGGAGAGGTGGGTGTCTACTAAGCTCCAATTAATCTTAAATCATCTTTACCTTAAGAAAACTTTTGAAGCTAGTTTTCATGTTTAAGTAATATTTAAACATTTTTTCACACATATTTCATTATTTTTGTGTTACTTAAATTGAGGTTTTGATTTATTTTTTATTTTTGTCTCTGCTTCACTGATCCACTCCGGGTTTTCCTTCGCCGACATTGCTCGCAGTGTCAGGGTTCTGCCACTCTGGGGTCTGTTCTTCGTACGTGGATTACTCCGTTAGCTTGATTTGGATATCGACGATTTGACACAATCCAGGATCGTCTGGGCCCGGTTTTTTAAAAGTAATCCACTAGGATTTTGGATAAGGGATTGGATCAAATCTTGAAAATGGGTTTTTCAAAAGAAAAAACGGATTACATAATCGGATTAGATCACGTAATCTAATCTTGGTTTTGATCCGGATCAAACCTTTACTTTGGGTTTTTCAGACATTTTTTGTAGGATATGGATCACTTTGATCCAAAAAACATGGATTAAACTGATCCCATAGGGTGGATTTAGTGTGGATATCATGCCCAAAATGTAATAAAAACTTAAAAAATTTATCAAATAATACTATATTTGGATCATGCAGTATCTTACGAGATATACTATTTATTCATAAATTTTTAATTTTATTTGTTCATCTGTCAGGCTATAGTGAGTATAGGCTTTAATGTATTTAGCCTTTCAGTATAGGCCTACAGCAAAGTAAAAAAGGCTTGACCTCATAAAACAACCCCTAAAAAGCTGTCAAAACTGACCAAAACAATACATTTTATTCTGTCAATAATTGATATATATATTCATCACAATGGAAACTATTTTTGTTTTTAGAATGTTTATTAGTGATGCATGCAATGATTACAGAATGACAAAAAAAATGCAAAGAATGGCCATCACAGATTTTTGAAATCACCTTTAACAATCGCAAAAAGAGACAAGAGAGGGCAGAAGCACAGCTTCATCTGGCAGAGGAACAACTGACTCTGACCAAACTGCAGCAAACCAAGGCCAATGACTTGAGATTCGCCTCCTAAAGGCCACGCTCAGACAAGCTGGTCTCTCCACATCAGATGAGGAAATCTAAACTTATTGTTGAGTTTTTGACATTAAGTCTTTTTTTATTTACATCTATATTTGAAACTTATTATAAATACCTCAATGTACAGTGTTGTAGATCTCAGATGAGCGGACTGCTGGAAGAGGATGGGGTGGGGTTTTTATAGTTTTTAGTTTTTTTTTTTTTTTTTTTAATGTGTGTTTGAATTTTCAAATGAGTGTTTTGTTAAATGAGTGTTTTCATTTCAAATAAAAATAAAGTTATATTGACCCCACACTGGCTATTCTACTTGCTGCTCTTTTCATAGGCCTATCTATCCATCTACATTGTGATTGAGCACTGGTTATCCAGATTTAGTGATCCTGAAAAGTTCCTATCCGGATCAGATTGATCCAATCCAATGTTGCTTTGAAAAACTGGCTCAAAAAGTAAGCTGGATTACGTGATCACAGATCGCATAAACAGTATTACTAAATCCGGATCAATTTGAAAAACCGGGCCCTGGTTCTTCAAAGCTGATCCAAGAGTTGTTGTCATAGCAACAGTTCTGCTAGGTCAAACCTGATTGGGAGCAGGTTCAATTCATATAAACAGGATTAGATCGGCTTAGTTCAAGCAAAGATAATACAGAAAGTATGAATTCGGATATTTTTTTACAGTACACTGCAAATTTTAGATATTAGATTTAACTACCTTGGAATTAAAATTAACACTCCCTCAGAGTTTATATGGGAACCACTATAAGTGTTAAAAATAACACTTTTGAAAGTGTTAACATTGTCAACACCAAGAGAGTGTTAATTTGCAAACTCTTATTGTGTAAAATATCTGTTAAATTTCGGATAAAGCAGCTGTGGTTGCCATATATATAAAGTTATAGTTATTAATAAAATAAATAAAGTTATACATATTAATAAAACTTATGCAATCTGCACCCTCGAAATGAAAGACTGCCAAGTTCAAAGACTGCCAACTGGTGGTGCAAAGAGAAAACTTATTTATATGAACTTTTTAGATCGCTTTAGTAAAAATTGTGTATAATAGAAATGCAGAATATGTGTCTTTTTTTAAAAGCAATAATACATTTATGCAGTCATAAACATGTTTTGACAGTTAATATGCCAGTGATTTAATGTTTCACAAAAGTTGCAGACGCCTTTACCAATAACAAAATGCTTTTGTAAACATCCAGTTATTCTTTACACCAATTAAAAAATGGCTACTATAATAAAGAAAATCTTTTCTAAATGTAGAACTAAATACATTGCTTTGCATTGAAATACATGATGAATACTCTTGACACATGAAAGTGTAAAGCCTGCAGCTCACAACAAATGTGGAAGGTTATTGCGTGTCATATTTAACAAGCCGTTTACTGCTAATTTGATGTAATTTGCTTACATGGATAATTGAATATTAATCAGATGATATCATTACGTTGCTGTGCCATCAGCCAATCGTTGCATTGCTGATCATGATTTCGAGGATCGATAGATCTGTCCTTCACAACACACGCAGCTATCTCAGATCAGTTTATCCAGACATTCTAATCTGATTCGCGAACTTGTTTGAAGAACCAAATTAGCGAGAGATCAGTTATCAAGATTAAAAGATCCAGGATCTACCAAATAATCTTAGATCATTTAAGCGAGGTACGAAGAACGGACCCCTGATGGGCAGAGAGGTATATAAGAGATCCAACATGAAGATAAAAACGAAGCACACAATTAGTCTAATATATGCTGGAAGCTCCAATGAAGATAAGAGAGAGCATGCCCTGACGGGTAGAGGTGAGAAAGCGTGCCCTGACAAGCATAAGAGAGAGAGCGTGCCCCGACGAGCAGAGGAGAGATTGCCCCAATGGAAGGAAAAGAGAAAGCGTTCCCTGAAAAGCAGATGAGAGAGAGTGCCCGGACATGCAAAGGAGAGAGAGAGAGAGAGAGTGCCCCAACAGGCGGAAAAGAGCATACCCCGACAAGCAAAGGACAGAGAGAGTGCCCTGACTTGCAAAGGAGAGAGAGAGAGAGTGCCCCAACGGGCAGAGGACAGAGAGAGAGAGAGTGCCCCGACGAGCAGAGGGGAGAGAGAAAGCCACAAAGAGCAGAGGGGAGAGAGAGAGCCACTGAGAGCAGAGGAGAGAGAGCGTGCCCGGACGGGCAGAGGAGAGAGAGCGTGCCCCGACAGGCAGTGGAGAGAGAGCGTGCCCTGATGGGCAGAGGAAAGAGAGCGTGCCCCGATGGGCTGAAGACATTCAGAGTGTGCCCCTATGGGCCAAAGAGATTGAGAGCGTGCCCCGACGGGCCGAAAAGATAGAGAGCGTGCCCCGACAAGCCAAAGAGATTGAGAGCGTGCCCCGATGTGTAGAGTAGATTAAGAGTGTGCAGCAACAGGCCAAAGAGATTGCGAGAAGGAGCCACCTTGGGCTTGCTGTGCGAGACGGAGCCCCCTTGGTGCTTGCTGTGCGAGACGGAACCCCCTTGGGCTTGCTGTGCGAGACGGAGCACCCTTGATCAGGGTAACCTTGTATGAAACCCATGAAATTGACAATCTGTTGTGATTTACGACAATTGATGTCTAGCTGTTTAGAAAATCGGAGTAAACATTCAATCCCCTGAATTATGATTAACTTGTTAGAAGTTAATTTGTTTTAATTTCGATTTTCGATTAATTCATTTTCCCTGTTATCATTTTATCCAAACAATATTTTAGTTACCTAAGTATAGATTATTGGTCTGTTTTTATTTCATTTGGTATTATGAATTATTTTGTTACTTTCAATTTTTTTAATTAATTTTTCTGCCTTCTGTCTTTTTCATTTTAATACCGCTGTCCAGTTTATTTTGTTATTATTTTATTTTAACTCGAGTTCCCAATAATCTTTTCTAAACTTAGGTCATGTTTAATTTTAATTTTGTTGGTTTTGCTATTTGGGAAATAGCCTTTAATCTTTCAATTATTATCATTAATAGCATAATTTTTCTTCCCTTTTGATTTTTTTTTATTCCATCTTTTCCTCATGCCTTATTTATTCCCTCACCGGTTAGGTTATAATGAAAATATTACTTTACATAAGGGCTCAAGTAGTCTGAAGCTAAATTCAGAGATATCGATCTATAGATCCCACATCTGATCAAAACATCTTGGCCTAACCCATTAATGTTTGTAGATGCCCCTGAATACTAAGGCACTCTTTCTACTTTTTCTAAGCCGTCCTGTACTGCTTTTATCTATAGGGGATTATTATGATTATTCTTTTAAATTATTTTTTGCCGATTTCAATTTCCTTTAGCCTCCCTCCATCACAAGGTGATAACCTTCTCTATCCATCAGATACTACAGCATACTAAGATTCCTACTCCAACTGGCTCGCCCAGAATAGTAGATCCATAGTACTGCCTGTATCCGGACCCGAGTCCTCTGTGCTTGTGTGGTTAAGCGTACAGGTTATTCAGGTTGCAGATCAAAAGATTGGGTTCATCTGTCTGACATAACTGACCCCTGCTGAAGGATGCGTTAGATACCTTGGCGTTTTGTGACTCTGGCGTGGATCACAGTGGCATCAGCAATCGTACTCCAAGAAGTACCGTCCGTGTCAACTAGCATACGGTCAATCTGGGTTAATTGCCCTGTCATGATTCCACACACGTGCCCGCCTGAGTGAGATTGGCCACCTCGCTCTATAGGCCTAGAGCGGCACCGGAATCATCAGGTGAAACCCAATTTTGAATCGTGCCAGGCGTTCTGTGACTTCCTTGAGTGCTACGTATTGTGCTAACAGCCTACGCTATGTGAGTTCGAAACCGAGTCACATTATGGCCAAGTGATCAGATAGCGACTGCAGTAGGAGTTGGGGAAAGACTAGCCAGATAGCATGCTCTTGCGATCTTCATCTGAATGCCTTTCACTCATCACCAAGTGTAAATAGCATGTAAAACCAAGTCTAAACTTAGCCCACTACAGGACTATAAAACGAACGTTTTAGACATGCCCATAGGTTTCTCATTCTCGTTTCTCATCCTTGTCTGTCTTTCAGTTTTATTTTTATTCATATTTACTGATATCCATATTAGTATTTTCTTTCATTTTTCTTTCCCTGTACACTCGTTCATTCGAGCGAGGTGCCTTTTTGTCTAACTTATCGTTAGTATTATTTATTTATTTTTGTTTTTTGGGTTACTGTTATTTTTATTTACTTAATTATTTTTATTTACTTTGACCTGCTCAGAGACCACGTTATTGAGAACCACCAGGGTGATTTAAATAATTGATTGATAATTTGCACAGCCTGGCGCATGACTAAAAGCCTTGAGGCCAGTACGTAGATATCAACTGTTATCTAGCCACCCAAATTCGACATCCGAATTGTCCGGCCCCCAGTGGATCCTTAGAAGGACCAACGTCTAGCCGGCACATACCCCCTAGCTGACAACCCTGTCAGACTAATAATATAGCACAATGCTAACATCCACTCGATTTGGCCATGTGGGTCTCTCTCTCTCTCCCTTGTGAACTCTGTCTCACCCAACAGACCAGCATGTCAAGTGCGTCCAGCCCGCTGCTCACTGGGACCAACTGGAGGCCTGGTTAAGTGCTTAACCCACAACCTCCTGCCCAACGACGCCATGGAGCTGCAGCGGCCAAGCAGAGAACAGCTGGAGGTCTGCATTAATCCGTTGAGGGCGAACGACCTAGCCCGGAGCCATAACAACACGAGGGCCAATAACACCACTGGAACAGGAAGTGCCCAGAACTCAAGGACCAACCATCTTCTCAACGCTTGATGTGGTCTCCGCCTTCTGGACGATACCTGTACATCCAAATGACCAGCATAAGCTAGCTTTCACCTTGAACGACAGACACTACACGATCATGAGGTGCCCCGTCGGCTAGGCCAACTCACCAGCTGAAAGCAACACCCTCCTGAACAAAGCATATCCCGATGCTTATGTTTGAGGCAACCTCATCTACGTTGATGACATCCTTAATGAAAGTACCACCGTGTCTGGCCACTCAAAGGAGACAGACCATGTCCTACAACAGTTGACTGTGGCTAGCGCAAAGACTACCGCCTAGCAAGGTCTCCGAACTGAGCAGCTCCCTAAGTGGGTGCAACTACTCTAGACACATCATTAAGAACTTTTCAAAGACTTCTAGACCCGTGTCCACCCTGTTCAAAAAGGGCTGTCCTTCTGTTTGACAGAAGGTCAACAGCTGGCCACGACTGAATTGAGACAACGTCTGGGCATATGCAAGTAAAACACTCCTTGCGCCAGAAGGCAAATACTAAGACTGTAAGATGACATCGCTCTGCACAGTGGGAACCATTTCAACAGCTATTCTCCAACTTCTTTGGAGTACAAAAGCCATCATAGACACCTGCCACCAACCTGTCATGTTACTGAACAGTCAGCACATCTGGATGGCATAAAGACTAACGCCAGTACGGCCATGCGGCCGATGGCCTCCCAGGGCCACTGTATTAACACACGTTACACCTTAAGCCAAAAACCCACGCTGGGCAACGGCCTAGCTGTTTACCAAGACTGTACAACTGACAGACCATTGGCAATGCCGTAGAGGATGGACCCCAGCCACCTCTGCCCACCTGGCATTCAAGTACTCCAAGTACTAGGATGAGAATGCGTGCCAAGGTATGCCCACAGCCCGTGTCGATGGATGCTCCCACAAACATCGCAGTATGGAGAAATGGCAGTCAACACTGCAACCCTTCAAAGCACAGCAGCCCATGACATCAGAGTGCACTTAGCTGCAGACTCCAACTTGCTAGACTCTGTTTCACGTTCCACCTCCCAGGGTGGAAACAAAAGGCTTCAGAACTGCCCACCACAAGCCCGTGAAACATCAACACTTTTTCTTTTTCCCAAGTAGGCGACCACAACACTGACAACCACATCATGGTCGTCGACTGAAAAAAGATAAGAACATTTCAAACTTTCATTCACTGAGAAGGACCTGAATGACCGGACAGATGCCCTTACCAAGAAGGCGCATCACACGGTGGACCATGGTCACCACCCAACCAAAACCCCGAGATCTGGCAGCTGTAACCGGCAACCAACAACCCTGCCTAATCGAACACAGCTGCCACATCCAATCTCACCAGCCCGACAAATGTTGACAAACGACATTGCGACCACGTAGGCGTCTGACTCCTCACGTCAGACCAGGTTTATTTTTACTTTTACTTTGTCTCTTGTTGTTTTTTGTTTTGTTTCCACCACTCACCCCACCTACCACCCAATCCTTCTGTCTGGCCTCAGCTTCAACGCAGATGTCACGCAACACTTCCTACATCTTAAAAAACAGGTGCGTGTGAATCATTTTTGGGTTGTCCCTGATGACCCCATGACACCACAGTTCGTGCTGCCTCAGAGCCAGAGGGGGGTAATGCTAATGTACTGACCCTGCACACAGCAAAACATGCCCAGGGCGCTGATTCACCAAGCACCACAGCAACACAGACGAACCATCCTCTCATGATCAGACACCCAGATGGATCGGGCGGGACACTTCCATGGGCTCACAGGGAGCAACAATGTTTTTTTTGTTGTTGTGTGTTTTTCTCTCCTTCCCTTTCTCTTCCCCTTGAACTTATATGCCAGTACAACAAGTGGTTAGAGTGTCTCTTAGCACCGATGACACAGCCCAGACCATGGCATATCTTCTGATGATGTAAACAACTTGGACCGAGGCACCCCCCCTGCACCACCAACATCACACAGGAAGTGCAAAGACTGCTGGTTGTATAGGCTCAGCTGCATAGCAGCCAACCTTCAAACCCACGTATCACAACCAGAGTAACAAACACTTGGCCACAAGCCAGGAAAGGGGGTAGAGACCCTGCAACCGGTGTCACAGTGAAATGCCCAGCCAAGCACAGTCATCACAGGCACCACCTACTCTCTCCCCTGTTCCCTCTCTCTCTCTTCCTTTTCTACACAGGATACAGCCACGATCCCGTACCTCAGTCTCACCAGAAGACCACTGCAACCTCTCAACTATACTCATGCATCACTCATCTCTGGAAAACAGCTGAACAACTACCAGTCCGTGCCTCCCGACAGCAGGAAAGCACACATTAACAAGGGCTTCGCCATTCAATAAGATGCAAGCACCAGTGGACAAGCGCACCCCTGACCTCCCCTCAAAGCTTTCCTGCGTGAAACCAGGAAGGGGGGAAAGAGCATGACGAAACCAGGTCAACACTGCTTGAGTCTAAGCCATGACTCGTCTACCCAGCAACGGAGGTCGAAGAAAACTCACCTCCAACCCATCCTGTACGTCAAGTTAGATCTCAACCAACGAGGTTTTCTCTAAACCTCCTTTGTTGCGAAGGGGGGAATATTTGTAGCGTACAGTCCAAAGATAAAATTACTTATTGATTTTATCACAGAGTATTTTGCATGGGTTTTACGACTCCTGGCTCCAAGAAGTCTGGATTTTCGTGACAGCTTAAGTTATCCAGGGCGACTGGAGAGATAAGCCTGGAACTTCAAAGACATTCCTGCCCAAATACACACACACACACGGACACACACACACTCACGAGGCTGTTCCGACAGAAAGAAAATGCACTCAGAAATCCTGAACCAGCACGAAACTAAAGTGTTTTGTAAACTTTGCATCTCATTTCTGACTTTTCTTACCTGTGTAACCTCTCTTATGACCTGTATGCCTGTTCCCTTTAGGCCTTTTTAAAGCATAAATAATGTAAGGATATGAAAAATCATGTTGATGTACTTTTAAACCCCCCATGTTTAGTACCGATGGGTTTCTGCTGACTGCACAGAGCAAGACCATAACTCACATTGCTTTATTCTTTAAATCCCTGTATTAAATACCTGTCCGCATGCTTTGGGCGGACACTCAAATTTGCATACGAGCAGCCTCGAGACAAAGGAAGGATTCACGCTAAAACTTTCCACTGAAATCATTGGTCAGAATGCTGAACGGGTTGTCACGTGACCCGCAGGTATAACCAGACTTCTCCCTAAACATCCTGCAGAGAGAACGTCCGAACAAAGAACATCATTACAAAAAGGTGGCCCCTCGGGCCACGCGGCTCTTCTAAGCCGCATAGACTTTTCCCGCCACGCTTTTCTTTATTTTCCGGCAAAGTAAACTCAGTTTAAAGTTTGCGATCGTGTTCGTCCGAACTGCATTACAAACTCCACGCATCAAGGAGGACATCAAAAGGAGTTTTCATCACGACGGAAGAGAGACTCGCATACAATGAGAGACCTCCAGACATAAAAGACCAGGTATTTTTAGTTATGCTAGTTATTTTTAGTTATGCCTTTTTAAAGCATGTCCTTTATACAAAAAAAAAGAAAAACATTTGAAATTTTATGATTATCTAAAGTACTTTTCTATGTATCTATTTATTTATTTATATATTTATTTATTTTTTTTATTTCCTTTTAAGTACTGAACTGAATCCAGGTGAAGAGATATGTTTTAAATTATTATTGTGATGTAGACAAACAATGTAAAACGCTGTCAATAATTTTTTCGAAAGAAAAATCTGTTCTTATCAGTGTTATACCTGGTCTTGCCACGCGGCCGGCGGCGATCGCCTCTTGAAGGTTTTCTTCGGTAGGTACTTTTGTAGTGCTCACCACAACCTTTAGGAGGTACACAGACCGTGCAACTTATTTTTGTTTTGTACAAGGTAAGAGCTGGTTTCTCTACTTTTTTAATATCTATTGTGTTTTATGTTCCTTTATTCTGGGCATTTTAGCTATGTTATTTAAGTGTTTTTAGGCTTGTGGTGCCTCCAAAATGTCGGCTGCTCGTGCCGGCATGAGGAGGCACCACAGCGTTAGATTTTTGTACAAAACGACTCAGGACAGTACTTCAAATGGGATCTCCAGATTGGATTTTTCCAGGAAGTATGTCCAAAAATTACTTGGTTTTACGGCTAATGATATTAACTGCCTATTGACTCTGCCCCTGAATCGTGGATTTGATTTGAGTTTTTAGACTGCCGCACTGTTGAATGTTTTCTGGAACTGGTTTGAAGCTTTAAAGGCCAATTTCTCTATTGTTACAACCTCTCTCAAAAATAATAGCTCGTTTTAAACAGAGAGAAAGCAACATAAAAAGAGAAACTTAGTAAACATTATAATCGTTTTTAAATGAATTTATTTGACCAGAAAACCCAATAATAACGATAACAAATGCTTACCCCACAACAAATGAATGAAATAATAAATCCCCAGAAAGAAACAAAAAAGAAAGACAAGAAAACAACCACAAAATCAAATGCTGGCTGGTCCACTAAAGCTGTGTCTCCCTTTCGCCTCCTCGTTGGCATCTTTATCCCCTCTCCAATTAATCCCGACATGGAAAACAGGTGCGTCCACCAACGGAGAGCTGAAATGCGCATGTGCATGTGTATCAAAAGCCAAAAAAAACAAAGGAGGGTTAATTAAAAAAAAGACACAGACCGTAAAACCATGTTAATGGTGGAAAAACTGACTGACAATTCACTTAAAGTAGTGATTGTCCGGATGTTTAATGAAACTGTGTGTGGAGAAGATATCTGTGTATGGTTGGCTAGATATTGCTCTGTTCGTGGTCAGCCAGTCAGGGTTTTGGACTCAGACGGTATCTGGAACTGCGCTTGGAGAGTGCCCATTAAACAATGGGCAGATCCAAGCGGTTTCCAGGGTCTGAGTCAGATTCCCTCGATGATCGTCCTGGGTGAGAACAGAGGGTACATTCATTATCAAGGGATGCCCAAATTGTGTCGGAAATGCAGCCAAAATGGGCATCTTGCCGAGGCATGTCAGGAAATTGTGTGTGGCAAGTGCAAAGAAATTGGGCACAATTTTGAAGAGTGCACAAATGGCAGAAAGTGCAATTTCTGTGGCGAGGCATCCCACCTCTACAGAGACTGCCCTTAATCCTTTGCCAACAAGTTGAAAGCTAACAAAATGGCCACCCCAAACGAAACAGGAGAACGAAGGAATGGGGCGGTCCCTGTGGTTTTGGCGGGAAATTCTGTTTCTCAACCAGACCCGGGGACCGAGGAGGAACAAAATGGGGCGGCCTCAGGGGCAGAGTCAATTGTTTTAACGGAACAGAGGGAGGAAGCTCCTCCCCAGAATATGGAAATAATAAGTAATGTGGAAAGTGTAGAAAAGGAAAGTAGTGAAGACATAGCTGATGGGGAGGAGGAAACTGCTTCCTCCCTCCTCACCGTCTCTGAGGTGAGTAGCTCATCTACTGGGAGTGAAACCCAGTGCTCACTCCCATGTGCACAGATGCAGAGAAGAACTGTGAGATCTCCTATGTTTGAAACAGAAAGGGTTGTACAGTGCTCAGATAGTTCCTTAGTGGAAGGTCTGGAGCGTGTGTGGCCCTCAGAATCTCCAAATGAAGTTTCTTTTCTGCATTTTAAGCTGAGATCATCTTCACCAAAATAGACACAAGAGGGCTCCTCTGTGGCATCTGAGGTGTTGAGCACTTGCCACCCTGACCCCACTCTCCATGGGGATAAGGCAAAGCAAGTGCTACAAGATAAAACATAATTTGTTTTAAGTGTTTTTAATTGGTTTTAATGTCCTCCTTTTAAAAGCTCATGTTTAATTTTACCATACTGCTCATGGCCCTCACAATCACGACTATCAATGTGAGAAGTGTGAGGGCCATTGTACGAGCACAGAGCATTTTATCCATTTTAAAAAGTATTAACTCGGATGTGTTTATATTACAAGAGTGCTGTTTAACTTTTTTAACTAATTATAGGAAGTGGGAGGAGATTTGGACCCCAGGTTTATTTGGAGTGGGTCCAATTTTATCAAAAATGACGGTGTTGCTATTTTAATCAAAAACCCAAATATCTTGGTGAAGGGCAGCACAGTGGTGAGGGATGGGCGGGCACTTTTAGCACATTTGGCTTTTTTAGAACAGGATTTTAATGTTCTTAATGTGTATGGTTTTAACAACAAACATGAACGGCATGAGCTTTTAGAGGACCTGCAGCCCCACATGCTAGGTAAGGCTCCCCTAGTGTTCGCAGGAGATTTTAACTGTGTTTTAACTAGCAAAGATCGAAAAGGAAAAACGGATGATTTTAGAATAGACAAAATGTCGGTTTTATTACAGGGCATAGTAAAAACATTTAAATTGGTTGACTGTTTTAAAACCCTGCATCAAAGAAAGGAGGGCTTCACTTGGTTTAGTAGTGATTGCACCAGAGCCTCTCGGATAATTACATTTTTACTCGAGATATCACACCATCCGATGCTAGATTAACCACTGTTTTCTTTTCAGATCACCACATGCTTTCCTGCACCCAAACTGCTCCCTGTTGGAGGATGAGGAGATAGTGGGCAAATACAGGGAGCAGTTTAGCCAATGGCAGACCCTCCAAGACTTTTATGATTCACGTGCACAGTGGTGGGAAATGATAAAACAACGGACAGCACATTTTTTTAAAACAGTAGGGAAACAGAAAAGTATGAAAGAAAAGCGATGCATGATGGGGCTGCAGAAGAGACTGCAAAGATATTTTAATCTTTTAAACAGTGGTTGGGATTTTACAGAATAAATTAAAGAAGTTAAAAAAGAAATGTCGGATTTGTCAAAAAATAAAAGTATTGGGGTGATTTTAAGAAGTAAAGAAAAAGAAATAGAAGAGGGGGAAAAGTGCACAAGATTTTTTTCAAAAAAATCATAACAAAGGGAGGGTCGATAACTACTTTGTAAGATTCAAGAGGGAGGGAAATTAAAGACACTAAAGGGATTTTATCCGAAGTTGAACAATTTTATAGTAACTTATATAGTCCAAAAGTTTTAGATGGCGACATTTTAAAGGAGGTTTTAACTTTTTTAGACAAAAAAGTTAAAACGCCCGAGGTGTTTTTATCCCAGGATTTTACACTTTTAGAACTGAACAAATTTTTAAAAGAGTTTAAAAAGGGGAAGTCCCCCGGTATGGAGGGGCTTCCCCTTGAGTTTTATATAAAGTTTTGGGATATTTTAGCACACGAATTGTTGACCATTTTTAAAGAATTCGAAACACTGGACAAACTCTCAGAAAGCTTTAGAGTAGAGACAGCTAGTTTAATTCACAAAAAAGCGGACAAATTTAACTTAAAAAAACTGGAGACCAATCACGCTTTCAAATTTCGATTGTAAACTTTTTAATAAAATTTTAGTTCGCGTATGTCGACTGTTTTAGAAGACGTGATCCACCCGGATCAAGCATGTGCTGTGCTCGGAAGGAAGATCACGGACAGCTTGGTACTGATTAGAGACACCATCTGTTACGCGAGAGACAGAGATATTCAGCTCATAGTTCTAAATTTAGACTTTGAAAAAGCTTTTGACCGCATCTCGCACCAGTTCCTCTTAAAGGTTCTGGAAAAAATGGGGTTTCCAGGGAGGTTTATAGCCTGGGTGGGCTTATTATATGATTCATTGATCAGTAAGGTCCTAGTAAATGGGCATTTATCCAAAGCTGTTAATATACTCAGCGGGGTCCGTCAGGGGTGTCCTTTATCTCCCCTTTTGTATGTGGCTTGTATTGAGCCACTGACACAGATCTTGAGAAGGAATAAATGGATTAAAGGTTTTAACATTCCAGGGACCAGTGGTTTAATCGCAACATGCGTTTTATATATGGACGATGTCACTCTTTTATCAACGGACCTTTTAACGGCCCGAAGAGCAATGGATTTGACCGACTGGCCCAGCTCTTCCGGCCATGGAGTGACATCGACAAAAGGGGTTTAGATTTGGTTTTTAGACGAGACGATAATTTAAAAATTTTAGGCGTCAAATTCGACAGAGAGGGTGGAGGTCAGGGAAATTGGAAAGAGATGATAGGGAAAGTTTGGCAGAGGTTGGGGTTTTGGGGGCTGAGACAGCTAACATTAGAAGGAAAAAAAATTATAGTTAAATCTGTGATTTTACCTCTAATGTCACTTGTTTGTTCTGTTTTTAGTCCACCACAGAGTTTCCTACTGGAGTTGGAGAGGGTGGTGTTTTATTTCCTGTGGGGGTCGAAGTGGGAAAGAATAAAGAGGGAGGTCGTCAAAAAGAGAACCGAAAATGGTGGAAAAGGCCTCCCGGACCCCCACCTGTTTTTAGCCAGCCGCTTCACTGCCCTTCATTTTAAATATGCAACGAGCCCATTCAGAGAGAACAAAACTGCAGCTATGGCAAGATTCTGAATGGGGTCATACTTACGATTTTTAAAAATCTCAACTCCAGACTTAAAAACTCCAGTAGCTTTTAACCTCCCTAAAGAATACACTTTTATAAAGAAATTTTTAAGACAAAATTTTTTAGAAAAAAGAAAATAAAACAGTTTTTACTAATCATAAAAAAATTATATCTCTTGTGCAGGATCGAGAGCCAGTGAGTCTGGTTCTGGGCCTCACACTTGGTGAGGCCCAACGTGTTTGGAGGAACGTAGCCCACCCAGCTCTCCAGAACAGACACAAGGACCTAGTGTAGATGGCGGCACATGAGATCCTCCCTGTCAGGGCGGTTATGCACTCCAGAGGCATGGCCAAGATCTCCATCTGCCCATACCTCGGGTGCTCAGAACCGGAAACCGTGCAGCATCTGCTCTGGGAGTGCTGCGCTGCGCGGGACCTGTGGGCAGCAACCGGCCCCCTATACCAGCAGAACCTGCCAGTGGGAGGGGCCCAGATGAGGTACCACCTAGCCATCCACGGGGTGGGCCAGGGTGTGACGGACATGACAAAGGAGGATTTTACCGCACTCTGGCTCACCCTAAACGCCATCAAAGATGCCATCTGGGTCACCAGGAACCTGCTGGTGGCAAAGGGCGTCACGGTACCCCTCCACAAAGCAGAGCTCATGGTATCATCCACACTGGAGGGGTACCGGGCGCCAACATTAGGACGAAGGGGCTGGGGTCACACGAGGAGGGGCCCGGCCGCCACTGTACTTGGCCACCCGTAGATACACCCTTACCAATCTGCCAAGGGAACAGCGGGCCGGAGGAGGGGGATCTCCACTATGCCCCAGAAACATAGAGACTGTGGCTGTTTTGGAGAGCTGGAGTGAATGGACAATCTTGTTAAGACTCACTCTCGATCCTGCACAAGAGCCAGTTTTTAGTTTCTGAACTGGTTTTATTGTTTTGCTTTTATTTCTTTTATCCTTGGACTTTAGCCTTTTATTGCTTTTAGTGGACATTTTATTTCATCATTTGCCTACGTTTTATAAGGAATTTTTCACCACAAACACACATGGACTTTTAACACAAACACTGACTCCTGAACTTACACTCATGAAATTTTACACAAACATGGACCCTGCAACAGAAAAACACAAAACAAAACATAACATAACACAAAGACAGCAAACAACGATCAAGTTTTACTCTGTATTTATGTATATATTTACTTTTTATTGTTTAATTTATTTAGTTATGTATTTATTCATGCATTAATATGTATGTATATATATATATGTATATATATATATATATATATATATATATATATATATATATATATATATATATATATATATATACATTTTGTTTTTACGAGTGAAATTGTTGTTCTTTTATAATCTTGCTGTTTTATTTTGGCTTTTAAAAAAACGTATTGTGTTTTTGTGTGGTAAAGAAGTCATAAAGTGTTAGATTAGGGTAAACAGTTCTTAAATTATGTGTGATGTTTGAAAAAGATGAAATCGTTGTCAATAAAAAAATTTTCAAAAGAAAAAATATGTTCTTATCAGTTTAATATCTGATACGTGCCCTACCCGGGCGCTATATCGTCACCTTAGAATTATAAGGTTCTAACTGCGTTCTGAATGATTTTGAGATACTGAGCTTTAAAGTTTTTGCATTCCGTATAGCAAACAATATTTGTGTAACAGTTCTCTTTCATACAGTAACATGACAGAGACCCTAAGGGTTCTTTAAATGTAAATTATCAAAGTTCTCTTACATTTGCAAATTGGAGTGAATGAACCACGGTAAATGCAGATAGAACCTTCTCATTCTGAAAAGTCATTTTCCATTTGGAATTATAAGGTTCTATCTGGCAGATCATTCATTGAAGCATTATTTTCAAGAAATACAATCAAAAATAAATATAAGTTGGTGTTGTAACAATATGTTGATGCCTGAGAAAGTAAATTTGTTTGCTTTTTTAACATTTATTTCATGTTTTAGAATTAATATTTTTTTCTTGTTCAAATTAAGCATACAAGGCTGGGCTAAATATTTTGTCTAGTGCAGATGTTAATTTTATTCTAATTAATATGTTAATATTTATTAAATGTTATGCTTTATATAAATTATTGAATCAAATTTATTGAATTATATGCCCCATGAATCAAATAAAATATTTGCCCTTCAAGGCTTGATATTAAATTTAAAGACTTTTAAAGAAACATATGATTACTAAGTGAGTTTAATAAACTCTGAAAAGTATTACACTGACAATATGTAAACAAATAAATATAGTTCCTGTTTAATAAAGACATTTTTTAATACAAATATATATTTTCAACAATGTAAAATGTAACATTTCATCTCAATGTTGGCTATGCGGTGGTGCAGTGGGTAGCACGATTGCCTCACAGCTAGAAAGTCACTGGTTCAAGCCTCGGCTGGATCAGTTGGCATTTCTGTGTGGAGTTTGCAGGTTCTCCCCGTGTTTGCGTGGGTTTCCTCTGGGTGCTCCGGTTTCCCCCAAAAGTCCAAAGACATGCGGTACAGGTAATTGGGACAGCTAATATTGACCATAGTGTATGTGTGTGATTGAGTTTCTATGAGTGTTTCCCAGTGATAAGTTGCAGCTGGAAGGGCATCTGCTGCATAAAACATAAGCTGGATAAGTTGGCTGTTCATTCCGCTGTGGTGACACCTGATTACTTAAGGGACTAAGCTGAGGCGAAAATGAATGAATGAGTGAATCTCAATGTCAAGAAATGCTTCTAAATTATCACATTTACACACATCTCAATTTTGTGTGGGGTGGCATTATTAAATTGACTGATTTTGTGTGATTTTGTCTTTCTGGTGTTTCCCGCTGTCAATGGAGCAGTCCGGCAAAATGACAAAAAAAAGCTGATCCTAATTGGTCCTCGTGCGTGCATTAAAATGCTAAAGGCTGACAGATAGAACCTTATAGAGCCAAGCTAAAGTGCGACTTTGTAGATAAAACCTTTTTGTTTTTTAAATAAAAAGTCTTTAAATCTAAAACAACTTATAAAAAGCATCACATAATGTAAATAAGTTTTCATTTAATAAGAATATGTGAATAACTCAATTTTGACAAAACTGTCAATTAGAACCTTATAATTCTAAGGTGATGATATATTGAACTGGATAAATGGATCCTGCGAGAGAAGAGACAATGGCCGACCATGCTGGTGCGATTGAAAAATACAGTTAGTATCTTGGTGGAAAATGAGACCTCAGCTGATTTCAAGAAGACGTTTGGAAGAGATTTTGTGGTGATGGAGGTGCTAAGAGGAGTTTTTGGTGTGTCTTCTTCACTGATTTTCTGCCTGCAAGATTTTGCCTCGACTGGTTTTATGGATCTGACATTCTTCCAACTGAGTGACAGTGTGGCTTTCAATGAAGCATGGGGAAGGAAAAGTGGTCATCCAAAGCTGGCAGATTTGAAGCTTATCCCGGCTTTCGCTCAAGAATTCTTACCACTCACAGTTCACATGTACAGATGTTACTACTTCAATGTGTTCCTTGTGCCGCCATTCATACCGCGGCGACGGCGGTACTTGATGCGCCAGCAGCATTTGACCTCTGGGTGGCACTTTAACCACAGATATTCAGCTTTGCCTTTTCACAATGCTAAACAGACTGTTTTGTAGGCGTAGCTTACTGTATGTAATGTGATGTGTTCAATTAAAATATAATTTTAATTTAGTTTTTCTGGTAATAGACATGCTCTCACACTATACTATGCTGTAGAAAAGATACATCGTGAGAAGTCAAAAAGCAAATATAAGAATTAAGTTATTAGCATCCAGTGCCCGATTAAATTGCGTTGGGGTGAAAATAATGTTTTGATTTCTTTGACTATCATGGCAATGTTATTATCTCAAATCTTAAACGTGCGCATATGAAAAACAGCAAAATAATATAGATTATCCTGCCGGTAGAGCACATCACCTCAAAGTTGTGAACTTGCGATCACCTCAACTTACATTTAACATTTGTTTACCTGGTTTATTGTAAACTTTTTAAGTGCAAAGAGGATTCGTTTTGGAAAATAGAATTGAAGAAATGAAAGACAACTAAAATGAAAGCACAAACATTCAGTACAAATAAGTAGTCTTAAATAAATAAATAAATAAAGCAGTCTTTTAGTCTAAATATAGAGAGATGTAGTGTTTGCTATTTTGATAGGACTAAGACAAGACATTTTCATTTATGTTTTTAATTTATGTTTTTATTTACATTTTTGTTGTTGATTATATTTTACTATTTCATTTTATGTTTCAATTATAGTACATAATAAAAAAAACAATTAATGAAAATAAATGAATAATGAAAATAGGATATAAATTAAGTCCGGCAGGTTTATTTTTAATAACTTAGTTTCAGTTCCTTTTTTTTTCAAAACGTCAATGTTCTGCTTTAAAGTATAACTGTTGTTTTGTTTTGTTTTTTTACTTAATGGCTCAGTATGTTTTGTATTTTAATTTCATATTCAGTCACCTTGCATATGCGTGTGAAATATAATGCCGCATAACCGCGGAAAAAGAAGAAAAGGCTGTCAGTTAAAGCTAATTAATCAAAAATAGCTATATTAAAATACAGCATTTATGTTAATACAGGCAGAGTGTGAACAAACTCAAGGCTAAGATATGCGCTTGCCTTTTAATGCATTTAAAAATATTTGCGGCCTTTTTATAGGCTACAGGCTACTATGGTGTATAATAATGTTTTTCTTTTTTTGTATGGTAAAGGACAATGCACATTATGTTATTGATGTAAACTTAGGCTAAAACTTACCATTGATAAACGTGACCTACCTCAAGCAGATCACTTAAACTGTAATAAAAATAATGTTGCCGCAGGACATAAATGAAGTCCCGCAAGTTTATTTTTAATAATTTAGTTTCAGTACTATTAATTTTTTTTCTCAAAACGTCAATAGCACCTTCAATAATCTAAACATTAAAGATGGACCGCAAGATGTGTTGAGTGGCTATATGTGGTGAAGAATATATCGAGCCAAAACTAAGCTGCGCATTCTCTCCGCGTCCTCGTTTATAACCAGCGGGACACGCTACTGAAGCAGGAGAGACACTCCGTCGTTCATAATCTTAGCTGATGTGTCGGAGTCGAAAGAATATATCAAAGAGGAATGTTCTTTTAATAGTCCCGATATGTTTAATCTTTTTTTCCCTGTCATTTCTCTTCAGCAAATTATATTTTTAAAGCTGCTTGATTCTTTAAAACCGAAAGCAGAGCCCGTCAATTGGTCTTTTTTCATAAGATACTCCTTTATGAATGTTTTATTTTATAAGTAGTCATTAATGTGCTTTTTAATAGTTTTATTTTATTCAAAGCAGCACCTAAAAGCGAATTTATCCTCAAAACGTGACATGAGAGCGATGCCTGTCACGTGTCGCATATATTGCCTTTTTTTCTGATCTTTTTGCATAAAGGTTTTAATCAAAAGACAGGTAATTTAATTACTTTCGATGTGCTAGAATATTTGTTAAATAAATGTTATTTAAAAAAAAAGCATATGCAATGTGCTCTGACAGGTAAAATCCGATTCTTTCTCTCTTTCGAGTTCAAAGCAAATTTGAATGCCAAAGGATTTTAGATATGCATATACAAGACTATGTAGTTTATTAACATCAACAAATTAATAAAATAAGTAGCAAATGAGAAATAAATGACAGACAAGTTGATAAAAACAGACATTATCTCTAAAAGTTATCAGAATTGCAAGATTAAAACAGCTGAATATAGGCCTAAAATAAATCTAGAAAGCAACTACTGCGCGCTATTTATTCTTTTTTTTTTCGAATAACGAACAATTTCAACCTCGGGGAGATACCGACAGCTTGATTTGCAGTATTTTCTAACATGTTAGAAGCGGGCAGCGGACATCAGCTAGCCGTAGAGACGGGCCGGCACAAAAAAAACATGGCTGCCGGTGGAGAAGCGGCTGTGCCCTCAGCAGCTGATTGAGACGGAGCTGCATATCTTAACTGAGTGCACTAAATACTCCGAGATCCGGGAGAAATTCTACCTTATAATCCAACACATACAAAACAACTTTGAGTCCCTGTCGAACAGAACCCATCTTACTGGGGGAGTGTGTGTGCTGCTGTGTGTTCAACCACAACAATACCAGCTCCTGTCTCCAACACACAAATACTGGAACTCTTTATGTGGACTTACTTTTGATAATAGGCTACTATTATTACCTTTATCCTGTTTAATGTTATCAAAAATCTATTTTTATTTTTATTATTTTATTTGTATTTTTTAATTCTATTTTTATTTTTATTAATCATTTTTTTAATAATATGTTATTTTCATATTTGTTTGCACTACTGTCTTGTTTGTGAGACGCGGCGCTGCACTGCTTTGGCAAAACGAATGTACAGTTACTTGTCATGCCAAATAAAGCACCTCAAATGTGAAAATGTGAAAATAACCTAGGCAACAAATAACAAATAGTAGTCTAATAGTAACAAAAAATGCCCTTTTCATTTTCATACAATAGGCCTATGTGTGGGTTTTGACAATATGTGTTTAATTAAGCTATAAAGATTTGCCTATCAGATGAAATGCATAGTGAAATATGAAATAAATGTCTCTTTTGCTGAATATTTAATTAATCTATATATTTAATATTTTAAAAATCAACTCCTTTTTGCCCAGAGAAAGAGGCGCGCACATGGGGTGCTTTCCCAAAAAAGACGTACAGTAGCTTGCGGCTGAACTATGCACAGTTTGGGGAAAAAAAAGGATAGTGATGCATGTTTCCCAAAACCCCTAGTCTCTCTGTCGCAGATCTATCATTTTAATCACGTTAGTTATTCACGAGGGCAATTAAATAAAGACAACCTAAACATATTTTTAATTGTTTATTTATGTAATGTGAGTTTTTATAACTTTGTTCTTTATATTATTTCAATATAACTTAGGCTATTCTATCGAGATGACACCATAAAAGGCATTCAATGCACTGATATAGGTAATAGGGATACATTGAAAGGCCGATTTCACTATTGACCCTGTTTTTATTCATTGACGGCTTCCCAACGCCGCATTTCTGTTGCACGAAAAAAAAGCTGCTGCAAATAAGCAAATTTATGACAATACAATTTTAATAGTTATGATGATAGTAGTAGCTGGTGTGCTTTATCTGCGTGATTCTGATTTGACATTCTTCCGCTAAACTTGCACTGTGTTGAGGTGTAAATGGGTTATGATCTTTGCTATTGAGGCTAGCATCAAGGTGTAAATGAGCTATAGTTCTCTTTGCAACTTTCAATTTCGAGGTGGGGGAAGTGGGAAGAGGCAATTCAAATGTACCATCTCTAAAAATAAAGAAGGCCACTCACGCGGCATTTGTGTTTAAAGATTATTACCTTATTTTTATTTTATTATTATTAATTCATTTATTCGTTCATTTATTTTCTTTTCGGTTTAGTCCCTTTATTAGTCTGTGATCGCCACAGCGGAATGAACCGTCAACTTATCCAGCATATGTTTTACACAGTGGATGGCAGGGGGGCCAGCTGGGGCTTCGGGACGGAGTGAAAGGAAAGGTGGAATTTGCCCTGAGTCTGGGAAAGATGGCTTGCCGTAATTACACTAGTTTTCCTATCGCACACATGCGCCAAACACATAAACAAATAAATAAAAAAGGGAAAGAAAACATCTAGCCTTATAGGCTGAGGTCTTTTTGCTTATAATCGCCCTTATGTTTCCGTTTTAAATGTAAGGCTGTTGCATAAAATAATACAATTTTAATTTATAAGTGACTTTGCTGCGTCCCCCTTGATGTTTCAATAACGCATAATAATCTACACACCATATTAAAGACACAGCAGACATAAAGGTTGTGTGTGAGAGACCGAGCAAAAGAGCGCTCTCTTCACAGCTCTGTTGATGCTTATAGCGGCTTCTTTCTTTTTGTTATTTATTTTGCAGATAATACACCATATGAATACAACAGAAAGACATAAAACTTTACAAATTACCTTTTTTAGACTCAAAACAAGTGTCATATCTTGATAAGCCTAAGCCACATTGAAATATAATTTAAAGAATTACATTATCGGATATTATAAAATTGCACTAAATAAATAAACCAATATAAAACAAGCAAAAGCAAGCTGTAACAGTTTGGGTAGGCCTATATACATAAATAAAACCGTTAAAGCCAAATCAAACTTTCATTTTACAAGATATTTTCTTTTAAAAGATTTTAGATATTTTCTAAAAACAATAAACACCAGAGAAGGTTTATCAATGGTAAGTTTTAGCCTAAGTTTACATCAATAACATAATGTGCATAGTCCTTACATACAAAAAAAAACAAAAAAAAACATTGTTATACACCCTAAAAAGGCCGCAAATCTTTTTAAATGCATTAAAAGACAAGCGCAAATCTTAGCCGTACCTTGAGTTTGTTCACATTCTGCCTGTATTAACATGCATGCTGTATTTTAATATAGCTTATTTTGATGAATTAGCTCTAACTGACAGCTTTTTCTTCTTTTTCAGCGGTTATGCTCGCATTATATTTCACACGCATATGCAAGGTGACTAAAATTGAAATTCAAATACAAAACATACTGAGCCATTAAGAAAAAAACAACAACAACAGTTATAGCTACTTTAAAGGAGAACATTGAAGTTTTTAAACAAAAAAAAAAAAACTGAACTGAACTGAAACTAAATTATTAAAAAATAAACCTGCTAGACTTAATTTATGTCCTGCGGCAAAAATATTTTTATTATGATCTGCCTAAGGTAGGTAAATTTATTTATTTTTTTGCTTTTGATAAAGCAGCATTCAACTTAAGCTCAATGTCGGCAATGTCTTTAAATAAATAATTTATTTAGGCCTATTTTCATAATTCATTTATTTTCATTATTCGTTTATTATTATCTACAATTGTTGAGACATAAAATGAGAAAGTAAAAAAAAAATCATTTTGAAAACGAAATGCATTGATTTTATTTTTTTGCTGTTTGAAACAACTAACACTCATTTGGGGGATGGTGGGTCTCTAGCAGGGGGGGTCTTTGGAACGGGGGGTCTTTGGAACGACCGCTGGCAAACGCTATGGATGAGCTCACCGGGGGTGTTGGTTAGACCAGGGGGAGAGCCCACCAAGCCATGCCCGGAAAGAGACCACTCTCCCCGGCATGACCCGCGCCTGGAGGGGGGGTAGCGCGTCCCTGGGTTTCGCTGACCTGCCGTCAAGTTTTCGATAACAGACACATATGAAGGACTTAGTGCAATTTTCGATTTAGCGGTTGAACAAACCAGGGGTCTAAAGAGGGGCCCGTTGCCCCAAAACAAGCGTTCAAACCCGGGGAAACCAAGTGGGCGCTGCTGCCCTGGTCCTACCATGGACCCAGGCCTCAATGGCCAGCAAAGCTGCCCCAAAACAAGCGTTCAAATCCGGGGAAACCAAGTGCGCACTGCTGCCCTGGTCCTTCCAAGGACCCAGGCCTCAATGGCCAGCAAAGCTGCCCCAAAACAAGCGTTCAAATCCAGGCAAACCAAGTGCGCACTGCTGCCCTGGTCCTACCAAGGACCCAGGCCTCAATGGCCAGCAAAGCTGCCCCAAAACAAGCGTTCAAATCCAGGCAAACCAAGTGCGCACTGCTGCCCTGGTCCTTCCAAGGACCCAGGCCTCAATGGCCAGCAAAGCTGCCCCAAAACAAGCGTTCAAATCCAGGCAAACCAAGTGCGCACTGCTGCCCTGGTCCTTCCAAGGACCCAGGCCTCAATGGCCAGCAAAGCTGCCCCAAAACAAGCGTTCAAATCCGGGCAAACCAAGTGCGCACTGCTGCCCTGGTCCTTCCAAGGACCCAGGCCTTAATGGCCAGCAAAGCTGCCCCAAAACAAGCGTTCAAATCCAGGCAAACCAAGTGCGCACTGCTGCCCTGGTCCTTCCAAGGACCCAGGCCTCAATGGCCAGCAAAGCTGCCCCAAAACAAGCGTTCAAATTCAGGCAAACCAAGTGCGCACTGCTGCCCTGGTCCTTCCAAGGACCCAGGCCTCAATGGCCAGCAAAGCTGCCCCAAAACAAGCGTTCAAATCCGGGCAAACCAAGTGCGCACTGCTGCCCTGGTCCTTCCAAGGACCCAGGCCTCAATGGCCAGCAAAGCTGCCCCAAAACAAGCGTTCAAATCCAGGCAAACCAAGTGCGCACTGCTGCCCTGGTCCTACCAAGGACCCAGGCCTCAATGGCCAGCAAAGCTGCACCAAAACAAGCGTTCAAAAACGGGCAAGGCCAGTGAGCTGAACACCATGGGAGTCAGGGGTCCATGGCAGGCCACCGCGCGCAAAGGCCTATTTGGGTCACCAACGGTAAGCAATGGGTCAGACAGAGCCAAGGAGGGGGGGTCTTTGGTGATCAGTGCTTGCCCGGGATAAGTGAGGGTGTATTGGGCAGAGAGCGCGTGACATGAAGCCTCGGATGCCAATGGTTCACCAGCGGCACCATTTACGCGCCAGCTGAGACCTAAGTGCGCTCACCGGGGGCATTGGTTAGACCAGGGGGAGAGCCCACCAAGCCATGCCCGGAAAGAGACCACTCTCCCCGGCATGACCCGCGCCTGGAGGGGGGTAGCGCGTCCCTGGGTTTCGCTGACCTGCCGTCAAGTTTTCGATAACAGACACATATGAAGGACTTAGTGCAATTTTCGATTTAGCGGTTGAACGAACCAGGGGTCTAAAGAGGGGCCCGTTGCCCCAAAACAAGCGTTCAAACCCGGGCAAACCAAGTGGGCGCTGCTGCCCTGGTCCTACCAAGGACCCAGGTCTCAATGGCCAGCAAAGCTGCCCCAAAACAAGCGGTCAAATCCGGGCAAACCAAGTGGGCGCTGCTGCCCTGGTCCTTCCAAGGACCCAGGCCTCATTGGCCAGCAAAGCTGCCCCAAAACAAGCGTTCAAATCCGGGCAAACCAAGTGCGCACTGCTGCCCTGGTCCTTCCAAGGACCCAGGCCTCAATGGCCAGCAAAGCTGCCCCAAAACAAGCGTTCAAATCCGGGCAAACCAAGTGCGCACTGCTGCCCTGGTCCTACCAAGGACCCAGGCCTCAATGGCCAGCAAAGCTGCCCCAAAACAAGCGTTCAAATTCGGGCAAACCAAGTGCGCACTGCTGCCCTGGTCCTTCCAAGGACCCAGGCCTCAATGGCCAGCAAAGCTGCCCCAAAACAAGCGTTCAAATCCGGGCAAACCAAGTGGGCGCTGCTGCCCTGGTCCTACCAAGGACCCAGGCCTCATTGGCCAGCAAAGCTGCCCCAAAACAAGCGTTCAAATCCGGGCAAACCAAGTGCGCACTGCTGCCCTGGTCCTACCAAGGACCCAGGCCTCAATGGCCAGCAAAGCTGCCCCCAAACAAGCGTTCAAACCCGGGCAAACCAAGTGGGCTGAACACCATGGGAGTCAGGGGTCCACGGCAGGCCACCGCGCGCAAAGGCCTATTTGGGTCACCAACGGTAAGCAATGGGTCAGAGAGAGCCAAGGAGGGGGGGTCTTTGGTGATCAGTGCTTGCCCGGGATAAGTGAGGGTGTATTGGGCAGAGAGCGCGTGACATGAAGCCTCGGATGCCAATGGTTCACCAGCGGCACCATTTACGCGCCAGCTGAGACCTAAGTGCGCTCACCGGGGGCATTGATTAGACCAGGGGGAGAGCCCACCAAGCCATGCCCGGAAAGAGACCACTCTCCCCGGCATGACCCGCGCCTGGAGGGGGGTAGCGCGTCCCTGGGTTTCGCTGACCTGCCGTCAAGTTTTCGATAACAGACACATATGAAGGACTTAGTGCAATTTTTGATTTAGCGGTTGAACGAACCAGGGGTCTAAAGAGGGGCCCGTTGCCCCAAAACAAGCGTTCAAACCCGGGCAAACCAAGTGGGCGCTGCTGCCCTGGTCCTACCAAGGACCCAGGCCTCAATGGCCAGCAAAGCTGCCCCAAAACAAGCGGTCAAATCCGGGCAAACCAAGTGCGCACTGCTGCCCTGGTCCTTCCAAGGACCCAGGCCTCATTGGCCAGCAAAGCTGCCCCAAAACAAGCGTTCAAATCCGGGCAAACCAAGTGCGCACTGCTGCCCTGGTCCTTCCAAGGACCCAGGCCTCAATGGCCAGCAAAGCTGCCCCAAAACAAGCGTTCAAATCCGGGCAAACCAAGTGCGCACTGCTGCCCTGGTCCTACCAAGGACCCAGGCCTCAATGGCCAGCAAAGCTGCCCCAAAACAAGCGTTCAAATCCGGGCAAACCAAGTGCGCACTGCTGCCCTGGTCCTTCCAAGGACCCAGGCCTCAATGGCCAGCAAAGCTCCCCCAAAACAAGCGTTCAAATCCGGGCAAACCAAGTGGGCGCTGC
The DNA here is from genome assembly GCF_052040795.2 of Danio rerio. Classification (NCBI taxonomy): domain Eukaryota; kingdom Metazoa; phylum Chordata; class Actinopteri; order Cypriniformes; family Danionidae; genus Danio; species Danio rerio. The sequence continues at coordinate 17,521,065 of NC_141022.1, forward strand.
TGCCCTGGTCCTACCAAGGACCCAGGCCTCAATGGCCAGCAAAACTGCCCCAAAACAAGCGTTCAAACCCGGGCAAGGCCAGTGGGCTGAACACCATGGGAGTCAGGGGGTCCACGGGAGTCAAGGGTCCATGTCTGAGCTGCTAACCCGTCTCCCAGCGTCCGTCACCCCGCAGCAAACATAAGACCCCATCGCTGACGGAGGCTAGAACGACGTGCGGCTGGTGCCCCATACACGAGCCCAGGGCCGGTGGTGACCCATTCACAAACCCAATTGGGCCACCAGCGGTACGTCTTGGCCAGTTGGGTCAGCAGCAGCACGTCTGTTTTATCCATGCGGTTTGGAGGAGTTAGTGTCCCCGGGCTTAATAGTGGGGTGCCCGGGCACTGCTGGTGATTAGGTGCAAATCTAGAGGGTCATTTGGAACCAGCGCTTGCCGCCGGAGAGTGTGTGTACCTCAAGCAGTGCGCGCAGGGCACAGGCCCCCCCCACCGCCAGATGCCAGAGCCTCCGGGCCAGGGAGGGGGGCTGGGCTGGGCTTGCCATCCCCGAAAGGGTGTGTGTACCTCGGGCATTGCGCACAGGGCACAGGCCCCCCCCCACCGCCAGATGCCAGAGTCTCCGGGCCAGGGGGGGGAGCTGGGCTGGGAGTGCCATCCCCGAAAGGGTGTGTGTACCTCGGGCATTGCGCACAGGGCACAGGCCCCCCCCACCGCCAGATGCCAGAGTCTCCGGGCCAGGGGGGGGAGCTGGGCTGGGAGTGCCATCCCCGAAAGGGTGTGTGTACCTCAGGCATTGCGCACAGGGCACAGGCCTCCCCCCACCGCCAGATGCCAGAGTCTCCGGGCCAGGGGGGGGGAGCTGGGCTGGGAGTGCCATCCCCGAAAGGGTGTGTGTACCTCGGGCATTGCGCACAGGGCACAGGCCCCCCCCACCGCCAGATGCCAGAGCCTCCGGGCCAGGGAGGGGGGCTGGGCTGGGCTTGCCATCCCCGAAAGGGTGTGTGTACCTCGGGCATTGCGCACAGGGCACAGGCCCCCCCCCACCGCCAGATGCCAGAGTCTCCGGGCCAGGGGGGGGAGCTGGGCTGGGAGTGCCATCCCCGAAAGGGTGTGTGTACCTCAGGCATTGCGCACAGGGCACAGGCCCCCCCCCCACCGCCAGATGCCAGAGTCTCCGGGCCAGGGGGGGGAGCTGGGCTGGGAGTGCCATCCCCGAAAGGGTGTGTGTACCTCGGGCATTGCGCACAGGGCACAGGCCCCCCCCACCGCCAGATGCCAGAGCCTCCGGGCCAGGGAGGGGGGCTGGGCTGGGCTTGCCATCCCCGAAAGGGTGTGTGTACCTCGGGCATTGCGCACAGGGCACAGGCCCCCCCCCACCGCCAGATGCCAGAGTCTCCGGGCCAGGGGGGGGAGCTGGGCTGGGAGTGCCATCCCCGAAAGGGTGTGTGTACCTCGGGCATTGCGCACAGGGCACAGGCCCCCCCCCCCCACCGCCAGATGCCAGAGCCTCCGGGCCAGGGAGGGGGGCTGGGCTGGGCTTGCCATCCCCAAAAGGGTGTGTGTACCTCGGGCATTGCGCACAGGGCACAGGCCCCCCCCACCGCCAGATGCCAGAGTCTCCGGGCCAGGGGGGGGAGCTGGGCTGGGAGTGCCATCCCCGAAAGGGTGTGTGTACCTCAGGCATTGCGCACAGGGCACAGGCCCCCCCCCACCGCCAGATGCCAGAGTCTCCGGGCCAGGGGGGGGAGCTGGGCTGGGAGTGCCATCCCCGAAAGGGTGTGTGTACCTCGGGCATTGCGCACAGGGCACAGGCCCCCCCCACCGCCAGATGCCAGAGCCTCCGGGCCAGGGAGGGGGGCTGGGCTGGGCTTGCCATCCCCGAAAGGGTGTGTGTACCTCGGGCATTGCGCACAGGGCACAGGCCCCCCCCCACCGCCAGATGCCAGAGTCTCCGGGCCAGGGGGGGGAGCTGGGCTGGGAGTGCCATCCCCGAAAGGGTGTGTGTACCTCGGGCATTGCGCACAGGGCACAGGCCCCCCCCACCGCCAGATGCCAGAGTCTCCGGGCCAGGGGGGGGAGCTGGGCTGGGAGTGCCATCCCCGAAAGGGTGTGTGTACCTCAGGCATTGCGCACAGGGCACAGGCCCCCCCCCACCGCCAGATGCCAGAGTCTCCGGGCCAGGGGGGGGAGCTGGGCTGGGAGTGCCATCCCCGAAAGGGTGTGTGTACCTCGGGCATTGCGCACAGGGCACAGGCCCCCCCCACCGCCAGATGCCAGAGCCTCCGGGCCAGGGGGGGGAGCTGGGCTGGGAGTGCCATCCCCGAAAGGGTGTGTGTACCTCGGGCATTGCGCACAGGGCACAGGCCCCCCCCACCGCCAGATGCCAGAGTCTCCGGGCCAGGGGGGGGAGCTGGGCTGGGAGTGCCATCCCCGAAAGGGTGTGTGTACCTCAGGCATTGCGCACAGGGCACAGGCCCCCCCCCCACCGCCAGATGCCAGAGTCTCCGGGCCAGGGGGGGGAGCTGGGCTGGGAGTGCCATCCCCGAAAGGGTGTGTGTACCTCGGGCATTGCGCACAGGGCACAGGCCCCCCCCACCGCCAGATGCCAGAGCCTCCGGGCCAGGGAGGGGGGCTGGGCTGGGCTTGCCATCCCCGAAAGGGTGTGTGTACCTCGGGCATTGCGCACAGGGCACAGGCCCCCCCCCACCGCCAGATGCCAGAGTCTCCGGGCCAGGGGGGGGAGCTGGGCTGGGAGTGCCATCCCCGAAAGGGTGTGTGTACCTCGGGCATTGCGCACAGGGCACAGGCCCCCCCCCCACCGCCAGATGCCAGAGCCTCCGGGCCAGGTAGGGGGGCTGGGCTGGGCTTGCCATCCCCGAAAGGGTGTGTGTACCTCGGGCATTGCGCACAGGGCACAGGCCCCCCCCACCGCCAGATGCCAGAGCCTCCGGGCCAGGGGGGGGAGCTGGGCTGGGAGTGCCATCCCCGAAAGGGTGTGTGTACCTCAGGCATTGCGCACAGGGCACAGGCCCCCCCCCACCGCCAGATGCCAGAGCCTCCGGGCCAGGGGGGGAGCTGGGCTGGGAGTGCCATCCCCGAAAGGGTGTGTGTACCTCGGGCATTGCGCACAGGGCACAGGCCCCCCCCCCACCGCCAGATGCCAGAGCCTCCGGGCCAGGTAGGGGGGCTGGGCTGGGCTTGCCATCCCCGAAAGTGTGTGTGTACCTCGGGCATTGCGCACAGGGCACAGGCCCCCCCCACCGCCAGATGCCAGAGCCTCCGGGCCAGGGGGGGGGGCTGGGCTGGGAGTGCCATCCCCGAAAGGGTGTGTGTACCTCGGGCATTGCGCACAGGGCACAGGCCCCCCCCCACCGCCAGATGCCAGAGTCTCCGGGCCAGGGGGGGGAGCTGGGCTGGGAGTGCCATCCCCGAAAGGGTGTGTGTACCTCGGGCATTGCGCACAGGGCACAGGCCCCCCCCACCGCCAGATGCCAGAGCCTCCGGGCCAGGGGGGGGGGCTGGGCTGGGAGTGCCATCCCCGAAAGGGTGTGTGTACCTCGGGCATTGCGCACAGGGCACAGGCCCCCCCCCACCGCCAGATGCCAGAGTCTCCGGGCCAGGGGGGGGAGCTGGGCTGGGAGTGCCATCCCCGAAAGGGTGTGTGTACCTCGGGCATTGCGCACAGGGCACAGGCCCCCCCCCCACCGCCAGATGCCAGAGCCTCCGGGCCAGGGGGGGAGCTGGGCTGGGAGTGCCATCCCCGAAAGGGTGTGTGTACCTCAGGCATTGCGCACAGGGCACAGGCCCCCCCCCACCGCCAGATGTCAGAGCCTCCGGGCCAGGGAGGGGGGCTGGGCTGGGCTTGCCAGCCCGAAAGGGTGTGTGTACCTCGGGCATTGCGCACAGGGCACAGGCCCCCCCCACCGCCAGATGTCAGAGCCTCCGGGCCAGGGAGGGGGGCTGGGCTGGGCTTGCCAGCCCGAAAGGGTGTGTGTACCTCGGGCATTGCGCGCCGGGCACGGGGGCCCCCACCGCTGGATGCCAGAGGCCCCATCAATGGTTCACCAGCGGCTCCATCAATGGTTCACCAGCGGCACATGTTTACGCATCTAGCGCCAAAGGTCCAACAGGAATACGTTATGCCTGGCGCTCACCGGGGCGTTGGTTAGACCCAGGCCCGAGCCCACCAAACCATGCCCGACGGGAGACCACCCTTCCCGGCCTACTTGTCGGGACGTCCCGCGCCTGGAGGTTTTTGCCCGACACCCACAATCTCTGACCTGCCATCAGGGTTTTGGGGAAGGCGAAGATTAATGGACTTAGTCTCTGACAGTCCAGTCGCCAGACCCCACGGTGACTGATCGATAGGAGCTAGTGTGGCGCCCCAGGGGCTAGGCCCCCACCCAGGCCCCCCAAAGCACCAATGGGGTCGGCCTCTATGGGTGTGGCAGATCCTCCCCGTCCTGGGAGCTCTATCAGGGAGGCGTGGGGGTGTCCCTCCGCACACAGCGCCCCCCCCCTTCCCGCCCCGATCTGTGGGTAAAGGACCCAGATGGCCCGTCTGGCTAAATGACCCAGAGCTTGTCTGCTGCTCAGCCCGCCCGCCAGCCCGCCCCCCTGGACTCCGTTTACCCCGCGCCGATACTCGGCCCGTGCCCCCGCCCCACGCCCCTCGCCCTGCGAGGGCTGGGGGATGTTCGGTGGGTTCGGTCGAGTCACTCGGCGTGGTGAATCGAGGCCCCAGGGGCAGCGTAGGGAACGAGCTGGTGTAGGCTTCGATTCTACCACCGCCCGAGTGTGTGCGTCTGCATCCCGTCCGTCCGCCCACAACGCCGCCCACCCCCTGGGTTTATCCTTGCTGGCTCCCGGCTGACCCCCACCCTGCCTACCCTGCTCCCGGGGGGAGTGAGGGTGGTTGGTTGGGAGGGGAAGCTAGTGGACTCCGGCGAGGTGAAACGTGCCAGGGTCAGTGGTGCAGGAGTTACGGGCTGTCTGGACCCCCCTTTCGATGGTTGGTGCATATCCCATGTTGGTTGTAGCAGGTCACAAAAGCTCCCGCGGCTGGCGCGTGTGGAGCTGTCCCCCCCCAAAAAACGGCGCATGTTAGATGGGGTCAAACAATCCCCATTTTGGGGTGGAAAAAGTGAACGTGAATGGCTGTGGAAAAGCTCCCGCTGGCCAGTACAGCAAAATGAAGGGGGGATAGGGAGTGAGATGGGACACCCCTTCCCCAACTCGAGTCGTAACAAGAGAGAGAGGTGTTGAACCGCTGACCGGGGCAACGATGAAGGGGCAGTGGGGTGCATTGTTTAACGGGACACCCCCCCTCTGGTTCCTTTGAAAAGGGGGGAAGGGAGTGAGGTGGACACCCCTCTCCCCCCTACTTGAGAGTCGTAACAAAAGAAGGCTTGAACCGTAGGATCCCCGTAGGGCATCGGCTTACACCCCCTGGTCCGGGGGGGTGTCCTTCCCCTTTAAGAAACACGGGTCCACCAACGTCATGACGCAGAAGTGGACGCCGCCTCCGCCCGCTTATCAACCGCCGCACGTGGTGTGTGGGCCCCTTTCCCCCTCCGCATTGGCTCCAGCACGGTCATGGCTGAATGTATCCTATGCTTCAACATCTACAGCCGGCTCGCGCCTCACCTGACGGCCGTTCACAAGGTGACCAACGCGGACGAGAAACGGCTGCTGCTCGCGCTGACCGCCGGCCGCGTGGACACTCGGAAGTCGCTGTGTCCGGTCCCGGGCTGTCGCAGGTCGCCAGCCCGCCTGGACAGGCACTTGAGACAGCACGTGGAGCTCTCGACCTCGGGGCGGAAAGAGGCTATGGGGAGGGTGAAACGCCGGAAAGTAGCCCGGGAGTTGCAGTGGCTGCGGTCCACCCAGCCTGCAATCCCCGTCGTGTCCCAGCTAGCATCGTCCTCCGAGGGGGAGCGGGACTCGGAGGGCCCAGAGGCCAACCGCCCGTGCCACGACCGCGGCTGCAGGCGCGCCACCGAGCGCATACAGGCTCAGCTCACGGACCTGGGGAAACAGGTTACCAAGATGCGGTCCACCCTGCTCCAGATCACACGCCTCTACCGGGAGCTGAGGAAGGGAGAAGGGGGGAGAAGGAGGAGGAAGAGGGCGAGGAGAACCAGGTCGCCTCCTGCACCACCGGCTCCCGGGCGAGGCACGGCCGGAGGTCCGACGCCCCCCGAGCCTCCGGAGGCTTTGGAACCCACTATCTACCCGTTCCCGGACCACGTCCCAGCGCTGAGTTGAGTATATATCAGGCACGTCACTGTCGCTCTGCTGGCTGTGTGCCTTCGGGGAAGTTGACTCTTGGTTGTGCTCGTTCCACAGACCTTCTCTTGGGGGAGTTCGAAGGGTACCAACTGGGCAGCGAGCCCACCGCGCGCCTGCGGAACAATGTCACTTCGAAGCTGGGGAGAATCAAAGCCTTCCTTGGTTACATGGCCAGGGGCACCGCGGAGCCAGGAAACTTCCTTTTCCTCAACCAACCAGCTCGAATCCGAGCGTGGACCGCCCTGCTAGGTCAGACGCGCATGGCTGAGCCCACCAGGCAGCACTACCTGAAGAACGTGGCTCAGTTCCTGGACTACCTCTCGGAGACGCCGCCGGCCGCCTGTCAGCTCTCCAGCACGGCTCTGGTTCTGATTCGAAGGGAGGTCAGAGCCCTCATCCGCGGCATACGCCGGCGTGTCGTCGTGCACGAGGTAAGGACCAAGCAGGCGAAGGAAAGCCGACTGATCCCCAAGGCCAGCCTGGTGCGCTGTCACCGGACCGCTGGGAGGAAAATTCCCGCCCTGCTAGGTAAGCAAGCCTAGTTCCAGCCGTTCCAGAGATTCCCCCTGTTCGTTCTTCCGGGGCACCAACAGCCCTTGGTTCATCCAGCCACGTCTGTCTGCCCCTCTCCCCCGCGAATGGGACTCATTCGGGGGGGAAGGGGGGCAGACAGACGTGGCTGGATGAACCAAGGGCTGCTGGTGGCCCGGAAAGGAAATGTTTGTTTCTTCTTCAGGGTCACCAGCAGCCCCTGAAGAAGAAACGCACATTTCCTCTCCGGGCCACCAGCAGCTGTTGGTTGAGCTGCTGGCGCCCCGGAGAACAGGTCACCAGCAGCCAAGAGCTGTTGGTGACCCAGAAGGGAAATAGAACCGTCGGTGGTCTAATCTGTCTAATGTCCTTCACCAGATAGCCTCGAATCCAACCCAAGCACTAGGCAACAGTGGCGCTTCTATGGCTTTCTGACTGGCTACCTAACCTCCATCTCTGGGCACCGCTGTGGAGTCTTCCAGAATCTCACAATCCAGGAGGTTGAAGAGGCCTCCAGAAGCCCCGACGAGTCTGCTTATGTCATTAACGTGAGTATGGCGCAAGTAAGGTGGGGGTCACCAGTAGCATGCTCTCTCACTCACTCACTCACTGCTTGTTCTCTGATGGCAGATTACCACTCACAAAACAAACAGAGCCTTTGGGGCGGCTCAGCTGTCCCTAAACAGGGAGGAATACAGCTGGTTCCGCAGGTTTTTGGCGCTGCGGGCTGGTCTCCCCGGAGGGAGCCAGGCTACCTATTTCTTTTTCACTTCCAGAGCCAGTCCTTGTCGGACCCTGAACAAGTACTTTCAGTCTGCTTGGCTCAGTATGGGCCTTCCAGGCAAACCCACCTTTACTGACGTACGCACTGCAATCGCGACCCATGTGAGTAGGCATTGTGACGCCCCTGTAACTACCAGCGGCGGCTTCGATCCTAATCAAGCTTCTGTCTCTCTCCGACGCAGGCAAAGAATGCACACTCTTCAGAGGATCGCCGCAAGGTGGCGCAATTCATGTGCCATGACACTTCAACCTCAGATAAGTTCTACGCACTTCACCTCGGACCTCTCCAAGCACGCGAGCGCCGCAGACTCTTTGAAAGGGCCCTGGTGGAGGAGGAGGAGGATGGGGAGGCAGCGGGCACTGAAAGCCCCCCGCGGAAAGGGCGCAAGAGGACAGAGACTTCCGTCTCTCCCCTGGTAAAAATCACATTCTCTTTGGCGTGGACAGCAGAACGTGTGGCATTGGCTAACTGCCCTTTATGTGTCTCTTTTCCAGGAGGGAACCAGCAGGAGGACGCTGCCATGGCGCCCTGCCAGGGGGAAAAGCCAGGGCGCTCGCCCGCTCGAACAAACAGAAGACTCTGAATCGTCCTGAATAAATATTGTACAACTTAACGGTCAAATGGTGTTCAGTGTCTTCATTATTCCTTTTATTTATTATCTGTGTGGTAAAAGTAGATTTAGTGGGGACAAAAATGAGCCCTGTCTTCTTAGTTCAACGCTGTATGCCTGCTGCGTCCAGGTTCTGCCTTGGCTACGTTCCGATTGGGACAGATTATCCCTAACTTGTGTGTTAAAAGTGTCACGTGGGATGCCCTCGTCCAGGTTCTGCCTTGGCTACGTTCCAATTGGGACAAACTATCCCTGCCTTGTGTGTTAAAAGTGACTCGCGGGACGCCATTAAGTAAAAAAAAAACAAAAAAAACAACAGTTATAGCTACTTTAAAGGAGAACATTGACGTTTTGAAAAAAAAAACAAAAAAAAACTGAACTGAACTGAAACTAAATTATTAAAAATAAACCTGCGAGACTTAATTTATGTCCTGCGGCAAAAATATTTTTATTATACTTTTAGTGATCTGGTTAAGGTAGGTCAATTTATTTTTTCTTTTGATGAAGCAGCATTAAACTTAAGCTATTTAGACCATGCTGCTGACCGTTTCTCAGTGTTTCACGTACTGTACAGCAATGTCTTTAAATAAATAATTTATTTAGGCCTATTTTCATTTTTTATTTATGTTCATTATTCGTTTATTATTATGTACAATTGTTGAGACATAAATGAGATAGTAAAATATAATCAACAACGAAAATGGAAATAAAAACAGAAATAAAACATAAATGAAAATGTTTTGTCTTAGTCCTATCAAAATAGCAAACACTGAACATCTTTCTATATTTAGGCTGCTTTATTTATTTATTTATTTTGTTTATTTAAGACTACTTATTTGTACTAAATGTTTGTGCTTTCATTTTAGTTGTCTTTTACTTCTTTAATTCTATTTTCCAAAACGAATCCTCTTTGCACCTAAAAAGTTTACAATAAAGAGTGTTAACAAATTTTAAATGATTAATGAAGGAATTATAATACTTTGACATATTGTTTAATATCATTTACAAGCACAGTAGCTGCTGTATGGGCTATTTCTGTCCGTTCGCATCCCGTCCCTTTGCGCCCCCTGGCGGCTCATTCACAAACTGCGGTCATAAACTAAAAACAGAGCGGCACCTATTTCAAACGGCGTTAATAGCCACTTTGAACTCTCACCTACTGTACAATCCTTTCGTGGAAGATGGCGATGTTTTAACCTTTCTGGCCAGGTACTGTGATTCTGTGAAGGGAGGAGAGCGATTGAAAGATCGGTATGGCATTTGGAATGGGAAAAGGCGATACCTCGTAAAGATGAGAGCGGATGCAGCATCGCCAGGAGGGATTGTACACCCACCCGGATCCTTTTTTATTGGGTCCAATAGGGGCTATTTCCATTACCCAGGCCAGCCAGTGTACTGCAGGAAGTGCGGCGCTCAAGGTCACGTGAAGGCGGACTGTGTGGGGCAGTGGGGCCGCCATTGTGGATCGGCTGAGCATGATGCCTCTGGCTGTCTAGAACCAAAGACCTGTAGCCTGTGTGGGAAAAAGGATCACTTGTTTCGATCATGCCCAAGAAGACAAAAATCCTATGCCAGTCTATTCAAAGAAAGACATGATTTGCAGGCGGACTTTGATCATTTGCTAGAGTCCCAGGAGGCAGGCCCTTCAGGTGAAAAGCCAGGAAGAGCAGAGAAGGACCAGACTGGGGCCATGCGTGATGGTGTTGATGAAGAGCAGGTAAAGGACCAGGGAGAATCATCGCTGGTGGCACCATCAGGAGTGGTCAGAGTTTAATGTGACCGAAGCCCTTCGAGGGATGTTTGAGGAGACAGAGGAGGCGAAGCTATCCAGCTACTCAGCCCAGCAGCAGGAAGGTGCGGCGGGAGAGGCAGGGCTGGAAATGAGGAGGCGGAGGCCTAACGAAAAGAGCCTAAAGCCTGGTTTATACTTCTGGGTCAAGTGACCGGAGTAACCCACGGCGCATGGCTGTGCATTTATACCTCTGCGCGCTGTCTCCGTTGGTCTGCATTAACACTTCCGAAACCCCAGTTGGCAGTGAGGTGTAAATGTTCCTCTGTGTCGATTTTCTTCGCTGCTTTTTTGCTTTTCCTGAACACTTCCGGGATGTACAAGTGGCACAAACTTGCTCATTTTAAGGCAGGAACTGGCGGACGTGCGACAACTTTAACTATGAGGTAAACACAAAACAAAACTTTCCATCCGGAGCTCCTTCACGGGACTCCACACTTGTAAACAATCGCTCTCGCCATTCGCGTGGCTCTCTGTCCCGCCCAGACTTGTCAGCGCTACCAAGCCAACCAATCACAGAGCTTGCGCTACGCGTTGTTGTGACGTGTAGTTACATTTTTTGAGAGGTGCACGTCAGTGACGCCGATGGCCACGGCGAAGGTCTATGCGTCAGCGCCGTAGCAGGCGTTTGATGCAGAAGTATAAATCAGCCTAAAGGAACGTGAACGAAAGTGTACCAAACTCCAGCCTCAGGAGGGTGAGATTGAAAAGGGCTGGGAGGGGAAGTTGAGTCTACTTGACATGGACTTGGACCTTTCAGGAGGGGGAGCGACAATGGATACTGAAGAAAGCTTGGGTAAGGGGGAGGGCTCAGATAGGCAATAGGAGGGCAGGAGGGAAAGGGGGAATGGGGGAGATATGGAATATTCATTGGGGAGGGGTGGGAGAAGGAAAAGTGTGAGAAAGAATAGTGGGCAAACTGAATAAGATTTTTTTTTTTTTTTTTGGGAAACATTATGACATGCCAAAGAATGGCTACTTTGAATGCAAGGGGGTTAAGGGGATTACAGAGGAGGACTTCAGTTTTTCTTTCACTGAAAATGTCTAATTTCGATGTTTGTTTTCTGCAAGAATGCCACTTACAGGGAAAAGAAGACTGCAATAATTTCCTGCTAGGGTGCGGGGAATGTTAGCAGATGGAGTGGGAATTTAGTTTTATTCGTGGGACCTCCAATTGGAGGTAATAAGTGTATTAATCCCTGGGAGAATCTTGTTAGTGGATGCTAGGTGGAGGGGAGTGGCTTTCCGTTTTATTAATGTTTACATGCCGAGTAAGATGGGGGAGAGGAAAGGGTTTCTAAATGTTTTGAAGCCATGTTTATTTACTAACAGATTTTTAGTTTTGGGGGGAGACTTCAATATGTCCCTAGACAATGACTCAGGTAAAGAGTTGGCCCTTTTGATGGCTCAATTTAATTTGAAAGACTCCAAATATGGCAGGAGGCCATAAGCCGAGGCATACTTGGCAAAATAGTAGACAAATGGGCTCTAGGCTAGACTATTTAATTTTTCAAGCTGGCGTAAAAGTAGGCCAATATACTCAGCAGCCAATGTGTTCAGACCATGTTTTAGTTGGAGTACAAGTGGAGGTTGGAGGAATGGAGAGAGGGAGAGGCATGTGGCGATTTAACACTTCATTCTTAGAAGATAGGACTTTTTGCGTTGCTCTTTATAATTTAGTGGCCGGGTGGAAAAATCTTCAGGGTTTCTATAAAAACCAATGGGATTGGTGGGAGGGGTTTAAGGAGAGAGTGGCCTTTTTTTTGTCATAGCTGGGGCAAAAAAATAAGCAGGCCAAGGGTAGATGGTGGTCCGAAGAACTGCAATCACTATGGGGTAATGGGGCACTGGGGACGGCTCAGAGGTGGGCAAGGGCAAGATACCTTCAAGGTGTCATAAAGGATCTGTATTGGAGTAGGGCCAAGTTCTTCCTTTTGTGGTCAGGCACGCAGAAGCGTCTCTTTGATGAGAGGCCTACAAAGTACTTCTTTACATCTGTACGGAGTAGACAACATCACAGCCTACTAGAGGGGTTGAAGAGTGATGGTGGAGAAGAAACTACAATACAAGGAATGTTGGGCATTGCAGAAGTCTTTTATAGAGAATTGTTTGGGAAAAAAGGGAAGGCGGAAGACTCCTTTAGTACATACTTGGATAAGCTAGAGGGTGTGTTGAAGGAGGAGGACAGAGAGACACTGGAAAGTCCTTTGACACTTCAGGAGGTGAGCTCTGCGATAGCAACACTAAAAAAGGGAACAGCTCCAGGGTGTGATGGTCTCCCGGGAGAATTTTTAAGTTAGCTCTGCCGTGGATAGGCATAGATTTAGTAAATGTGTATGAAGAGAGTTTGGGAAGAAACGAGTTGCCAGTAACAATGAGGACAGGTTTGGTGAAACTGGTGCACAAAAAAGGGTGTAAGAAAGATCTAGCAAATTGGAGGCCAATAACATTGTTAACAACAGATTACAAGGTGCTGGCCAAAGTACTTACAGAAAGGCTTAAGAAGGTGATTGGAGTTGTGGTGCAGCCTGACCAGACATGCAGGGTGCCAGGAAGGTCAGGTGATTTGAATCTGGCTTTAGTCAGACACGTGCTAAGCTGGGTGGAGCAGCGCCAGTTGCCCCTGGCAATTCTGAGTCTGGACCAGGAGAAGGCGTTTGACAGGGTGAGTCATGCATTTTTAATGGCCACCCTGGCTCAAACAGGGTTTGGTCCTGTGTTCAAGTCATGGGTAAAACTACTGTATACAAAGATTTTTAGCAGAATAAAAATAAATGGGCAGTATTCAGGAAGGGTAGAAAAATTGGGGGGAGTGTGGAAGTGGTGTCCCTTGTCCCCCTTACTTTATGTCCTGTCCTTGGAGCCCTTTTTGGCAGCCCTGAGGAGGGCAGTTTTACTGAATGCCATACATCTGTCTGGGGGTAAGGGGGTGTGTGCCAAGGTAGTAGCGTATGCAGATGACATGACACTGTTCCTAACTTCCGACCGGGATTTTGATGTGGCAGGCAAAATCCTGGATGGGTTTTGTGAGGTTTCAGGGGCACGTGTCAATGTGGCAAATCATCTACAATGTTTGCAGGTCGGTGGGCTGCAAGGGAAGATGTGCCGGGTGGTTACAATCTTTGTGCGGATGGTTTAAAGATCTTAAGAGTCTGGTTTTATAGAAAGAATAGTGACCGGGAAAACTGGTAAGCCAGATTAAAATCAGTCAAAGCCAAAATAGCCAGGTGGGGGTTGAGGAGGCTGTCTTTGTGGGGAAGGTTGGAAGTGGTTAAAGCAGATCTCCTTCCAAATCTAAACAATTTGGCTTATGTTTTCCCTGTCCCACATTTGTGTGGGAGAAGATTAGAGAGAGAAGTGTTTTCCTTTCTTTGGATGGGGGGCACGGAAGTGGTGGCAAGGATGCAAATGTTCAACAGTATAGGTGAGGGTGGCAGGGGAGTCCCTTGTATCCCCCTCAAGATGGAAGCACTATTTTTTTTTCAATTGCGGCCAGTTTGGCTACACAGGAGGTAGAGTATAAAGCTAGGTTCTTGGCCCGTTTTTGGTTAGCCTACACATTTAGATCAGTCAGTCCTAGGAGAGGAACAGTGCCATGGTCGACCTACAGACCAGCGTATTATCAATGGTTGGTAGATTTTGTGGTAGGAAAGCAGTGGTGTTTAGATCAGTCCTTGATTCTGCAGCATAAACAGCTGTATAATAGAATGTGTGATGAAATGATGCAGGGCTCAGCGACAAATGTGGGCACACGTAAATTAAATTGGGCAATGTTGCAGTCAGGGTACCTGACCGGGGCCTGCAAGGATGTAAATAGACCAATTACCAACCTACGTCACACATGACGTCACACTGGTCCCCGGTTGCAGAAAACAGACAGGCTACAATGAGAAAGATGTCGTGTTTTGCGGTAGGATGCCAAATTTGAGTCCAAAAATAGAAAACTTAACTTTTACCATACACCACACATTGCTTTAATACCGACTGCAGACGTCTTTGGCTAAATGGGAGCTGAATAAAGTGAGGAGCTAATTAGAAATGCTGGACTCTGCAGTTCTCATGTCATATCAGGTCAGTTCACGCTATGCTGAATCATACACATCACTCGTTTTTGATTGCAGAAATGATTTCAGCAAAAACAGTTACATATGGTTAATTAAACTGCTGAAACTGAATGCTAAGAATGAAACGTGAAAGTTTATTAAGGTAAACTTAGTTTTATATTATTCACACATTCATTCAGTAACAACTTGTGACAAACTCCCTATATTGTTTATCACGGCACTTTGAATATTCGGTCTGAAATAACCTGCAAGTGTGACTTGAAAACAACATTAACACTGTTTATTTGACTGTGAACAATGTTATACTTTGATAGTCATTGGCTGTTGCTAATATGATTTCGCTATTTAGAGTTTGCAAATAATATTTTTATGAAATTATATTATTAAGGAGAAAGTCTGAATGTGTGAATATAAAACCAACTTTACCTTTATGTGTAATTTCACACACCCTGCCGTACAGGTGAAGTTCACTGTCAGAATGCAGTCGTTTTTGCGTGTTGGTGATTAATTACCCAGGGCTTGTATATCGTTAGCTCCGTCTTGTTTCCTTGTGTTTGGCTAGGCGGAATCTCTTTGTTCAGCTCTTGAATCTGGGGTCCGTTCTTCGTACCTCGCTTAAATGATCTAAGATGATTTGGCAGATCCTGAATCTTTTAATCTTGATAACTGATCTCTCGCTTATTTGGTTCTTCAAACAAGTTCGCGAATCAGATTAGAATGTCTGGATGAACTGATCTGAGATCGCTGCGTTTGTTGTTAAGGACAGATCTATCGATCCTCGAAATCATGATCAGCAATGCAACGATTGGCTGACGGCACAGCAGCGTAATGACATCATCTGATTAATATTCAATTATCCATGTGAGCAAAATTACATCAAATTAGCAGTAAACGGCTTGTTAAATAAGACACGCAGTAACTTCACATTTGTTGTGAGCTGCAGGCTTTACACTTTCATTTGTCAAGACAAGAGTATTCATCATGTATTTCAATGCAAATCAGTGTATTTAGTTCTACATTTAGAAAAGATTTTCTTTATTATAGTACAGTTTTTTAATCGGTGTAAAGAATAACTGGTTGTTTCCAAAAGCATTTTGATATTGGTAAAGGCGTCTGCAACTTTTGTGAAGCATCAAATCACTGGCATATTAACTGTCAAAACATGTTTATGACTGCATAAATGTATTATTGCTTTTAAAAAAAAGTCACATATTGTGCATTTCTATTATACACAATTTGTACTAAAGCGATCTAAAAAGTTCATATCAATAAGTTTTCTCTTTGCACCACCAGGTGGCAGTCTTTGTACTTTCATTTCGAGGGGGCAGATTGCATCCGTTTTATTAATATGTAAAACTTTATTTATTTTATTAATGACTATAACTTTAAATATATAGTTAAAAACTACTATTTTCCCAAGTGTATATAACTTTTACTGTAAGAAAATATCTGAACTCGGTACATACTTTCTGTATTATCTTTGCTTGAACTGAGCCGATCTAATCCTGTTTATATGATTTGAACCTGCTCCCGATCAGGTTTGACCTAGCAGATCTGTTGCCATGACAACAACTCTCGGATCAGCTTTGAAGAACGAAACGATCCTGGATCGTGTCAAATCGTCAATATCCAAATCCAGCTAACTGAGTAATCCACGTACGAAGAACTGACCCCTGGTCATCATTGAGCAATATTTATTGCACATGACCTCAAAGAACAACATTGTTGGCATCAAAAGACTTGTAAACCTTTAACTTCTCTCTTGTAAAATCACTCGAAGCTTCATTGAGATTGTATATTTCGGGCTGGATGCTTGGTCATTTCGTCTAATCAAATATTCATTGGGAGGGAGCTATCGCAAATGGAGCTGTCAGATCAACGCCGCTCACTTTAACATTAATTTTGCTGAATCACTGTGCTTGTCACTGGGTGACGAGCTGTTATAATATGCTGTAAGCATTATGTAAATAATATATATAATATGTAAGTAATATATCTTATTTCTAAGACAAAACAAACTCTGCACCGCATCTGATGTCATCCCCTCGCTGTAAATGCTAGGGCTCCCAGTTGCTTTCTGCCACCTCCCTGCGCGCGCATCCTGAATGTTTACAAACATGGTAATTGGTCTATTGGTTGGCGGCTTTGGGCCAGCTACCAGTGCGAGAACGGCTATATAGACATGGCTCTAGGAAGTCACCAAAATGCCCAGTAGGCTGTGAGGGGGAGGAAACAGTTGAGCATGCCTTTTGGGGGTGCCCAGGGGCAACTAAGCTATGGAGGTTGGTGATGGCTTGGTGGGAGGAACGGAAGGGGCCAATACTAACGAGGGATCTGGTTATATATAGGAAAGGATTAGAAGGTGTAAAGAAAAAAAGAGCAAGAGTAGTCTGGGAGGTAATCTCAGAAGGAAAGTGTGTACTGTGGGAGTGGAGAACAGAATGTTAAAGGAAGAAAATACACCATTTGGCACCAGAGATCTTGTGGTTAAAGTTACTGAGTAAAATAGCGACAATAGTAAAAGGCCATAAGGTCTTGTTTTGTGGAGGAGGAAACTAGGAAAATATGGGAAGGTCTACCAAGAGTGGGAGTGGGATAGATGAAACAGTGTTAACATTAAGTTTTATTTGCTGGGATATAAGGTGAAGTTTGGGGTATGAGTAATGTATATGGAATGTCTGTAATGTGAATTTAGATTAAAAAAAAAAAAATTCTGTTCTTATCAGTGGGGGTTATCAAAGATTAAAAACGATGAGGGGATTATTTTAAATACCACAGAGGGGGTTTTAAAAGAAGTTGAAAAGTTTTACGGAAATTTATATAAACAAAAAATAGTACACAAAGTTGCTCTAAATGAGGTTTTAAATTTTTTAGACAAAAAAGTACAAAAGGAAAACATTCAGTTTTAACCCATGATTTTAAAAAACAAGATTTAGATAAAGCTCTTAAAAGTTTTAAGAAGGTGAAGTCTCCAGGAATGGACGGTCTTCCCCTGGAGTTTTATCAATGTTTCTGGGACATTTTAGCTGGGGTTTTACTGACTGTTTTTAATGAATTCGAAAATTTTAACAAACTACCTGCAGATTTTAGATTAGAAATAGTTTCTCTGCTTTTTAAAAAAGATGATAAGACTAATTTGAAAAATTGGCGACCAATTACTCTTTTTTTGATTTTAGCGACACGGATGTTGACAGTTTTAGAGGATGTAATCCACCCGGATCAAGCCTGTGCTGTGCCCGGGAGGATAATCACGGACAGCCTATTGCTAATCCGAGACGCCATCTGTTACGCGAGAGACAGAAACATTCGTCTAGCTGTGGTAAATTTATATTTTGAAAAAGCATTTGACATAGTCTCGGGGTTCCCGGGAAGATTTTTAGCATGGGTGGGACTGCTGTACAATGACCTTGTCAGCAAAATTATTGTAAATGGGTATTTAACAATAGCAGTAAATATCTGCAGTGGCGTCCGTCAAGGGTGTCCGTTATCTCCAATCCTGTATGTGGTTTGTATAGAACCAATGGCTCAGCTCTTGAGAAGGGATAAATTGATTACAGGTTTTAAAATTCCGGGGGGTTTAACAGCATCTTGGGTTTTATATATGAACGACGTTACCCTTTTAACAACAGACCTCACCTTGGCCTGAAGAGCCATGGATTTGACCGATTTCTACAGTCGGGCCTCTGGCGCTAAATTAAACCCAAAAAAGTCTGAGGCCCAGCTCTTCAGGCCGTGGGGTAACGTCGTCACAGAAGGACTAGAGCTGACTTTTAAGGATAATGATTTAAAAATTTTAGGGGTGAAATTTGACAAAGAGGGTGGTGGAGGGCAAAATTGGAAGTGTACATCCATATGATATAAGGTAAATCAAAAGTTAGGATTCTGGGGGTTACGTAAGTTTACAATAGAGGGTAAAATATTGATTTTTAAATCTGTAATTTTACCACTCATTTTACTTGTTTCTTTTGTTTTTAGTCCACCAACACGTTTTATCAGGAAGTTGGAACGGGCGATGTTTTATTTCCTGTAGGGATCCAAGTGGGAGCGCCTGAGAAGAGCAGAATTAAAGAAAAAAACAGAACATGGTGGAAAAGGCCTTCCGGATCCCCACCTGTTTTTAGGCAGCCGCTTCACCGTCCTGCATTTTAGCTACACGATGACCCCACGTTGATCCAGAGAAAACAAAACGGCCGCCATGACACGCTTCTGGATGGGGTCCTATCTGAGAACCCTGAAAGTTTTACCGGTTGACCTTAAAAACCCAGTGTCTTTTAATTTACTTAGGGAATATGATTTTATAAAGAAATTTTTAAAGAAGTATGTTTTAGAGACCAACGATGTCACCATTTTAACTAACCACAAGGCTCTCATTTCTCTTGTACAGGATTGAGAGACGGTGAGTCGGGTCCCGGGTCTCACATTATGTGAGGCCCAACAAGTTTGGAGGAACGCGGCCCACCCAGCTCTCCAGAACGAACACAAGGACCTGTCGTGGATGGTGGCACATGAGATCCTCCCGGTCAGGGTGGTTATGCACTCCAGAGGCATGGCCAAGAACCCCATCTCGACCGGCCCCCCTGTATCATCAGGCCCATATGGACTACCAACTTGCCTTCCACTGGGTGGGCCAGGGCGTGAAGGACATGACCAAAAGGATTTCACATCGCTCTGGCTCACCCTGAGTGCCATTAAGGATGCCATCTGGCTCACAAGAAACCTGCTGGTGGGGAAGCAGGTCACGGTACCCCTCCAAGGGATAAAGAAAATGGCAACAACCACACTATGGGGGTACCGGAACTCGACAAGAGAACGAGGGGGCCGGGGTCACACGGAGGAGGTCCCGGCCGCCACCGTACCTGGCTGCCCATAAATGCACCCTCACCACTCTGGCTACAGGAACAGCGGGCCTGCGGGCAGGAGGAGGGGGACCTCCGCTATGCCCCTGAAACACAGGGACTGTGACCGTCCTGGAGAGCTGGTGTGAATGGACTTTATTGTTATGACTCACCCTCGCTCCTGCACAAAGAAATGATTTTATTTCTTTTGATTGCGTCAACCCGTCTACATCGGACGGGTTGACGTCATTTTACTGGACCGTTTTTAGCACTTTTATCAATGCTACGTCTGGACTCTTTTGACATAACACACACACACACATAAAAGACTTTTGCACAACATACACTTTTATTTCTTCCAAAAATCGAGATTTTAAAGGAAAAAATTACTGTTTATTGTCTGTGTTTTATTGTCTTTTAAAGTGTGCTAAAATGTTTTAAAGTGTGTTTTCTGTCTCCTTTAAGTCCAGTGTTTAGTTAAAATAGTGACTAGCCAACAAGTTTTAGGCTATTTTTATTGTTTATGTTTTTCATTTTTTATCCTTTATTTTTATTGAACAGCCTTGATTTTACTTCATTGTATGCTTTTGATTTTAAAAACATGTCTTTTATACAAACACTATGACAAAAGAAGAAGCATTGTATTTTAAGTTCACACAAAGCACTTAACCTTTTAATTTATCATCCATTTTATTTATGTATTTATTTACTCTTTAAGCTTTATATTTAGGGGAAAAATATGTAAAAGATCAAAATGTGTTTTTATGATGAAAATTGTATGTAAAAAGCTGTCAATAAAATTTTTTTCGAAAGAAAAATCTGTTCTTATCAGTTTAATATTTGATACATGCCCTACCCAGGCTCTATATATTAAATTGGATAAATGGATCCTGCTAAAGAAGAGACACAATGGCCGACCATGCTGGTGCGGTTAAAAAAAACAGTTAGTATCTTGGTGGAAAAGGAGACTTCAGCTGACTTCAAGAAGTTTGGAAGAGATTTTGTGGTGATGGAGGTGCTAAGAGGAGTTTTTGGTGTGTCTGCTTCATTGATTTTCTGCCTGCAAGATTTTGCTTTGGCTGGTTTTATGGATCTGATGTTCTTCCAACTGAGTGACTGTGTGGCTTTCAATGAAGCATGGGGAAGAAAAAGTGGTCATCCAAAGCTGGCAGATTTGAAGCTCATCCCGGCTTTCGCTCAAGACTTCTTGCCGCTCACAGTTCACATGTACAATCCTTTCGTAGAAGATGGCGATGTTTTAACCTTTCTGGCCAGGTATGTTTTAAAGACCAACAATGTCACCATTTTAACTAACCACAAGGCTCTCATTTCTCTTGTACAGGATCGAGAGATGGTGAGTCGGGTCCCAGGCCTCACATTATGTGAGGCCCAACAAGAGGGCCCAGATGGACTACCATCTTGCCATCCACGAGGTGGGCCAGGGCGTAAAGGACTGTTGGGGATTTCATTGTTACTTGATGAATTTCTGATTAATGTATTACTCTCATTTATATGCTTATTTGAGTGATTTCAGTATTATTATCTATTTTAGTATTACCCTTTCCTGTGGCATTATTATCAGGTATGTGTGCTTTGGTAAATAAAAAAGTCATTTTGTGTAAATGCAGTCAGAGATGAGAAGATAAATTAGAAGAGCAGCATTAATGTCACAATGAGGGCTGATTTATGGAAGCAAGGCTTACCTGCGTTCTGTTCTGTAACTCATGAAGGAGTCGGAGTTCTACCTTCCAATCCATCAACATTTATTCAGCGTTTATTCTTTTTATTAAATATCATGTTTCTCATCTCTTTGAATATATATTTAATTGATTATCTGAATGAGTATTTAACTTGAATTGATTTGACTAGTGAATAAGTTAAAACTGCTTACTGCAAGAATGTTCTGTGTCCTTGTTTCTCTTTTTTGCCTGTCTATTTTAACTTTGTTTTCAGGAGACACACAAACCAGGTCATAGGTCATGGAGACCTCTCTCTCTCTCTCTCTTTCTATCTGTTCCTATGACTGGAGGTCCAATACAGACGAGAAGAAGACACCTGTTTCATTGTCCTGATACATTGCCTATAATTTTTTAGCTGTTTGATTGATCTGTTTTTGTGTATAATTAATAGTAATGTAATTCCTTTTTGTGTGGAGACAGACTGTGTGTAGCCAAGATATTGTTGCAGACTGTTGATGGAAACAGTCTTGAACCAGCCTGATAACACAGCTGAACGTACAAGAAACATCCTTGAGTCTTTAGCACAGATGGTCTTTTGTGTCTATTGTTTTCCTGGTTTAGCTTTTTACAGGTCGGAGATCAGCTCGTAATAACTTAGGGCGACCTCACCTCTAGGCATCAGGTCGCCATCCATATCTGGAGACAAATACAAGGCTTTCTTTGACGCACACACTAAGGCCATCCATATCTGGAAGTAGATACTATGTTTCTTTGACGCATGTATTTAGAATTGTCTATTTCTGTTGTAACCAATGAGAACTGTTTACCTGGATCCCACCTTTTCTGGACTTGTGTAAAGAGTATAATTGTTCGATTGTTGTGACTGTAAGTCAGATCGGCCTGCGAGCTCATCCGAGTGTGAAGCCCTTCTGCCATAGAACTGCAAACTATCTTCAGTAAATTTTTCATTTTTAATTGCATCTTGGACTCTGAGTCTTCTCTTCATCTGACACACCAGACTTTTATTTAAACTGTTTATTCAAATCTCCCAACACTCATGATAAAGCACACCTGCACGTGTGCCCACACACTTGTACTGACATCTAAAGAATTATGAGCACTTATGAACTTCAGCTGAACTTGCAGTTGACAGTTCAGTGGACAGTGAACAAGATATATTTTTGAGCATTGTTTTTTGGCTGAGTCATCACTTTTAAAACAGGAAGGAAAGACCTTAACTGGACATGGGTAAGACCCCTGAAAGACCCTGAGATCCTATTGGTGGCGGGCACCTGAGAGATTGAGGATCCCATTAGCGGAGAAGCTGATGGAGGTGTGTAATGTGTAAATTTGGGTGGAGTATTAAGACACAGAAATGTATTTAAACTGTGCAAGCCTATGTTCAGCAGACACTCGAACGACCTGTCTCTGTTGTTACTGATGCTGTAACAATAAACTGGTTCGTCTAAAGACTTCGGAGATCTCAGACTTTGTCATTTAAGTTTGACTTAGAGACTTAGAATATTTTTGCAGACCAGAATCTTTTTTCTACAACATATTTGGCGCTTAATCAACGTGGGGGTGGATCGAGGACATCGAAAGTGGTGCCGGTAGCCTTTGGCAGCGGTTCACTCAGAGACCAAAAAGGGCCCTTTTAAATAAGGTAAGCATATTTGCTTTAATATTTTTGGTCTCTGTGAGAATGGACGCTGAGGGTGGACCGAGTACCTGAATTCGTTATTTATATGTACCTCACCAGTAAAAAGAACTCAAAAAACTAAGTAAAAGAAATTGGAAATTTGATTAATAAACAAAATTGTACTAAATGATAAGAAATTAAAGTTTAATGTTTTAAGAGAAAAAGAAGAAATCTCCCAGGTCTTTAGAAAATTTGCATGCACTAAATATAGATGTGTGAATGCATGCATGGCTGTAAATAATGCGTAAAGGAATGCCACGCGATGAGGCGTGATGCCACGCAAGGGAACGTGAGGGATGCCCGCGAGGCGACACGGGGTAGAAACGCTTTTTGGACAGTGCTTTAAGGGGGCAGTGGAAGAGCTGTGCGTCATGCTTAACTTAGATCTAGCAACTGATTCTCGCAGAAGAGCTCTGTGTGAGGCTCAGCCGAGATCTGAAAATAATAGATTCTTGCAGAGTTGTAGACTAGAAAAGTGACCGCTGACCAAACCCCTTGATTACTGAGAAAAAAAGGGCAGGATCACCATGAGTCGGCCTGTTTTTGATTTGTGTTGACTTATTATCTCTGTGAGATTTTAGATGGTGCAACAGATACAGATTTATGTGTGATGTGTGAAGGCCCGGGCCAGGGGTTATGGGGAAATGAAATAAAATAAATGGAAGGAATTAGAATCAAACCAAAGCGAGTCCCTAGAACTAAAAATCCACCAAAATATTGGGTGTGTAAATTTTTAGGCCATTTTGAGTATTGTGTAATTTGTGACAGAAGTAAAGAAACAAAACCGTTAATACCTAAAAAGGAAGAGATGACCATTGAGTGATATATATTTCGCGATAAAATACTTATTTTTTCTATCTCGTCCTCTCTTTAAACTTTTCTTTATTCTCTTTTATCTTTCTTATTCTCCCATTTTCTTTTTCTCTCTCTTATTTTTCCTAAGTTAAAAATTATTTTAAAATAAATAAATAAAAATTATTTTAAGAAATGGATTTTGATCAGCAAATTTTTGGAATGCAATTTTCTTCTACAGAAACTAGAAGAAATAGGGTTAAGACCTTGATTGAAACTGGGGGTTCTGAAACATACTTTTGGAGAGAATCTCACTATATAGATATATTAGGAAAGAAATATAACTTGTGAATGTGAAATGTGAACAGAAAAACACAAAAATAAATTCCTAAAGAACCTGGCAGTTGAGTGGAATTTGGCTGAAGTAGAAAGAAAGTGGATGACGGTTGCCTGGAGAAAGACCATTGACGAACATATTAACGTTAATACAGTAAGGAGTTTCATTGAAGAAAGATGCAGAATTGAAGGTGGAGAAAGGCAAGCACGTGGGAATATGCTGCTTGAATATGCTCCCAACAGCAGCATTTATGCTTAAAGGATTTAAGCCGCATTGCATACTGTCTCAGTATTGATATTACACTATGATGCATTGCAGAAAGTAATTTATAATAAATAATAAATTATTTGGAAATTATAAGCCCTTTGATGTGCATAATTACGTGAACATTTCAAGGTTGTGATGATATAAGAATGTGAACCACTAATAAACTTCGGTATTGATTAAAGATATTGATTAAATTGATTGGGCTGGGTTTGGATGAGCAAGTTAGGTTAAACATTACTAAATTTGATTTGTTTGATAAATTCAACTGATGTAGGTTTTTTGTAAACATTTTGCAGAAATATATTTTTTTTCTTCTTCAGTGTGTTTTGTTTCCTACATAGCGGAAGGGTAATGGATTGAAGACAGAAATTATTGAAAAATATACAGAATTTAAAACGGGAAAATATATTTCATCATCAAAATTTTTTCTTTTGATATATAAATGGATAGAATGGGATAGAAACTAAGAAATAAGACATGAAATACCTCAAAGAACTGGTTATGCAGACTGTTGAAATATTCTCCAAACTGCCACATTTGTGACCCAGACAGAGAATCCCATCATTGTTTTATTATTATTTATTAGATACTTTTAACCTATTATGGGAGACTGAATGAGAAGTTAATAAACGGATTCTAGATTTTTGATTTTGTATCATGCTAGCTATAGATAACTCCTGTGCAATGTGTTGGATGTTAACAAAAAGTGGCTGTTCAAATTTAACAATAATGATATTTGCCCAATAAAATAATAACTTTATATGAATTATATTTAAATATAAAAATAGCAATAAATAAATAAATACTGTGACAGATCTAAAACAATGTTATGTTTGCGCAGCGCATAACATGGGAAGAAAAGGCCACTATCTTTTTAACATTTTAGCATGCTGTGAGGATTTCATCAAAGTGGCTCTGTCTAATGTCAAAAGGGAACTAAAACTGTAAAACTGTCAGTTTTTAATTAACATGAGGGGTTGAATATCTTCCAGGTAAATGCTTTAAGAGTACATTAAAACAAGTTCATTATAATACATAAAAGGTGGATTCAAATGAGATATATTTTTAAATTGATAAAGACCACATTGCATATATTAGAAATTTAAATAATTTCAAAAATTCTTTACAATTATAAGTAATATAAACATGAAAGCCAAAAATCTTCATTTTAATTATTAAATCTTCATTTAGGCTGAAGGCCAGATGAACAGATGAGTTATGAGCAGTTCCAGTGTTGTAATTGTAACATTGGATTGTGGATCCATGGTAGAAGTGTATGTTGGCCTTGTGTTGAAGCATTTGTTTGCGTTTTCTGGGGCAGTTGGCCGCAGAGTTGTGGGATCAGAGAGGTATCAATCTGCGGGCATTTTTGTGTTTTGAATAAGGAAGGTGGATGTGTTTTGTGGAGGTTCTGTGAACTGTAGGTTTGGGAGGTTATGTGTAGCATGTTTTGGGGAGGTTCTGTGAATTGACATGCACAATGTGGAGGAAATAGTGCTTATCGGCGGGATGGAGGTTGGCTCTTTGTGAAACAAAAATTATTGATTTTATTTTTGTAACAACAAATGGGTTATTTTTTTTGTTTTTCTCCTTTTGTGCTCAACGAACAACCAAATGAACAAAGAAGGGTCTCCGGACCTTAAGGTTAACCTTCTCCAAATTTCAGGAGGTAGAATATTGACTCTAGATAATCATGCTGACGCTACAAACCTCAAATTTGTGCTTTGCAATCAGAAATAATGTGCACCTGGCTGAGAGAGAGGGTGGGCCTGATTAACCCACACTTCTCTCTTACCTAATAGGCCGACCTTTGGCCAGCACCCAAATTTTGACTATAAAGGTGAGGGTTTCTTGCTGAAACATTGGAAGCTCAGCCGTGGGATAAGTGCACATCGGCCGGCATTCTCGGACACACGTGTTGGTTTTCCAATGTGACTGCAACAGGCTCCCCAGTCTTTGAAGAGTAAAATGATGGCACGTCTTGTATATACTTGTATCAAATTGATTGAGGTTTTCATTATCTGTCTTTTATACATGTAATCTCATCTTTATTTTGCATTATTAGCCTTTTATGCAGTTTTGTTGTATTTCGATTATTGATGTTGACGAGTATGATTCATGATTATTAAATATAATTGTGATAATTAATATTAGCTGTGTGTACCAGCAATGAACAGTTGTATTGCTTGATTAGTATGGTGTATAGACCATTATTGGTGCCTTCGCTTGTCGATTAGCACCACACTTGTCTCACTTGAGTAAAAATTTAAACCATACTAAAATAATTTTGCTATGCTGAAACATTTTACATACTAAAATTTGGGAAATACTAAAGCAATTTTATTTAACATTTTTGCATTTATGATGTTAAAAAAGTGTCATTAAGTGATGGATGTGAAATTGGAACTTGTGTGGCTTTGGTAGATCAAGTGTGGTTGTTTGAAAACATTGACAGAGACATTTTTTGAGTATTTTTACAATGCTACAAGCATTATAAGTATAAGCCTGCACAAAAAACCTAGAAAGGATTTTACATTTTTAATCTTCATTTAAAACGTCATTCTGCTACTAATGAAAAATATTTAGAATTTCCATTTACAGGTGAAGGAGACTCAATTAGTGCAAAGAAATGCAGTTGGGGATTAGGAGAAGGCTAATGACATGCTCAGCAAATGGTCAGAGGGTCAAAGCTCGTACTACACTAACCAACTACAGCCATCCTGCACAGAATGTGAGGAACTAAGAACATACTGGTTATGATCATGGCTGGCCAGCAAGAAAAGATCCTTTAGCAATGGCTTGTGGAGAAGACATCCTGGTAAGGATGAAATATCCAAAACATTAATGAGAAAAGCAACATGTTTAGAAAAAATGTGGACCAGCTGATGATTTTACATCGGTAGACAGTAAATTGGTAAGAATTTTTAATTATTTGAATAAATTTAACCATAATAGAGTGAAGTATTGAGATTGATAAAATAAAGTTAAAAATACATTAAAATAAAAATACATTGGTAATTTGTGAATGCTGTATAAGTGCTGACTAAAAATATATAACTATAAAGTAATGAATCATTCAAAGCCTGTTATTAAGGGAACTAAGCATTAATAAATACATGAAGGATGCCTAAATTAACACACATATTAAGCATGCTTAGAGATTGCAGATTGACGTAAATTTCTATGGAAAAAATGGCACTTTAATTAAAAATATATTTGTTGATCTGGAGGTATAGGTATTTAAGCAGCACACCAACAAACTAGGTATATACAGTGGTAATTTACCAACTAACACTTTTAAAATAAAATACCTAAGACTATCAACATGAAACTATGAGTTAACTTATCATCAAGCCAGATACCTTAATTTTTTTTTAAGTTTAAAGTTTAATCTTGAAGTTGTTTAATGATAACTTGGATTGTGTAAAGATCATGCATTTAGTTTTTGTTTTTTACATTCAATAATAATTTTAAGCAATCAATGAACATTTGGAATGAGTTAAAAGCATTTTGCAAAGAAAATATTTTGTCATTTTTTATATAGAAGCCATTGTGAAAATAAGTGTGCCATCTGCATAAAAGTGTACATTTGTACTTATGCAGATTAACCAAGATTTTACCAAGATCATTTCAGATTTTACCAAGCTTATCCATAGGATTGGATATAGGATATAGATGTTTTTACTGTTAAAAGAGCAGAGACATAATTATCTATAGAAACACATTGAGTTCTTACAGTAAATTAATTATAGAACCATTTAAAAATAATAATTGTATAATCGTTTTGACACTGTAGTTCTGAAGCTTATACATTTTAGCCTTTGCAACAAAGTAAATTGATCCACAGAATTAAATGCTTTTGATAAGTCTATAAAGAGTGCAGCAAATGATTTGTATCATCCACTGCAGTAATTATATCATTAGTAACTGTTATTGCAAAGTTATTGTGCTATGCCATTGTCTAAAGCAAAGATGCCCAAACTAGGAACCGAAGGCCAAAGTTGGCCCATGATAATCTTTAAATTGGCCCACCAACCTATCTGAGAAGAGAGGAAGAATGATGGAGAAGCTTTAGAGATTGTCATTTTAAATCTAATGTAACCTTTTATTTGTTTTATTGTTAAATGCTAACTGAAATGAAATGTTTCAATTGAATATTGCAAATTGATCAAATTAAGTTTAAATGTACATACTACCACCATATACATAGAGGACAATGCATAGATTTTGGTGAGCAAATCTAGACAAAGGCAGATTCTGCTTGAATAGTGTTAAACTCCACTGTTCACTATTATGTTTTTTTGCAATACGTTATCGTATTAAAAGTTATACTGCATTAGTTAATACAATTAAAAGTAATGTTTTTGATTTATTTTTGAATATTATGAAATAAAATTGGAAATTACCCATGGCAACTTTTATGTAATTTAGTTTATACATATTTACCCTTGGACCACGGTTAATAATGATATTTGGTTTTGGGCCCTTTATATGAAAATATTTGGACATCCCTGGGCTAAAACCTTAAATGTAGATCTAGGAGAATTCAGTTAAGCTAAGATAGAATGGTATTTTTATTAGATACCAATACCAGCTAAAGCAAGAAGCTCAAAGCAAAAGCTATTAAAGGATTGACTTTACTGTAAAAATGCTGGGTTGATTTGCGTTTGGACAAAATGGGGAAATTAGCTTATTGGTTTTTACAAATTTAGGTGGATTGATCATAAAAAAAATAACTTAGTAAAATAAAAGCTTAAATAACTTTGTTATTTTAATTGTATTGTTTCAAGAGTTCCCACTTAGATATGCTTGGCACTTATAGCAGGTTTGGCATGCTGTCCTGGGAGAGAACCCTGAGCTCAGAGATATTTGAGCCCAGGGCTCCCGCCCGGTCTAGAAGCATATCAGGAGAACTGAGATCAGGTAGGTCTCGATCGCTCCCCCTTTAGAAGGGGAGAAAAAAGGAGGAGATGGGGTGGAAGGCGGGATTCTTCCAAAACGAAGATAGTGCAACAAGGAGAAAGTGATCCATTTATATTAAGCTAGGATCATTCTGATTGGATTATTACTGATTACGGATGAGTGGCCAGCGGTGCACAATCATATCACGTGCTCCTCTCGAAATTAGTTTATGAAACTTCACTTCAGTTTAGTTTAAATGAGTATATTGATAAAAGAGCAAATTACATTTTTAACATTTGTAGAAACATTAAGTTTTATAATAAATCAAAATATTTAGTAAAAAGGATAAATAAATCTAAAGTACAATTGGTGCATGATTTAAGAACAAATAAAAAAAGTAATGGAAAACACCTCCAGAAATATTTAGATGAAGGAGGCTCTCTTATGATTTGTTAGGAATGCAATTATCATGAGAAGGTAGTCTACATGAATGACTTTATTAAGTGCAGACTGGTTTAATCCAGCCATTAAGCAAACGACTATGTATATTAATGAAGAAGCAAGCATTAATGAAAAAATTTAAGAACAATTCTTGTTTGGTCAACAGATGCATTTAATTTATTAAAAGGAAACAACAGACAGCCCCTGCTCTTGCCATGCGAGAATATGAAAAACCTTTTTATCTGTATGTTGCAGATAGAAAAGAACGCATCTGCAATTTTGATGCAAAATTCGTGTGATGGCCGGAAAAAGTAAGCGAAAACATATTACAGCACCAAGCTGGATTTGGTCGCTCAAGGCACTACACCATGTTATCAGCAGGGCCTCGCTGCTGTTTACTATGCATATGAGAAAACATCAGCTATTACAATGGATACACTGACTAATTATATATACACTTCACAAGGTAGCTGAATTGATACAGCAAGGAAGATTTGTTCTGACTCAGGCCAGAAGTATATCTGACACTACTGGTTTTTCCAGACATGACATTATAAAGGGCAATATCCTCTCGAAGGAGAAAGAACGTCACAGAATGCATGACCGAATCGTTAGCATTCAACAGATTAAGAACTAGAGCCAAACCAAATATCTAATGCAGAACTTGATTAATTTGTGAACTGTTATTGCTTCAGAGATGGTTTAAGAAAACATGTGATAGTTTAAGAAGTCATGCTGTAGTTCAAAAAGAAGGTAAAGAATTCATTCCAATTGTGGTACAGCATTGTGAGCAACCACAATTAACTGAATTTAAGGCAATAACTAAAGCCTACCTTTTAGGCAAAGGAAAATTGTAAACATCTATAATGATTCAGCATATGCACATGGTGTCTGTTACCTTTTTAATGCGATCTGGAAATTTAAGAATTTAGGAAAACTAATGACACTCCAATCCAACATTATGGCCAAATCAGTGATTTAATTTTAGCTATAATTTACCCATAAAACAGCTTGTTGTATCATAAAAGGAAATAACTCTGTAGGTTTATATGCCAAGCAAGCATCTGAATGTAAAGTAGCTATAATCAGTTTTAATTTAACCTAAACTTTAGATAGGAAATATGATTATAGTGCCACATGGCAACATAGAAGTGCTATCAAAGATATATATATAAAAAGAGAGAATATAGAGATGACATGAAGGTTTAAGGAATCATTTTGTTTTTGGTCACCTTATCTGCAAGCATCAGTATATAATTATTCATCAGAATGTGAAATTTGTGCACAGAACAATGTCAGAAAGGGCACAGCATCTCCATAAGCATTTAGTATTGAACTTTGTTGATATGATTCATTAGTAAAAAGCAAAAGCTACATGTTGTGATTATAGACAGATTTAGTAGATTGGTAGAGGCTGTGCATTTAGCAGAGCAGATTGCTGAGACTGTAATTAAAATTCCTAACAGAAGAAATTATTCCAATATTTGGAATCCCGTTTGATAAAAGTTCAGATAATGGATCAGCATTTATTCAACAGACAGTTATAATAGTAATCCAACAAGTGCAGATAAAAAAGAAGGGTTTAATATGTGCTTCCTACAGCCAATCTCAAGGAATACTACAGTGGATTAAGGAAACTTTAAAGGCAAAACTGAAAACTGAATACAATTTTTGTGACACTAAACAAATCGAGTGAATGTTTTGCTATGTCATCCAACCTGGAGACCAAGGTGCCAATACAGTAGTGAGAGCAACACCAACTGCATTACAAGTTCAAAACAACAACACCTGATACCATTTAAACCATTGTACCAGAGTTCCGAAGTCAAGAAACAGTCAACAAAACTGTGGCGATCTAGCACAGGGAGCACATCAGCAGCATAAAACAACAAGTAATGACTCTCTTGAATTTCGTCAAGGACAACATGAACTGGTTGAAGGAGAAACAGCAAACCTGCTGGTGGATGCAAACCTGCCGGCCTATGGGGAACAACAGGAGGACACTACTCTGGAAGGAAATCATGCTACTGTCAATGATAATAGAGAATGCACATGTAAACATGAGTCAAGAAATAATCTTTCCCCAGGTGAAGAAAAACCGGACAATGGAATTGAATGAGACCTATCAACAATCGACTTCTGAGCCTTACTGGAAAAGGAAAAGCTGACCGATAAGCTGAAGGAGACTACTGCTGCATCTATATTCCCAAAAAAGTAAACTCCCACAGGTGGATCGTACTCAAGGATAAAGCTGGACGAGATAAAAACTTGTGTGATTGGTTTGCCTCCATATTTGGATCTTGGGGACAATGGTTGATAAAGATTGTCATATTCGGATGTTGCCATTATTGTTTGTTGCTTTACTTTTTTTGCTGTGTTGTGTCATTCATCAGATCGATGGTAGCCAGTGCTGCTGCCAGACGGTTACAAGGAACTGTGCAAACCCAACTCAACAGTGACTATGACTATGAAGATATGCTTCCAAAATCCCCGGATGGGGATCCACATTATGAGAATGATTGCCCACATTGGTCCGATTATGAGAATGTTACCCCAAACTTGGTTGGATGAGTATCTTTATTGTTTAAACATTTTTTTTTTATTATTTGAGAGTTAGGGTTAGGGTATATAATATGCCATATTTTTGTTTTCATGTTATTTCTGTTTTGTGGAAAGTAAGGGAGATAGCGTATAACATGTATTTTATTTTCTTTGCTTTTTAAGTTTAGACAGACTATTAGAATGCTGAATAGTGTAGGCAGGTAGTTAGAGGATGTTTTGTTCTATTATTTTGGCACTAAGACTCTCTTTTTCATAAATGCACCAAAAATTATTCATATACAATGCAAGTAATCTTATGTTGTTTTCTATTTTCTTTTCTAATTTTCTTCTCTTGTTCTTTTTTATCAGAATGACACAAATGAAAAGAGGTTTTAAACTGGTCATTATCCGTGCTACGAGAGCAAACAGAAGGACCTAAAATGAAGAATATCTACCATGTAATCTACAAAATTACCATTTGATGAATATGATATATAATATTTCTGGGTATAAAATGGACATTTATCGAAGCTGCCGGGATAACATATAATTTATTACTCACGGGGAAAGAGGACTTGAACTGAGTGCTTAATGGAAGTTGTGGAACTAACGGTCATCTCAAAGCTGGCGGATGCTGCAAAAGTAGGCTCTACTGGTGGCTTAAAAGCCTGCTGTTTGCTCCAACACCAGACAGTACTCAGTAGTACCTCTGGCAACGTGGGACCCATTACCTCAAACTTGTGTTCTTTTTAGGAGGCGCTGTGAATGTTACTTTATACTAAGGGGTTTATTTCTTTTTGCTTATATCTTCTTTTGCATTTAATCAAGTATGAAACTGTTGAAAAAAAAAATGAGTGAAAAGAGAAGAGAGAACCCAGTCCAGGAGACTCGAAACAAGCAGAATTCCTTTATTGAGACGTGTTGGTTAATCTGCAGTCATACAGCGTCTTCAAGGTGTCCAATGTGTCTGCAAGAGCCTACTAGAGGTCCGCAGTCTGCAAGTTCTTTCACAAGTCTCTCACAAGTCTCACACAAGTCTGTAAAATAGTCTGATTTAAGACAAAGATTTCATGGCTATATTGTGTTCTTAGGAGGAGGGGATTTGGCTAAACAAAGCATGCAAATTCAGTATTGGAGTCAGCATGGCATAGGTGTTAAAAAACGGCCCAGCTACTGACCACACAAGTTAATCAACATAGGGTTTCTGTAGCATAAAAGCAACACCCGAAGACAAAGACAGAGTCGTTTAAAGCATTTGCATCACTGGCTTAGCCTGTAGTCAGAGAGATAAAGGTTAAATGTCCCTCCTAGCTGGGATGTTACTGAAATGATATAATTAAAAACCAGAGAATATAACTTTTCAGTTATACGTAGATTATTGTTAATTTGAAATTAGATGATATAAATTTATATTTCCACAGTTCCCCCTTTGAGAGTTATTTAAAAACTCTCACAAAAAAAAAATATATATATATAAATTTGTAAGCTTTCCTAAAACCATTCAATGGCTTCTGTATGATAACAGAAGCCCCATCCTCTAGTCATGTAACTTAAAAAAAGTTACAGGCACATTTAACTTATTCTGTGTCATTTCAATATCTACGTAGATGTAAGTGTAGATTTCAGAACTGATCACACGTTTATGACAATCAGTTGTAATGTCATAAATCCTACATGATGACACAAAAAATCATGTAGTTAAACTGTAGATCTTCTGAAAGTCCATGGCTTGTGAATAGTGTTCAGTCTTTTGTGAGGTGTGTTTCTTGTGGTTCTTCTCCAGCACAGAGTTGATCTGATGACTTCCTGTCATTCATGGATCTCCGTAGTGATGCTCTAGTTCAGAGTGTTTCTTGAGAAGATGCAGTGTTTGTGTGTTTATCTGCACACAAGAAAACAAGGAAACAGCAGACCAGCAGTATTCATGCATAGACTTGTATGATCATACAGTTCATGTGTCTAGTTATTCAGGTGATTGTATAGTGGTTGTGTTAAGTTGGTGATCGTATAGTGTTGTGTATTTTCTGTCTCCTAATCTTAAAGTTATGACACCTATAAATCAGTGAGGTGAGGATAAATGGGGAAAAAGGGAGTCTTCACCACAGGGTGCGGCCCCTGAAGCCTGTTGCTTTCAGTTCTGCCCTGGGCTCCTCACTGGTTTGTGTGTCCTGTTCTGTCCCTGAGTGTGGTGGGCAAACTTTAAAATGTGAGACACAAACTATCATTCAATAAATATCAGTCCTATCAGACATCATAACATTGAATGGGTAGTGATTGGAAAATGTGTTAAACACATTCAAGGCTGTAAGTGGACTTAAGCAGAGTTCCCTAATACAAAGGAAGAAGTTTCCTTTGTGTCTTTTTACAAAGAGTCTTTCATCTTAATTGTAAATGAACTGGGACATTAAGCACTCACAGCCAAAAATGGTTAGCATCTTTGTGGACAGCTCAATATAGTGATGAGGGGAGGGGTATGTTGAGGGCATTTAGCAAACTGTTCAGAAGTTGATTTACCCTGTTCATCTCTTTAAAGTTCTTTTTATTCTTTCTACACTCCCTCATCCAATGTCCTTTTTTACCACAGTAATGACAACAGATATTTTTCCTAAGACATTTGTGATTTGATGTCTTTTCTGTGTTGACCTTAGTGGCGGCTGCTTCAAATCTGACTCTGTCTTTGATGTAAGAGTCTCTTTCCCACAAAGCTAAACTGTTCATATTATTTCTGAGAGTGGTGGAAGACCAGGTGATGTTAAGAAATGGCAAAGCTTGTCTGTATTCAGTTGCAAGGCCATCTGACCAGATGCGGACTAGGGGTCCCTTATCATTTAGCACACTGTCTGAATTATCAGCTAATCCACTGTAAGTTATGGCGGATTGACAAAATCTCTCAGTGAATTCATTCACAGATTCATCTTTCCTTTGCACACAACAAGTCACTTTTGACCAGTCGATCTTTGGGCCAACAATGTTCTTTAGAGCTTTCAAAACACCCTCTCTCAAATCATCCTTACTGGCATGTTGTAATTTAGAGGTCACAGTATGCTCAAAACTGTTGAATTCAGATTCAGTTAGAATTTGAGACATTAGCTGGGTGACTTCTGTTAATGTCATGTCATAAAGACGCATTTTGCTGATTAGTGCTCTGCTAAACTCTGAAAAATTTGTGCGTGCTGATGGTAAGCTTTGAGACAGTCTGTCTATTTCTCTAGGTCCTAGTGTTCTGGAAACTGTTTGAATTTGAACAACAGAAGTGTTGTTGTGTGAACTCTCAGTTCTCTTAGATCTTCTGGCACCACAAACCTCCACTGAACCTATGAGCAAATCACTATCTGATTGGATGGAAATGTCTGTTTCAGAGACAATTTGTAAGTCAGGATGTTTATTATCAGGCTGACTAACCTCCTCAATGTCAGTTTTTGATTTCTTGAGGTTCAGTTGTTTTGTTAATGAGGTTATCTTAGCATGAAGCTCTTGGATCTGTTTTTCAAATTCTGATTTAGCTTGAGCTTGTTGTTTAGCTCGAGATAAATTGAATTCTCTGTAACAGCAGATAATGCCTTTTACATTGTTTTTGCGAATGCATGCATCAAGCACTTTCTTGCATTCTTCTAATGTCCAAACATCATCTGGGTCAATGCTAAATTTCTTTGTCAAATTTAGTCTGACTGACTCTGTTATTGAGTCCATGTGCTGTCGTAGCAGCGATTTGAAGTCCTGATCTGACAATAAAGGAGTTTTTAAACTACCTTTTTCAGTTGTAGTGATCAGTCTTGTATTCTGTCTGAACATTTTGTGAGTTTATTATCACAAAGTAAAAATACTAAAACTTTTCAGATGAAAGTGTAGTAATTTCTTCTCTGGCGAAACAGAGGGTAACAATATTAGCACATGTTGCTAAAACTTCCTGCCTGAACAAGAGATAACATCAGTTAGCTTGTATAGCTAAACTTAAACTTCTCTGGTTGAACAGAGGGAAAACGAAATAAAAGAAAAGAAAATAGCGCATAAGGCTTAACTTCTCTGAAGAGAGGATAACTTTTTAAAAGAAAAATAGCACGTAAGGCTTTACTTCTCTGTCTGAACAGAGGATAAACTGTTACTTCTCTGTTGAAATAGAGTATAACTTTTTTTGTTAAACAAACCCTGCAGCTGTTTGTTAACTTTTCTCTGATGGAGCAGAGAATAACCATGTGTATAGACTGGTCTGTATGGTTCTTTTGATAGAGTGAAACTCACCAAATCGAGGTTGAGCTGAAAAGATTCAGTCTGGAGTGATCTGATCTTTGTATTCAGGTAGCTTCAATGTTCATCAGGGTTGCAGTCAGCAAATAGTTGAGAATTTGTGACGTCCGCTGAGTGACTTCAAATTGCCGTTGAGCTGAAGATTCCGTCTGAAGAAGTTTCCTTGATCTTGAAGGTTCAAGTTGAATTTCAGGTGGATTTCAGTCTTTTGTGGCAAATTGTTGAGATTTAGATGATTTCAGTCTCTATCCGGGTCACGGCACCAAGTTGTTGAAAAAAAAAAATAAATGAGTGAAAAGAGAAGAGAGAACCCAGTCCAGGAGACTCGAAACAAGCAGAATTCCTTTATTGAGACGTGTTGGTTAATCTGCAGTGTCCAATGTGTCTGCAAGAGCCTACTAGAGGTCCGCAGTCTGCAAGTTCTTTCACAAGTCTCTCACAAGTCTCACACAAGTCTGCAAAATAGTCTGATTTAAGACAAAGATTTCATGGCTATATTGTGTTCTTAGGAGGAGGGGATTTGGCTAAACAAAGCATGCAAATTCAGTATTGGAGTCAGCATGGCATAGGTGTTAAAAAACGGCCCAGCTACTGACCACACAAGTTAATCAACATAGGGTTTCTGTAGCATAAAAGCAACACCCGAAGACAAAGACAGAGTCGTTTAAAGCATTTGCATCACTGGCTTAGCCTGTAGTCAGAGAGATAAAGGTTAAATGTCCCTCCTAGCTGGGATGTTAATGAAATGATATAATTAAAAACCAGAGAATATAACTTTTCAGTTATATGTAGATTATTGTTAATTTGAAATTAGATGATATAAATTTATATTTCCACAAAACGTATATTTTATTTTTACTGCAAGGCTGAACTCAACAAACGCATGCTTTATGTTACAATATTTACGTGCTTTATTACATCATTTGTATTGTCTTTATTGGTTGTACTAAATGTGGTTTGTAATCCCCCAGATTGGTTGTTAGATAAGGGGGGGCGGGATCTTTTACTCCCTTCTAGTCAAATGAGGGGGTAGATGTTTGGTTCCGCCTCTCCACTGGAGTGCAACATAATGATACTGACATTTGGTAAAGACTGTGAAGGGCAACTTTTTGTTGCATTAGTGAGGTTGATTGGACTGATATGTTGGTACCTTATGCTGCATTCCGGTTGAGGGTTAGGAGAGGGACTTTCTTCTGATAGAGTCCCTCTAAGGGGGGATTTGTTGGGGATTTTATTGTGTCTTGATGAATTTCTGATGAATGTATTACTCTCATTTATATGCTTATTTGAGTGATTTCAGTATTATTATCTATTATAGTATTACCCATACCTGTGGCATTATTATCAGTTATGTGTGCTTTGGTAAATAAAAAAGTCATGATGTGTAAATGCAGTCAGAGATGAGAAGATAAATTAGAAGAGCAGCATTAATGTCACAATGAGCGCTGATTTATGGAAGCAAGGCTTACCTGCGTTCTGTTCTGTAACTCATGATAAAGCACACCTGCACGTGTGCCCACACACTTGTACTGACATCTAAAGAATTATTAGCACTTATGAACTTCAGCTAAACTTACAGTTGACAGTTCAGTGGACAGTGAACAAGATATATTGTTGAGCATTGTTTTTTGGCTGAGTCATCACTTTTGAAACAGGAAGGAAAGACTTTAACTGGACATGGGTAAGACCCCTGAAAGACCCTGAGATTCTATTGGTGGCGAGCACCTGAGAGATTTAAGATCCCATTAGCGGAGAAGCTGATGGAGGTGTGTAATGTGTAAATTTGGGTGGAGTCTTAAGACACAGAAATGTATTTAAACTGTGCAAGCCTATGTTCAGCAGACACTTGAACGACTTGTCTCTGTTGTTACTGATGCTGTAACAATAAACTGCTTCGTCTAAAGACTTCGGAGATCTCAGACTTTTTCATTTTTTGAAAAGTTTGACTTAGAGACTTACAATAATTTTGCAGACCAGAATCTTTTTTCTACAACAGGACATGACCAAACAGGATTTCACATCGCTCTGGCTCACCCTGGGCGCCATTAAGGATGCCATCTGGGTCACAAGAAACCTGCTGGTGGGGAAGCAGGTCACGGTACCCCTCCAAGGGATAAAGAAAATAACAACAACCACGCTACAGGGGTACCGGACCTCAACAACAGGACCGGGGGGCCGGGGTCACACGGGGGAGGTCCCGGCCGCCACCATACCTGGCCGCCCGTAGATGCACCCTCACCACTCTGGCTACGGGAACAGCGGGCCAGCAGGCCAGAGGAGGGGGATCTCCGCTATGCCCCAGAAACACAGGGACTGTGACCGTCCTGGAGAGCTAGTGTGAATGGACTTTATTGTTTTGACTCACCCTTGATCCTGCACAAAGAAATGATTTTGTTTTTTTTGATTGCGTCTACATCGCTTTTACTGGACCGCTTTTATCGCTTTTATCAACTCTACGTCTGGACTCTTTTGACATAACACACGCAAACACAAAGGACTTTTGCACAACATACACTTTTATTTCTTCCAAAATTCGAGATTTTAAAGAAATAATTACTGTTTATTGTCTGCGTTTTATTGTCTTTTAAAGTGTGCTAAAATGTTTTAACGTGTGTTTTTTCTGTTTTAGCCCCATTAAGTCCAGTGTTTAGTTAAAATGGTGACTAGCCAATGAGTTTTTAGGCCATTTTTATTGTTTATGGTTTTATTTTTTTATCCTTTTTATAGAACAGCCTTGATTTTACTCCATTGTATGTTTTTGATTTTAAAACTTGTTTTTCATTCAAACACTATGACAAAAGAAGAAGCATTGTAATTTATGTTCACACAAAGCACTTACCCTTTTAATTTATCCTCTATTTTATGTATTTATTTACTCTTTAAGTTTTATATTTAAGGGAAAAAATATGTGAACTGTAAAAGATTAAGATGTGTTTTTATGATGAAAATTGTACGTAAAAGCTGTCAATAAAACTTTTTTTGAAAGAAAAATCTGTTTTTATCCATATCATACAGTACTTGACTTGCCACGCGGCTGTCACAGCGATCACCTCTTGGAGGTTTTCTTGGTGGTTGCTTTTGTAAAATCAGAAAGGATTTATATTCTCGAATACATACTGGCATGCATCGGACCACTCAAACTGAATCTTCAGACTTAGGAGGTCAGTTAAAAGAGAAACAACCATGACAAAATTCAAACAAAACGAGTGGTAGTTATCTACCTTACCTAAAAAGCAACATATTTGCTTACGGTCCTTTGCAGAGGAAAAATCACAAATCACCATAACCTCAGCAGCAAGAGGGCACACTTTACCAACACCAGTTACTTCACCCAAATAGACAAGAGCGGCTTTACCAAATTCACATTTGGCCAAGTTGAAAGTAAGCTTAGCCTCTGCCAGTTGATTAAAGACTTGTTGAAGTAAATTATGTGTTCCAGCCATGTGGAGCTGTGTAAAACCATATCATCCAATTACGCTTCGGGATTGGGGACACCAGCCAACACTGTGAAAAGATCTTGGAGCATTTTTCATTCTGAACGCCATCACCCAATAATTAAGAAAAGCATCAGGGGTGATAAATGCTGATCATTCTTTTGCATGCTCAGTTAACGTCACCTGAAAGTATCTTTTAAACAGGTCAACTTTTGAAACATACACAGAACCTACACGATCCACACAATCATCTATTCTTGGCAAAGGATAGCAGTCATTATTGTACAGCATTTACCAGTCAATAATCTGTGCAAAATCAAAATGTGCCATCAGATTTGTCTACCAGCAAGCACGGCAAACTCCACAGACTGTTACTGGACTCAGGGATGTGATTTTCCAACATGTAATCAATTTATTTTTGTAAAAATGACCATTTAAGTGGATTAACACAATATAGATGTTGCTTTATCGGCTGGGTAAAATCAACATCAATATCATGCTCAATAAAGGATGTTATATCAGAAATGTCACTAAACAATATTGGAAAACTTCTCACTAACCCAATGACATCAGCTTTCTCGGTAGCTGGCTAGTCAAAGTTGTGAGCATATTCAAATTTTTTAACCTTCCCTCAACTGTATGTCTATATGGTTCTATGTCATTGTTACGTAGTGGATGCACCTCGCACATAATTATAAGGATGACCACTATTAAAAAAGGTCACCCAGAGTCCCTGTTCCTGCTTCCCAAAGCATACACATACAGGTCAAGATGTCAAAAAGGGGTAGCAGATTTATTAAACAACTATTTCCAGTATCAGAACCATGCAACAAAAAGGCTAAAAAAAACCAAAACAAGGTAAGCTACCTAATATTACATTTCTTAACCGAAAATAAAGCTCTGTAAATAAAACAACAATCCTACCCTCCTTAACTATCCATTAAACAGGAGAAAACGGGACAAAAGCAAAAGGGCCTTCCCTTAGATCAATGAGCAGTAAGTAAACATTTAGCCACAGCTAACACAAAATACCGTCCCATTACCATATGTCACAGAGTATCTCACCAGATGACTTTGGAAAAATGGTTTCACACAGAAAGATAGCACTGCCACAAAGAGAACTTAGAGTGATCTGCTCACACACAACAGTGAGGGAAAACAGGAAGAGAACTCAATGAACAGCGTCAACAGTGTGCCTTTATAATTGCCGCCGCCCTTCTCACAGCTCGTAAGAATTAAAACTAATCTGACGAAAAGTAAAACACTTATGTTTCCTCGTGAGATCAGGCTGGCTGCACCTGATCTCCGCTTAAGCGGAGAGAGAGAAAGAGACAGATAATAGAGGATACAACACACAGGAACAATGCATACTGTACCAGCATTGTCAAAATAAAGGTTACACAATATGTAACAATCGCTTTCATCAACAGATATAAATGGTCCAACAGAAAGAGACTCTTAAACAGGTACATGTACTGTACAATGTTTTCAACTTTTTAGTTATCTGATGATGGGGTACTCGAACATGGACTCGAGTCCAGTTTTCATTGGACACGGACTTAGGGAAACTTTTACTCGGACTTGACTCAGACTTGGACATTTTGGACTCGGAAAATATCACGAGTCCAGTCGAGTCCACATCATTCACAACACAAATAAAGATATTAAAAATGAATAAATAACAGCATGAAACTATAACATGAATTTAGCGATCTCTCAGGCTGCATGCCAGCTTTTATTTACGCCACCGCACCATACCAGCAGGCAGCAGCAGCAGCACGTCATCACCTTAAACGTGTAACCAGAAATAGCCATAATCACACAATGCGTGGCTAGGTTTAGGACAATAATGTCTTTAAAATCAGCAATAATTTGTCTTCTACCGACATGTTGAAAGAAAACAAAGAAAGGTAAGAGCTTATTTACTTGAATTATACATTCATAGGGATGAAGTTAAAACATAGCCTACTGGTGACATTGTTTTGTTGTTTATATTGGTGTCAATATATCCACAAATAACTGTCAGATTCAAAGGTTCACGCTTAGGCTCTGAGCCAGAGAAATAGCGTTCAGCGCTTGATTTAGGCCAGGGCTTCTCAAATCCGGACTCCGTAACATTCAAAGTTTTCCTGTGTGACTCTTATAATGACATCCCACTATCATCCCGATTCATTTTCCAATACTTCCCCCTTATGCTTAATCTTTCTATGAAAAGTGAAAGTACTGTCAACACAGCGATCTCAAATGTGATAGAACTGCAAGAGCTGTTCAAGAGAATTGTGCTTTCGCTTTATTTTGGCTTGAAAGCACGTTAAAATGCATATAAAAATGTCTGCATTCACTTCCATTAAAGATGTGCGTCGATCATCCCATTTCTGAATCAGTGTAGCCTATACATGCTGACTGACGGACGCGTTCCGTATAATAAACTAATCCCAGATCCCAGATCAGCTTCTGCTTTTGAGGGTAGTGTTAGGAGAGTATAAAGATTGTGTAAAACTACAGTAATTAAATGATGGTTTAGCATAAATGTTGTAATAATGTTGCTTGGAGTTGCATATTATATTAAGTCAATATAAGCACAAATGGATTTAATGTAGAGTTATATTCAAATCCAGACAACATTCAGAATGGATAATCACTGGACTAAGTCCACAAATTCAAGCAATAATTTAATCGAGGTTTGACTTTGAATTTGTGTAAAAATTAATATTCAGGTAATATTTTGATGAGAGACATTGGAGAGATTAGGAGTGCCTGTGTCCACAATGTGAGTCTTCTGTGTGAGAATAAACAGTGGCAGTATATATCTGCCCTACATGTTGAATATGCAAGAGAGAATCTGATAATGACACATTTCTGATTCTATTTATATGTAGTCAATGACAGAGGGCAAGAATATGTGTATTGCACAATTAATCATCTCAAATGTTTCATTTTAAAATGATTCAGAATTATGCATAGTTGTATGCTGATGTCATCATCACTGTCTTTTGAAATGAGGACCAGGACTATGACCTATATCCTTAAAAGCCCCCCACCCTCCATTTATTTATATTATATATATTTATAATTATTATTATACAATTAATATTCTGAATAAATAACAGAAATTTGTCCACAAAGACACAACTGACACAAAGACACAACTGGAGTGATGTATTAAGATCATTTGAGAAGTCTTTTGCAAGAATATTAATTTAATTTGACAATTCCATAAGATACAAAAAGATATGTTTTATAGAATTATCTGTGGGCTGCACGGTAGCGCAGTGAGTAGCACTGTCGCCTTACAGCAAGAAGGTCACTGGTTCGAGCTACGGCCGGGTCAGTTGAAGTTTCTGTGTGGAGTTTGCATGTTCTCACCGTGTTGGCATGGGTTTTCTCCGGGAGCTCCGGTTTCTTCCACAATTCAAAAACTATAGGTGAATTGATGAATTAAATTGGCCATAGCATATGAAGGGAAGGGCATCCGCTGTGTAAAACATGCTGGATAAGTTGGCGGTTCATTCCGCTGTGGTGACCCCTGATTAATAAAGGGACTAAGTCGAAAAGAAAATAAATGAATGAATAAATGAATGAGAATTATGTTGTCTTTTTAGACCTGAATTGTGAACTGTTTTAGGCCTAATACCTGCCTGACTCTTCATCCTTCTTTTCTGCTTCATAGCATGTTTACTTAAAATAAGATCATCATCATATTGTTTTAATTTTTGTTTTGTCCAGTTGCAAAACTTACACAGGTTTCACAATGCATAATTGCTGCGTATTTTTTCGACGTGTCCCAGAGTTGCAAAAACTTCTAAGTATGTGGAATGTACACTTGCTTTATTAAAATGAAAGAATGTCCAAGACAAAGCAAATAAGTGTCTTATGAGTATATGTACACTAGCAGTGGATTTTACTGGAATTCACCTGAAATCTTGCCTAGAGCTCCAAATTGGTTAGGGCCGGGCCTAATCATGATCATGCTGGATAATCGTGCGTGCTCGCCTGTTTTAACACACTGCAGCAAAGCAATAATTTTAATGGAAGAAGATGTCGGCCTCACTGAAAAGAATTGATGAAGAAAATAGACAGTTCAAAGTTGAATGAACAGATAAGTATGTGTTTATTTTGCCCTAAGCCAGCTCGAATCAGTAACCTTCTTGCTGTGAGGCCATTGTGCTACCCACTGCGCCACCATGCTGCATCTTATGGATGTTTATTAAAAACAAGTTATGTAATATCAATTGTTTCATACCTTTGCTTTGACCTTAATAAAAAAATTCAGATTTGGACCTTTTAATGTATACATTGAGAACCCTTGTTTCAGGCTATCATTAACAGATAGACCCAGATCATGAGCCTAGAAATCTGCACTGGACTATTTTTTCAGTGTGATTCCCACTGGGTTTTATTTTGCACCCAATCGCCCCTGCTATTTATTTACTCTTTGTTTATTTAAAACAAAATTCTTCTGACTGTTAATTCCCTGTTAAGACAGCGGTGAAGCCGAATGGTCTTTCTTTGCTGAACCTTTTATGTTCTGTGCTGATCTGGGTCAGTCAGCATGAGTATGGTTTCATTTTCCACACTGGGGCTGATAACAGAGTTCTCTGGAATTAATGTTCATAAAAATGCATTGTTGCCTTGGTAATGCAAGCGTAATTTAAACAAGAAATGTGAAAAAGTGGCATTAGAATAATGTCAAACGTGTGAGTCTTGTAAAATAATAAAAATTCTACATATATCGTCCAATTTTCATTTTAATTTGAAGCAAGCTAACAAAAAAATACAAGTCATTTTGTAAAAATGTACCAAAAGTTTAAATTCTTCATTTAACAGTTTAATTGTTAATAGAAAAATATATTTGATTTATTATTATTATTGTTATTTTACATTTTTTTACATACGTGGTACCATGGCTCAATGCTTAGCACTGTTGCCGCACAGCAAGAAGGTCACTGGTTCGAGTCTCGACTGGGCCAGGAGTGTTTCTGTGTGGAGTTTGCATGTTCTCCGTGTGTTGGTGTGGGTTTCCTCCGGGTGCTCCAGTTTCCCTCACAGTCCAAACACATGCGCTATAGGTAAATTTAATTTACTAAAATGGCAGTGGTGTGTGAATGTGAATGAGAGTGAATGGGTTGTGGCTGGAAGGGCATCCGCTGCGTAAAACATATGCTGGACTAGTTGGCAGTTCGTTCCACTCGCTCGCTCGGACTTGGACTTGTACTCGACTGGTTAAGGACTTGGTCTCGACTTGGACTCGACAAAGGTGGACTCGACCCCAACTCTAGTATCTGACTCTCTCTCATAATAGGGTGTAGGAACTCATCGGCATTTTTCAGTGGTCAACACAAGTTGAATCTGAAATCTTGGGCATCTCCAATGGTCTCATTCATTGAACTAGCTTGAGGGCTTATACCATCAGGATAACAGAGCGCCAATTGATTTCGGGCTCCTCTGA
Organism: Danio rerio; assembly: GCF_052040795.2. Lineage (NCBI taxonomy): Eukaryota > Metazoa > Chordata > Actinopteri > Cypriniformes > Danionidae > Danio > Danio rerio. Next base: position 17,565,757 of record NC_141022.1, read on the forward strand.
CCAGTACTTCTATGCAGATGTTCTGGTACCCTTCGGCTAACTAGCCAATGATTAATTAAATCAGTTAAATTAAAAACAATGGCCCTTACAGGATCTTCAGCGGAAACCATTTCACGAGACTTTTAATTGACTCCTGGTCATGTGCTCGCCTTGGGCACATCCTGCTAGAAGCACCATTTCATAGAGACAAAGAGATCTCTAGAAACATTAATGCATATGAATAAAAGCTAATCTCTTAATGTTAGAACTAAGGCAGATGTATCTTTGAATAATATGCCATAATGTTCCTCATATGCTGTTTATTCCAATCAACTAGGTTAATCAATGTGTTGTTTTAACCCTTATAACAGAGTAAAATAATCTGTATGTGTCTGAAATGTATGATGTCTGGTATTGAAAGAAAGCTAGTGACATTTGCAATACGTTGGTGTAAATGAAAAACTAGTAGTACAAACAGTATTCATCTTGTAACGTTTGATGTAAGATAGTTTCAATCTTGCAAGAGTTCTACCACGTGAAATCTACATGCAGTCTGTTAATTAATGACCTTTCCTATATCAGTACGGGGCGTGGCCCTGCCCTTCATGGCAACTGCTTATTGGCAGACAGTGCCATGGGGACGAACCAGACCAGGTCACTTAAAAACGCCCTGCAACAAAGAAACTTTGCTTTTTGCATCAGCTAGCTTGCGCATGCTTTTGCTCTCTGCCCCCTTTCGCCTACCCAGACACCGCGCCGCCACGCGATTGGGTCTCCACGAACTTCCACGCAAACCTCTTAAGTTTCGGGACTCACGAAACTGCACGAACTTCCGCAAAACCGACTCTCAGCAGTCCGTCGCCTAGGTAACCCAGGACAACAGCCATTCACGAGCGTGTGAATCCCATAGACGTCATCGAAGCGAGAAACTACCCAATCAGGAGCACCGTGTTTCCCCAAGGCCAGCCGGCGAGGGAGATTCGACTTCAGCAAAAAGGAGGTAGGGGTAGCTGCAGCCTGGAGAAATGGGTGTGATTAAAGGTGGGAGGGGCCAAAATGTAAAAGGCGTGGCTAAAGGTTTTTCATTGGTTAAAGGTTCCCTTTCCGGTAAATGCGAAGGCCAATCACGGTTGGGGGAGCAAAAAGTAAGGGGCGGAACAAAAGGTTTTTCATTGGTTAAAGGTACTTTTCCGGTTAAATGCTGCCAATCAGCAGTAACGAAATGCATAAACAGTTGCAGACGTAATTTCCTTTAGTTTAGACAGCAGAATGGCGACGGTAAGATGTGTTGCTGTTAACAGACACGTGTTTTACGATAGTTCAGTTTTGTTATTTGGTCAAGTCATCAATTGTCATTCGTAACTCTAATAATTACTTTACGTAATTTGTGGTTGATAGAGACACGTTACGGTGAGAAGCGAAGATGACGGGGATGACTGCATTTCTATTGAACAGTAGCAAAGTGGTAGTTTGTATAGGTGTCCCTTTTGTGCAGATGTTTTGAGACCTGTTCATATGATTTATAGTCATCTGCAGAGTCACAAAATTCGAGCAATTCATCACGACCATAAGTACCCAATTATTTGGTGGTTTGCATTTTAAGATGATTTATTTGGGTGATAACGTTATGTGATGACGTGAAGAGCGATTCTACATCTGATGTATGCCAATATGTACGTGTAAATTGCATAACTTATATGACATACAAGCTCATATGTGATACATATAAAATGCCATGTATGCAACATGTATTACGAAATATAGCAAATATGTCCACTTTAGAAATATCCTTTTAAAGAGTGTGTACACACACAACTGGACATTGCAATGACTAAGTCAACTGTATTTTCACTATTACTGTTTTAAACCTACATTACTACAAAATATATATAAAATATAGCAGTGAAATACAAGTTTCAGTATTGTTTTGTATTGAATTTTTGCTTTCCCTAAAGTTAATGTTAACTGTCTATCACTAATTTTAAAAGACAACAATTGATTATAGCACACATTTAATCTGTTTTAGTATGTTTTAATTTCCGTTTGTTAATTAACTAATACATGTTTGTAATATCTGCTATTTATTATTCACTAAAAAACAACAAGTAAATGACAAAACAAAAAAGATTTCAGCTTTTTAATGCTGGCCAAAAGTCTATAAAAGTTTCCAATGATAGTTCAGCCAAAACTTGCTATCATTTACTCAACTTTTACTTGTTCCAAACTAGGCGGTATAAGTTTCTTAGAGTATTTTAAATGTATTTTTTTTGCAATATTTTACAATTGTTGCCTATATGACACCTTATGCATATAAAATATGAATTTGTATGTCATATATGTGATTTGCATATTTTCCTTGTCAGATTAATTTTTTTTTGTTACATTTGATTGTTTTTTGAAACATGCTTTAAATGGTTTTAATAAATGTTTTTTTTTATCTGTATTTTTGCAGATTTCATAATTTATGACTGTCACTTGGATTGCCGAAAAAATAAGCACTATCACTGCTGCTACTGTTCCAAAACGGTTATAAACAAGTCCGATTTCATCAAGCACATACATTTTTGTAAATATTCTTCTACTCATTGCACCAAGACAGCTCGACAACAAACTCCTCTTGCTACTCTAAACCATGAGACTGCACCTCCACTTTACACTCTAAACAGTGAGACGGCACTTCCAGCTAGTGCTGTAAACCATGAGACGGCACCTCCACCTAGCACTCCAAAGAGTGAGACGGCACCTCCACCTAGCACTCCAAACAGTGAGACGGCACCTCCACCTAGCACTGTAAACCGGCCGATGGCACCTCCACCCAGCACTCCAAACAGTGAGACGGCACCTCCACCTAGCACTGTAAACCGGCTGATGGCACCTCCACCCAGCACTCCAAACAGTGAGACGGCACCTCCACCTAGCACTGTAAACCGGCCGATGGCACCTCCACCCAGCACTCCAAAGATTGAGACGGCACCTCCACCTAGCACTGTAAACCGGCCGATGGCACCTCCACCCAGCACTCCAAACAGTGAGACGGCACCTCCACCTAGCACTGTAAACCGGCCGATGGCACCTCCACCCAGCACTCCAAACAGTGAGACGGCACCTCCACCTAGCACTGTAAACCGGCCGATGGCACCTCCACCTAGCACTCCAAACAGTGAGACGGCACCTCCACCTAGCACTGTAAACCGGCCGATGGCACCTCCACCTAGCACTCCAAACAGGCAGATGGCACCTCCTCCAAACAGGCAAACGGTACATCCTACTATCACTCCAAACCAAGAGACCGCCAAGGTGACAGTTGTTCAAAGAAAGCAGGAGCAAAGGGTGAATTGTCCACACTGCAATATTTGTATTTTAAAGAAAAATCTTAAAAAACACACCCAAAGAGCTCATTCAAATATTGAGCATGACGTCACTGCACTGTCTTGTCTTCGAAGCCTGTGCATTGATGAAAAAAATGGTGTGTTCGCCGTTTCAAAATCTTCAAAAGGCCCTTGCATTCCTGTCTATGTAATTAAAAAGACATGGGGCAGTTCGCATAAGGTGACTTGCGATGTTGACATCTGTAATGCGCTAATTGATTTTAAAAGGAGATCTGGTATGCGATCCTGTGAGTGTACCCACTTAAAATCAGTTAATTATTGCAGATCAGATGCTTCAAAAGTTTCCTTACAGGAAGAGGTTTTGCAAGAAATGGTCACCCAGAGATGGTTTGCAGAGGATCGCAAGAAACAGTGTATAAATTTGCAAAAAAAAGCAGAGGAAGAAGATACATGTCTTGCATCTTATGTTGACATTGGAAGTGCATCTTATATGCATTACATCTCCGTATTTGAGCCGAAAGTTTCGTTTTATAACCGTTTGGGCAGAATTATGGTTCTTTATAATGCCAAAAATAACACATGGCATTGCCCTTGCAGTAGACCGAGGCACTCCTGCATACACAAGGCAGTGTCCAAGTGGTTGCTTTTTCAAACAAAGCGAAATATGTTCAGAAAAGTGAAGAGCACTGAGGAGGACTTGGCCACAAAGTCTTTATTGCCAGCAGATCCTGATCATACTTTGGCAAAAGATGATTCTAAGAGCACTGTGTACCCTCCAACAAATGATGATCTCAAGAAAATGGTGCAATACATTTTCACCATAAAAACGATACCATCTTCCCTTCCTTCATCAACAACAAGTTTTTGTGAAAAGGAGTTCCCAAAAGTACTTGTTCCAGATGAAATGCTCTGCTCAATGTGTTCAGAAAAAGTACCACTCAGTGACCCTTTGCTCATCTCCAAGAAAGCCAAAATTGTCACAACAATTGGAATAATCGAAGGTTGGTATTTGTTAGCTAGAAGCAAATAATTTAAATGAGTATTAAATTTATTTACTATTAACTGCATGCTTGTTTGCTTGTTTTTAGATGTTGAAACGTATTGCAAGAAATGCCCAGTGTGTGGCCTTTCATATCGCTACCAAGAATGGAACTCTGGTCTGCATAACTATGATAACCACATCATACTAAGTGTGAAATTTTGTCTGCTGCTTAGAAGTTTCCTACAGGTATAGTAGATGGATTATCATATCCTGGGGTGTCCAGATACCTAAAGGACAGCTGTTCTGCATAGTTTAGCTCCATCCTGCCTCAAGACATGGTGGGAGGTTTTTAGTGTATTGCTTATTAAGGTGTGTTACATTGTCATTAGAGCTAAACTTTGTAGAACAGTGGTTGTTTAGGATTGGAGTTATATTGAACATTGTTGTCAATAATAATATGTAATTTCCTCTTTTAGTCTCACACTGCAGTTGAACGAGTCTGTAAAGCTCTTTCTGTATCTACTGGAATGCATTATCCAAGCTGCATAACTGTGCTTTGTGCTTATCTGCACTTTGAAGCCTTGACTGACCACAATTATCAGTTTTCCTGCTTAAAGTGTGGATTCCATCCATCTGTTGTTATCATGGAAGCACATCGAAAAGGAGTTTTTAGTATGCCAGGTATGATAACTGTTTAAATTTTAATGTTTGAATTATCTGCCTCTTTCTCCATTGTTTAATTTAAAAAAAATTATCAATTTGTCCATTCTGTGTAACTATCCAGTTACCTAACTACCTTTTTTTTGTAGTAAGTGAAACTGAAAAACCGCCTGCAAACTTTAATGGACATGTAGATGTGGAGGCGTTTTGGAATTCCCTGAGATTGGAAATTATTGCAAGAGGTCTTGTGCCATGTAAGTTTGTTTGTTTTGTGTTTGATGCATTCAGTTTAGTAGATGTACTAAGCACACAGTTCAGATATGTTTATCTTTTCTTTAGCTAAAATGTTTACATTTTGTTTTTTTTGTTTTTTAAGTAAAAGTATACTTGTTATAATGATACTAATTATAGTATTATTGGTGTTGTTGGTTCTTTTTACAGGTGGGAACCACAATCCATTTGCTGTTAAACCAAATTTTCACCTTTGGGCACCTTGGATTGGAGTTAACACCAGGAAGTCTGGAACTGTTTTGAATACTGAATGGGAAAAAGTTCAGCCATCAACCTCTAATCCAGTATCTGAACTTCCAGTTTCTGAGGAGAGGCTAATTGATGAGCTGATGAAACTGAAGGTAACCTTTTCTGACAACTTCTAATATTGTGATAGTACTAACTGCATTCTCAATTATTTCAAGTTAGTTTTTTATTAGTGGATTTGTTGTTGTTGTTGTTGCTGTTATTTATTACTATTATTTTAAAAATTATGTTTTAGGTTAGTGCTGTCCGACGCCTATGCGAGTCTTGCGGATTAGGTAAAAAGGGATCGAAGATGGACCTCATAACAAGACTGAGGAGTGAAATGCAAAGCAGGTCATCTTACGACAAAATATTTCAGAAGGTTTGGGGTGCATCAGGTTTGTGTAATTCTATAGTTATTTCTCTTTATTATTCACAACAATTGCATTGGATTTATTTTTAAAATAATAATATTGTTTTAAAAGAACAAATTGCTGAAATCATTTTATTATTATCTAGGGGGTTGGGCAGTTGTGATGTGCCCCTGCGGTGTTGTTTACAGCCTTAAAGTTTTGTTGAGAGCTGAAAGTCCACGGGACTTTACTGACATTTTAATGTCCTGGAAACATCTCCCCAATGTGACCATTTATGATTTTGCAAGAGGACTGGCTGCTCATGCAAATCTTCGCAGTCCGAACATGATTCCCTTCAGTCCACACGAAGGTCGACTTTTGGAGCCAAATGAAGCCAATATTACAGCAGCAGAGAAGGGAAACCTGAAAGTTTCTTTAAAGTGGCTTAAAGAGAAGAAATTCCCTTCTGATGTAAATGGGCATCCATTAACTGGCACATCTGAGCATTACGTTCTCTATGACCGTTTCCATGAAAACAACACCAAAGATTCACGCGATAAACTTCGCAAAATACAGCTTGTACCAGAGTTGGCTGGAAGAGTGAATTCTCAATGTGCTGAGCAGTTGTTTTCTCAAATGAGAAAAAACAACTATTTTCTGAATGTAATGAAGCCAACAAACCATGTGTTCCTCATGCGTAACCTGTTGCACCACTACAATGTTGCAAAAAATAATAGGTTTGTTGAACAACTTGCCAAGCATGTTGGTTGCACTGAGGTTACCCTGGACCAGCATGGGCAAGCACTGTCAGGTAAAAGATCAATTGACATGTTTGAATTGTTTTTCGCAATTTAAAGTTAGCAGCACAATAATCAGATTTTCCTTTAAAAAATAATTTGACTGGTATGCTTTATTTCTAGGGTCATCTTTTGAAAGCAAAAACAAGAGCAATGGTGAGCCAAACGCACAAAAGGTGGCTGCAAGAAAATTGAAAGATTACTTGAAGACCTCCTGGGAACAGCCATTGACTAAATCAGTGGAGGAAAAGGTGTTTAAATGAGAATTTTATACGATGTGAGAAGCATCAAATTTTTAGTATTTAAATGTTGATTTATTTATTTCCCCCATATAGCTCATGGATGTGCTAGACACAAATAAAAGTCAGAGCGAACATGTGGCACGCATTTATTCCACCACCCTGATGCGAGAAGATTTTCAGACGCTGGGATTAGAACGCGATGCTGAGGCAACGGTATGTAATCTTTTTTTTTTTTTTTTTTTTCCAAAATGACTGGTGACACTTAATAAATTTGCTCATTAATGTTATAATGTTAGTTATTATAAAGCAATAACAAATAGTTAATCATTTTAAGCATTAAAGCTACCTTTAATAGACATTTGTAAGCAGTTTTAAGTAAAGTTACAAATGCACAAAAGGTGCATTCTTGACTTATCACATGTATAGTGTGCTTAATGCTTGTATTTTCATATTTAATGATTCTTTTTTCACTACAAAATAATGTGTTGAAGTGTTATTTTTATCAGTTATTGAAGAGTACTTGGTGGTGTTCAATATCATTCAGTATTAGCAAATGATTAATAAACTATTTTAATTAATATTTTCACTTATTTGTCAGGCACTTGGCAATGGTTACTTTGTATAACAATTAATGTTTTATTAAGACAATTTCCCAGTTTTGTCACCTAATCTAGTGAGGACTATTTGTTCTTTGTAAATCCCTTATAAATGAAAATTAAAGGCTCTTTATTGAATGGACAATAAATCTTTACATACATATAAAAATAATTAAAATGATCAACAAAATACAGCATTCAGTTTTGCAAAACAGCATTTTGATATAACTATAAAACATTTCAGTGTTTTCAGATATATTTAAAGGGTAATTTTATTTACAGATAAGATTGCACCGATTTATTTTCATTTACTGATAAGATTGCACAGATTTTTTTTTTTTTAAATGGGTACTTTTTTGCATTTTAAAATTAGTTTTTTGCTCTGAATAGTAGATTTCCTTTTTTTAGTTTAAATTATATCTGAGCCTTTAATTGTCAGTTAAAAGAGTTTTACATATCATAAATTGTCCTCACTTAAATTGCCTTTAATAAAGCTTTTATTAACACAAAGTAACGATTACTATATGCCCAAGAAGTAATATCTATAAATTTTGATTTGAATAGTTTATTAATCATTTATTTATTTTTTCTGAATCTTAAAAAAAAACACCAGCTACTCCAAATAGTTTGTTAACCATGCAATCATTAACAATGTATGAAAATACAATCATTAAGCACATTTATAAATGTGATTATATGTCAAGACAATAGTATTTGTAGCAGTATTTTATAAATAGCTTATTAATGTCTATTGATGAAGAGTTAATGCTTAACAAATGAACTATTTGCTTATGTTTGATAAATGATTCATGGCGCATGGTTGTAAAGTGTTATGTATTACTTTTGCTTTCCATATAATTTGTTCAAGTGAACCATTTTTTTCTTCATAGATTTTGAATTGCTGTTTCAAGATAATAGAAGACATCAGCGCATTGCAGGTAACTTTTGTGTGTAAAATTAAAGAAATAATAACTAAATCTATTTTGTTGTTTATATTTTTATTTTTAATTTTTTTTTGTTTTGTTATTAGGGTGTTCAAGTCTGGACTTCGAACAGCTATGTAAATGCAACTTTGATTCCACCGCTGTGTGCAGATCCCATGTTACATATCCCTGTAAGGATTTATACTTTGCATAATCAATGTAATATTTTAATGGTTAGTTGGTCTGGTTTATGGTGATGATGATTTGGATTTCATCAACTGAAATTCCTTACTATATGTTCTAGGCAACGTAACATTAAGTATTACTATAAAACAAAGAAGGCAACCCCTTTCTGCAAAGTACAAACTCTGCAATATTTTGTCATAAATTGGGTTGTACTTTTGTGACAGGTTGATGCATCTGCGAAAGACTGCATTTTGTTTCCATCATGGAGCAAGTCACACTGGATGATTTGTGTAAGTTATTGGTATGATATGTTCAAGTTTTTTCAAATAAATGTCAGGATATTTTGTTTTTAACAACATTTTGCAGATACTGCGTCCAAAGCTCAAACAGCTTTTTTTACTTGATTCACTCTGCAAGAGTGGCTTAAGTGATGGCAGATACAGTCAAGTGTACAGGTCTTTTACAAGTTCAATAGCTCTTGTTCAGAAGTTCTGGTTCAGCAGTTCTTGCTCAAGCGTTCTTGCTGTATGGTGGTTCAGTTTTAAACCATTCAGCTCTTTTGTTTTTGTTCCTTTTTAATTTTGTTCTGTATTTATTTATTGTTTCTGTGGTTCTTCTGGGAATGATGTGGAAACTAATAAGTTTTAAATGTGAATTTTAAGTATATGAATTAAGAAAATATTTTAAAAAGGACAATGTAAAACTCATCATTCCCAAAAAAGCATGCGCCATGGTTCTGTTATTGATTCAGATTCATGTAAATTTACTTGCTGTTGTTGATTTTTGCGTGTTTGGCACATTTAATAGGAGAGTTGCCCAGAAAATTGTTCCTGGACATTGGACTGAGTTGTCCTGTCAGGATCTTTCAGTAAGTTCTTCAATAATTACAGCCATCCAACATGCAATATAAAACAATCTTGTTTAAATGTTAATTCTTTTTTTTTTATTTTGAATGTTCATTTTTATTCCTAACATTACCCAGAATATTCCAATGCAGAGTTTCTCAAATAACTGTGGAGTCTTTATGCTCATGGTAAGTTTAACAATTTACATGGACATCCGCATTAATAGATTTAGATCTTGACAATTTCTTTGACTTTCAGTATGCCTTGTACATCGCACTTGATGTTGATTTTGACTTTTCTGAGGTGAGTCTTTGCTCAACACTTTGTTAGCCAGTATAAAAGAAGGATTTTTCAACATTGTAGTAATTGTCTTTTTTTTATTTGAAACAGGCTAATATGACAAAAATAAGGAGATGGTGGTGTGGGCTCCTGCTCGAAGGCTCAGGGTAAATTATTATTATTTTTTTACATTTTAAAGTGAAGGCAGTTAGCACTGCAATTAATATGATTTTTTTTTCTCAAGGTCTCCTGTCAAACGAAAAAGGCCCAGAAAAATGGAATGCGTGTCTCAGGCACCTGTACTCTCGGGTGAAAACAAATGTAGTAAGTTAATAAAAAATAGAAAAGTGGTCACAAAGTATCACTTGATTCATATGTTTAATGTTATGACAAATTATAGCAAATATACATTTATACATGTAACTTTTACCTTTTGCCATTTATTGCATCTTTGTCTTTTATTTTAAGTGTTAAATAGAGGTTTGTATGTAGCATTGTAAAGGTGATGCACTTGACAATATCTTAGTTTTTCCTCCTTCAGCCATGGATCCAAAAGGAGGCCTTTGTGATGTATGTTTGAATATATTTTATTAGCCTAGCTTTAGTTTTTTTATTTCCCATTTTACATTTGTCATTTATTTTGTGTATAAATTTTGTCTTTAATTCAGTTACCATCAGACCTGCTCAGACAGATTCTTCTAGATGTTGTTTTCGATGAAGGAGATGGAGCCTTCCTCACACTCTCACTTGTGTGAAGAAAGTTTTGTGACATTGTCTGCAGTCAAGTTTTCCGTAGAAAATATCACTTGGCCTGGCTCGACAGTATGTGTTCTTTACTTTAATTAAATGAATAAGGTGTTTTAAATAGATTTTCATTTGCTAATATCTTTTTTTTTTTGTAGGCATCACTGACTGGAAATCTACAAGTCCAGATATAAAAGACAAATAAAGAGTGGAGTTCAAACTCTCCACGTGTGAATCATGTGGTTGGCTGTACAAAGACACAATTGGATACTGTGGTGATGGGAAGAAAGGGGTGTATAGAGCTTTTTATTCTGACAAAGAGTTCGATGGCTACTGCTCGATGCACTGCTTCTATACAATGAATGACTGAATGAATGGATGGCTGGATTTGTAGTTATGGATGGTATTCGTGGCTAACTGATGGATGATTGGATTTGTGGTGAATGGAAGAGGATGGATTTGTTTATTTGATTTAAATTTGTTTGTTTTTTTGCTGATTAAACAAATGTTTCATGGACTTGTGTCTGTTTTAAACTGAATATTGTTTTTAACATAAGGCTAATAAGTTTTTATCATAATTAATTTTGTAATATTTGAACATTTTACCACACAAAACGGACTTGTCAAAATCAACTTAATTTTTATTATTTTAGGCATTACTTTTAGTATCACAAAGAAACAACCAAATCACGATTTAATTTAACTTGAATTGAACAACTTTCGCTTTACTGCACTTTTAAATAGCCACCATGAAGAACAAACAAAGTGGTTTATGGTATTTGTATCAAGCAGAAAAATTCTGATTTACACATTACTTTAATAAAACTACAATGCACTCAAATTCATGGTGATGACGTAAGTTACCCGCGACCTTGAGGAATGCCGGTCTAATGCACTTTCAAATTAACGTTTATAATGATTTTTACAGCGAAAGCATGTTATGATTATATTTAATTCAATCCTCTGTCTTTATTCGGCTATTGCTTTTAAAAAAACACTCAAGACCTCTCAATGGTGATGAAGTAAATTCGCTAACAGCCTGTGACTAAATTAGATAGATGACTTTCCAAATTACTTTTAAAAATATTTATAGTAATATTTTTAAGCAAAGGTTGTGATTACGTTTAATTTATTCTTTATTCTAAACGAGAAGCGTTTAATAGAACAATCCACCTTTATGCTAAAGGAGCAGCTTATTGTCAATCTGTTTATACGTTAATGTGATTGGCCAACGAATTTAACCGGAAAATAAACCTTTGACCAATGAAAAACCTTGTGCCACGCCCCTAGCGAAAGAAATTTTGACCAATGAAATACCTTTAGCCACGCCCCTACCTTTAACTCCGCCCATTGCTCCAGACTGCAGCTACCCATACTAGGCAAAAAGGGCGCAAGTAACACAAACTAATGTTGTCTCTTGCTGATCTTGTGCAGATTGATCTTAAGCAGTTAAAGATAAGCCATATCTCTGCTTTTGTGGTTTCTCAGGTGTTATTCTAAGATCTTGCAAGAAGTATTAGAATTAATTTGGGACGTTGTCAACTCATATTGCATCCTCTGAACTACCTCTGTGTGTATGTGTGAATGTGTGTGTGCGTTTGTTTGTTGTTTGCTTATTACGTAGTTAGTTTCATGTATCGTAGTGTAGCTCAATAAATCTTTGTACTCACTTTGTAAGAACTGTGTTCTTGTTTATGTGATTCTAAGTCATTGCCTCGAGCTGTAGATCTTGTTACCTTGCTAAAAGTTAACCCAATACTGTGTTATGTTATGATCGTTGGCCACGTAAATAATATAAACAAGATTGGTAAGATACGATGTCTTCTATTTGCGGGACAAATGGTAGATAAAGTGTGAATCTTTTGATCTGATTCAATCTGACTCATTTGAGTCAAATCAATGATTCGAATCTTCAGGATCCGATTCATTGAAATGAGCTAATTAATCCCTGATCGATATTAAAACGTAGGTTGATCCCCTACATATTAATGGTGGAGAATTTTTAGGCACAGTACGATCTGACTTTTAAGCACAAAAACATTGTTTATCTTTTCTATTTTGTCCGGAAGAATAGATTAGAGATAGAGAAACAAAGTTGTTGTGTTACTGTATGATTTATTGTGGTACCCAGTGTGTTGAAACGCACGAATGCGCAACTCGAGTGCTTTTGAGAAAGCGAACTGCAGTAAATAGTTATTTGTCCACGAGACAAAAACGATACGTCGCTGTAAAGCGCACGGATTGAGAAACAATAAGCGTGTTCCCTATTCTTTCTCCTATAAGGCCTTCACAGTTGATTTAAAGGTGCGTGTCCCAGCTTTAAAGACTAACTGTGCATTTCTCCCTGGTCAAATTAAGCACAGAGTAGCTAACTGTCTTTTTGCCATCTAATTCACTAGCATCAAAGTTAGTGAACTCATCACGCCGCGCTTGAGAGAGCGGCAGAGCGTATTCTCACGGGAGAACTTATCTTGATCAAGTAAAGTGTGCGTGATTGAATCCACGCGTGTCTTTGACTGTGAATAGTCTTGACACAGAGCGCTGGGATCCGCCGAGATCTTAACAGTGCTATATTCTGTTGAGCAGTGTGAAATGCGCCGCTATTTCACGTGATGCATGCAAGTTTGTGTGCATAACCGCATATTGGTTCATTCTGTGCACGTCGTCATAGTAACAGCCTCCCGAAAGTCCTGAAAGACTTTTCAGAGTACTCTCAAGTGCGCATGCGCAGTCCTCCGCGCTTGCATCGGCTGTAGACATTAGCACAAAGCTAAGCTAACTGAAGCTCACGCTGTTGCATTGAAGTGTGTGGTATGGCTATGCCATTATAGCATTAAAGGCTAGTGTAGTAGCGCTCTTCTTGTGGTCTTGAATGCAGTGTGTTAAGTTGAAGTGACAACCTAATTCACGCTATAGCAAGATTTTGAATCTTGATTTCTCACTCTTTATAGGCTATTTGCCTTATTTCTCATTTTTCTCCCTTTCTTGGAAAAGGCTTTGACTAATGCAGATTTAGTAAACCCCATTGTACACGATCTCATCGCTGGTTTAATCACAATTGTCAAATGCTTTTCCTGCTTAACCTGGCCTGTTTTATCAATTCAAATGCTCATAAGTTGTTGGTTTATTAGCAATTAATTATAGTTTATGACTATAACGTAATGCTTTTAATTGCTCAATCAAATTAATGCTTAATTAATGATTAATGCTTTTCTCTTCTGAAACTTATCAACATTATAGGAACAACCATTTTCTATGACTGTTGATATTTGAAGTTGATTTATAAGCACAGTGTTTAATTATAACATTTATTGTCCTGGGACTTTACAAACACAATCACTATTCTGAAATTTTAATTTCATTTAATAGTTCATTGATGCTTGGCTGCCCTATCTCAATAACAGTTATTGATCAATTTTAAATAAACTCTTTTGATCAAATTTATTGACATCGGGAATATCACACATTCCCGATCATCATTGATTTTGAAATTTATTTATTCTCTGATTTGCAGGAACTGATTTGCAGGAATGTTTGCTGATTAATTAAATATAATTGTGTTTATGACTTTAATGACAACCTCACTGAGTGTTAGCCTTAACCAACATTATTGCTATTTGGAAATTTTAATTTCAATAATAGTTAAGTGGTGTTTGGTTTCCTTTTTCTATTACAATTATTGATTTATTTAATTATAGCAACTCTTAATCAAGGTTATTGATAAAAATCATATTTCTGAATCATTTCATGTCAATACTAATTTGAATTAGTTTTAAATTAATTTGCAGTCAAGTTTTTTTAATTATCCTTTAGGTATTAAATTACCTCACAGGACAGTGCTCCCCCTGGTGTTTGGTTGATGCAATGAGACAGTGTAGCCTGTAGGTGGCTACAACTGAACTCAAGTCATCGTTAAACCTAGCATACCAGAGCAGTAGCCTTCGATTAGCCAAACCCCAAAGGAAATATAGGATTTTCCTGTCTACTTAGGCTAATTAGTTATCTTGATAACACAATAAACCAACCCCTTTTGATGTATTGACTCAACAGTGCCACCACTTTGTCAACTTTGTAATTTGAAAACTTGCTTCACTTTCTATTGTTTCCTTTAACTGTCTTCTTCCGAGTTGACTACCGCTGCCCTTTTGAGATTGTACCTGTGTGAATCATGAAAGCAGAGAACGTTAGAAACATTTAACAGAAGTTGTGAAACTTAAACATTTCATGTTATAATTATCTGACTCTCTACCCTTTCTCGCCATAGGACGCTACCTGATTAAGGACGAAACGAGTCAACCAGAAGACAGGTGTTTTCAAATTTGATTTTAGATCCGCATCAAAAGTGGTCTACTTGGTGTATGGTGTCAATCCTAATAAGTAAGAAACCAATACTGTCATTGTTATTGTACTTTCTTTCACAGTGGAGGAAATTTAATAACAATCACAGTCCTGGTGTTTAGAGCTCCCCATCTCCAACTTCCAGCAGAGAAGCATCCTTTCACATGCTTGACAGCTAAAGGAATCGTTCTCACTAGGAACCTGGAAGCAGCCAATTATCACTCTTCTCCTTATCAGTCTTCTTCTCTTTTTCAGTTCTCTAGCTGTCCTAACTGTGTGTGTTTACTGACTGTCCCCACAGAGACTACAAGTTAGATGCACGCCCCCTAGAGGATCACAGTCACAGAGAACAACACCCACTTGTTTATTCCACACTCAACAGTAGCTCGCATCTGACATTACACCCTGACACTTTTTGTTTGCCATTTGTTTTTGTTTTCTTTTGTTCTTTTCTCTCTCCCCTAGGTCTGTGTCAGTGTCAGTTATAGGTCTTCCCCCTCACCGCCGCAAACATGGCTCGCCCTAAAGACCCTGTTGGCCACTGGAAGGACCTAGAAGCATGGCTAAGTGTTGCAACGGACAGCCTCCTCCCTAAGGCCGCCGAAACGCTACAGCATCTGACACAGGACCAGCTGGATGAGAACCTGAACAGCCTTATGAAGCAAGACCCGAGCAAAAGCTACAATCACAAAGACCTAGCCAAGATCACAGGTACTTTGAGTCACATCCTCATCGCCACCCTTAAGCTGAGTGACAGGCATTCCGCCCAGCTCCAGCAGAAGCAGACGCATGTGCAGACCCGCATCAACCAGCTAGAACTGGAGGCTCAGGAACGACCGGAACAGCCAGATGGGACTGATCAAATTGCCAAAGAGATCGAAAAACTTCAAGAGACTCTAGCCGCCACCACCCAAGAAATGGAGCAAGCCAAAGCCGAACATGCTGACGTCGCTAACAAGCTTGAGTATGTCGAACAGCTACTGGAAGAGGTAAATGCTGACTCTAAAGACAAGGACAGCAGAATCAAAGCCCTCGAAACTCACCTGAGTGAAGCTAGACATGAGGTCAGACGACTAACGCAGCAGCTGGACTACATCAAAGAAGAGTCCAACAGCATTAAAGATGAACTCAAGCATGCATATGAACTGACACACAATGAGAAAGCTGAGGGGTCACTGCCAAAACCCTCACCATCTCCTTCTGTTCCAGACAGCCACGTATCACCCTGTGGCCTGGACCTCAAAGACCTTGACAAGCTAGTCAAGAACCTGGGCAAGTTCACGCCGAATTTGCCAGGTAGCCAAGATGTTCACGCCTATCTGCAAGACATTGACTTTCACCTGGAAATGAGACCCAATGTCACTGACAAAGATAGACTGTATTTGCTCCGAGCAACCTCCAGCCCTGAAGTGCGCAGCTTCCTGGACCGACAGCCGGCTCACACAAAGACTGACTACCTCCTGCACCGAGAAGCCCTCATCAGAGAGTTTGATGTCATCGAGTCTGAACAAGGACTTGTAGCTGCCTTGGAGACAAAGCAAGGTCGCCATGAGTCTTCTCAAGCCTACTACAGCAGACTCAGACGAGCCTACTTCGGCACCCGCAATGAACCTGAGATGGAAGAGGACCTGAACTTCAAAATCCTCTTCCTGAGAAACCTCCATCCTGGGGTAAGCCACCATCTTGGAGTTCTTGCATGCCCCCACACGATGAACACTCAGCAATTACGAGATTTGGCACATAAAGTCTATGTCAAACAAAAGACAGCTTCAGAGAAGAGTGCCAAAATCCCTGCTGTTTATGACTTTAACACTCAAAGTCAAGATCTGGCCCTTGAGGGTGCCCAAGGCCCAGACAATGCTAATCTACCTCCCAGTGAGTGGAATTTGTCGTCTTACAACAGACAACGAGACTGTCATGCTGATACCAGACCCAAACAGTGGAACCGTCGCTGGAAAGGACTGTCTGGACGACAACACTCACCTGAACGTCACCGGGAGAGACCGTGGAACAGGTCCACCTCATTTGTAAACCAAAGGGGGACAAGCTCGTGGGAATCAAGTGGTACTTCCAAGGTAAAGCAACACCACCTTGATGCAACCAGCCCAAGAGGTCAACGAAAGAACTCACAAAGATTCCACGCTGATCAAGCTCCAACTGAATCCCCACAAGGGACAACATCACCATGTTTTGACCCTCAAGAACTGATGAAGATGATCTTGAAAGAGTTCTTCCAACGAAGGGAAGAGGATCGGAAGTGGGAAAGGAAAGGAAAACCTGATTCTGCCTGACAAGCAATGACCTCACTAAACAGCACTTCTGCACCTCACTTACAGAGAACTGTAAGCCCCATAACTTCAAAGACTCAATAGACTGTACCTGAACACCAGAGTTAGACGCTAACTCAACACCTGATGCCTCAGGTCACCACTGCATCACACAAACACTTGTGGATGAAACTCTTCCAATTCCTAAGAGTGCTGTCTTAATCGTTTGCCACACAGCTGAACTCAGAATCAATCCAAATCCTACCTGTGCCATGCCAACTCCAGTCCCTCAACTCCAAGTGACCAGAAAGGGGGAGGAACCAACCTGCTGACACAGACCCACTATCCTAAACTCTTATTTTAACGCTAAACTGTTTTTGCCATTTGTGCCATTTTAGGAAGACACCTAGCCCTAGCTATGTTTCCTAAACCCAATACATGCACTCTCCCCTCCACTGCACTACTAGGACCAATCTCTAGTAGAGAGGAGCTATTACATATGTGACACTTGTTTGTTGTGTTAACCTCACTCAATGTCCTTATGTCTCACTGTTCTTTTCTTTCTCTTTCTCTCTGTCTTTTAATTGATTTCTCTTGCCTCATCAGGGAACCCCCACAGATGATGTTTAAGTCCAGAGCTCAGAATTAGGATTGACTCCTTTCACCAAGCCTCACGGATCAATGCCTTAAAGGTGTGATCCTGTCTGACGACACGTTTTAGGCGAAAACTCAAAAGATTTGTTTACCACATTTCTTCATCTTCAATCCAGAACCGAAAAAGGGATTGAGGGTAAAGAATGAAATTTATTGGTTTGACTCTCGTCAAAATAGCATTGTAGGGTATACGTTGACTTTGACACTTGCCCTCTTCCTCCACAAGCGAGTAAAGGCCATCCAAAAGTTGTTCAAATGTGCACGCCCCACATCTTGCGCATGCTTAGATGCGATAACGCTGACCAAAAATTTAATTCTTTACAGATTGAAATAATGCCTATACAACTTCGTTGAACCTTCAATACCTCGGTTAGTCTTAAAAGCCTAAATTCTGATCATACTAAACTATGCTCTTCTACACCTTAAGCATTGCTAACCCGAGCATTCCAAAGTGCCTAAACCCTGCACCAAGATTCAGTTAGTGATGATGTTGTTTGTGTCTTGTGTTGCCTGTTCTCTCTGCTTCTGCCTGTTTGTTCCAGTGCCTGCCAATGTTCACACCGGGAACATCACCAGACAAAGGGGGACTGTAGGAACTCATCGGCATTTTTCAGTGGTCAACACAAGTTGAATCTGAAATCTTGGGCATCTCCAATGGTCTCATTCATTGAACTAGCTTGAGGGCTTATACCATCAGGATAACAGAGCGCCAATTGATTTCGGGCTCCTCTGACCAGTACTTCTATGCAGATGTTCTGGTACCCTTCGGCTAACTAGCCAATGATTAATTAAATCAGTTAAATTAAAAACAATGGCCCTTACAGGATCTTCAGCAGAAACCATTTCACGAGACTTTTAATTGACTCCTGGTCATGTGCTCGCCTTGGGCACATCCTGCTAGAAGCACCATTTCATAGAGACAAAGAGATCTCTAGAAACATTAATGCATATGAATAAAAGCTAATCTCTTAATGTTAGAACTAAGGCAGATGTATCTTTGAATAATATGCCATAATGTTCCTCATATGCTGTTTATTCCAATCAACTAGGTTAATCAATGTGTTGTTTTAACCCTTATAACAGAGTAAAATAATCTGTATGTGTCTGAAATGTATGATGTCTGGTATTGAAAGAAAGCTAGTGACATTTGCAATACGTTGGTGTAAATGAAAAACTAGTAGTACAAACAGTATTCATCTTGTAACGTTTGATGTAAGATAGTTTCAATCTTGCAAGAGTTCTACCACGTGAAATCTACATGCAGTCTGTTAATTAATGACCTTTCCTATGTCAGTACGGGGCGTGGCCCTGCCCTTCATGGCAACTGCTTATTGGCAGACAGTGCCATGGGGACGAACCAGACCAGGTCACTTAAAAACGCCCTGCAACAAAGAAACTTTGCTTTTTGCATCAGCTAGCTTGCGCATGCTTTTGCTCTCTGCCCCCTTTCGCCTACCCAGACACCGCGCCGCCACGCGATTGGGTCACCACGAACTTCCACGCAAACCTCTTAAGTTTCGGGACTCACGAAACTGCACGAACTTCCGCAAAACCGACTCTCAGCAGTCCGTCGCCTAGGTAACCCAGGACAACAGCCATTCACGAGCGTGTGAATCCCATAGACGTCATCGAAGCGAGAAACTACCCAATCAGGAGCACCGTGTTTCCCCAAGGCCAGCCGGCGAGGGAGATTCGACTTCAGCAAAAATGGCGCAAGTAACACAAACTAATGTTGTCTCTTGCTGATCTTGTGCAGATTGATCTTAAGCAGTTAAAGATAAGCCATATCTCTGCTTTTGTGGTTTCTCAGGTGTTATTCTAAGATCTTGCAAGAAGTATTAGAATTAATTTGGGACGTTGTCAACTCATATTGCATCCTCTGAACTACCTCTGTGTGTATGTGTGAATGTGTGTGTGCGTTTGTTTGTTGTTTGCTTATTACGTAGTTAGTTTCATGTATCGTAGTGTAGCTCAATAAATCTTTGTACTCACTTTGTAAGAACTGTGTTCTTGTTTATGTGCTTCTAAGTCATTGCCTCGAGCTGTAGATCTTGTTACCTTGCTAAAAGTTAACCCAATACTGTGTTATGTTATGATCGTTGGCCACGTAAATAATATAAACAAGATTGGTAAGATACGATGTCTTCTATTTGCGGGACAAATGGTAGATAAAGTGTGAATCTTTTGATCTGATTCAATCTGACTCATTTGAGTCAAATCAATGATTTGAATCTTCAGGATCCGATTCATTGAAATGAGCTAATTAATCCCTGATCGATATTAAAATGTAGGTTGATCCCCTACAAGGGATTATTCATATTTACAGGACAAACTCTCAAACTTTTGTGACGATCATGCATATGGATGGTCGGACAGTTTCTTTTTGATCTCGTAAGGACCCTTATAACGAACTTGCAACGACCCACCAGACACTGGTAAAAACACCAAAACTTTGTCACCAGGGCTAAAAGTTTGTTTCTTTGCTTACTTACTGATCCAATTTTTCATCTTCTGTGCTTTTTCAAGATTTTGCCAATTAACACACTTGGTATCAATGTAGAGCTGTGACCAGGCCCGGATTAAGAACTCAGGGGCCCCTGGGCACATTATCTTGTAAGGCCCCCTATCTGGCCGCACCCCTATAGTTGAATTTAAAAAATAAAAATAATCTAATAATTTTTAATTAAAATGAATCTATAATTTGTTGCCCACATATTTAAATAAATAGTATATACATATAAATTTATAGTCTACAAAGATTTAAATTATTTTTCAAAGCATTGAATAAAAATACAAATAAAACTAGTGAAAATTAATGTTTTTTAGTATACTTGTTCAAGTTCACAAAACAATTTGATTATAAACCTAAAAGTATCCGAAATCACTCACACTATACCTCTTCTCCTCTCCGGTCTTCGGGACCTCTCTCTCTCTCTCTCTCTCTCTCTCTCTCTCTGTGCTAGCTTACTCATCTAACGTTACCATTATGTCTTCTTCTATACCCTTATTCTCCTGATCATAGGTCTGTTTGAAGAAGGTGTGTATGGAAAATGCCTCAATAAAGATGCCTCCTCTTCTCTTTCTCTCGCGTTTGCTAAGTCCACTTGTCCACTCATTTTTGATTTATGACAAATACTAACGTTACACTACAGTCCGCTCAGTTGAGTGCGGATTGTTTCAAAACTGACGCTTAACCAATTACAGCTTTCTGTTTAGTTAAAGAAAGAAAGACAATTTAAATATAATAATATTAGTTATATGTGATAGCGCTTTTGTTTGCTCAGAGGAAATACGTTGTCTGAGCAATATAGTTTTTACAGAGAGAGAGGCACCTTTATTAAGGATAAACATTATTAAATACCCACGAGGCACTTTTGACTTTATATCACATTTGCATTATTTTTTTAAAAATGTTTAAATAAATATATCTCTAATCTGTAATGGAGAAAAAAAAAGTAGCACGAGTTCAGCAGATGGTTGATTCGAACCAGGTTGATGATAAATTTCCTGAACACTTCCTGAATGTACAAGTGGCTTAAAGTCGCTTATTTTTAGGCAGGAACCGGCGGGCAAGCAACAACTTTAACTAAGGTAAACACAAAACAAAACTTTCCATCCGGAGCTCCTTCATGGGACTCCACACTTGTAAACAATCGCTCCATCAGGCTCGCACCATTCACACGGCTCTTGGTCCCGCCCAGACTCGTCAGCGCTACCAAGCCGACCAATCACAGAGCTTGCGCTACGCATCATTACGACGTGTAGTTACATTTTTTAAGAGGTGCACGTCAGCGACACCGACAGCCACGGCGAAGGGCTATGCGTCAGCGCCGTAGCATAAGGCCCATTGGTTAATCCGGCCCTGCTTCTAAGAGAAGTTAAATGTGCAGTAATTAACCACAATTTTTATAAACTGTTTCATTAAAACAAATTGTTATTTGGATACTAAATGACAGTACAACCATAATATTAAGATCATTTTCATGTTACATGATCAGTTTTATAATCTACTTAGACATATGATGCTTTTGGGAAACGCAGCCCTGGCAGTCATGTTAAATTGTTTTCAAGTCAAAATTTGTGTACTAATGACAAAAATGTGTTATTTTGCCAGACCCTGTTTCACAACAATCTAGATCCAGTCACATAGTCGATTTCATCAACTCCTAGTAAAGAAGTCGACTCATTCATTCATTTTCTTGTCGGCTTAGTCCCTTTATTAATTCGGGGTCACCACAGCAGAATGAACCGCCAACTTATCCAACAACTTTTTACACAGCGGATGCCCTTCCAGCCGCAACCCATCTCTGGGTAACATTCACACACACATTAACACACACACTACGGACAATTTAGCCTACCCAATTCACCTGTACCACATGTCTTTGGACTGTGGGGGAAACCGAAGCACCTGGAGAAAACCCACGCGAAGGCAGGGAGAACATGCAAACTTCACGCAGAAACGCCAACTGAGCCGAGGTTCAAACCAGCAACCCAACAACCTTCTTGCTGTGAGGCGACAGCACTACCTACTGCGCCACTGCCTCGCCAAAAAGTCAACTCAAAAAAGCAAAAAACAAAAAAAAAAAAAAAAAACTACACAAATCAAACACCCCATTTAAACACCTCACTTACTTTGAATGGAGTTTCTCCCATCTCAGGATTTCTTGCCAGGCTTGTTCATTATTCTGATTGTGAATCTTGATGATGTCCCCCATATTGTTCTGGTTTATGTCACCTTTGTTCCAGCGCCATCTGGTGAAAGTTTCAGTCATGAGCAATGAACTTGGTAAATGTTACTCTAATTTACAACATCATTTTATTCATGCAAATTTTTGAAAAAACTTAAGGGATGACATTTCTGTTTGGTTACGATTAGAATATGAAATACCTGATTTTGATTTTAAGTCTATAAATTATTTATCTTTTAGAATTCTGATCTGAAAGTTTTGGTTAACAATATTTTTATGATGGCAAATTATTTCATTCATAAATGCAGATTTTAAATGGTCGAGCAGATTATCGCAGATTTATAGCCTATCATTGATTCTGTTTATTTAATTATGTACATGTGTGTAAATTTATATTTATTCAGTTTTTAATTAATTTTAGTTATATTCTTGACTAACATGAAAATATTCATATGATTTATGTACAATACAGTTTGTACAGTAATATTTATGTCTTTTAGTAGATTTATTATTTGAGAAACTTGCTATTGGTAAGGTATTTTCTTATTTATTTATATTAATTTGTTTTTATTTATTTTTTTGTGGATGCTGCTATCTGGACTTCCTAGTTGATTAAGATGTTTGTATGAATGGTTATTTTTTTCTGTATGTACTTATAAGGAATTAATAATAATAAAAAAAAGTACAACATCATTCAATAATTTTTAGATGCATGTTAGAGTGCATGTACATTCAGGAAAGTATAATAAAAAGATCTCTGCTGCTGCATCTAGTTTCTGTCACACATTGTTTTGTCCCCTTAAAATCTTTATGAAATGAAAACAAACTTTTTATTTGTATATGTATAAAGTACGGCTTAATTAATTTGTTTTGTAAAAAATGTATTTGCCTCCATAATATTTTATCATATACTATTTATTAAATTTCCTTAATTTTCTTTACTTCTGGTCACATGGAATGTCATTCAGGTGGGGTTGTCAGTGCATGTTTCACTTTTGTCAACTTTCCTCCATTTTGTTAGCACTGCCTATCTTACAATTAATGATGGGACGTTCAGATCATTTTACTGACTCTTTTTTTTCTTTACTGATTCTTTTTATGTGCCTTTACATTAATTTTATTTAATTTGGCAAAATATTATTAAAATGTTACGAGTTGCCTACGGCAGCACGGTGGTGCAGTGCGTAGCACAATCGCCTCACAGCAAGAAGGTTGCTGGACTGAGCCTCGGCTGAGTCAGTTGGCATTTCTGTGTGGAGTTTGCATGTTCTCCCTGCGTTAGTTTCATCTGGGTGCTCTGGTTTCCTGCACAAGTCCAAAAACACGTGTTTACATAGTAAAAGTGAATTGGGTAGGCTAAATTGTCCATATAGTGTATAAGTGTGAATGAGTGTCTATGGATGTTTCCCAATGATGGATTGCAGCTGGAAGGGCAAAAAAGAGCATGGATGGAGACCCCTGATTAATAAAGGCACCAAGCCGAAAATAAAATAAATGAATGAGTTCCTTCCAAACACATGTTTCTACTTCTACTCGCTGTCTAAGTTCTGCATGTCGACTCACTTTGTTTCAGCAGTGCTGTAGATTAAAATCTATGGAAATTAGGGCTTTTTCTTACTGTGCACCTACATTATGGAATGCATTATCCATAATTATCAGGATTGCCATTTTTCTAGATTGTTTTAAGAAGCTTATTTTAAGCAAAGCATTTAATTTGTGATCATCACTGTCACTTTTGTGCAATTTGTAACATGTTACTTATTGTTTTATTACTAGGGTGTGACTTCTGGATTGTCCCTTGGGATCTTATGCAAGCTTGTAATTCTCTGCATTTGTATTTGTTATTGTATATCTTGTAGCGCTTCAATTTTAAGAAATAAAATAAAATGTATTATTATTATTATTATAGCTACAACTAACCCAAATATTGATCACACTATAAACAAGTCACAACTAGAATGCTATAAGAAGAGACAATGATAATTTATTGTTTAGCTTGTGATTAGCTCTTCTGACATGTCTTTAAATTTAAGATATTCGTTCACGTGACACTGACGGTACTAAATAAACTTAACCAACACAGTCTGAGCCGAAAGGACCCATGATTAGTTCCCCTTTTGAGTCTTCGGGGTCTTTGAGTCATTTATTTATCGTGTGAAAACATGTAAAGAGATGATTCAAACCTGAGGAATGAACGAATCAAATCTTTTTCTGGCTCTGACTACATATGTTTGGCTTATACTGTATGTCTTTCACGTCTTGATAAAATGGCTTAAATCATTAGAAGACTCGAAAAAGGAAGTCATTTCCTACCCCATCCACACAAATGTGCGTATGAGCAATAAATGGATCATTCTCTGAGAGGACTCAAGTCACATAAAAGATTCTTTCAAAATGAAGGAATCGTTCAAGAATGACTCATGACTACTTCCAATGATCAAACTCCTCAAAGCATGAGATTCATGAGGAGCTGTGCTGTTACTTGAAATGCACAGATCCCGGATCTAGAATGGAATATGTTTCAATAGCGCATTAGTTGGCAGGATCGGGTATCGGCCAGCTGGTACCGATCAAAATCCAATCTTGTCCCTGTGCTATATACTATGTAATATATAAGCCATTAAGGTAGCCTATTCCAAGTCACTAAAAAGTTGTCATGTAGGCCTACTATATCCCAAATGTTCTGAAGCCACTCTACAGTTTAATGTGAAGTACAGATAAATATTCAAGTGGTTGAAATCATATTCAGTTCAACGCTTGCCTCTGTTGCGCCTGTTAATCATTCTCCATTAATTTGCAATTCAAACTGCGTGTCGCGTTGGCTTATGAGAAAACGAAAAAACTCTCCAAGACTTTTTGTTCCTGTTATATAGATAACCAATGGAGAAATAATTCACTTTTGCATTAAATGGTTTCATTTTTACCTGCAACAAGGAGTTAATTGCTGTTTCTAAATCATGTTGCACTGTGTCTTTTAGGCCAGCAGATCGCATTCGCAACACTAATGTAGAGAGGGGTATTACCTGCTCTTCACACACAAAGTAGGAAATTTTGAATTAGAAAAGGCTCAATAATACATTGGACAGATCCTCAACCCACTGATTTCTTCCCTTTGTGCTACTAAGTTTTTAAAGTGTCCGCAGATCCCCGAGGGCTACACAATGTGCCTCAGTGATGCATCAAGCTCTTCATTTACACACCAGCTGCGTAGACGCAAGGTGCACTGCTCTGTAAAATTATTCTCACAATAATTTTCTGTTCTCTCATCCTTCTGACTGAGTTTATTCTTCAGAGGGGAATACTTTAAGTGCTGCAAATAGTTTGTAAAGCCTGGCTCATTGTGGTCAGAGTAGTTGATTAAATTAATAAAAGTGCAATTGCAATATCGACATAAACAGAAAATGATTTAGCCTAATATAGGTTACTCTCATTTCATTGTAATATTATTTATATTAATATTCTATTTAACAGACCAGTTTGTGTTTTGGCGCTGAAGCGGACCTTGTTTTGAGCTTCACCTCAAATCTTCTTGTTTATTTTGTAGATAACTGATCAACAAAAAATACATTTAAATAAATTAAGATACAAACTACATTAATTAAAATAATACAAAACAAAATTCAGTCCAAAAAGATAATTTTTCAGACAAAAAAACATTTTTTCATACAAAAATAGATAAACACAACAGTGTGGATGGATGATTTAGTTTACTCCATGGAAAATAAGGATTTAATTAATGTTCTACTTTAATTGTTGTATCTGCTACATGTATAATATACGTCATTATTTTTAAAATGATGTCTTGAACATCTGATTTTTCCTCTGTGCTGATGTGCTTTCATTTTCTGCATCTCACTCATGGCAAGTTTAGGCGAGGGAATGTTTATATAGTAAAACTGGCCTCAGACAGTTTAGTTTAGTCTTCTTCAAACCTGCAGGAAAATATCAGGCTTTGCTAAAAGGCTGATTATTTTACCAACAAATAGGGACAATAGTGGTAGCCTATTACAGTTTTTTTTTTTTTAAATCTTAATATTAAAAACTGAAACATGAGCTGGACCACAGCAGATCATATCAATGTCATAATCAATGCTCAAATAATGTAGCCTAGTTTACAGCAAGCATCATGTTTTAGTTAGATTGTGCCGTCTGTCATATACAGTAGGCTTATAGGTCGGTTATTTTTACTAAAAAAGGTATATTATTTGAGTTTAGCACCGGAGCTATAGAAACTACAGTATATTATGCTTAAAAAAAAGGCACAGTATCAGGATCGGATCTGTATCAGTCCATAGTCAGAATTTTGGTTTTGGGATTGGATCGGTTCCAAAATTGGTATCGGTGCATCCCTAGCTGTTACAAAATTCCCTTAAAGGCGATCGTTCCACATTTAACTGCAATACAGGTATCAATCAGAGATGGCAACAAAGATTCTTAATTTACAGACTGCAGTTTCCCGAAAAGTTACCCTTTCCTCAGCATGGCATTCCAGAACATCTGCTCTGAGGGATAAACCCAGTTCCGCTCAGCTCCAGCACGGGGAATGGTGGATTCCTCTCTTACAACTGACAGGGGAAAGGGCTGATCAGCTGAAGGCTGCTGGTTAGGTGGAGGCATCTGTAGAGCACAGGAAAAAAGGTACAGACATTGCATGCGTCTAAACATCTAGGAAATACCATGTTGGCTGGATTGATGTCAGACAGTGTGGGTTTTGTCCCATTGGCAGCTCTCATAGGACACTCCACAAATTCACAAGCCCTGTCCTGATGTGCAGGTACATCTGGAGCTTTCTTCGTGTGATCTTTAGATGCCTGATGCATTGGGCATTCTGAGGAGGAACACCTGTTGGAGAAAGAATGGATAAAAACTAAATACTCCTATTTATTTTATATTATGATCATATATTTGAAATAATGATCAATAATTGAAATAATTAATAAAGCATCTGAATGGCTATTAACTGTCTATGTGGTGTGTACAGAAAAATATCTGCCAACCAATTTGTGAATAATTTAGTGAAAAAACTCAACAAGATTAATTTAGTTCACCTTCTGTTTTTAAAAATGGTAAACATTTTTTTTGTCTAATAAGTTTTAATTGAAGACAAAGGTTTAGGAATAAGTTTATCAATATACTAGGGATGCACTGATGTGGATTTGTTGGCCGATCTCGATAACCGATAACTCTAAAGATTTGGAAGCCGACAACTAGGGCCAGATGGATTCTGCGTATGTTTTTTTGCTATTTCTGCAGAGTATTTTGTTCAAAATCTGTGGATATCTGCAGAATTACTTTGGGAGTATCTAGGCCCAACGCTACGGGGGGGCAAAGGGGGGCATTGCCCCCTCAGAAAGAGTTTGTGCCCTCCAGTTTTTATAAAGGATTGTTCACTCAAACTGAAAATTCTTTCTGTCATTAATTATTAACACCCCCGTCATTCCAACCTTAAGAACACACATTTAATTATTTTAATATAAATGACATAGCAATTGAATTATGAAAATGGTGAGATTAAAGCTAGTCCTATAGTTCAGAGATCCGATCCCTGCGTCAAGTCAGGTGCACCCGTAAATAGCCTTTAAAAGGCGCACACAGCGATGGAGGCGCACTCAACTCACAAGGGAGAAAAGTGGGGGACATCATAATAGGAGCAGCTTAATTCATTACATGTTTTGGTTAACTAATTATTTAAACACAACTCTCTTGAGCTCTAAAAGGAAAAAAAAACACATAAGAAATTTGCTGTTAAATTAATTTTAGCAGAAACTGCCAGTCATTTATTAGTTCGGGAAGATGTAGCCTAATAAAAATGTTTTAATAAAAATAAATAGTTTACTGCACAGTCCCACAGTAGGCTACACAATAAATAATATTTTAATTTATTTTATCAATATTATTATTAATATTATTACAATTAAGCAAAAATTGACAAAACGCAGAACCCTTTGAATGTTTGCTTTCATTTTGCTAAAAGCGCACTTTAGTTGTGAAACATCCCATTATGCAGCAGCAGTCAAGGTATAACACATAATAAATGCCTTTTGCGTTTATTAAGTCAAGTTTGTAGTGTTATAAATGGAATAGGTATAGTGCTTAAGTGGAATTACCGCGGATCAACCGAGAAACCTCTCACGTGCTGCAGGTAGGCAGAATGATAATCTTTTAAAAATATGTCATTTAGGCTATACTGCAATTAGCTCATGCAAATTTAAACAACATAAAATATATTGTAGATCTATTTTAAGAGCTAAAATACAACATATCGAGTTTGTTTTGACTTGTAGCTCATGGCCCTAAAATGAAAATAACCTGAAAACAAGCTATTAAAAAAGGCTTAATAAATAAAATAATTAATAAATAAATGACGGGTAGGCCTAATAACCTAATGGTTTATGATGGTTTACAATATCACGAAAAAAACACACTTATGATAGCCTAAGATAATTTTTTTTTTTACATTTAAAATTATTAAAAAAAAGTTACATAGCATATTGAGTTGCGTGTTATCCGTGCCAAAATGTAACCAATTTTCACGGCAAAAACATGTGAATTTTGGTATCTTTTTTAGGCATTTTTTCTGGCTACACTAATGCATTAAAATGTAAGTAATTGTTTTAAATGACATTGGATTGTAACATTTAGCTTTTCCCTAACTATGATGTTGGTTGGGAAATAGGCTACGTGAAGCGTGATGACTCGGTTAAGCTGATTTCACTATATTTATTTACCGGGTAAATGAATATTCTGATCGTGGGTCAGCTTGCATGTGTGGGCATAATTTGACGTCTTTACCTAAAACTTTAAACATTCATAGGCCTGTTATTTGAAATAAAACGGAAATAAGGAGAATAACATATGATTTAAAGCATGTTTGGCACTGAAGCCATCATCTGTCTGCATTAAAAAGCAGTATGCATTACTATCGTTAATAAAATTCGTAATGGCGAAACTACATATTGTTATTACTATTGAAACATAGCCTATATTACTGCCTTAGGTCAGTAACTTAGGCAGTAATGCAAAGTAATAATAAATGTGAATAAATAGCCTAAATGAAAGAAACAAGAGACCAAAATCAGTCACCAGGTCTAGTGCCCCCCTACGGATTTAAAGTGCCCCCTCAGTTTTAACTTCCTGGTGCCGGGCCTGGGAGTATCATAACTGAAACTTTAATATGTGAAATTTAAAAAAAAAAATGTTTTATTTAATGTTTAAAAAGCAAATCCAATTAGATTCACTTTATTTGATAAATAAAGCAAGTCTCTCATATAATATATCTACTAAAAGACAGAAAATATTACTTTACAAACTGCACTGTACATAAATCAGATGAACATTTTCACATTAGTCAATAATATAACTTTTTTAATTAAAAAAATGAAAAAATATAGATTTACACACATTTACTCCATAAATAAACAGAATTAATGATGGGCTATAAATTTGTGGAAAATCTGCAGAAAATCTGCTGAATTCTGCGCGCGCAGATTCCGTGTGGGCCTACCAATAACCGGTATATAGGAGATAAATAAAAATATTTTAAAATGTATATGATTTTATTTAAAAAAAACATTTAAATTTAAACTGATCTTAAAATAGCCTAATCAAAGCAAAAAAGCAATAATTTCAAAACTGCAAGGTGACTTATATTCAAGGTGACTTGTATATGGACTTATATTTACAATTTCACATAAATCAGTATGCCAAAAATAAATTATTTTTATTTCTTTACATAGCAAATTAACATGCAACTTGACTGTTGCATAAAATATTACATATGCAAACAAAGAAATAAAATAAATAAAACTAAACCCAACAACAACACAATCTATCTCTCAAAAGACTTGTTTAAAAGGAGCTGTTTAAACTACAAAGTATGATAAACAAAAATACTTAAAAATGATTCATAGTTTTGTCAAGGTAACAGATTTTGTCAAATTGCTCAAGTTTTCTTTTCAAACATTACCTACTTTATTTGCTCTAAATGTAAAGTAAAAGTCAATTCTTTAAGCCAAATATTACATGTAAAAAAAACTTTTTTTATTTTTATTGTAAACCATCCATTACACTGCGGTTTACACAGTAGTGTTTACTTCTTAAACTATAGGAGAATTTCTGATGCATATAGAGGAACTTTTATTATGTAATCACTAAATAATCTGCCACTATTAAAATATAGAAATACACTGTTAAAACATATAGAAATACATTCAAGTGATTCAGAGGAAAACACATGGACATGCAGGGCCTTATAATTGACAACAATAAAACAACCCTCGCCAAAATAGCATACATAAGGAGAATTATTTAGAAAAGTATGGAAACAACATGATCATGTGCAAACACATGATTGTAAGCACATGCTATATGACCTTAAGATATGTAAAAACAGAAAAACATACAGCCATTCATTAAAAAGCTAGGATACTATTGGAGCCGGGAAATTGCGCGACATGTCATGATGACTATGGGAAAAAACTGTATATAAACTGTGAGTTTTTGAAGATTGGTAGGAGAGAGATCGATCGACCAACTCTGCTGTAACAATAAACTGCTTCAACTTGAGAACTTCGAAGACCTCAGCCTCTTTTTTGAAACTTAGAAGATGTTTGTCGAGATCCAGCGCAACTTTCCACAACAAAACCTGTTTTGAACAAACTACATAGACCCAGGAATGTCCGTGGTATTAAGCATAATTTACCCCACAAAAGTTCATTCATGTGTTTTGTGTGCATTTAAGAGACACAGAAGCACAATAATGGCCTGTTTTCACTCAGTGGTACGGTATGGGTACGAGGCAAAAATATTAATCATATAAACAGCGAGTTCATCAAACAGCTAAATTGGAAATAAAGCTAGCAGGAGAAATTGGTTTGAGAAAAAAAAATCAGGCAGGGAGTAAATAATAGATTTCGACAACATAACTAAAATGATCATTGTGATATATTTTGATTAATAAAATAATTATTAAAGCATTAATTTCAAATGCACCTTTAGCAACAGCCCTACTATAGATTTACAGTTAAATTCAGAATTATTAGCCCCCCTGAATTATTAGCCCCCTTGCTTATTTTTTCCCCCAATTTCTGTTTAACAGAGAGAATATTTTTTCAACACATTTTTTCAAGACACTTCTATACAGCTTAAAGTGACATTTAACGGCTTAACTAGGTTAATTAGGTTAACTAGGCAGATTATTATTTTTCTGATCCCAGAACTCTGTGTTTAGTTGTTTTGGAAAATATAAACAAATATTTCAATGTAAAGTTAACATTTTTTCTGTGTATTTAAGTTTTAAGTTTTGACAGCAAATGTATCATCCACAATGCTGGAATTGCACTTTTATAAAAGATAAAGTTAGATAATAAATCTTTCCTGATATTTGAGTCATACCATATAGAAAATAAAACTGTACAGTGTAATACTGAGACAGCAGAAGTAAAGTTAATAATCTGACTCTCTCGTCTCCTCCAATGTTCTGCACAGAATATTTCCACCAGAATCAAGTCTAAAAACCCAAGCAAGCTGATTGAGCTGAGAAAAATCATACTCTGTTAGCACTGACTGTACTTTAATATAAGCTAAATCCCTCTAAACAACTTATACACAGGTCACAGTTCTTAGTTTAACTGAATGTTAAATGTTTTTTTTATGAGAAACTGAATAAGTGCTTTATTTGACTTTTTTGTAGAAATAACTTTGAGATGAATCTCTTCACTGTGATTCTGCTTTGTCTGTGATGAATTATTAAATCACTAACAAAACCACATCAAATATGTAAAGAATGTTTATTTGTGTTCTGTACATTGATGACATGTTAGAAATGCATGATATTTATAAGTCTTCATGTACCAATCTCTGCTTTGTTATATGCAAATATACAATGTACTAGTCATTAATAGTAGACCTGTTGTCTAACTGTTCTAATTTTTCCACATCTGTCTGCTTTAGACTGGCTGATGTGTGTCGTCGTGGCTCTGGTTTCAGCTGGTGCTGCATCTTCAGCTCCTCCAGCATCCACACAGAGTCTCACAGATGCAGCAGAGGAAGCTCAGGATCAGGAAGCTGTTCTCTGCAGTTCCTCTGCCATTCCTGCTCACCCTCTACAAATCATTGAAAGCATTTATCTACACTGACTCTAACAATGCTGTTGCGTGTGGCGTTCACTCCTGCCATTAATAATTACTTTCAATTGATCTTGTTTGTCCTTTTCCCTTTTCAGTTTTCTATTGGTTAATCTGGTGGCGTCAGGCCTTTAAATCGAACGGAAGCGGACTTCTACGGCCCCTCATTCCTCCACGTCACCACAGTCTTTGACGGCTTTATTGTTGTGTTCTCCTTTATGCTTTCCTCTTGATATTTGTTTGGAGTGGGGAGCTCCAACCTGCTTTAGGTTTGTTTAGTTGTTCTTTATTATGTTGTTGGGCTCCCCATCTCTTGTCAATTTGGATTGTTTTGTTGGTTATGTTATATTAATAAATAATTTAGCTGGAGAACTTTGGCCGTTGTTTATTATGTTACGTTGTCTTTTTGGTCACGAGTCTTATTTAAGTTCAGGACCGTAACATAATTGGGGGCTCGTCCGGGATCTCTTTAAGTTGTTTCACTTTGTT